>NC_073353.2:19757500-20390833 GCF_027580225.2 Misgurnus anguillicaudatus
CTTCCCTTTTTAAGCCATTGGCCATCGGCGGGCTGTGCCAGTTGAAGAGGTCCTTCCATGATGAAGCGTGTGCTCTCCCGTGCCCACCCCACGGTCTTCATAGACAACTCTCTCATTTCGATGTTGATCACCTCGCGGTTCTTGCGGCTATCGCGCCGGAACGAGCGCAGGGACCATGTGGCGGTGCCCTCCTGTTTGGTCTTCATGTTGATATGCTCTAGATGGGACTCCACGCGGCTCTTGGCTTCTTTTAAACGCGAGTAGTCGGGGTGACACTCGTTGGTGGCCTTGCTGATGCGACTCAGAAGCAGTGGGTACTTGGTGACGCGCTGAAGAGGAGCCATTAGGAAGGAACGCAGGTTCATACGCCTGAGCGCAGTGTTGTCATTTTGGGAAACATCAAGGAATATCCTAAGGGAGCGTTAGGGGAAAGATTAATGTGAGAAATTGAGAAACAAGCTTAGTAATTATAATATAAATATAAAAAAATAATATAGAAAAAACATATATGGTTTTTAAAGTTGAGTTGGAGTTATTTGCAGAGTTACACTCCGTTTTTCCCTTACTGTCACTGTGGCAGTACCCTTTCATAAAGGTCTTAATATGTACCATTTAGGTATAGATACTGTATCCGTACCTTAGTTACCTAAATGCAATTTTGAGATACTATTATGAACTCTTTCGGTGCAAAGGTGTACTTTTGGAAAGGATACCACCCCAGTGACAGCTAGGTCTTCTGCTAGTGTATGATGTACGTTAAAATTATGTTTGAAATGATGTACTAACTTAAGTTTATTGCTACTACTGACATTTACCACCAGACCATGTATATTTTTAACATGAAATGAATGTGGATAAAATATGCGTGTTTTACTATCCTAAGAAGCTCTTTTTCTTTCTCAAGCGTGTTGAGCATGTTCACAGATGTGGATTGTTGCAGGCAGTAGGTTTGAAATGCTGGAAGCATGTTGACAAACTCCAAGAAGATTTCTCCAATACACACAGTCTGCAGATCCTCATCACCCTGTATGAACACAATCACCGTTAATTTAAACAGTGTTTTAACATATATATTTCGGTGCAAAATATTCATATTTAATGTGGAACATAGAATCCATATACAGTGGGGTCCAAAAGTTTGCACGCCTCTATTTTGGCATTGTTCTTCTTACTGTACTGTATAAAATAAGGCTGCAAAACAATTAATCGCGACTAATCGTTTGCAGAATAAAAGTTTTTGTTTACATCATATATGTGTGTGTGTACTGTGTATAACAATTATGTATATATAAATACACACACATGCATATATGCTTTTAAGAAAAATAAATAATTATATATTAAGTATTTATAATTGTATATAATATAAATTATATATAAATATATAAATTAGTGCTGGGCAAAGATTAATCGCAATTAATCACATACAAAATAAAAGTGATTTTTTGCATAACATATGAGTGTGAGCTGTGTTTAATTATTATGTATGTTATGTATTCTAGAAACATTTACATGTTTATATATATATATATATTTATTTCTATTTTTATACTATATAATAGATTAAAAAAATCTGAAATAAATATATGCACGTGTGTGAGGTTAAAGGGATACTTCACCGATTTAGCATTCAGCTTTGTATCTGTAGGAACCCGGCAGTATTACTGAATGACCATGTTTCCCTCCCTCATTTCCCCCTGAGAGGAGAGATATCTGCATTTTGGTTCTGCAAAAAAGTCCTCCGATGATGTAATATGACGATTTTTGCATCATCGGAGGACTTTTTTGCAGAACCAAAATGCAGATATCTCTCCTCTCAGGGGGAAATGATGGAGGGAAACATGGTCATTCAGTAATACTGCCGGGTTTCTACAGATACAAAGCTGAATGCTAAATCGGTGAAGTATCCCTTTAAATATACATAATAATTATACACAGCACACATACATATATTATGCAAAAAAAAAAATCACTTTTATTTTTATGTGATTAATCGCGATTAATCTTTGCCCAGCACTAATACTTCTTAAATATATACTTGCATCTGTGTATAATTATTATTACACACAAATATGATGTAAACAATAACTTTCATTCTGCAAACAATTAGTCACGATTAATTGTTTTGGAGTCGTAGAACGGTATATTCTCCATTCAATTTAATGATGAAATTATGCTAATTGATCAATTTAAATCTAAATCTAGACATTCTTCTTTAACAAAGCATTCACATAAAATGTACAGTAAATGTACTTATCCCACAATAGTTAGTTTGTCCAGGACAAAGCGTTCAGATAACTCATCTGGGTAATATACTTATGCCGCAATAGTTAGGCTGTCTGGAACCAAGCGGATTTTAAACCACAATACTGTATGACACTTGCATTACATGCGAACGGCCCCTACGCTAATAGGATTCTGTTTCTCTCTCCCTGAACCACTATGACCCCGAGGACAATGAGACAAACAGACCCAGTTCCTGCTGCTGTGAAGGTCATCACACCACTGATCTACTGCCTGTCCTTCAACGTGATGCCCAGCCGATGCCTGACCAATGACCACCGGCTGAACCAGTTTAATCCGCTTGCCCGTTTCATATCCCTATCGTGTTATTTTATATATATGCATATGCATCTCTTTCAAGGATTTTTCTCCTCCTAGGAGTTTTCCCACAGGGTTTTTCTCCTAGGGTTTTTTTCATCCCCTGGAGAGTCAACCAACATTGGCTTAACTTAGTACTTTACTGTATACGTAATATTATTACTAAGCTCGCTTGTCCGGTTTATTCTTAGCTGCTGTATTGTGCTTCTTATATTATCTATCGATTATTCTGTGTTTTCCCCTACATCTATTCGAGTAAACCTGCTTTGAAACAATTAACAATTGTGAAAAGCGTTATATATATATTTTTTTAATTGAATTATTCCTGATGATCCATGTTATCCCAGTTATGTCTCTGTAGCTCAGTTGGTAATGAATCTTTTAAAATAATACTAACATGATACTAATTTTAATTATGGGTTACTATGAAGTATAAATAGTAAACAAAATATCAAAAAATGTAAATTATGCATTGACAAAGCTGTTGTGTCACTGAAACAAAGGCATAAACTGAGTGCAGATTCCAATCAATGTGGACAATCTTAAAGAGCGACTGTCATCCGATTCATGATTTTACATTTCCTTTGGTGTATAAGTGTGTATTAGTACATGTTAACGATATGCAAAAGGTACAAACCCCAAGGTAAATGATGACACGAGTTATTGTCTCCAACGTAAATCTCTTTTCTTGGACTACAACATACAGACAAATTGTAGGCAACAATTTACTTGAGATTGGTGACGTGGACAAGACTGACATTATCATAATTCCTCCTGCTTTGACTCATAGCCTGTAAGTTAACTCCTGTCAGCATTGCATTGTAAGCAAATCTTTCAAACATGGTAAGGAGCGTCACATTTCCGGCTAAAGTCAGAGGTATTCAGGCCAATCACAACGTACAGATTATCTGGCCAATCAGGGACACAGCGCTTTTCAAATCGATGAGTTTTGTACAAAATCAATGCGTTTGAGGAATACAGGACATCTAGAGCTACAAAAATGTACGGGATGTGGAAAATAATGTTTTTTTAACCATAAACCACGCATTGTATTATACCAAATACACAAAATAACGTTTATTTTAGCAATGAAATAGTTGGACTTAAAAAAGCTGAAATATTGACTTTTCCTAACCTGATCAAATGCCTGATCGATGCTGTCCTGCAGATGTTCTGTGAACCTTTCATTGACATCTATGAGTTCCTGAACATTACTGAAGACCACAATCAGCTGCTCGGCTGTAAGCAGCCCTGCACTCTGCATGGGACAGTAAAACTCTTCCTTGATGATGCGCAGGTCCTCTCCATAACTCGACTCGGTGTTGAGAAACTCCATGATGGCTTCTTTGCGTTCGGTACGGAGTTTGGAGCAGTGTTCGCACATGCCCTCCCCGCGTGCTTCCTCTTTGTGACCGCAGTCATGGCAGGGCTGTTGAACATCCCAGTTTCTGAGGGATGGCGAGGGTCTCCTCCAGCTCCGAGCCAAACCGGGGCCTATTCCACTGTCCATGCGTTCCACCTCTGCTCCGGCGCTGTGGCGAGCACGTCTTGGGTCTTCCTCTTCTTCACGCTCATCGCTAAACCCTACGACTCCACTGTCTGCGCTCAGACTGCTGACTGTACTCCAGCGATGCTGTCCTGTCCGGGTCACACCTAAGCCCCTGCTTCTCTCTTCACCTCTGGGCTCCGAGCGGCCCCTGGTGGTGCTTGCCGCTGATGACAAAATAAGCAGTAGAGGTAAGAATGGGAATTTACATAGCCTTTCATTAGAATGAGATTTATTCAGGATGCGACATTAATGATTACACCACAAATGTAATGTGGTCACAAGTGTTTCTACTTCAGTATGTCGTTGACATTTTGGACCCGTATTACCCCTGTATTTGGCACAATTTATATGGGATTGGATCACCCGAGTAGATAGAAGTGGGATTAGAAATTCACATAATAGTTTAATCTCAAGTCAAGATAAAGGCTGTTTTCAGGGTACAAGTCATATAGTGGCCAAAAGTGATGTCCCACTTTGAACAACTGATGCTCTTTATTCAAATATTTAATTAAAGGATGCATTCAAAATCTGTATGTTTGTTGCATTGGTGTGTTTGGAGTACAACATGAAGCTCGGCTTGGCAAAAATGACAATACATGCAAAGCTTATAAAGCCAATATTTTGTCCAATAAATACCTTATAAATTTAGCGTTATGTCCATTTTGCACCATACACCTTTTATAGTTTTTCATAGTTTAATCTAACTGAGGAGGTACTAAAAGCAAATGTTGTACAAATCCCCCCAGACATTCATTTTGGCCACTACTCTCTTTTGATGCACAGCAGTTAGATGTACCTAAGGGCAGATTTTAGTAATAGTTTTGTCACATAATATGAAACTTTGGCTGTAGCCTGAAGATTGTTTCAAATGGAGTTTAGTAAATACATATCTAGGGCACAAGTAAAGTTTAATTAAAGCTTTTTAAATTGTGGTAAAGTTCTGTACAAAAAGGTTTTGGGTGTCTTACCGCTGTCCCTCTCTCTACGGTGAATGTGCAAATGTGCCGCTGCGGCGATCTTCATCTCCAGCTGCTTCCGCTTGGCAGCGTCTGCAGGCATGGGGTCGCTGTAATGGGGCCGCAGGCGGCACTCACGCTGGGCCCTCACTGACTCAGCCAGCTCATAGGCCGCGTCTGAGCTGGAGCGTCTGCAGCCTGCTCCAGAAACCTGCAGACAGGATGGAGATACGGCAGTCAGCCGTGCACATGATCTAAGTGCACGTGGCAGACCGTGGTAGTGTGTAACAGTAAACAGATTCAATGAAGTGATCATTTTGTGCGCATACAGTAGCAGAATTAATGTTTTAGAGAGCGATCAGAGTAAATGCGTCAAATTACATTTAAAGGCGGTGTTATATTACTAAAGTATTTAATTTAATGTAGTGATAAGTGACTGTTTTCATACAGTAGGCTACAAATGCTTTTGGCAGTCTCAAGTGTATCTTTTTCAGTAATAGAACAATGGCTTCGGAAATTCAGCCTCCATTAAAAATAACCTTATCCAACTTGTTCTATTGATCTCCTGGATACCAACAATCAGGATATAAGATTTATAAGAAGTAAACTTGACATATACAGTACTGTGCAAAAGTCCCAGGACACCATGTTACCATTAGATTTGTTGTTTTTGCAATTGTATAGTGATCGTGTATAATTATTTGTCAATCTGTTTATTAGAATACAACCAGAAAATACAGGAAATGTGTATGTTAAAACTGTACAAAAAAAGTATAAGCTGAAGTGTCAAGTATTTACGGTAAACTCCCCTTCCACTTGAGCAATAGCAGGCAGCTGCAAGATCTCTTAAACTTAAATGAAATTAAATCCTAATTTATAATTCGAATCAAATGACTTCAAGACTTCAGTTTCCTCAAAAAAGCTCAAGATGTGTTTCGTGCCAAGAGAGGTCACACTAAATACTGACTGATGCCTGAAGAAGACATTTAGTTCTTAAAATTGTTTTGTTTTTAATTTTGTGTACAAATTTCCTGTATTTTCTGTTTGTATCTTAAAAAAGAGTGAAAAATTAATATGGATGGACATTAAAACTTTGCTAAAACAACAACGCTGGTGATGGTGGCCTAAAACGTTTGCACAGTACTGTATATTGATAAATAATTCCTGGTCTTGTGTATTATTCATCTGTATGTTTGTCTTTGTAATCTAAATCAGACATTTTTAAACTCTGTCCTGTCTGCCTCATCCTTCACAATATTCCACAAATTTAAAATAATCTTTTCCGTGAATACATAACAAAAAATGCTAAATACAATATTTAACCTTTTGTCTCTCCTTAAACAATAGTGTCTCTAAAACGTTTGTAATTTATTAAAGGAATAATTCACCCAAAAATTAAAATTATGTCATTATTTTTTTCTTCCTCATGTTGTTCTAAACCTGTATGAATTTCTTTTTTCTGATGAACACAAAAGAAGATATTTTGATAAATGATGGTAATCACACAGCTGTAACCATTGACTCCCATAGTAGGAAAAACAAATTCAATGGAATTCAATGGAAACCATCAACTGTGTGCTTACCATCATTTATCAAAATATCTTCCTTATCATTTATCACTTTCATAATATTTGTTTACCTACTATGAAAGTCAATGGTTATGGCACCTGTATGCTTACACTCATTTATCAAAATATCTTATTTTGTGTTAATCAAAATAAAATAAAAATGTATACAGGTTTAGAACAACATGAAGATGAGTAAATGATGACAGAATTTTTTATATTAGGGTGATGAAACTTTATACACTATTTCTTAGGGCTGCACAGTTAATCGGATTACATTTACGGATAAAACAATTCCATAATTACCAAAAGCCTCAATTACAGCTGTCCATTTGTGCTCATTTCTGTGCGTTTCTGCAGTATGTTCTGGTGGTGAATGAGAGATTTTAAAATTGATACGTTGACGTGTCCTTTAGCTACAGTATTTGCTTGGACTTTTGTACTAACAACGTAACTCCCATAACTATTTGTGATTTACATTATATTATTTAGTTTTGAATGTTTAGAATATATCATGCAGCTGCTTTACAGAAAGTTATAAAAATGTTTAAAAACTTTAATGTAAAAATCTATGAATCGTCAATAATCAATAATAGCAATTGCAATATCAAGGTGATAGTCGTCAATTATGATTTTTATTAACCGTGCAGCCCTAGTCATATTGCTTCCCCAAGACAAATCGCCCTTTTGTTTTTTCTCACTTTTGTATGTTGCTTTGGATAAAAGTGTCTGCTTTCCTCACTATAACACTTCCTTTTCAGCCATTGTACTATATTTTCCCCACTTTATACCACTATTTGTCAAATCAAGACAAACTTTTAGATCATGTTAATTCCAAACGTAAAGAAACCAAATCCTGCACTAAATTTTTAACATCAAATATTCAGTTTCACCTAGGAATGTGTCACATAACGGAAATAAAATTGGGTTGCCGACACTGTTAACTTCTGAACTAAAACCTTTGAAAACCAAAAATTGGTAATTTGAAGTGACATTTTTAAGACGTACATCACAATAAAGCCTTTACACTGCCATCTGATTTAAACACACAGATCTATGGTAACAGCATTAGGTTCCCCAGTGCTATCGAGAAACAAAACACCTTAGGTTCAGGTAACATACAGTACAACATAATTAATGATGCAACTCTACAGACAGAAGAGGCATCCAACCTGGTGCAGGCAATATAGTGATGTGCGCAACCCTAGACCAATGAATTACAGCAATATTGCCCATGAATGTCAGTTTTACCAGGCTAATGAATAAAACACAACCTCCCTCAGCCAGCGGGTCCTACCAGTATAACCATAAAACATACCCTCATGGACAAATGTGGCGCGATGATTAGCTGTCCAGCACCTCAAGCAAGACAAGAGCAGTGAGCTGAGTACATACACACACCCTATCACATAGACAAAATAATAATAATCAGTTACCACCATGAAACCTGGTTCAAATCTTCCCTGCGTGTCGCCCTTTGCTGCGCCTCTGCATGTCTGCAGTCATCTCTGTTGTGCAGACTCCCCTGCAACCTCAGCCTCCTAAGCGACCTGATCACGCTCCTGTGCATGCATGACAAAGTCTCTGCCGTCCTCATTCAGAGGTGAAAATCAGAGCCGAAAGCAGGTGCGTGCATGTGCGTGCATGAGACATGGTAGCATTCCTTACGCATTCTGGTGCCGCTTTCCCCCCTTGTCCCGTGGGCTCGGCGCAAGCCTCCTCTCCGCAGGCCGACGTTGTCATGGCAACGCGGGCAGATTGATGGCTGGGCTGGGAAGCGGTGATGTCAGCGACGTCATTCTGTTCACGCGACGGTCGGACGGGGGTCTCGGATGCAATATCTGCACTGCAGCTGGGGCAACGAGGGAGAGAATACAAAGAAAGAAAACGGTACGGTTACGTTGGAATTACAATTCCTCATTCGCAAGCTCTAACATGTGGCGTACATTCAATCTCTGTTCTCTAGGGAGGGCTGGTCCCCCCCTTCAACCCCAGAGGATGTGATGGAGGACAGCAATTAGACGCATCAATTGACATTAACACCTAAACTCTTCAGTGCAGGGGACTGAATCTGAACATGAATAACCAATCTTTTAGATTCCTTTGTGTGTGTGTGAAGTGGAAAAGGAGCTTATGTTCCAATGCTTGACCCCGCACAGTGCAACTCGGGAGTCGATAGCAGTGCACGAGGATGGACCTTTGTTTTCATTCGCAATGATCTTCTAATCAGGCAGATAAAAGCCATAAGGCACCAACATTCAAATTATACATGAATGAATGAAAAAACAATAATGCACTGTTATTACTCTACACAGTAAAAAAAGAATTCCGTAAAAAAAATGTAAAATTACGGCAGGTGGGGTGGCAGAAAAATACAGAAAAATAGGGGGCGCAATAAATTAAAGAAATTCATTAAAATACTATTTTACGTTTTTTTTGATAAATTGGTTGTTTTAATGGCTCATTATTTTTTTCCTTTCTATCTACTATTTTTATATACATATGTCTTGTCTCTTAGGTCTATATAACAGATGTTTTGATTGATTTGTCATAAGCTAGCTCTTAACTGGCTCTACCGCATCTCTTACATCTACTTTAATACCTCAATGGTTGATAATGCTGCACTCATTACAGTAGTATAATGTATTTGCATAGATAGCATCTTAGAAAAATACTACCGACGGCACAACCACGAGCATTAGTGAACCGTTCAATAAAAAACACATCACACAAAGACGCTTAAACATCTCACAAAAGAAAAAAATCACCAAAAACAGACGTGGAGATTCTGACAAATAAAATGTGGATATTTTCTATGCTCTACAAACCTAGCCTGTGGGCAGACAGCAAATGCTATTCCACACTGAAAAAGGCAATAAAAACAATGTCTTCCATATATGACTGAAATGGTCATAAAAGTATTTTACAGATATATTACCTGCCATATCAACAGGGATATGTGTGAAATAAACAATTGCTATTTTTGTTTTTGTTGGAACTTCATACAGAGAGTTCTCTGAGCATATTGACAACTTAAATAGGACAATTGCCTTTATACTGTATATTATTAATATTATTAATGCTTTTTTTCTATCTTATAAAAACTAACGGGAAGCCTTGGGCTACTAGGTGGTAATGAATCCTATAGTTGGGGGACAATGATAGACCTGAGATATTAGATGTTATATTTAGCCTGGACTCTTGCCCAGGAGGTAAATAACATTAAATAGATTCTCTAATGTAGCTGAGGCGAATCGGCAATAAAGCAATGTGTTAAAAAATTCTAAAGGAAAATCTATATGGATTTATGCATGCACAAGCACAACTATTTTGAGTTATGTGTTGTAATGATAATCAAATTCCAGTTAACTTCACATATTTTATGCATACTGTATGGGAGATTCTGGTTGTATGTCCATATGACAGATGCTGTAGGTGGAGAGGTGTGAACCAGACAACCTACACAGGAAAACACAACCACTGCAGAATCTTAAAATGCAGATTGACTGCTTTAGGGAATCAATGGTAAGATGAGTTGTCTGGGTGAAGTGAGACAAATGGGTTAAATGATTGATTGCCCTTTAAATATTAGGGGATGATCAAATGCAAGAGTCATTAATAATTGTCCCAAGTGTATCTGTATTTCTTTCAAGGTTGATTTTTGTGTGATCCTAACATAGTGGGTGTGGAAGAGTTTCAATATCTAACAAATTTAAGTGAGTGAAGTATATGGAAGCTATAGCAATAATTTTACCATCTAGAGTGACCAATATATGTGGCTATGAGTAATGCACTTCTAGTCAAAATAAACTTGAATTTGGTAATAACTTCAGTTGTGTGATTTAATTCCATCATGTAAGCAAAGTCAACAGTGTTCACAGGGTGTTTGGTTTAATTTATTTAATTGTATTTATTTTTGGGCTATGGTTAGACGTAATAATTTATTAATTAATTTATTTTCACTGACAGCCTAAAAAACTTAACAGTCTGGGTTTAGTTTACACAGTTATTAGCCACCATGTCATCCAAAATGTTGATGTCTTTCTTTGTTCAGTCGAGAAGAAATTATGTTTTTTGAGGAAAACATTCCAGGATTTTTCTCATTTTAATGGACTTTAATGAACCCCAACACTTAACATGCAGAGCTTTTCACACTTAACACTTTTAAATTTTAATGCAGTTTAAAATTGCAGTTTCAAAATCTAAAAAAAGCCCTGTTAAACCACAACTTCTCTCCTCCTGTCCTGTGACGCGACAGAGCGACCTCACGTAATGCGTCATCACGTCAAGAGGTCACAGATGGTGTATCGAAACTATGCCCCAGTGTTTACAAGTGTGGAGAAAGAGGACCGTTCCGACGTTGTTGTATGTGGAATGATACTAATTAATATCTTTGTGTCAGTTTATTGTTTAATATGGTCCGCAAATGTGTGTTTCATATATGTAACGCGTGATCTTTCCACGGCATTATGCAATTGACCTTTCGCCGGCCCCTCCCCCAAAACAGCCATTGTCCAATCACACATCACAGCAACCGTTACTATGCGAGCACGTCTGACAAACATTAACGCCCGCAGCGTTTGTGAGCGGTGCATACAATGGATAAAACAGTGTGGACTGGCCCATCCAGTTAAATGTGTCGAACATTTACGAAGCATAAATACGTCTGCACAAAGGTAAGGCTTACAGTTAACTAGTTACAGTGTTGTCTAGATCTACTTACTAGAGGCAAGAACACAAATTGGACCAAAAATATGATTACCATGAATATAATTGCCAGAATGTTAACCTAACTTACTCTCTAAGCTAAGTTTATTTTGACAACATTAGTTAACATGTTAGCTAAGGCTAACTACATTAGCTGCAGTTGTGTTGGGACTTTCAGCTCCCCAACTTTATTTTTCGTCAGTTTACGACAAAGTCGAACATAGCGCCCTAACAATCAACTTTAAAATTTTTTTATCTTTCATGTAGCATTTTATGAACGGAAAACTTACCCCTGAGTTTCCCAATCCCGTAAATGCTGTGCAATTTTATTATATTATAAATTTTATTTATTATATTATCTGTCCTGCAACTTTTAAGCCAAAGCTATTTCCTATTTGTGAAATCTGGTTATCACCAAAGAAAATAAAACATTATGATTCTCAAAACGGCTATCCTCAAAACAACAGACAGAGAAATGTTCGTTAGCTTTGAATGGCTTTGAAACACATGTAGATTTAGCTAGCTAACATACCCTTGTATTTTAACAAAATAGCTACTCGCAATAGACATTAATAGACTACACCATATGAAAGAGAACTTACGCGGCAGTGCAAGAGCATGACTGGTCCACAAGGATGTGCTGGTTGCATTTGAGTTACAGGTCATGTGGTTTCTCATTTTTTGCTTGAGACCGGTAAGCATTAGCCTCGATAGTACTCGTGTCTCCTTCATTGCGTATTGTTATATTTTGAATATATCCTTTCACTGCATACTGTAACCCCTTTTGCCTCGATCTGGAGGAAATCGCGGAGGTATTGCTCCAAAAAAGGTCACTGACACGCACGGGTATATCGCTTTCCGTCATGGCAATCTGACGTGCTGGTCATTTGTTTGTCGGAAGTAGCAACAGTAACTAAGGGGGGCGGGGCTCGGCGAAAGGCTAGCGCTGGTTCGTCACACAGCCAGAGGAAGACGAGAAGTTGTGGTTTAAAAGTGCATATTTTTTTATTTTTCTTGCTAAAAATGACAATCGTTTCGTTAGATAAGACCCTTATGCCTCGTTTGGGATCGTTTAGAGTCATTTGAAGCTGCGTTGAAACTGCAATTTTAAACTGCATTAAAACTGTTAGGTCTTGGGGTCCATTAAAGTCCATTAAAAGGAGAAAAATCCTGGAATGTTTTCCTCAAAAAACATAATTTCTTCTCGACTGAACAAAGAAAGACATTTTGGATGACATGGTGGTGAGTAAATTATCTGGATTTTTTAAAAAGAAAATTGACTAATCCTTTAATTTATAATAATCAAATTTTTCATAAATAAAAAGGTAATTTTACTTAAAAAGCAAAATGCCATTGAATTGTTTTGCTAAATGTCTTATGCAATTTAGTTTTTGTTAAAACAAGTATTGAAAAACAAGACATACTGATTTGGAATAGGGTTTTCTACTAATGTCCCAGAATCATGTCAATAGTGATAATATATTCACACTGTCTCACTGCTGGAAAAAATCAATAACAACAGAAAATGAGATGCAACCTGCTATAGGATTTATTTTCACAGTTAACAAGCAATACTGATAACCAATATAAACCCATTTCCTGCGTTTAAAAAGCCACAAAATCTTGTTCATTCACTCACCTTTTTTTAATGAGGTCCAGGGCGGATCCCAGGAAGCCATCCTTCATTTTGTAGATTTTAGCCCCGTAACTGGAAAGGTCTGTGCTATCCAGAAGAATTGCGGGGCAGCAGCTGGAGGGTCCATTGCCACTCTCCCTGTGGAGCGGGAAGGGGAGAACAACCACATCTGTGGCCCCTGGGCCTGTGGGGGCCTTAGTCTCCTCCCTTTTTCCGGTACCAGCTTGAGGATGTAATGGCGAACGGGCCACAGGTCCTGTGCAGATGGGTGCACCTGGCACCTCGGCTGTAGTACTGGGTTTAGACATCTCCTCTCCACTGTGTACACAAGGAGGGTTTAAATCCTCAGCAGTGTTGTTGGTTTGGCTGATACTGATGTCAGTCCTTTCTCTATTCTGTTCTCTGTTAACCTCTTTAAGCTTGTCATTACTCTCTACCTCTCCACTAGATTGAATTTTGGTTGTGCTGCTTTCCTTCTGCCTCATTCTCTTAAACTCCTCAAATGTAGGTATGTGCAAGCGGCCCACAGATGGTCTTTTTCTTTCAGGGGTTGACTGGGCAGAGCTGGTGCAGATGGGATCTGAGGTAAAAGCTTTATTGATGCCACTACACTCCTGTCTGGAGCTCAGTGCAAGGTTTGGGGTGCTTCTTTGTCTGCGGAGCTGCAGTCGTCGCAGCGCTTCTCGCTTGATCTCCTCTGGACTCGTGATGCGACGGGCACACAGCTCTTGCTCTCTACTTCTTTGTCCCAAAGAAGATGGCGGACCCGCTACATCACATTGATACCTCGGTGATGACACGTTACCAACCACAGGTTGAGGTCGCAAGGGTTTGTGGGGCTCGGTCACACGTGTGCTCTGGAGCCGAAGCTTATCTCTGAGGCCTTTCCGAGCATTTCCATTCACACCCCAGTCCTCAACCTTGGGCAACAGCCACTGTGGGAATAGCGGTATGTCCTTTCTGACCACTCCTCGACGGCTATACAATGCCAAACTTTCAGAGGAAGGCAGTACGCCATAGATCTGTGGTCCATGAGGAGGTCCATCACACCAATGGCTGCTTGAAGTGCAGTGAAGAATAAACTCGCTATCCACACTCCTGTAAGGATATGCACTGGAGTCAGATACCCAGTGCAGGTTTTCCAGGCTGCGATAAAGCCGGGTCCCGCTTGCATTCACACAGCCTTGCGGAAAACAATTTGTTCTGTAGTGAGACCGAGCTTCAGGGTGCTTAAGGGGATACATACTGCTGGTGGAGCAGTAGAGCCCCAGGTTGCTGAGCAGGCCATTATTGTTGTCACAACCGGGAGGACAGTGGCCCAGTGCTACGTCTTGGGCAGGAAAGTGGGGCACACCGTGATGAGGAAAAGGAGAAAGTGGGGAGCTGAGGACGGACAGGTCCATGCCACACCCTGCAGGAGACCCTGCTGGGGAGTACTCACATTGTTGAGCTTTCACATCAGGCATGGCCACAGACAAAGCTTCTGGGTTTCAGAGAGGAGCACCGAGACTACGACCCTGCAAACATCACAACCAGAGCATTAGCATCATGACATTGCTATGATTAATCTGCAGCTCATCTAAATATTTATTTATCACCACCAAATACTTGAGAAATAGTTTCGATTTTAACACACAACAAGCAATTAATTGTATACAAAATAAAAGCGATTTTTTGCATAATATATGTATGTGTACTTCGTGTAATTATTTTGTATATTTAAACACACACACATATATACATTTCATAAAATATATAATTGTTTAAAACGGAAATATATTATGTAGAATATAAAAAATATTTATATATACACGTGGAAATGTTTCTTAAACGGACAATGTGTAGTTAAGTATTTTATTAGTCAAAATTAATGCGTTTATTCATAAATATGTCTTCACTGGTGTCAAATGACCTCAGCCAATGATATGACTTTTCTTTGTAGGCTTAGAATTTCTTCTCTTTATTTACATTGAACGGGAAAGTCCAAAAAGGCTTCCATGTTATTCCGCCAAATCGAAAAACTATAAAAGTAGAGAGGTACAAAAAGCACTAGCCTACTGCGTTTACACAACCCGTTTTTGTTCAGAACACGTGAACCAGCTGAAACTGACATGGAGATCAGTGAGTACATAATGGCTACTGTAGTTGCAACACGCATTTGGAAAAGCGAGGCGCCAGAGAGCACTATTCGTTTGAATGAAAAATAAAATTTTAGATGGGGGAAAATCCTACTTACTGTCCCTTCAAATACACAAATGTGTAAAAAAACGTAAATCTGTAAAAATCTGTTCAGAAATTCCGCTTTGTTGGCAGAATCCGTTAAACGCCAATCCAATTTTTCAGGAAAGTGCATGAAAAAAAACTAAAGAACGACGGCACGCATACGTCACAGTGCAAGAGGTTTTTTTACCCTGTTAAAGGAGGTTTACTGGATATATTATGATATAGGAGTTTTTTCCCTTTATTTAGAAAAGACAGTAAAGAGTGAAGTGAATATTTTTGCATGTACTAAGAGGGGTTTGCAGTGAAAGACTAGAAAAGTAAATTTTATTAAATACTAATGAAATGACTAAAGTGACATTTGTTTCAATTACTGACTAATAACATTTTCATTGCCTTGAAATTAACACATCTACAAAAACATCTACTGTAGTTGAGCTGTTTAAGCTGTAAGGGGGCGTGCACACCAAAGCTTTTAAACGTGGCTGAAAACGGTAGACGAACGCCAACTGCCAGCTTTCTTTAGCTGAGCGCTTTGGTTGCTGTGATACTTCTGCTTTGTTTATCAGTCGTTGTGCAATGCGCCGATTGCTTGTTGTGATATTTGTCCCACCCCTCCTCCACTGTGATTGGACAGCCGCGTGACATTGATGAGCTGAGCTTTTCACTAAAAATTGAATATATTCAACTCTCTGCGCTCAGCGGTGAATGCAGAAAAATCGTCGAGCCAGCTGCTGGCTTTTTTTGAAAAATGCTATGCTTCCATTGGAAACAATTGAAAGACATATGACGGCCGACGGCGTAAAATCTTTGGGGTGCACTGTGCACGGGTGATTCTCACGAAACCATTGAAACACCACGGCACTAATGATTTTAGCTTTAAAATGTGTAATATAGTAACATTAAAAAGCATCAGAATTAACACAATACTGTGTTCTACCTTGCACAATGTGTGATTTCAACATAAGAATTTATAATTGGAAATTTTATCTCATTTTCTGCTGAAATTCTCATTACCGCAATGTGTCCGGCTGTGTTTGAACATGCGCTATGTTGTAATTTAATCAAATTAACACAAAAATATTATGAAAAAAATAAATGGATGTTTTGCTAGACTACTTTAGATGACAGAAAAAATATTTACTGAATATTCATGTATAATAATAATGAAGAAAAATCAGGAAAATGATGTGTCCATGCCTGATATTCTCATCCTCCGCAACACTTTTTGAGACCAGTTTAAGCACACATACAGAATTTTAATAAAGTTTGATTTTGAGTGACCAAGCACATGGACCAGTTACTTCAAGATGGCTACCAGGTAAGATCATTTTTTTTACAGGTAATTTGAAATATTGTCTTGTCAGAATGCTTACACGACATTTTGATTATCATTACCGCAACAGATGCTTATTAAATGTTAATTTAATTAATAGAAGCATAATACTTTGATTTTAAATGCATGTGCAGAATCTCCAAATTATGTTCTTTCAGGTTTTTCATGTCATTTTGAAAATATGTCAGTGTTGATGTTTTCTGACTGTTGCGGTAATGAGATTTTTTTAGGACTCATTTTTTAAATTGTTACAAAAAGTGTTAAATGATAAGTCAAAGTTTTTTAATTAATGTTCCCATTTACTCCAGACTTTGTTTTTCAATGTCTGGTGGGGAAAAAAGTAAATTTAAGCAATTTTTACATTTTCATGCTTGACATTTTTAAAACCAAGTTTTCGTGAGAATCACCCGCACGCACCCTTAGGGTTATTTATGTTCAGGTTTAAATTAGATTTTAAATCACAGATACGCACTTTTAACTTTGGACATTATAATTCACATTATATTTCTCACATAAATTATATGATATAATCCTACCAGAGACAAAACCACAGCTCAGTAACCCAAAGAAGTATAGCTGAATAACCATTACAGTGGATAATTACAAAAGTAATAATATGTAGTTCCAATGACTCGTATAATCTCATTTATATTTTAAAGATGTCTCATTCTTTTATACGAATCAAATGGGGGAAGGTTATGCCTACTATGCTATTAAAAAAGAGAAAGGACAGTAATGAATAGAGACACAACACTCGCCTTGGGCTCTTATTCCACTAATCAGATGAGAACTGTGGATTAGCAGTGAGAGTTTATTTTACAGTCTTTAGTACAAATTGCCTGGCTTTGGGCCATGTTAAAATCCACCCGTAATATTAAATAGATATCAGGGTCAAGCGAGAAGTTTCAAAGAGCATGTCAAAATTATTCTGAGCTTTATAATAGATTCATTAAGAAGAATATTCATCCGATTCACAATTGATTATAGAAAGAATAAAGGGGAAAACCTTTATAGCAATTTTGACCAGCAAAAACTAGGGGAAGCCAACAGTAGCACATTCAAGCGTCCAATTAACATTTGGCCCGATTTAATTAAACTGATACTAATGAAATGCATTATCCGGATAATTTCAACGCTCTGTTTGGGAGATAAGGAAAAGCAAAACCCTTTGTTTTTCCATGAAATGTACAGTGGATCAGTAGGGAGAGTTTATCTTGGTGGGTGAGCAGATTCACCATCACAATGGCACTGTCAGTGTTTGCTGTTGCCTATGTTTCGAAACTGCTGCCGCGGCAGTAAACAGTCAATTAGCATAAGGAGCTTGTGTAATGAGCATGTGGCTCTGGATCTGTTCACGCCGGGCTCTTTGTATGTGACAGACTGGCTGATTCACACTTTCCTATTTAAGCTGAATTATTATAGACAAGTGAAAGCACTCTTAAACCTCATTCACACAGCACTTTGGTCCCAGAAAATACCCGTTTGGCAGACAAGCTACTGTGTGAACAGAAACACGTCCTGTAAATGTTCTGGGATCGCTCCCGGAAAGAGGACCTAGTAATATTGCAGTCAGATACCCGGAAAGCCCTTAATGTGAAGACGACGCAGAAACAATGACCTAATGGGCGTGTCGAAGTGAGGAACAATGAAGTTATGGTTCAGCTCTTTAAAATTAGGTATTTACATGCAGATCAACATTCACGACGAGAAATGTGTGCAAACGGGACTAAAGCAGATATCCGGTAACTCGTCACTATCCGCGCTGAAGTGGAGATCATTCAGCACAGCAGCATAAAAGAATACGTTAAAAATACACACGTTACGTGCTCATATGAGCTTATAATAAACAAAAATGCCCCTGCGTCATTGCATCAAGATATATCGTTCAGCTCCTCAAAATGGGTCTTTTAAATGCACATTAAATACATTGCACACAATGTAAAGACATACTGTAAATACATTGCGCTTGTTCATCATCATTCCAGTTATCAGCTTACTTGATGTTATGACAACAAATGTAATGTGATGTATCAAAATAGGAGATATAGTACATCCGAATTTCACAAAAAAAAAAAAAAACATACATAGAATGTACTGTTTTAACGGTCAATGACTAGACCTAATTCAGAGTACTGTCACAGTATGCAGTTTCGGATTTGCAGATTGCCAATTTTTGGGTATATAAGAACATTGATAATGCAGCTGTTTTTATTAGTCTTGATTATCTAAAGCCTGGAGTATAGTCTATGTTTTACGTAGTCTATTTTCTAACGTACGTGCAAGGTTGAACGCACCGCATTGCAAAGCAGTTTATTGAACTCGTAAGTGTATGCTGATATTTAACGCATGCGCATTGCGACAAAATACAACGCATCTCCTGGACTACATACTACATTCTCATGTAAGTGCATGTGCGACCTACACATACAATGTATGCAGGGTTTCAACAATCTGGTGGTGTACAATACGCGTGCACTCCTGATGATGAAAATTAAGCCACGAGCACTGTGTGCAGACCCTCGCATAAGCATAAAAGTGGACCATACTTCAGCCTTTAGTTGATCAGGTCAGTTCATTGGCTTACTGTAGATTACTGTAAAGGTATGTGGGTGATTCTCGCGAAATTAGACTTATGAGGTGTCATGAAACATTTTGATAAAAAAAGTAAATGGAAAATAAAAAGAATACAGTTACAAACATCTCTTCACGTACTATTTTGCACATGATTTCAAATGACATCATACAAACCAATTTTTTTTTTTTTTGCACATTTAAGGGGAAAATTTTCATTACTGCAACGTGTCCATGACTGGATTTGGGTTCTTTGACATGGAAAATTGATAATTAAAAAATTAAAAAAATTAAAAGCTTCAGTGCATGTTATACTATAAACATTTACAGTAAAGAAACATGTGGTATTTGGTGATCATTGTTAAATGTAGAGACAATAATATGGAATATAAATGTGTCCAAGAAAAATTTTCTCATCCTCCGCAACAATTTTTTAATCATTGTTTAAGCCCTCAAGGAACTAACATTTAAAAAAAAATGTTGGAAGGGACATAATTGACTGTGACACTCAAGATGGCTACCAGGTAAGCAGTTCTTATTTTTTTATCCAGATAAAAGTTTAAATTTTGTATGTCATATATAGACAACTTTTTAGTTCTCATTACCGAAACATGAGTTTGTAAATGCATCTATTTAATGTAATATCATGTTGCTGTAATGATAATTTTAGATAATGATAATCTAAAAAATGTAAATAATTCTACAGGAAATATTTTTTAAATCCTCTAAAAAGAATGGTTATAGTAAGTTCAGACCTTAATCTTATGTGCAAAAAAAAAAAAAAAAAATTGGCTTCAAGGGCTTTTTTAAAAAATCTGATGCTGGACACCTTCCAAGTCTAGATTTCGTGAGAATCACCCATGTGTATTTTTACAGTAAAGCTATCCATGAATTCTAAGTTACTGTAACTCTGACACTGTAACTTTTAAACATAGTAAGCATGCAGTATGTAATGTAAAAGTAGTTAAACAAACTTACCCCATCTTAATTAACTTTGTGTAAGGACCTTTACTCCAATTGCTATAGGTTTCAGTTCACAGACTGTGAGCCAACAGAATGTGTCGCTTTTATTTCGTGTTTTTATTTAAGAGGCAATCACAGCATCCACAATGCCAGACTGCTGATGGCCCAACCACTGGTAACTGCAAAAAAGCAAACAAAGGAAATAAATCAATGATAAAAATAATACAGATAAGTTTCTCAGATAAACCTGCAGATTTTCTCTAAATCTCTTTCTGACTCTGAAAAAAAGACTAAGGTTATTAAGGTAATGAGACAAACATTCAGACAAAAAAACAGATGTCTTACATCATTGGAGTTTCCCTTTACACATAAACAAGTGTAGTGCCTAGAGACAATCATGCCAAACAAACATTATATAAGTGGGATTTCTATAGACAATGGCCATGATAAAACTACTTACTTTTACCTTTATTCTTAGCTAAAGGTAAAAATATCCTCATAAAATTACAATTCCTGACAGACTCGCAGTTGGATTTACATTTCCTGCCTCATGACCTTGATGTTTATAGCGCAATGCCTACCAACTGAGACACATAAACACCCTGCATGTCAAATCTTAAATATTCGGTACATAGCACAGAGAAATACTTCAGAGCACACGCAGATGTATTTCAAGCCTTTGTGATTCAAGGCTCTGCTATTCAAGGCCTTACATTTTATCTCCTCTCAACTCAATATCAGCCACAGACCTTCTGGACATTCTTCAAGTTGTGAAAATAGCATTTCTGTGAATGCCGTATCAATGGCTCACTATCACTTATCACTTTTAGAAAGATGCTGCTACACCAGATGAGCAGCTTCTGGTGTTTGCTACCCGTTCTCACCAAGATGCGCACAAATGACACGCAGTGTGATCATCGCGCAATAGACACGCCAAATTCCGATCCCGCGCGCATATGACACGCCAGTCCCCCCCACTCACCCACATGGCGAATCGTTTCGTGACGTTTTATTTATTGTTTTCTCATTTGTTTTCTGGTTATTAAACCATTTTCGCTTGGGTTTAGGGTTAGATTTCACATTTGTTTAAGCAGGTTATTTAATATACAGGTTTCTCTATGTTTTTATCTATATTTAAGCCATGGTCGCTTGGAGTTGGGGTTAGAGTTGGGGTTTGGGTTAGGATGTCATTTTTATATAATAAAAAGTTGTTCTAACCCTAAACCCAAGCGAAAATGGTAAAAAAAACAGAAAACAAATGAGAAAACAATAAATAAAACGTCACGAAACGATTCGCCATATAAGTGAATGGGAAGGACTGGCGTATCATATGCACGCAAAATCGGAATTTGGCGTATCTATTGCACGATAATCACACTGCGTGTCATTTGTACGCTTTTTGGTGAGAATGGGTTGGGTGTTTGACAAATATCTGTCAGAATATGGTTCAAATGTTTACTAAGAAGAAGAATCAAAGTGACAGACCCCTGAGGACTCTTTTGAGATGGCATTATGCTTTTAGTTACCTTCAACGTTATCGGGCCTAATGAAGGCTACCGCTACTGTTTATATCATGAACAAATATAAACAACCGCACTATCTTGTTATCACAATGTAAGTGTGTGTGAATGTGGGCTTATGTTGTGTATCCATTTGATGTGTCCAACGAATGTAAGTGTTAAATAGTCTAACACATAGACACATACAAACACCGAACTCCTGCTATTTCTGGAAAGCATAATAACCTAATAATAACAACTCAGTTTTCTCACCTATATAATATCTCCTTTAAATCCCCAAAGCAAACACCATAGAAGAAAAAAGTGTACTGCAGATGTTTCTTATCCCACACATCCCATTCCTGCAGACATTCCCAAACCTGTAGCAAGGTTACATATTGATCTATCAAACCTGTACCAAAGGGAATCAAAGCCTCAAAGGCCAAATATTGACCGTATCTGCAGGTTTGTAAGGTAGCATGGTGGGGGGATTTCTAGGTTTAGCGAGGTAGAAAATCATAGAGTGCCGATTCACAGTATGATTATTTTGCAGGATGAAGAGCGAACCCACGGCGAGCTATAGTATGTTCTCAGTATGAGCCTTAGTTCGGTTCATATAACACAATGGGATGAATTTCTTATTGGACAATTCTATAAGAGAGATACACAGCGAGGTCTTGAATTCAGAAACAACTAGAAATAGTACAATGGAATATAATGGGAGTTGTGATGTGCTTTTGAATATTAACACTTTTTAGTTATGAATGTCCATCTGACTGTCAAAGAATAAATGTAAGATATATATATATATTTTTAATAAAAAATCTAAAATTCACTTTTAAAGATATCTAATCTAACTAAACTAGCAAACGCCCAATTGACTTCCATAGAATTCTTTTATCCTACTATAGAAGTAGGATTTCCGATCTGATCCTTAAGAAAGCCATTAGACTGGAAGGCTCTTGAAAGTCCAGCCAGTTATTGATCATTGGCTGCCTTTCTCCAATATGCAGTTAGTGGATCTTTACGGTCACAATATCCATATTACAGTTTTGCTGTAAATTCCAAAGAAAGTGCATCAACCTGGCAGGATTATCATGTGAGAGTGCAAATGCTACTTTGTCCATGTCAGTCAAAACCCCTCTCTGTCATATTAAAATCCAAACCAATTCATCAGTCAAAACGCACAAAGAGTCCCTTTGATTCATAGCCTGAATGATCCTTCATACAGTACTCCAATACCTGTCAGTGGGGCGAGATAGGTAGTTACAATGAGGGTGAATGCTGGATAATCAAATGCACAGCTCCAGTTGAACTCCTCTGACAAGAATAGTCAAGACAGAGCTTGGTTACGGTTCTTCAAAGTAAGAAGAGACAGCATCGAAACATCTCACGTGGACAGATGAAGTCTCAAATTCGTTGGTGGAGCATATCATGGTTAATTAGGATTCAACCCTCGCACGAGTGTATTGCATTCAATAGGGAACTAAACAAGCGTACTGCCTGATGTATTCACAGCGTTAGGCCTGTTTACTAATGAAATGTACCTTGGTGTCCAAGGTGAACTGAGGTTGTGTCATACATCAAGTAGATAAAAAACATGACATATAAACAGGTGGGTGTGTCTTTTTCTGTAGCGCTAGATTGTATTGTGAATATTTTATGTTTCTGCGGAGTTCATGAATAATGCATATGTTAGATTAGGTGAGAGAACAATTGTTAGTTCACAGGTTTTTTCCATAAACATATTAGTTTACCTAGTATTCTTACGTGAGCAGGATCTACACTCTAAAAATGCTGGGTTATTTTTAATCCAGCGTTTGGTCAAAAAGAGGACAAACTCAGCCATTGGGTTAAATTAACCAATAAAACATTTTGGGTTGAAACAACCCAGCACAGGTTTAATTACAACCTAACATCTTGGGTTTGTCCCTTTATCACCCATTGCTGGGTTGAAAATAACCCAGCATTTTTTAGAGAGTAGTGATTGGTACATATTAAAACTGTACTAAGTTATTGGGTTATTTTTGACCCATAATGGGTAAATATTGGACAGAACACGTGCTGGGTTAAAAATTGACCCAATGCTGGGTTATTTTAACCCAACTGCTGGGTTATTATAGCCCATGGTTGCATAAAACAACCCAACATTGGGTAATTTTTAACCCAGCACAGGTCATTTTTAACCCAGCACGTGTTCTGTCCAATATTTACCCATTATGGGTCAAAAATAACCCAGCCATTTTTAGAGTGTGCAATGATCTTACACACACACACGCCTGCACGCACGCACGCACGCACACACACACACACACACACACACACACGCTGGGTTGTTTCAACCCATGATATGGACAAACCCAAACAGTGGATTTAATTTAATTCATGCTTGTGTTGGTGCACTCTAAAAATTCTGGGTTATTTTCAACCCAGCGTTGGGTAATAAACACAGAAAATGTTTATACTTCAGCCAACAATGGGTTAAAACAACCCATCATAGGTTAAATTACAACCCAACCTGTCCCGGTTAGACCAAACACATGTTGGGTTATAAATAAATCTATGCTGGGTTGTTGTTAACCCAACCATGAGTTGGGTGCATTGAAGCAGCCAGCATAGTTTTATTTATTAACCAAACATGTGTTTTTCCAGTATTCACCCAGCATTGGGTTAAAAATAACCCAGCAAAATTAAGAGTGTAGGTTAATTTAACCCAACCATGGTGTGCAGGCAATGGTTAATTATCTGGCCCCGTTTAGACATGCTCTCAAATAACTGTCGTGACATTCTAGCCAGCAACAATAGATTTTACAAAGGCAATTTACAGAGCTTGCATTTCCAAGAGACACACGTCAATATGGCAATGAATCAATGGCTGCCGGTCTTCTTGTTGGTGGATGTGTTTAATTAATGACCGAGCTGCCACATGCAATATCATTAGTGTGTGATTTCACCCAGAAAATTGGAATATGATATAAATTACATTAGTTGCAGTACCATTGTATCCTCACTCATCAGTAAAAATTGCTGTAATAGCACACAATCGCAACAGTTATTGATACAATAGACCTAGAATTCAAAGCCTTAAATGCTGTTCATTACACCGAATCATATGTGACGTTCAGACAAATATCCCTATTCTAATACCACAGGTAACTTGTTACATAATGAATAGCTGGATATGAAGAAAAGATTATAATCTTTTCAATCAAATGAATGGGCATTAAAGCCCTGTGTGATGTAACCAGGTCATTAGCTGATTTGTGCTATCTATGAGAAGCAAAGGGAAATAATTACTCTACAGACTGATGAATCGATGTACAAGGCTTTTTTAACTCTCTTCTAGCATTAGATAAGTCACATGGACATGATACCACTGCCCTTAAAGACAAAGCTAGTAACATATATGCTGTAAACAGTAAGCACTGCCACATAGTCTATTTGTCATATAACATGCTAAATTTAATACACTGGATTAGTATTAAAGGCATAGTTAATTCTGTCATCATTTCTCACCCTCATGTTGTTACAAACCTGAATAAATATCTTTGTTCTACTGAACACAAATGAAGATATTTGTAATGAAGCAGAAAATAGAAGCACCATTGACTTATCAACATGAGGGTAAGTAAATGTTGACACAATTTTCAGTTTTGGGTGAACTTTTCCTATCCCCTACTCAATAATGACTGACCAAATATGTATAATAAATATAAAATAATATAGAATAGATAAAACACATTAATGCGTACCTCGACTCTGAAGACTGGTATGCTTTAATAACTGATTTGCCTTCTACTACTAAAATCTGTTGCTAAAACGTATTACTTTAAATAAAACCCAACATGTAATACAAATTTTAACCTATGGAGGCCACAATTGTTCTGCGTGTAGTGCATTCTGGGTCGATGACGATTAATGCAACCTTTTGACGTCATGAATGGTGATGTAAACAAAATGGCGGCCTCCGAATGAAAATAATTTTTTCAAAGTTTATTAAAACTATGACATTTGTACTGTTTTTACATTCATATAGCCAATCCTAGTGCTAAAGCGTCCATTTTCCCTGTGTTTACGAAGCTTTGATTGTGTTTATGGTGTGCAATACAATATGTGTTCATGTTTCTTGTGTAAAAAACCGCAATACCATATTTTCCGGACTATTAGGCGCTCGGGAGTATAAGTCGCATCAGTCAAAAATGCGTTTTATAGAGGTAAAAACATATATAAGTCACAGTGGACTATACATCGCGTTTATTTAGAAAAGGATTTCACAAAATCCAAGCCGAAGAACAGACATTTAATCTGGAAAGGCAAGTTATTCAACTAAACAATAGCACAAAACAGCAGGCTGAATAGGTGTCCATACATGTTAGAGTAACATAAACGTAAAGTATTTAAACAATACCCAATAGCATACAGAACCTGGGAAGCTGAATATGCTAAATTAACAGGAAAAGCCAAATCAAGGTCCTAAAGTCATTCCCCTGCTGAAAAAAACAGCATACCAGCAAGACCAGCATATGTTGTGTTTTGGTGCTGGTTTGCTAGTGAACACCAGCTAAACCAGCATTAGCACCAGCATTAGCACCAGCAAAACCAGCACCAAACCAGCATTAGCACCAGCATCCCATGCTGGTCATACCAGCAAGACCAGCATATGTTGTGTGTTTTGATGCTGGTATGCTGGTGACCACCAACATCAAACCAGCATAGACCAGCATAATTCCCATGCTGGTTTGATGCTGTTTTTTTCAGCAGGGTCCGCATCACTGAATCCATTGAATTACATAAATACAGGAGCAACATAGAGCGGACTCTCGCGGCTGTAGACGGAAATAGTTTGTCTTGGTTCATATGAAATAATTTTGACGTATAAGTCGCACCTGACTAGAAGTTCCAGGACCCACATAACTATGAAAAAAGTGCGACCTATAGTCTGGAAAATACGGTATTTTCACACAATTTACTCTTCTCTATACCGCTGTTTTCACTGTCCTAACATCAGGCTGATGTCTTCCTTGTTCTATGAAGTCCCTTCTTCAAAAATACGTAACGAGTTCTGATTGTGTAGCTGATTTAGTGTGTTGTGATTCAACAGCAGCTTAGCTTAGCCAGAGCCGTTTGAGCTTAGCTGGTGACTGACGTATTACTGTGGGCGGAGCTTAGTCAACAACTCTAATATTGACAAAGTCATACATCCGGGAAGTAGAGGGCTGTAGTCCAAACCGGCTGTTCTTTATAGTCCTTGAAAAGCGAATTCTGTTAAAGAAAATATATCACTTTGCTTTGAACTGTGAGCTTTATCATTTTGCGGGTATTATTTATGCTCTAACAGCAACCTTAAACACCAACTAAAGTTTGAAAAATGGGATCATGAAATCTAAACGTGTTTATAGTTGGGGTACCTTTTAAGGTATCCTTTGAAGTGTCATCATGGTATTTGTACATGTTTTCTATCAAGTAAATATAAAGCCGTGCTGTAAATGTAAATAATGAAAAATGGCAGCATCTATAAATCTACCAAAAGCTGTGATGCATTTACAGAATCATTTATTCTAACATTATTTATGAGTATAACTATTGTGATTGATGTTAAACTTAAAGGGGTGTCAATTATTATTTCCATCTTGTTTTATACTCAAATGTAGCAGATAGCATACAGTCATGATTTTCTATCACCTGTAGGCAGCTCTTCTGACTGCTCATGCAGTTTATGTTTTCATTGGCTGGCTATTGACATCAGCAGCTTTGGCAACACTAACAATAACAAAAACAACATGCAGACCTGCTCTGGATTAGAGTGACTTAACACTTATGAGTCTCCAGAGAGCAAAGAAGAAGCTCTATAGATCCGGTGTGAAATACAGTGTGAGGTTAACAGAGAATACTGTACCAAGGACAGAGAGGAATGTGATGGGACAGGAGAGAGAGTGATTGATAGGTGAGAGCAGAAAGCCTGATAAGAGGATTGGAGAGGCAGAACGATGAGAGGTAAAGAGAGAAGAGCAAACAAAAAAAGAGGGTAAGCTGGAGAAACAGAAGAGAAGAGACAATCCCAGGAGCTTCACTGATAAACACAACAGTTCTTGTAATAAGGGAGGATTGCAGTAAATAGAGAGAGAAAGAGAAAGAGAGAGAGACAGAGAGAAAGAGGTACTGATATCTCTCACTTCTCCATCATTTCTGTAGTCTGGACTTGACAACCTTGAAGCAAAGCTGCTATCAGTCCAGACAGCCTTATGAAATACGTACTGGTGTCTAGTGATAATGCCACACCTGGACTAAACTGTTCATGTGTTAGAGGAGTTGTGTCCCTAAATATTACAACTTCAAAACCGGTATCATTTTATTTAGTAAGTTCACGCTGCTCTGTGCAACCAAATTCATGATTGACTAATTTACTAATAATAACAAAAGTATTTTTTTATCAAAGATATCCACAAAACTTTTTGTGTTTGTTACAAGACTCACATGAACCAATAGCGTTTGGTTTTTAAAAATTAAAATTTTTAGCTGAACAATTTCCTAAATTTTATTTTAAATATTCTCTGTATATTGTCTTAAATATATATTGTGTAAATATTGTGAATTTTGTTATTCTTTTCCTCCTATTGTAAAGCATGGTTATGTGAAATTGTGCTCTATGACTTGAAGATGTTGCTTTGATCTTGAAGTTCGATGACCTAATCTAATACATTTGTGCAAAGCAAGAGAGAACATCACAGAGCCAATACACCAATCTATCCAATTAATCATAATACACAATAATACATGTGTCTAGCCTTCCTGTAGCTCTGTAACTGTCAGAGCATTGCTAGCAATGCCAAGGTCATGTGCTAGATTCACAAGGAATACAAATGCATTAAAAAATCGACAGCTTCGCTTTGGATAAAAGCTTCTGACAAATATGTGTAAATGCACGTGAGCTATGGCAAATGAACAGCATTATGCATTAGTATCTTCCAGTTGACCTCAGGAGCTGCCTGTAGCAGTCCGATTTCAACAGCTCCATGTGAGCCGTAATAACCATCCACTGGGACAACATCATAAGAGTCATACAGCCCTATCCTAAAGTGCCCTCCCACGCACAAACACATCATCTCCTTTGTTGCTCTTCATGAATGAAGAAGAGATCAAAGCAGCGGATCTTTCCGTGAAGGTGCGCCAGTCCCCGTCGGAACCAGTTGGCTGGTAATGGGCTTTCATCGGAGGGCGACGAGGTGAGAGCAGAGGAGGACAAACGGGGGGAGAATGGGGGATTAGGAATTAGGAGAGCGGTGGGGACAGGAATTGATTTGCCATCATGTCTGCTCACTGTAGTCTGATGCAGGTACAATACTGGGTATGATAAACACTGGGCATAATAATAATCTCCATTTCAAAGTGGCTCCATTTGAATGCTGAAACTATGGACCACAAATGCAGCACCAGGATGCACGAAAACAGATTAAAAAGGCCTCCATTCAGAAAACCGAGAAAAAAGATTTCTATTAATAAATCAGAAGTAATAAAATAATTTTTTAGTGGATGTGGGTCTACTGCCATTCACAGATGCTTTTCAATGTATTATTCCAAATATTCATCGTGCATAAACAATTGAAGTTCAATGCCATGCCCCACATACTTCACAACATAACTGTCGCCTTCCGTAGATAACAAAACTCTAGCAGTCCACAAACCAGACTTTGTTTTCCAGTAACATGCTTAGCATTCTGTATTAATCCAATAAATCTGACACTTTTTACTACACTTTCTATAGGTATTTCATTTGTGCATTTTACAAATGTATTTGCTATAAAAACTGCTCGAAGTGAGACCCAAGGACAACATTTTTGTGAGTAAAACCTAAACCCACCCCAAATACCAACACTAATCATAATAAACCCTAAAATCTGAAGGAAGTGATAAGTAAAAAAGAATGGCCTAGGAGCAGTTAATCCTGGTTGTAAGCTTAAATGTAAAATAAACTGTAAACTTATTTCTGAAATCTGATTGGTTGATTGAAATGTTGTCACAGGGTCACCATAAAGTTGATCTGAGGACATCAACCACTTGGAAAAATCAGGAGAACCTTTAAAAACTCAAATAAATTTCATATTTTTAATCGATAACATATAGGACCAGACAAATAATTTATAGTACATCTGGTTTTAATGAATTAGTCAATTTTCTTAAAAAAAGCCCAGATAATTTACTCACCACCATGTCATCTAAAATGTTGATGTCTTTCTTTGTTCAGTCGAGAGGAAGTTGTGTTTTTTGCGGAGGGGAGTCCAGGATTTTTCTCATTTTAATGGACCCCAACACTTAACAGTTTTAATGCAGTTTAAAATTGCAAAAAGGGTCTTATCTACCGAACCGATTGTCATTTTTGACAAGAAAAATAAAAAATATGCACTTTTAAACCACAACTTCTCGTCTTTCTCCGGTCCTGTAAAGCGCCAGCGCATTCGACATACAACAACGTCGGAACGGTCCTCTTTCTCCACACTTGTAAACACTGGGGCGTAGTTTCGCAAACATCATCCGTGACCTCTTGACGTCATGACGTATTGCGTGAGGTCGCACTAGCGCATCACAGGACTAGAGATAGACGAGAAGTTGTGGTTTAAAAGTGCATTTTTTAAGACCCTTATGCTTCGTTTGGGATCGTTTAGAGTCTTTTAAAACTCTGTTTAAAAAAATGTTAAGTGTTGAGATAAGTGTTAAGTGTTGGGGTCCATTAAAATGAGAAAAATCCTGGAATGTTTTCCTCAAAAAATATCATTTATTTTCAACTGAACAAAGAAAGACATCAACATTTTGGATTTTGGTGGTGAGTAAATAATCTGGATTTTTTTAAGAAAATTGACTAATCCTTTAAAAAAATAAATGGAATTTTATTCAAAAAGTGAAATCTTCAAGAGCCCGGCTAGGTCAGGTGGCTTTTCTGTGTGGAGTCTGCATGTTCTCCCTGTGTCAGCATGGGTTAACTCTGGGTACTCTGGTTTCCTCCCACAGGCCAAAATCATGCAAGTAAGGTGAATTGGAGATACCAATTGCCCCTGCCTCAACTTGTGTATGGATCAACTGGTTCTCGTCATGAATATAGCCATAGATGCTGGAATGGTGTGAAGCATGAATAAAGAAAGAAATCTTCAAGATAATCAGATGGCCACCCAACAATTCTGCCCCATCTAGTTCCACAAAAGGCGGCGTAATACCCTGATAACGCTTTGCAAAGCAGCAAGTGTCACTTCAATTTATTTTCTAATTTCCTGCATGCTGAGATACTCTATCTGTCTTTTGCCTTCCCTTTGCTGTCTGACTGGATGAAATATTGAGATCTTTCTGCTGTATGGGGAAAATGAACCATATTCATACCATGTGCCACAGACACACTGCAGTGGTCCTGAGCATCCCGGCTTGGCCTCATCTAAAACACTTATGGAGAACACTATGCCCACCCAAACGCACAATAAATCAATGGACCATTTCATTAGAGCAGGCGGCCGCATCTCTAGCGGGCCGGTGCCCTGTGTATTGTTGAGGTACAGGGTGGTGAACTGGATCAGACAAAACCAAGAATGCCGGTGTTGTCACAACGAAACAGCCTGACCCTTTACCTCCCATCGTCACAGTGACACGTCAGGGGGTCAGTGATGCATGAAGACAACTCACAACAGAAAGATCGTGTGACAGTGCAGCGAATACAGTTCTCTTTATCTTACTCTCTCTCTCTCTTTCCCCACAAAGCACATGATCAATGCTCTGCCTCAGATCCATCCTGTGTCATGAGAAGTATGCAAATTATACTGACGCTGTTTACAAATAAAGGCATAAACCAGGGATACTATACAAGAAATTAAGTATATGCTAAAAACATGGTTGCTACACTTTTACTATAATATAATCTATTATTGAATAGAATTTCGTGTAGTTATTGAGCAAATTTTACACACACACAAAAAAAATCCATTTAAGTTAAAGGTGGTAAACACGTAACAGATAAAGCACATATATATTATTAATAAAATTTATCCCAATGGATATATTGGATGACACCCAGCAAAATAAATAAATGATCTTGCATTCCTACATAAATCATCAAACTTAACAAGCACAACATAAGAGTATTTTCAAAATGGCAAAATAATAACACACAAGTCTAAATAATTCCCAAGCTATATCCATATAATTCCCATGTAAAGTTCTCGTACCTTATTCTAATGAAAAAAATCCAGGTAAGAGACGAGAGGCAGCAGCGTGTCAGTAATACGGCAGAGGTCTATCCAGTCTGATGTGATGGCAGCGTGTGAGCTCCTTTAGCTCTCTCAGCTATTGTTACAGACATCAGCTCCACACTGAGCATGCTCCAAACATAGATCCATTCACTGTTGGCATGGGAACCACTCAAGCACAGACCTCACTAAAGGACCTCCCAGATATGCACTCTCTTTCCTCCACCTGTCCTCTCAAGGGGTTTTCCTTGTTTTTGTGTCTGTAACCCTGTGAACCAAAGCAAAGTTAAACAGATGACAATAAATTGGCACCCAACTCGTAAATTTTGAAACTGAGCTAAAATGGGAAGCTGGGGCGGTCCTTTCACGGTCATTGTCTTTAATCTCTTAAATTAATTGAAATGCTATTTTTGTTTAATCCAACTCATAGACACTGATGTAACAATGGCTAAAATGAGTTACACAACACATTTAAAATATCAGCTTAAAAAAAAAACACTGAGAATATCCTTAATAATTCACAACGGAAATGAACCACTGTCTCTATCGGATCGCAGTACGGAATTTTGCAGAATACCCCGGAATTCCCAAGAGGACTTTCAGAGCATATTGACTGTACGGTGTAATTACAGTATGTTGCGTTTGGTGGATGCTGCCGGGCCATATGGAGAAAGAGCCTATACTGACATGAGCTGAGCCTGTCAGAGCTCCTTAGTCTGCTGTAACCTCAGCCATTGAATCTTTTAGGCTCGGGATAGAAAAACAAGAGGGATTTCCTCTTTGCTTCTGCTGTAAGTCAGTGATCCACTGGGATAAAACACAGGAGTTTGTTGGCCGATGCATTTACAGCATCTGATACCAAGCACTCAGGAGGGACTCAATTTACTATAAGCTTTTGTTTCAAGGGATCTAGGATTACACAAGGCAAGGCTCTGAGAAATCTCAAAGGTCAACAATAATGACTTTATTTTACACAGATTAGTACCCTGTAATATGGTACTGAACTGGTTCACAGAACGAAAACCAGAAACTTTTGATGTTTTGTAAGGAACAGAAACAAAACCAGAAACTTTCAGAAAATAAATGTTCTGGAACAAAATCGTTTATTTAAAATAATAGTAACCGATTAATACCGTTATTTTTTTCGTTGTTCAACAAGATTTCTGTGCAATACTTCCGTTGTTGTTGACTCATCAGAGAAACGAGAAGCTTGCCACCAGCAAGTAGCCCACTCAAGCCAAAGTCTCTAATGCTCAATCATAAGAAAATATTGTAGGCTACCAAGTATCTCAAGATGTTTGTTTTTTACTAATTAGAGGTGTAAAGGATCGCAGTTGATCCGTGATCCATACAGATCACGACCCACAGTTCGGCTCACTTGCGATTTGAGGATTAATACGCACATTTAAATAGGGTGAAAGTTGATCATTTGCACGTGTTTCAAAGGCTTGGAAATGTTAACATTTAAGTGATTTTAAACAATTTAACCATAAAAAGGCGCTAAAGTGAGCAATTTTCTGTACGCACATGCGGTTGAATGTGTCCGGTCCATCTCCAGTCAAACGTGATTATCCCTATGCCCTACAAAGATCAAAACTCTTGATGTATAAACTTGAGAGAGAGTTGTGCTACTGTGTCTCATATTGTAGTCCATTAATAAAGCACTGAAAAACAACATAATTTTCATTTTAAGCGCCGTTTGGAATTCGTCCTGCGTCTGTGTGTGTGCGCTCGTGTTTAAGTGCACTCAACAAATGTAGGCATGTCAGAATTACAGTTATGCCGCTTAGTTAACGTAGCCTAGCTTTTTTAATGTTTGATGACAAGACAGAGACTTACGGAAAATTCTTTAGGACATTAAACTTAAATTATTAGACTAATGATCAGCCTACTTATTTGTATGTCCCACAGCTGACATGAAACGTTATTAACCGGTTCGGGAACTTTATTTTTTGTTTGCTTTTGCCAGATACTCGCATAATCTCATGCGTAATCAGTGTTTACCAGTGTTTATAAATGGTTTTGACGCGTGTGCAGCAGGCACTTATTTTGACAAAACACGTGATGCACATGGTTCACATGACACTCATATTTTGAATTTGCGCCCATCGGACGAGCCACCACTTGCCCTTACCCCAATAGAATCTGGACCTTTTTTTGATAGACCTGCCCCACATATACACAACCCAGACAACGACGTCAGCAAGTAGACACGCACCTTACTGCTGATTGGCTACAAGTGTTTTTGTAGTCGGCCCAACTCCCTTTTTCAAAGTGTTTTTTTAGAAATCGTGCACTCCGCCTTTAAGTGAAAGTAACATAAAATATGTTTTGAATATAAAACTGATCCCAAGATGTCTATATGTCAATGTCATAATATGTACCATTTAGATACAGATTTGTATACATTTGGTACCAAAGTGTATCTTTTATGCAATAATATGCAGTATTTGGTACCAATATGTACCCCTGAGGAACTATTATAAACTCTTTAGGAACAAAAAGTGTACTTTTCTAAAAGGGTACCACCAAGGGACAATTTTTTAAGATGCGTTTAACATTTATAGCAGACCACAGTTGCAGAAGGATCAAAACCTTGTGTCCCAGTGGTTCACTTGTGGTTGGTTTAATACACTACACTACACCCAGTAAATGTTTAATGCATTAGCTTGAATGCTTCTCCAGAGAGCTGTATTTATATTGTCTATTTATGAAAAGCACCATAAAAACAATGCCATAAGTGACAACTCACAAATGACATTGAAATATTGACTGTATGACTTTATAGTACTGCTAACAATTTTACAGTATAACATACATCTATTTACAGTAACTGACAAGTAAACTAAATGGATTAAATGGGTTTATATACAAAACCATGTATCATAGAGATTAATGGGCCTCAGGTCCTAGAGAATGTGTAATGCTGGTGACCATGATACTAAAGACGGTGAGCGTCCACAAAACCGTGGCCGTCACTGTGCCCAAAGACTCTGCCATTCCTAATTTATGAGGGCTCTACCACAGCCTCAATAATTCATATACACAGCTCACACAGTGATCACTGAAGCACGGACTGCCTTTCACACAACATCACAAAAACTAATAAATGAGCCCAGTTTTCTTTCAAAGAGGTTCGCCTCTCCATCATAACACTATTTTTGTGCCGCAGGAACTATATTTAGGACCTCATGTGAATCAGCAATTTACTAAAAATGCATGAGCCACTTTAACATAAAATCTTAATTTTTGACACTGCTGTTCCTCAACTCATTATTTGCGGAGGAATAATCAAAAGTAATATATAAGTTTACAGCAGGTACAGCTTTTTGAAGGGACGCGAATATGTGTTTGGCGCGTCATGTAAACTTATGTGCATAGATATGTACACTATAGATGTCGCCTTGGCTACAGCAGTTCATTGGACCGAATGCTTCAAATAGAGCCGCCATCTTGAAACAGGGGAACCCCGCATCAGCGTCATTGTAGGCAATAGTGTAACGGAAATAAAATCACCATAAATCGTCATGAACGCGAGTCCAGAAAAAAATTTAAGTTTTGATTTTATGAAAATCTATTTTTTCTAACTATAATGCATAGTGCTAGTAGACCTAACATGCATACGCAGCACAAAAGTATGGCATTGTCCATTAAAGGTTCAGTGTGTAATTTTTAGAAAGATCTCTTGACAGAAATGCAAAATAATATATAAAACTATATTATCAGGGGTGTAAAAAGACCTTTTACTGTTATGTTTTTATTACCTTAGAATGAGACGTTTTTATCTACATACACCGAGGGTCCCCTTACTTGGAATCATTTTGTGATGCCATGTTTCTACAGAAGCCCTTAACGGACAAACTTTTTTACTAAGTTGTCTCCAACGATGACATGTTTTTTCAGTGGCGGCTACTATAGCTACTCTATGCGTTTCAAAAGCAAGGGGTGAGCAGTGGACTGAGCTGTTGGTTGCAAATCGCAACGTAACCACTGGATGCCGCTAAAATTTACACACTGCACCTTTAATTCGAAGTACAGGCGGAGATAGCAGCGTTACCTAGCTACTTCCTATGACAAGACCCCTGTTCCAAGAAGGCGGCGGTTTTGACGCATGCTTAGAACCCCAAGGTGACATCTAGTGTATATATCAATGACTTATGTGCATCACACGTGATGTCAAAATACGACCCTGCTGCAGACGCTTCGAAAGGGTTTATGATTAAAGAGACACTCGCGTTTGCCAGATACTCACTTAATCTCAAGAGTTTAGTGTCTTGTGAGTATTTCATAATAGTGAGCTATTATCATAAACCCTTTCGACGCGTGTGCAGCAGGCACATATTTTGACCAGACACATAATGCATATGGTTGACATGATGCAACAAACACATAGTTTGACATGATGAGCACCACACGACACTCCGAATACACATTTTTTGTTTCCAACCCCTCGGAAGAGAAATCATCGTCCACCACTGCCTGGTGTACTGTAGGATAATGCTCCATAATCTATATTTGGCACCATGACATGCTATTGTGGGTACAATTGATTGTTCCATAAACTCAGTGTTCACAAAACACACCGACACAAATACAGACAAAGCCCCCTGTCGAAAACACACTGACACGCATACTGGATGTCCACCAACTAAACAAAGACACTGTTTTGGATGGGATGTGCATAATGTATCAGATGTGTGTCACCTCTAGGCTATGCTGCTCTTGTATGCAGCGCTATGCTCATATAGATGCATACATTACTGAGGTAGTCACTGATTCTGGCATCACTGAGCCGGGGATACAGGCTGGGAACTGTGCCACATTCCTAAAACAAGTCATGAGTGAAGACTGCAAACGTGTACAGTTGGATTCTATTGTCATTAGTGCATGGGACCATGTCTGTCTACACTCCCTTGATATTGACTCATCTGTTTGATTAAAATAAAGCTGCTATATCTCCTATAAATACAAATGAATCCAGTAGACTTTTACATGTGTTCAGAGTGTGAATGGAAAGTTTGATTAGTCCACTTATGAGTGAGACAACTTAAAGGCATGTTATGTTAATACTTATATAACCATAACTAACCTATATTTTCACTTAGTCAGATTCATACAGATCTCACTGTTGGTTAACAGTCTCTCATTAAATACTGATGAGGTAGAAATAAAGTCAAACTACAGTACATTGAATTAAAATCAGATTTGTTCACATGATCTTGCTGAAAGTTTCTTATCGAAACACATCGACTTTAGTTAGTTTATCCTTTTCTGAACGATTAAGTTCACAGCGGCAGAGGTCTTCAGAAAACATACATTAGTGGGACTAGCAGGACATCATAAACATTTGTGGATGTAACAACCACCCAGAACACCATGATAACCACATACCAACTCTCTATAGCAATTGCATAACACCTATAACATCTTAGCATTGCGACAGTGTTAAGCAACTGAAAACGGTAAGTTTAGAAGTAGCATAGAGTTTCATTCTTGCTTTTATCAAATCAAATTGTATGTTTATGTATGATTTACAGGGAGTTAACACGATTACAAGATTATATGTACAAATAAGAAAACATATATAAATAGCACGTTCCGTTAATTGTCAAAACAATTAAATTATCATATTAATTATTAAACAGATTTCTTTAGTAACTAAAACTGTATGTGTACAGCCTATTCTCAGTCAAATAAAATTAGCATACTTGTTTGGGAAAGCTGCATGGTCTGCACACAAAACTCTTTAATGTTTTCTAATATAACTAATATACTCTAACCTAAAGGATCATTAGGAAAACCATATACTAATACTGTGTTTGACCCCCTTTCACCTTCAGAACTGCCTAAATTCTACGTGACATTGATTCAACAAGGTGTTGAAAGCATTTTTTAGAAATGTTGGCCCATATTCATATGATAGCATCTTGTAGTTGATGGAGATTTGTGGGATACACAACCAGGGCACGAAGCTCCCGTTCCACCACATCCCAAAGATGCTCTATTGGGTTGAGATCTGGTGACTGTGAAGGCCATTTTAGTACAGTGAACTCATTGTCATGTTCAAGAACACAATTTGAAATGATTCAAGCATGGTGACATTGTGCATTATCCTGCTGCAAGAAGCCATCAGAGGATGAGTACATGGTGGTCATAAAGGGATGGACATGGTCAGAAACAATGCTCAGGTAGGCTGTGGCATTGAAACGATGACCAATTGGCACTAAGGGGGCTAAAGTGTGCCAAGAAAACATCACGCACACCATTACACCACTGCATTGATGGATCCATGTTCTCATTCTGTTTACACCAAATTCTGACTCTACCATCTGAATGTCTCAAAAGAAATCGAGACTCATCAGACCAGTCAACATTTTTCCAGTCTTCAACTGTCCAATTTTGGTGAGCTTGTGCAAATTGTAGCCTCTTTTCCCTATTTGTAGTGAAGATGAGTGGTACCCGGTGGGGTCTATTGCTGTTGTAGCCCATGTTGTGGCTTCACAAATGCTTTGCTGCATACCTCGGTTGTAAAGAGTGATTATTTCAGTCAAAGTTGCTCTACTATCAGCTTGAATCAGTCGGCACATTCTCCTCTGACCTCTAGCATCAACAAAGGCATTTTCGCCCACAGGACTGCCGCATACTGGATGTTTTTCCCTTTTCACATCATTCTTTGTAAACCCTAGAAATGGTTGTACGTGAAAATCCCAGTAACTGAGCAGATTGTGAAATACTCAGACCGGCCCGTCTGGCACCAACAACCATGCCACGCTCAAAATTGCTTAAATCAACTTAAATCATCTTTCCCATTCTGCCATTCAGTTGGAGTTCAGGAGATTGTCTTGACCACACCCCTAATTGCATTGAAGCAACTGCCATGTGATTAGATAATTGCATTAATGAGAAATTGAACAGGTGTTCCTAATAATCCTTAAGGTAAGTGTATTGTAGTGAATTAATTACATTTTCTCCCTTAAAGACTACCTTAAAAACCATACCTTTAAATATAAATATTTGTTTACATTTATACATTTTGTTTGTAGATTTTAAAGTAGTATCATTTATGTTTCAAGCTCTTAGCTGTTAATAATGTCATGGTTAACAGTCATTCAGACATTTATCAAGAAAATGTCTTTACCTTGGTTTTTACAGGTTGGGTCACAAATGGTTCCCTTTATATTCAGGAAGTGGTCATATTCGGTCAGAATGGTCCTTATCTTAATTTTACTGTACACTGTCATGTTTGAGAGCAAAACAAAGAGTGAATTAGGTCAGGTGTTAATATTCAAAATCAACCTTATGTAAAACAGGAGGAAGAGCTCATTGGCATCAGTATTTGCACAACAGAAGGGGTCTTAATAAGTCCCTTTCAACACATATTACGCACCGGCACTATTATGATGCAGAATATTAAGTGCATTTGCTGCTGGGTGCAATGGGGATGAGGCCATTTTATCCTCAGGAAATATTTTTTTCAAGCACACAAAATTGCACATTGAATGCATTGCCAGCTCATTGATGGCTTTAGTTTATTCAAAACACACAGGAAGAAAACACATCCTTGATCCAAGAGATCTAGGTGCTATTGAAAACCAATAACAAAACTCTAACACTTGTCTAAAGGGAGTGCAGTGCATCAGAATGAATGAGTCATATGTACCTACACAGACAGCTGTTTCTGCCTCTGGCCAGCAGTTTAGGACGGATATTATGGCAAAATTAAGTTTCCCCCAACCCTAATCTCACTCTATAAGTCTATAAGCTCTGTCCTTTACTTGAAATAATCAGTGATTCAACACAGCTGCACATTAAACAATCCTTAAAAGGGGATGCATCATGCAGCAAACGAGCGATGACATGATCTGCAATGTATATTTTTGGATTCTGTGACGTGAAATATAAGCCGCAATATAATTATACTGCAAAACAACTGACTTCATGGTCAGTGGTCTCTTTGAAATGAGAGAGCTCTAGTCTGGAACAGTTTTGCCTGGAGGGTCAGTCCTGCCTTGATGGACACAGAGATGGCGCACAGCTCTACCTTACTACTGTACAATAGAGCTCTAGCTGCTGTGCACACACCTATCTATCTATAATGGAATAATGCAAATTGAATACCTCTATGTACTCCATATCCTAGACTTTGTTGATAATATAATTTGGAATCAATGGCGTAACTTACTACTTATTACATTATTCAAATAAGGGAAAAATTTTTGAATAACTTTGTAACTTCATGTACTCCATTCTAAACTATATTTAAAAACTGACAGGCTTTTGTTGGTCTTTGCTTTTCTGTGTTTTCTTTGTTTCTATTTTATGTAAAGCTGCTTTGGAACAATGAACAATTGTGAAAAGCACTGTAAATAAAATTGAATACGCCGTACGTCGTAAAAATGTTTTAGTAATATTTCTGATCGTTCTGTTCCTCGAGATATAACAACGTTCCTTTATCAAGGACAAGGTCAGGCTGATGTTGTTCTTCATGCAGACCTTTCTAAAAAAATTGTGTTACCTTATAGTCAGGTAGTTTCTAATAATTTTAATATTATTAATAATATTATTTAGATTAAACAAGCCAAATAACAGTTAATAGATGTTCAGCTTGCCTGATATAACATTTTAGAGTGTACTGATCAAATGTTAAAACACACCTACAGTATTTTAAGAGATGACACTCACACTTTTGTCACAGTGAGACAAAAACTAAAGTGCTTTTATCACAACTAAGTATTTGATCCACGAACTATTTCCTTGTCAAAAAAGTCATTTGTAGATGTACTCTCCTTGTCCTGAACTAAACAGCGTTGAAAAGTCTTAGGATATATATTTTTTAATATAACTTTTTGTAACACGACCTGCAGAGATTAATTTAACTATTTTACCTGCACTGCACAGAAACATTACCTCCAAGTTTGTCTCTCTCTCTCTCTCTCTTTTCATTTCCTACCTCTAGATTTCTTTCATGTTCGGGAATTGTAAAAGTTGGTTTATAACGATATGACTGTGGTTCAAAATAGCACATACTACAGAATGCGCATGACAAATGCAAACGTTTTTCTTACCCGAAAGTGTCTTTCCTGAACACTAGAGGGCACCCGAGTAGCTGAGTAAATTATCACTTCCGTTAGCCTGGTATTGACTGACAGTTTGTTCAGCCAATTGCAGGAAAATGAAGGTCCAGTGAGGCGTGACCAAGTGCACAACGCAGCCAATGACAGTGTAGGATGCGCACGCAACGGGTCCAGAAGTGAGGTGCCTATTTCTGCCGTAGATGGTATCGAAGTAGAAAGTTGGAAACTGGTAACATATGGTTGAAAATTGTGGTTATAATGAATGGAACAGCATATTCAAACTTTGACAATCAAGAACACGTTCTCAAACTAGGCGAAACTTTTGAGAAACAACCTAAAAGTGCATTCCACACGGTACGATGTAAGTGGGATCTTTTACATTCATATATGGAACGTTACGCTCGATTATTTATTTAATATACAGGTAATATATATTTTTTTTTACAACGTTGCTATTGAAACGGTAAGTTTCTTTCTAACAATATGAACAGGCATATGAGAAGGCAGCTACGTGTTCTTCCCATTGCTGGCGAGATTAGCTTTGTTACGTTGACTGAAAATAAAAAAGTATGTTTGTTTATAATTAGTTAACCTCTTAAACTAGCTCCCTTTTTTCTTAACTTAGCCCACAAACAGAATCTATTATTTAAATTGAGAACTATTCATTTAATGATTTTTCCCCATATGCATACGAATCCCTCTGTTGGTTAGCACTGGTACTACACTACCAATGTTGTATGTCAGCATTGGGACACATGATCAATATGAAATATGTTTTCTTTCTGATAATAGATGATTTTAAACCAGCCTCCATAGACACCTCATGTGAGGGGGACTTGGAAGTGGGAAAAGGAGAGCAAGTTACAATCACACTTCCAAACTTGGAGGTAAGCTTACTAACCATTAACTTTGCATGCAGTTCTGAAATAAACTAAATATTAACATTTTCTACCATCTTTTTCAAATTAACAGGGATCCACAGCTCCTGTTACAGTATTTAAAGGGTCCAAAAGACCTTATATGAAAGAATGTATTCTCATTGTTAACCATGACACAGGAGAGTACCGTCTGGAGAAACTCAGCAGTAACATCGCAGTCAAAAAGACCAGGTTTGTAGCTAGAGCGACGCTTGTGGTTATACCTAAATAATCACAACAAGTTTTCAATGTGGACAGTAAACAGTTGGATTAGCGCTGATTAAGTAAATTGTCATATGTTGTTTTCTCAGGGCTGAGGGAAGCAGTAAGATTCAGTCACGCCTGGAGCAGCAAACAAGCCGGCTTAGTCAGCAGATGAAGTCTGGCAGTGGAAACAAGGCTCCATCCAGCACCAAAAGTTCTCCTCCCAAAGAGAAAATGTCTCCGTCATCGCCCATGGATGATATTGAGCGAGGTACCATGTAATGTCAGAAACTAAAATGGACCTGCAACTTTTAAAATCAACTTTTTATAATCGGCAGCTTGTTAAAGATTTTTTCCCAACTTTTTTTATCCCCCTTAGTTTTATTTATTATTATTTCCAATTATATTTTTTTTCAGAGTTTTCAATACTTAAAGCTCACATAACACACAGTGTTTCTGCATTTCTGATGTTAATCTGGAGTACCTATAGAGTAGTATTACATCCTTTATATCTCCAAAGAGTCTTTAGTTTAATTAGATTTATAAAAGAAAGATTAGCTTTACCGAATCTTTCCGATAACGTACGAAAAAATGGAGTTACTGCCGCGGGAGGAGCGAGTACCACTATACAACACTGTTTAACTTATGATTCACTACATGTTTGTGTCATTTATATAATATGCATTAGGGCTGCAAAAATCGATAATAGAAATAGTCAACAATGAATATCATTGTTGAAGTTGTCGCCAGACATGTTTTTCCGGCCGAGTGAGGCATCTCTCTTCATTACAATCTCTGACGAAGTCGCACATGCGCATTAGTTTCTCTTCTCAGCGATAACATACAGAAATGGCAGCGTCCAACTCAGCAGCTGCGCGTACCAAAACATCTGAAGTTTGGGAGCATTTTAGCCTGGATACGGCGAATAAAAAGATTACCTGCATGGTTTGCAAAGCAGTCTTTGCGTTTCACGGCAGCACCTCAGTCATGCACGAACATTTAAAGAGAAAGCACGTCGGACAGTTGAATGAAACGGAGTTTGACTCGCCTCGGTAAGATTTTAATAACATGGAAGCCAATACGTTTTGTTTTGGATGTACATTGTACATTTTATAAGCGTATTTTCGCTTTAAAAAAAGGATTTAACGTTATGCCTGACAAAAGTATTTTAAATTAAATGCATGCAGTCTGAAGAAGAGAGCAACCATGGAGCCCTTTCTGCAAAAGAAGCAGACGTGCACCCCACAACAGGCGCATGTCCTCACTGAGTATATATAACTCTGTTTTTTTACATTTTCAGAAATCTCGTTTTTTGGTTGTGCATTCAAATTAATATCAATTCAACTGCAGTTGGTTTGTTTTGATTTAAACCTTCAAAACTTAATAAACACAGCATATATATATATATATATATATATATTAGAATAGCTGAAATACATAACTTCGTTTTGGTAAAATCATAGTAGCTGCAATTATTACAAATTTAAAATTTCATTGAAGTACCCCCTTCTTTCTTGTTTACTATCATTTTCCACAGAATTAAAGCAATCTCATGCTAAATTTTAGAAAAAATTAATAATTATTCGATTAGTCCACTAATCGTTTCAATAGTCGGTGACTAGTCGACTATTAAAATAGTCGTTAGTTGCAGCCCTAATATGCATGCGCCTATTTCCAACATAAGACAGAAGTCTTACTTACCGCATGCAACTCATGACCCGGTTGGGACTTTTCAATGAAATCCAGCGCATCAAACACACTAGCAAAACTCCGCTGCTACCCCGGAAAATAAACTATATCCATTGTTTCCATAAGTGCCCATAAAAAGATGTGATGGGTATAGAAACACCTGAAACGTCAACTGGACCCGTAATCGGAAAAAACTTTCAGAAACTTTTACAAACTCTGGCAAAGTGATTCGGCACAGACATTTGTTTTGACACTTTGCCTACTTTTAGCATGAGGAAACAACTCTATAACTGTGTTAATAAGTCAGAATGCATGAAATACCATTGAACCACCCCTTTTAAAGGTATAGCATTAAGCTATATTTTTATGCTCACCCAGCAATTGTGTGTTTTTGCAGAACTCATGGCTGAGGCACGTGTAATGGATCAGATGAGCAGTGGAGACAGCTCCTCAGATTCTCACAGTTCCTCCTCATCCAGCAGCGGAGACAGCTCCAGCAGTGACTCGGAGGATGAGAGTCGTCCTCAGGCAGGTGGAGCCCCCGCCCCTCCTAACAGCACATCTGCCCCTAACGCGTCTCAAAGCCGCACGGAGGAGAGGAGCGGGAATTTCATAAACACTCTCGGTAAGTTTTGGGGACACTGCATGCACCGGGTTGATCTGACCCTCTTCTTCTTTTATCTAATATGCAATGTGTTATATTTCAGAAAATGATCTTCAGCTGAGTGAGTCTGGGAGTGAAAGTGATGATGACTGACCACGATGATGTTAAACAACCTCCCTGAACTGGATTAGATGCTCATGGCTGTTTAGAACTTTGTTGTTTTATCTCAACCCAATTCGCTGTTAACTTTTCAGTTACATTTATTAAGCAGTATTTTCTTTTCTCCAGTTTTTTAATCCGTAATACTTGGTTTATGGTTGGATTAAAAGATGAGGGATTTGCTGTATTAGTAAATTAAGATTAAGTATTTATTTTGTTTAGACTGAAGAATTTGTTTTATAGGGATATTGTCTTATTGCATCCTCAGAGGTTGTAGAAGTATATCTGTTTAGAAAGAGCTTATTATTTAGATGTCTTTGGGTCATCTTAAACTTTTCCTTTTTTTTTACGGCTTGGCATGCTCGAGCCTATATGATTCAGCAACAAAACACAATGTGTCTTAAGGAGCACCAATGCATTAAATAGATCTGCGTTTCTTCAAGGAGCCAAGGTCTCAGATATACATCTCAGATATTTACACATTTTCGACCTGCAATACTTGAATTTGTCTCTCTTATGATTATTTAGAGATAATCATGAAAGAGTTAGTTGATATCTCATTGTGACTGGCGATAAAGGTGTATTTTAATCATCTTTTACATTCTCATTAGGAGAGTGCTAGTAAATCACTGGAAATGCTTAGCCATGAAAGGGGGTTTCTAACATTTGTGTGTACCTATTTTTGATCTGTGCTTGGATTTTTTTAGATGAAAACCCATACAGATAGTAGCCTATGTGTTGTGTATGTCTTAATGTACGCCTCTGGCAGGCCAAAGATAAACATAGGATTTATTGATATTGTTAAACCAACCTTGAGCTCTAACTGCAAAATATGATGTGCCATCCTGTATATTGTATCAGGATTGACAGATTAGGTAAACATAGTTATATTTGATCATTGCAACTATTTAGATCAATAAAGAGATTTGTTTTGCAACAGTTTGGAATTAATTATTGTAGATCATTTGTTTATGCAAAGAAGGATATAAGCTGAAAAATAATGCGTTTTTTTATATTAACTATAGTGATTTATTAAGCATTTGTAAATGCTGTAATGTACTCTTTCATTTGCTATAAGGTAAATACTAAAGAATACAACCATTTATTCGTGTTGGTGCGTGTAATATATGAAACAAAGATGACAATTTGGAATTTGCCCTATGCTTTGCAAGGCTGTGCGCGTGGCTCTTAACGAATGCATGCATCGTCTATCAGTGGGTTATTGATAACTTGGTTAGACATTGAAGCAGCAGTTCACTTGTTTCAGTACTTGTACAAAGTGTACCATCGTTACTGTATTCTGTAAAGATTAAGAGAAGAGAGGTTCATGCTGTACTTTGTGGTGCTGGCGTCTTTCATAGGCAGGCACATTTGAAAGGAAAGAGGGCTGTTCGGGATAATAAGCGAGTTCACTAAAGTTCATTTGACAACAGACTGTGGTTGCCATTACGGAGAGCAGCTAACACTGTCACTGCAAACCTACTGTACATCTGCTGCCGACTCCAGGATCAGATATGTTTTCAGAGGCATTACTGAGAAGAGGATTGTTTTTATGCAGGAAAGAAAACGGAGGGATAAAATGCCTGATATCGCCCTTCCTCAGCACGCGGACACACAGTACCTTGGTAGATGGCGATAAGCAAAAAACTATGGATGATTTAGGCGGTCCTAGCTTTTTGACATCATTATACTGGCTGTTTGGAAAGGGTTATTTTCCAAAGACTCATCAAATGCAGGTAAGCTAACGTTACATTCAAATTCAGCGCTTCGGGTTCGATGTTTTCAATAGCTTGATATCTGTTGCAAGCAGGTCTAAATTTGTCACATTTTAAGCCTAAACCAGCTAGCTATTTTATTCAATAGTGTGGTTAGGAACAACGTGTGAACGAACTGGCCATTGCTATGTAGTAAGAAATGAAATTTTCTGTAGCGTCCTCTATCGACAGATGTTTATGAAATTTATGCTGCTTCAGCCTAGCCATATTTATATGCATCTGGCAGCCGCTTATCCAAAGCGATTTAGAGTATGTAAGGTATACATTTATTTATCTATCAGTAGGCTATGTGTGTTCCCAGCTATACAGGAGCACTGTTCTAAAGATATTTGCCATGTTCACAGACCATTTTGTCCGTGAACGACTTTCTTTTTATAACTTTTTGTCAGAATATGCTTGCAGATTATACAAGGCCAAGCAATCTGTGCTTTTAGACAGGGATTGAAAACATTTTTACACAGCAGGGTTAGTTGTAACAGAGTGTTACAAGTTAACTCTACAGTATACAATAATAATGCAATGAAAACAATGTAAATACTTTTAATCAAAATGATAACTAATACAATATCAGGGGAAGTAACTCACAAACATTATATTTTTTGTCTTAATTGTGCAGCCCTTTCAAAAAAATCTATTTATATGCATTGATGCACAATGCAAGGATGGTTAGATGAAGGATCATGGATGGATAGATATCCACACATTCATCTATAGGCAGATATATAAACAATGTCCACCTTAATATATAGACAACATAATTGTATTGAATTATTTGCGTTTAAACACAATTTTCTAGCAGGTGTTACAACAAACCCCTATGTTTGTTACAATTAACCCCACCTATGGGGTACTTTGTAACTCTGTTGTTTGCACTTCTGTCACTTTCTGTGTAATTGTACGATAACGGTAGGTCCCACAAACAAACTTTAAATCCCATCGAATTTGGTATCTTTACAGCTTACAGGCTTCGTGATTGGACCCTTAATGAAGCATGTTTTAAAGTCCCCATGAAATCAAAACTGACAATTGTTATTTTTTAATTAATTATTGCACTGTTTATCCCTGTCATCATTAAAAAATAAAATCATGTGCCTTCATAAACTGTACTTCTGCCCTCTTGTGGCAATCATTCTCTGATGATGTCAGCTAGACGGCCCCCTCCAGCTATCAGTGAGATCCATAGAGACAGAGTGCAGTTATGCTAATTTGAAAACCACGCCCACTGGGGGGGGGGGCAACAATCCAACCGTCTCCATTGAATTTGTATTGTGAGAGGCCACCTCCTTGTCATTTCTGGCGTATGACAAAAAACGGAATAATTCAGCTTTTAGGCATTATTCTGTTTTTAAGTTTTATCTGTAAATACGTTTTTATTAGCTGTCGACCCCAAAAAACAAGCGTCTAGGGAGACAAAAGTGGAAACAGGCAACTTTTTATAGTAGTACTACTGGTAGTTGAACCGCGCCCGCTGGAGGGAAGCGTGGTCGGCGATCCACTTTTTTCTCCTTTAAAGGAATAGTCTACTCATTTTCAATATTAAAATATGTTATTACCTTAACTAAGAATTGTTGATACATCCCTCTATCATCTGTGTGCGTGCACGTAAGCGCTGGAGCGCGCTGCGACGCTTCGATAGCATTTAGCTTAGCCCCATTCATTCAATGGTACCAATCAGAGATAAAGTTAGAAGTGACCAAACACATCAACGTTTTTCCTATTTAAGACGAGTAGTTATACGAGCAAGTTTGGTGGTACAAAATAAAACGTAGCGCTTTTCTAAGCGGATTTAAAAGAGGAACTATATTTTATGGCGTAATAGCACTTCTGGGAGTACTTCGACTCCCCAGAAAAGTCCGCTCCCCTTCTCCATCTCATAATGGGAGAGGGAAGGTGTTACTGCGCCGAGTCGAAGTACTCCCAAAAGTGTTATTACGCCATAAAATATAGTTCCTCTTTTAAATCCGCTTAGAAAAGCGCTACGTTTTATTTTGTACCACCAAACTTGCTCGTATAACTACTCGTCTTAAATAGGAAAAACGTTAATGTGTTTGGTCACTTCTAACTTTATCTCTGATTGGTACCATTGAATGAATGGGGCTAAAGCTAAATGCTATCAAAGCGTCGCAGCGCGCTCCAGCGCTTACGTGCACGCACACAGATGATAGAGGGATGTATCAACAATTCTTAGTTAAGGTAATAACATATTTTAATATTGAAAATGAGTAGACTATTCCTTTAAGGCTGAGATCGCCAACTACGTTTCCCTCTAGTGGGCGCAGTTTTACTAATAGTAGTACTATGAAATGTTGGCTGTTTCCACTTTTGTGTATTTAAACGTTTTTTGGGGTCGACAGCTTATAAAAACTTATTTCTGTTTTTTTTGGCTTGTTAGCTGTACACAGCAGCTTTGAGGCATTATTCTGTTTTTTGTTATAAGCCAGAAATGACAAGGAGGGAGTCTCTCGCAATACAAAGTGCGCTCTGTCTCTCTGAATGAAAGAAATGCCTACTTTTCTATATCCAATCCATTTACAGCAGTAAACGCTATTTTCCTCGTGTGATATTCCGTTTCACAAATACATCACAACACGGAAGTTAAGTCGATCTGGTCTTCCGGCATAGAGGGACTTAACTGCTTAACACTAATAAAATCCCTCCTACTAGTTATCAGGAGGTAATGTTTTCTTGCTATCTATGTGAACTGTTTCTTTAAATCTACAAAAATGTATAATGATTGCAGATAGAGCACAGCAAAATCTATGGTCCCCTTTGGAAGTCCAAATATGGACCACTGGTTGTTGTTAACGTGGCCCGTGCAGACCTTATAGAAGAGGTTCTGAGGCAGGAGGGTCGCTTTCCCATTCGCACTGATATGCCCCACTGGAGAGGCTATCGACAACTTCGAAATCATGCTTATGGACCCCTAACAGAGTAAGTTACAGAGACTGACTCATCTGGAAAGAAAATATTTACTAACTGATAATAGCGTTTCAGAGCAGTTTAAATTAAGATGGACTTAGTTTTAAATTCACCTGTTTAAATTTGCGTGCATACTTTAAATTGGAAAACTGGTTTGTGTGGCTGGTTTTGTCTTTGCTAAACCTAAAGACCTTCACGCCTAAAGATTTTTTCTCATGGCAACCCTTCAAGCATTCATGTTCTGAGTTGATTTATTATTTAATCTCTGAAAACCGCCATTTAAAGACAAGTGATCACACAAGAAAATCCTTTCTATATGTGACAGCCATAATGCTGTCAGCGTTTATAATTTCTAACTTGTAATTTATTTGTTGTTTGGTACAACAGAGATGGGAGTAGAATGGCAGAAAATCAGAAGTGTACTGAACCCTCGCATGCTGAAGCCCAAACATGTGTCCTCCTACACTAATGCCATTAATGAGGTGGTGAGCGACTTTATTGAGAAGCTGGCTTGGCTTAGAAAAACAAAAGGCAATGGTGTCATGGTGCATGACCTGGCAGGAGAATTGTACAAGTTCGCCTTTGAAGGTAAAATGTATTGGGCATCTTCACAGAAATTAACATATAGGTTTATTTTTAATGAATTGCTGATTTGCAGAAGTATTGATGATACACCAGAAATGTTAAACCAGACTTTATCTTTGTACCTCGAGATAATACATGACGTTCTATCAAGATTAACTATTATCAAGATTAGTTGTGCAATTTTGTGTCACAAAGTCAAACTAATTCTCATAAAATTGTACACTCATTCATTTATGTACTTCCCATGTGTATCAATGATTTTATAAATCAAGGACAAAAGGTCAATGCCAGTTAAACATGCTAGATAACAAAACATTTCTTGTAATCCCATAAAGAGTTTGCCCTTGAAAAGCTGACTTTCTGCACTGTGTTATACATCTTTGTAGTAGCTTGTAATAGCTTTTACACAGCTATTGTAATTATTAAAACACCATACTTTAGGTCAAAGAGTACAGGTTCACCCAAAAATGGGAATTGGAAATACTGTCATCATTTAATCACCCTTGCCCCTTAAAACCTGTATTACTCGTTTCAATACTTATTTATAGCAGAATGTCTAAACCGCTCTTTTGCATACAAATTAAAAAACTGAACAGAGATGAAGACTGTGAAGCTTTCTTACACAATGCTGTAAATCAAGTTATATTACCATTAAGACTGTCATAATTATGAAATTTGGCTGACGGTTAATTGCCTAATAAATTGTGACAATTAATTGCCTGTTTTAAGGCTTTGGCGGTTATGATGATTAGTTGTCTGTTTTATGTCTATGACATTTAATTCTCATACAGTTTGTTCATGAAATAATTTTCACACATTGTTGTGATTATTTAAATTAAATCTTTTGCAAGGTTTACCTAGCAGTGAATATTAATACACATAACACTGTGGCCCTGTCCCAAATGGCACACAACGGACTTGTGGTCCTCCTCAGAGTCCACCCTTTGATGACATCATGTATTGCAGACTTTAGGGACCCTTTATGCGAGTCCACGTGGGTGCACCCGAGTCGTAGTTTCGGAAAGACTCGAGCGTCACGTCGGAAATAGAAAGAGAAGTTGCCCATTAGTGTGAACTCCTCCCCTCCATCTTCTGATTGGTCTGATTGGTCTGGTTGCTCTTTCACAAGGACTTCTGGGTTGGAAAAGTGCGCAAAGCCTGCTGCAGTGCAGACTTTGCCGAAGACCACATCAAGGGTGCAAAGGGGGCGCTGATAAGTACACTTCGGAGCATAAAAATTACATGTGGGACACCCTACGGACCTGTAGATTAACCGAGCACGCGCAATTTAAGACCGCGAGACCGAAAGTCCACATGAAGTGCGCCATTTGGGACAGGGCCTTTATTGAATGGCTTTGCAATGTATCGCATGAATGCCATCAGTTACTGTCTCGTTTATACAGGCGCTACAACTCCCCCTTGTGATTTTTAGAGAGATGTGCAATCATTGCGGTGATCTGAAATCATCGCTATGAGGTCAAAAAATCACGATGAGAGGATTATTTAATCATTGTAACACCCCTAATTACAATCTTATATGAATTTAACCTTTATTAACTATAGACTGTAAAAAAGATGGACGACGCCCGTTCGCTCTCTTCCATTGGTGAAAAGTGAAGCCGCCAGTGTCCCGATATGGCACTGACATCTTGGGTCTTGAGTTTGCGCAGTAGCGATTTCGGGACCAGTCCTGCGCAGTAACGAACAGGAAGTAAAGCCGCGAAAGCAAGGCCCCGCCCACGCTCTCGCAGAATGCGCATATCACAGGTGTCAATCATGACGTGACATCATCGTTTTTATAGCATTAAATAACTAACTAAAAATAAACTTATTTTAAAAACAAACACTTGAATTTACATCAGTGTGATAAAAACGAATGTAAATGACAGAAACCAGTTTTGGAAAAAGATAATTGAAGTGTAATTTAATTGTTTAGTTGGTCTCAAGTCCCATTGAATAACATGGGGAGGCAGGGTTTATGACCTATACTGGGACCAGTCACTGGGGGGCGATCGAGACGTTTTGGCTTCACTTTTCAGGACTTGTGTGGCACGCCTGATATTAACCCTTGTATCAACTGCTACTTTTTAATTAGAAGTAACATAGTGGTGAGGTAAATTAATGTATCTATCACACTAATTATGTTTTTGTCATTCTTTTATAAGGGATTTCCTCAGTGTTGTTTGAGACTCGATTGGGTTGTCTGAATGAGGAAGTTCCTGAGGAAACGGAGAAGTTTATCTTCTCTGTGGGAGAAATGTTTCGTCTTTCTCCAATCGTAGTCCTTTTCCCCAAATCTGTCTGGCCCTATTTGCCTTTCTGGAAAAGTTTTGTGGCAGTGTGGGATCATTTGTTTAAAGTTGGTGAGTCTGAACCCAAAGCAGGTCCTCTTTTTTCTATCAAGTGCTTGATAATATTTGAATGTTCTCAGATGGACAGCATTTTTGGGCTTGAAGCCAAGTGAGTTCAGCCCACGAACAACTAGCACAAACTTACACATTTCACTCTCTATATGAAAAGCTCAGATGCAAAACCCTCAAAGTGCGTAATCTTATAAATGAGGATTTGACACAAAAGTATTTAACGAATTTATAAACATGCCAAGAGCATTCTGTTAATATCATTATTATCTTATTTTTGACAGAGTTTAGATTCTGAGCTCCTCACATGTTCCATATACAGTACAGTATATGCAAAGATTCATTGAAGTTTTGTGTCTGATGTTTTATATACGTTTACACTTGCTTAGCAAATTTTACTGGGTTTTTTTTCCACAGGGGAAGAACTGGTGCAGAAGAAGATGTCAGAGATTCAGGAAAGGGTGAAAGAAGGAAAGCCTGTGGAGGGAGTATACCTTACACACCTGCTGATCGGCGAGCAGATGTCTGTCACCGAGATTCTGGGAAGCATCACAGAGCTTCTGTTGGCTGGAGTTGACACAGTAAACAATTTCACTCCTAACAATGGATTTTATTTTGTTTCAAAAGTTTCTGCCTGCTTAATATTTAGCATTTTACTAAATAATCATCAGAAACGTGCAATTAAATGTGCAGAAAAAAGCACGAACATTTGCACCCTTCTAACAAATCTCCCATGTTACTAGACATCAAACACTATTTCCTGGGCACTGTATCACTTGGCACAAGAGCCAGAGATCCAGCAGAGGTTGCATGAGGAGGTGCTCAGCGTCTGCCCTGGTGACACGGTGCCCAGCAGTGATGACATCAACAGGATGCCTTTGCTAAAGGCCATCGTAAGAGAGACTCTGCGGTACAGCATCTGTTTCTCTTGTGTACTGTGATATTAAGAGCCAGATAAGCTTACACAGCAGTGTTATGAAACCTGATCAATTAATCTGCATGTTCGCTTATGTTCTCAGTATGTATCCAGTTGTGCCAGGTAACGCTCGTGTCGTTGCTGAAAATGAAATAGTGGTGGGCGGCCATCTCTTCCCTAAAAATGTAAGCTGAACTATAAACTGCTATTTTTATACCTCTGAATAATGACTGTATTGTTCATCAAACCAGAGCAAAAAAAAAAGGACATCTTATGTGTGTATTCTTAACACTCAATCCTACTGACATACAGTTTTTAATATAGATGGTCAAAACTGATCTGTATATTTTTTCTTTCTAGACTTTGTTCCACCTCTGCCACTTTGCGGTGTCCTACGATGAGAAGGTGTTTCCCGATCCTTATGCCTTCCTCCCACAGCGATGGATTCGGGGACAGAAGCAGTCAAACCAACACCCTTTTGGTTCTGTGCCATTTGGCTTCGGCATCCGTGCCTGTCTGGGCCGGAGAGTGGCTGAACTGGAGATGCATCTCCTCTTATCACAGGTAGGAATGTTGTCAGCATTTTTGTCAGCACAACTATTATTATACACAGATGAGCCATTACATTATGACCATCCCCATCCTAGAGCAATGAGCAGACTTGGCAACCAAACAATGGCACAGGAACAGTTGTGGGATGTTAACTTGCCTTTGTAGTGAGTACATATAAAAAGTGGTGCACGAATAGCCAAACGACAAATTGGCTGTGTGTCATCTAAAGCTCATTGATGTAAAAGTGGAGTAGAGACTGTCACCCTTTATTCACAGTGAACGCAGGGCCACAGTGTGACAAATCAACAGCAGCTACAACAATGGCGACCGACGTCAAAGCACACAGTTTATTGCAACCTTCTGCGGATGGGCCTGCGTAGCCGATGATGGAGCCAGGCCCCTATGCTAACTGCAAGCTATCGACAACGATGCATGAAATGGGCCCAAAATCAGTGGCTGTTTCTCAATTCCAAGAACGTGAAGATTGGGCATGCCAGGCGACCTTGGAAGAACGAACTCAGAAGGTCGCGAGAACACAGAACGCACCTGTGAGAATTGAGATGTGTGCGATCTTACTGCGTCCTCTGTACGTGTGTTCTTGAGAATTGGAATTGAACTTCGACTGTTAATGATGACGTAAAGCATATTGAGAAACAGCCAGTGTGATTGGGCTGTGGACACTTAAAGGATTAGTCCATTTTCTTGGAAAGGGTCCAGATGGTTTGCTCACCACCATGTCATCCAGGGTGTTGGTGTCTTTCTTTGTTCAGTCGAGAAGAAGTTGTGTTTTTTGAGGGGAACGTTCCAGGATTTTTCTCATTTTGATGGACTTTAATGGACCCCAACACTTAACACTTAACTCAACAGTTTCAAACAGGAGTTTTGAAAAGACTCTAAACAATCCCAAGCGAGGCATGGGGGTCTTATCTAGCGAAACGATTGTGATTTTTACCGAGAGGGATAGAAAGTATACACTTTTGAACCACAACTTTTCGTCTTTCTCCGGTCCTGTGACGCACCAGCGCGACCTCACGTAATTGCGTAATGACGTGGAAAGGTCGAAACGCATATTTGCGGACCATTTTAAACAGTTAACTGACACTAAGACATTAATTAGTATCATTCCACATAAAACAATGTCGGAACGGTCCTCTTTCTCCACACTTGTAAACACAGGGGCGTAGATTCGCATACGTCATCACATGACCGGAGATAGATGAGAAGTTGTTGGGTTTAAAAGTGCATATTTTTATTTTTCTTGTAAAAAATGACAATCGTTTCTCTAGATAAGACCCTTATGACTCATTTGGGAGTCCTTTGAAACTCCGTTGAAACTGCAATTTTAAACTGCATTAAAACTGTTAACCTGTTGGGGTCCATTAAAATCCATTAAAATGAGAAAAATCCTAGAATGTTTTCCTCAAAAAACATAATTTCTTCTGGACTGAACAAAAAAGACATCACCATTTTGGATGACATGCTGGTGAGTAAATTATCTGGATTTTTTTTTAAAGAAAATGGACTAATCATTTAAGAATTGTGGTGCATCACCGTTGATGGTTGAGAGAAGATACGGTGATAACTAACAGAGGCTGCGCACTTCATCGCACTTAAAGGACATGTTGGACGGACACAGGCTGGGCAATATTTTACAAGTACCAAGCTCACCCATTAATGGCAACTGTGCTCGCTGCCAGTTATGGCCTTTACCAACAGGATTATGCATCATGCCACACTGCCAGAATCATTAATCAAGGATTGGTTCGAATAACATAATGGTGATTTTTTTTAAATTCACCTAACATGAAACAAACATTTGTTGTTTGAAAAACAGGATTGTGCCCGTTTGTCACTACCACCCCGCAATATATGGAAACTGGTCCTGGAGGACCTGCTGTTGACGTTATGGTACCAGATACCCCAGGAAACCTCTTGCCACCTTGTCCAATCATTATTTTCGGCCCATTGCTGATGTTTTACAGGAAATTAAGCAGGTGGTTATAATGTAATGGCTCATCAGTTTATCTACTAATATTAATGTATATATATTCCGATTTATAGTACGTTTCTATTGCTGTGCTTGTTTTTACGGATAAGCAAGAAACTAATTTCTACTGTCAGCAAAGTCATTTTTCAGGATTTTAGTCATTGCCTATAGACCCCTTCAAGGTTTGTAAACATTGAATGACTATCGGGAGCGTGCGCAGCATGGGGTCACACTGTTCATACCATCCAGGCTTTATAATTTAATCTAACAGGGCTGAAAAATGATGATTACCTCAAATGAAGTGAGCACTACAAACACAAGCATCTTTGATATCTGCATTGTCCCAGTCTGCACGTTAATTGCTTGCAGACGCAGATGTTGTAATTTTTTGTTTTTGAGATTCTGCATGAATCGTGAAAACTTGACGGAAGACATGGTGTGATTTTCACAGCCCACGACGTAAGTAGGCATTTTTGACGATACCGAATAATACTACGCAACTCAATCTGCTGTAATGGCTGTTCTGACCCCGACATGCGCATTGGGAACCGCCTGTGACGTGAACCGTGAAGGGGTCTATAGTAGGCTATATATTGTTTTATATATCAGTCCTTTGCAATGGTTAGCCTTTCAGTGGCTTGACATACATAAATAGGTGTATAACACATCATAAATAGTATTCAACCAAAAACATGCAACAACACTTGCTTAGGAAAGCAAGTTTGAACCTATTTTAGTCAGTTCTGGTAATCAAATGAGTTCACCTTGGGTTTTAAACAGAATATTGACTAGTATGCAGTCCTTCACCTTTGGTCTAACCAGACCTCTCAAGCTATTAGAGATAATTCTTCTTGTCAATAAGTAACTTATATGCTTTAGGAGTGTGTTTTTGAATGGGTATGATAACAAAAAGTAAGCTAATTTTGGTTAAAATGTCAAATGTGCAGACTCTGAGTTAATATGAAGACATATAAACTGCATGCATGATCGTTACATAATAATTAGATATTAGAAACAGTTGTTTAAATTGTTTTATATTGTCCATGGGTTTCAGTTAGGTCCAAATATGTATTTTTGGCTTTTACAGTTAATTAAAAAATATGAGGTGCTCCCAGACCCTACAGGAAAGATTGTGAAACCGATCACTCGAACTGTGTTGGTCCCCGCCACATCTATTGACCTTCAATTTATTGACAGACAACAAAAGTAACCAGTCAAAGTTAGATAAATATGCTACTAGATATAGTTGTTCTTTACACACAGCCTATGCTAAATAATGTTTAAAATGATAAACTGTACTTAGCTCTGTTTACAGAGGGATTTTACTAAATTACATGGGTTTACTTGTCCATGACAATTTACAGTGACATAATTATTTTGTTGTTTGTGATAAACTAAGACTTGTTTTATCTGTAAATGTAATAATTTTTACATTGCATTGTATAAATTGTTTTGTTTTACAAAGATGCATTAGCCCATGTAAGTGTCAAATAGTCAGACATAGGTTTTTAAATCCTGTACAGATCTTTTTGTGAATGCAAATAATATTTTTTAAACATGATTTGTTTATTTTTAGAGAAACTATATGGTAATTTTATATAAACTAATGACTAATATTTATATTAACTGGCTACATGTTTTAACACCTATCCTTAAAGGCGGAGTTTGCGATTTCTGAAAAAGCCTTTGGAAAAGAGAGTCAGGTCGAGTACCAAAAAGATATTGTTGCCTGGGTTGCGTATGTGTGGGGCGGGTCTATCAAAAGAAGGTTCAGATTCTTTTGGGGTAGGGGCGTGTTTGTTCAGGTAATTTTAAATGTCAACATTGACTTTCAGAGATCATGGACCCTGCCTTTAAAGGTGCAGTGTGTAATTTTTAGAAGGATCTCTTGACAGAAATGCAAAATGATATTCAAAACTATATTATCAGGATTGTATAAAGACCTTTTATGTTATGTGTTTATTACCTTAGAATGAGACGTTTTTATCTACATACACCGAGGGTCCCCTTACATGGAAGTCGCAATTTTGTGCTGCCATGTTTTTACAGAACCCCTTAACCGAGAAACTTTTTACAAAGTTGTCTCCGATGATGACATGTTTTTCCAGTGGTGGCTACTGTAGCTTCTCTATTATGTGTTTCAAAAGCAGTGGACTGAGCTGTTGGTTGCATTTCGCAACCTCACCACTAGATGCCGCTAAAATTTACACACTGCACCTTTAATTTGCATGAAATACAGTGTGCAGTAAGAAAGGATTTCCACTGATGCCCCCATGTGGCAAAAAATGAAAAATGCTATCAATCTTTTCAAACCCTTGTGAATATTTAGATATATTTTCCATACATATAAATTAGAAAAATGTTTACAAACTGCTTTATATATATGAAGAGTTTGGTTCCAAAACGCAATAAATCCATTTTGACAAATTTTGGTAAAAACGTGTTTTCTATACCAAGAAAGTGACAAGATGAAAACAACTATTTTCTGTTACAAACTTTCACACAGCATCTTTAGGTTATAAAAACATAAAAAATTCAAATCCATAAGTTGATTTTCAAAGATTTATTATAAAAACGGATTATTTTTTCCACAAAATGCAATAAATCCATGACAAGTTTTTATTCAAAATGCTATAAATCTATTGAATCAATAGCCTATATAAATGTGCATTCATCTTTGCCATGTTATATTCATTTAGTTGACTAGTTGTACACACTAATTAAAAATATAAACATTAATGTTATTAATCAAAACACTTACTTTGTCATATTAAGAACCCTGTCATTGCGGTTACTTGACGTCTTCGCTTAACGTCTTTCACAGCGATCGACTGTAAAATGATTTTGGTCCTGCTCGATTTTCGTTGACTTTGAGTAAAATTATGTACAGTTTTTCATAAGATCCTCTGGGGTCAATGTGTTAGCATGAGAAGCTTGATGCTGTCGGGAGAACAAGCACCCGTCTCCCAAGTGCCTCTCAGGGAAATTGTTAGATGCTGATGGCTTACGTTTCTTTCCCATCACAGAAAACCATCACAGGTTTAGCGATGCAATTAAAGTATTATTTTGTTTTGTTTGTTGATCACGTAGTACAAAGTAGATGAGGAAAACCAGGACTCCGTGTACTACGCGCGTCCGCCATTGCTTGTTTACATTGCGTGAACGGTGGGCTGTAATATCAGAAATGGAGTTATTGCGTTCTGTAAAAAAGTGGGAGTGGCGTTTGTCGCATTTTGGGAAAAAAGGGAGAAAAGATGACAGAATAACACGGCGGATATTGGATTTTGCGTAAAATTAAGAATTTACTTTTAACTACTGACCTGATATAATACTGATTTTGGCAGTAACTCATTTTTTTCAAAAATGGCGTTTATTGCGTTTTGGAACCAAACTCTTCATATATATATATATATATATATATATATATATATATATATATATATATATATATATATGAAGAGTTTCGTTGCAAAACGAGATAACCACCGTTTTTTAAATTGTTCAGAAATCTTGTTTTTTGGTTGTGCATTCCAATTAATTTCAATTCAACTGCAGTTGGTTTGTTTTGATTTAAACCTTCATAACTTAAAAAAATACAGCTAAGTAGCAACATAAAACAAAATAATAACATGATAACATAATAATAAACATGTTTTGACAAAAATGTTAAAAAATGGATTTATCTCGTTTTGCAACGAAACTCTCATATGTAAAATTATAATGCAGATTAAACATCTATGTAAGCCTTAGTTGTGGGTTTACAGTATATTTGGAAATATTACAGCGTTGTATAAAAAATGAACACTAGCCATAACCATATAAGTATTACTGCCAAGTTTATCATAATATCCTGTCATGCATATATTAGATGTACTGTATGTAATTAATATTTGAAGATGTGTAGATGTATTACATGCTACATAGATGATTGTAGATTACTGCAAATGGAATTCAACATTAAATATTAATTGTTTTGTGCACTTTGAACACCTTTCAGTTTTTCCCCATTTATAATAAAGTACTTATTATTAGCTTCAAATCTTCTGTTAAATTTCTTTTCAGTTACACATTACATACAACCCCACCAGAGAATGATACATGGTAACACTTTATTTCGATAGTCCACTTTAGACATTTTACTAATTATAAGTAACTTTGCAACTACTTATCAACTACCAATCTTTAGAGAATTAGTAAACTGTTTGCTTAATATCTACTAACACTTTATTGCGATGATATCGCAACAGACATTCAACTGACTATATGTATCTTTGCAGGAGCATGTCAACTTATTCCACTAACCCAAACCTCTTCCCTAACCCCAACCCTTACAGTTTACTAATACTCTAATGACAGTAAGTTGCAAATTATTGAAAGTTAGTTGACATGTAGTTGCAAAGTTATTTATAGTTAGTAGAAAGTCTAAAATGGACATTTTAAGGTGAATTGTCCCTTTAAAGAATTATGTATGAAATATTATTCTTTAAATATCAGTTTCTTTGGCCAGGTACACGGTTCATTTTACATATACAAAACTCTACATACAACAAATATTTGTTACATTACTGACACATTTTGGTGTAGTGGGGTCTAACAAGGTCTGAGAATACCAGAACTGACGGAGCGTTGATCCAAGTTAATAACATCCATAAATATATGGCAGCAAAACATTGACATTAATAAATTCAGAGGAAATATATAAGCAGTATATACAGCTCTGGAAAAAAATTAAGAGACCACTTTAAGATTATTTTGGTTTCACTGAATTTACTATATAGAGGTATGCATTAAAGTATAACTATCATTTTCAAATTCCAAATTCCTAATAAAATAATGTTTTCATTTGCACTGATTTAAACAGACTAACTAACAAAAAGATGCCATGTTTTAAGATCTGGAAAACAAGTTTATATTCAACAGCGCAGTAATGTTTTATATGTATTTTAGGAATAGTTCAAAAATGAATATTTGATGGAATAACCCTGATTTTTAATTACATTTTCATCTTACCCATCATGCTCTTAGTCCTGTACATTTTCTGTTAGGTGACTCCTATGTCACTCCTGAGGTTTGCTTTTGTTGCAATTCAACAGACACTGGACTGAAATGGTCTCAATACATGTAGAAAAGATGATTCAAGGCAAAACTGGATCTCTTAATGTTTTCCAGAGCTGTATATGAAACTTTGCATTCATGTTTGTTCCGCTTTAAGTTTTTACAATAGCTAAAGGTATGCTTGGATGCTTTGAAAATGTATATTTAAGCAGAGCAGAATAGACCCCAGGATCATTAGAGATGAACATTTATTCTAGTAATGAAGTGCAATATCGCCCCCTTCAGTTATGGTCCATTAATGTAAAAATCCTGATAATACAATACATGCAGGCTGAATGTCCTCAGATCCTTTAAATGGCTTCTGAAATCACATGACTGTGCAGGATTTTGTCTTGGTCTTGTGTATACATGATGCCGAGTCCAGTTCACGCCTGTTAGGCACGCGAGAGGTCTTCTTGGTGGCTCTGGTGGACTTGATGCGTTTGGCGTTCTTGCTGGTTTTACTGATGCAAGCCAGTGTGGCTATGTGAAAAATGTCCCTCACACTGTTTTCAGACTGCTGTGCTGAGCATTCAATGTAAGGGGCCGAGATCTGCTTGGCCACATTTGAACCCTAGAAAAGACAAGGAGACCGAAGCATGAAATACTTTGTAATCATATTATTAAATCATACAATCTTTTGAAATTGTACATACACATGTTTTTCCATTTACATTTATGCAATAGGCTTTACTGAGCATTTACAATGTGTACAATTCATAAGTATGTGAGATCAAACCCACAATCTTTTGTACTTCTAATGCAATGCTTTACCATATTGAGCTACATGAATGCTTCATCATTGATTTTATTTGCTTTAAATGCTCTAAAATCGCACCTGGTCATAAGATAAAGGTAAGTCATTGGACAGCTGCACGAACGTGGCCAGGTCTGTGCGCAGGTCTGACTTGCATCCAACCAACAGTATTTTTGTATTGGGACAGAACTCCTCGATTTCTCCCTTCCACTGAAACGATATAAAACATGGTGTTAGACTGATGACCAACACAAATTGTGGTACAATAATCATCAAGTAACATAATGCTGCTCATATACCAATACATTATTTAAAGGGCCCCTAACCTAAGTGTTTTCAACAATATAAAAATAGTCTCTGTTAACCCCAAAATGTGTCTGTAAAGATTCAGCTCAAAAAATACACCACAGATATTTCATTATATAAAGTTGAACATGGTCATTTGTGGCTGCAATAACAAATGTGCTGTTTTTGTGTGTGTCTCTTTAAATGTAAAGAAAGCTTCTGTTACCCTCCCCGTATGCAAAGTAGGTGGTACAGCGCTTACATGCGTGCTTTGGACTACATCAAAACATGTGTCCCTGGCATAAGGTCGAATTATGCGCTCATAAGGTGGAGTCTGTGAGTGGTTATGGGTGGGGCATAAACAATGTGACATCACATTGATAGGAGATCCCCAACAGCCTGTTTTGTGTGACTGTTGTGGTTTAAAAAAGATTATACAAGGAAGAAGAGATGGATTTGTATAATAACAGGATGTTTCTGCACACACACATTTTCTGATAGAAACACATTAAAGTGCCCATATTATGAAAAACTCACTTTTTCTGGGTTTTGGGATGTTCATTTGTGTCTCTGATGCTCCCACACGCGTACAAACTTTGAAAAAATCCATCCATGCTGTTTTGAGTGAGATACACGTTTCTGAATGTCCTCTGCCTAGAGTCTCAGATTGCACGAGTTCAAATTCAGCGCCTTTGTGACGTAACTACCGTTTCGTCACATTCCGTTTGAATTTCCCCCCATCACCCCACTCGCAGGTCTCCACCCACCAGGTAGCTAGAGAGCACAGAGAGCAGTCACTTCGCTGATACACTCTATGCTGTTATCATGTCTCACGGAAATAACAGCACTATTTGGATATTATGGATTATACTCCCGCCTATTTTTAAAAACAAAGTTTTAACGCGTGTTTATTGGAACCTTAAGTAATCTTATATACAGTGTGTTACGACGCAAATAGTCATCAGATTGTAGGCGATAAGACGTTCATGCGAAATCTGATGTAAACAACAGACTATGTATCTATATTTCCAACCTGATCTCACGAATTACCGTGGCATAGTCACGGAATTTTTTGCTCATTTTTCCGTGGCATTCTCACGGATCTCCGCATATTTCCGTGGTCCTGCCACGGACTTTCTTTTCCGTGGCATTCTCACGGATTGGTTACTCAACTGTTTTGTCCTATTTTCTTACCATTGTCGCTTCGGTTTAGGGATAGATTTACATAAAATGACATCCCTACCCAAACCCAACTCTAACCCCAACACCAGGCGACAATTGATTAAAGTTTAGAAAATATAAAAGAATACATCAGAAAAAATAGTATAAACCAATACTTAAAGTGACATACTAACGCAAACACCAAATCTAACCCTAAACCGAAGCGACAATGGTTTAAAAATAGGAAAAAGCAGTTGAGTAACCAATCCGTGAGAATGCCACGGAAAAGAAAGTCCGTGGCAGGACCACGGAAATATGCGGAGATCCGTGAGAATGCCACGGAAAAATTAGCAAAAAATTCCGTGACTATCCCACGGAACTTTGTGAGATCATGTTGATATTTCACAGAATATACGCATTTGTGGACAAAAATGGTCATTGGATTTTTTTTTGGACTTTCATGGATTATTCACATCTGAAACAGACTTTATTCGATTCGCGATCGATTTATCAAAACAAAAGGTAAGAAGTCACGTTATATTTTGCATGTTGTCATCTTCAGTCACAAACTACATTTATGATGCTAGAGCATCTGTATCTCGAAACAAAGATCATACATTGATCCTAATCCCGTAAATTATACCTTTTAAATGTATAGTAATGTTACGGTAATTTTATTGTTTAGACAGTACGCTATATAGATATTTTTTTGCAGGCTAGATAGTTTGCAGCGTGGATTCGAAAGTTAAAAAAAATATTTAACGGCTTTATTTTACAATTCTACATGAACTAAGTAATAGTGCTTTGCCAAACTAAAAGTGTTTTGCCAAACTAACCGAGACCGGGCCTTACCAACCCGGCTTTTCTGACGAGGCTAACGTACCCCCGAGTCTCTATCACTTTCCCAAGATACGGTCCGGACCTCCCGCTAGCTTCTAGCAATTAGCACGCGGTCCACAAGCAGTATACATCCCCAGCCGGGTCTAAATTTCTGTCATTTGCAAAAATAATGCGTTTGAAAATGTTTTATAGCGGGAATATGTTAGCATTGTCCAGGGAAAACGAGTGTATTGTTGAAATACTCTTATTATAATAATACCACCCCTTAATCCGCACTATCCAATCACAGCACTGCCATTTAGTGCGGAGAAAACCACAATTGAGTTTTAATTGCAACAAACCACCATCATTGTGATCAGTGTTTGAATTTCATCAGCTCATTTGCATTTAAAAGGACACACCCAAAACGGCACATTTTTGCACACACCTACAAAGTGGCAATGTAAACATGCTATAATAAATTATTTATATTGTGTTTAGAGCTAAAACTTCACATATGTGCTGCTCTGGGGACACCAAAGATTTATTTGACATCTTAAAAAAGTCTTGTGCCATGGCCCCTTTAAATTTTTTTTTTAGTTCATTCAAAATTGTCAGACAAATAACCCCTCACATTTAAAACTAAAGTAAAAATACACATCTTACAACCAGTAAATCTCTTGTGAGTGCTGTGGGCTGAAATCCTTAAATGGCCCCTGGTGACATTAAAGTATTTTTCCCAGACCACCTCTGAGATTACAGTCTGTGGGAGCTTCCAAAAACGGATTGGTAACTCTTCCCCTTTCAATACCTTTCGTCCCTCAGTGAGGCTACAAGGCATCCTGTCACACAAAGGCTCAGTGATTCTGAGACTTAAATGTAAACAAGATCTTACTGGTTGTCATTCTCGCCTTCGTGTGATCAAAGCTCACCCACACATTCCCTCTCTCATTGTGTACCCCTCTCAGATGTCTGGACTTTTGTTCTCTTCAGCACAAAGACAAGACTTGTAAGAATATCGGTTCTACTTTCCAACCGAGTCCTAACAATTTATAACTGTTACCTGTAACTGTAACGACTTACTTTTCTTATAACATTCTCCAGAGTGTCTGGTCGACTGATGTCAAAACAGATGAGAACCGCATCAGCATCCGGATAAGAGAGGGGCCGCACATTGTCATAATAAGGAGATCCTGCAGTAATACATTAATACATGATAAATTAACATTTTAAACATAAAAATATAACAAAAGGTCACACTTTATTATCAGGTGTTGTTAACTACTATGTATTTACATAAGAAAAAAATTATACAGTGTACCGATTGTTTACATATGTGTTGTTACATTTTACTTACATTTAAAGTATCTGCATGTAATTACACTTTTGATGAGACTTTTCACAGTAAACCGTCCCAGAACATTATGTATGTTGAAAATAAGTAAAATGCATTAAATGCTTTTTCTCTTAGGTACACAGCAGTTAAAGACACTTACCGGAACCAAACTAAACTAACCAAAATTTTACAGTAGATCACTAAATGCTGTCTAAACATGTTTCAGCAAACTTTCTTAAAAATCTATAACAATGCTTTCACATAAAGTTTAATAAGGAACCGCGGAAAGTATTTATCTTACATATTTATTTAACACCAAACAGGAGATACTAAGCCTCACAAACTATTTTAAAGCATTTTAACTACACCCTTTAGCCTGGTGGACATCTTACCAATGCAGAGTGTCAGGACTCTGCCACGAGAGTCTGTTTTATATTTATGTTTTATAGTGGTGGCAGGGTTCTGACAGTCTCTTGTTTCGTGTGGAGGCTCATGCCGTGTTTATTGTGGCATGTGCCTCTGGTGTCTCGTCTCTAGTCCCCGCCCCTTGTTCTCCCTGTTAATTATTCATTATCAGTTCATCCCTCTCACCTGTGTTGCCCTCGTTATCTTGTTTAGTTTCCCCTATTTAATCTCCTCTTGTCTCTTGTCTTGTGCTGGATCATTGTGCTGTATCGTGTCATGTTATGCAGTCTTTCGTGTTCTTTCAGTTTAATGATTTCATCGGAGTGTTTATGTGTTAGTAATTCATGTTTAATGTTGTGTTGCCCCCTCGCGGGCTTTTGTTTTCATGTTTATTTATAATAAATGTTCTGTGTTCACTCCCCGATATCGTCTGCGCATGGGTTCTCTTGTTCCTTGTCTCCAGATCCTCACACAGAGTATGTGACCAGTCCATTAACAAGGGGTTGTGGAAATTTGTATCCAGTTGTAAATAATAATTACAGTAAATTAACAAAGTATGATGTGATGATGATGCAGCTCTTTGTATTTAAAGAGGGAAGATGCATAAGAACACACTGTTATTAATCAGGTGATATTTAAGTGATAGCAAAATAATATCTTTGGCAATGATGTTTATTAAGTGAACGATTGAGTGTCCCTTTGAATGTGAAGACAGCACATGTACACATGATTCAGCTCAGTAAATTAGGTTGCAGTGCTATTCTGGGATGTAAGGGTTGAATCTGCTCCAGAAAGTTTGTAGGGCTTGAAATGAGTTCAAACCTTGGATCATTAGATATCATTACTGAAATATTCAAAGGTCTCATTTTAATAAAGCCTGTTTAATGCTTTTGATGAATTTCACTGGTTGCTCACAATAACAGAGATGATGTTGAATAAAATGTTCACTGAAAGCGGAAAAATGTTATTAAATAAAATAATAAAATATATACAGTATAAAACAACACAATCTCATGGCAATTTATACATATTTTATAATTCATATTAATTCATACAATGATTCATTTTATACATTTAACAACGTACAATTTCATACACATTAGCCAACTCGTGAAATTTCCATGAGATCAGGTTGTATAAAACCTGCTTAAGTCTTAAAATGTTATGTGTACTGTATTTTACACTCATCGTAGTATTTGTTAGCTCATATATTGTAACATGAACTAGCAATGCAATACTTCTACAGCATTCATGCTAATTGAAGCATTTACAGTACTAATACGTTTTAAAAACGTCTAAATGTTAATATTAGTAAATGCACAATGAACTAACATGAAAACTGTATTGGGATTCATTCACCAACATTAACAAAGATTAATAAATGCTGTAAAAATATTGTTTTTATGTCAGCTAATTCATTTGAAGTGTTATCACATACAGCATATTACTACCTCTAACATGTAGTTTGGTTGAAAATAAAAAGTTGTTACCTAACAGTTATAATATTCATCCATGAGTCATTCTAGATGTGTGGGAAACAGATTCTGTGCTGTCTTGGGCAATCCATCATTTCAGCTAGAAAGGTTTAGGTCAAAACAATAGTGGTCCACAGGAATATTTGCTCTGTTTTCATCAGCGTTAATCATATTTATGATTTATAATAATGCATTTCATTAGCCTTCCACTGTAAACATATCAATCTTATCACAAAGGAATCTTACACTCCTCTCTACCTTCTTACTAATGTGCCAAAATACACACAAGAACAAGAATCACATACTGTTTTCCATATACCAACTTAAAGCACCATATAACAATATCTATAAAGGCCAGTATTGCATAAAGATAACTACACTCCACAAACTAAAATGTTTTAACAATAAATACAAAAACTTGTACCACTTGAGCTGTATTCAGCACATGCATGGTTATATAAAGGTTAGAGACATTTGTACATCCGCTGAGATCAAATGTTTGGATTAAAATTACAGCATTTATCAATAACATTTTAAGCAAGAAAACAACAATTTGGTCATCTTTTATAATAGGAAAAATTTTATATATACCAAAATGTGTGCACCATATGGGTCTTCTGAATAAGGGGTACAAATGGAGTAATGCATATATAGGTACTTGTGTATACTCACATTGTAGTATAATAGTATTTACTATAGTAAACTGTACAATTCTAATACTGATCTTAAACATTACCATAGTAAATATTAAAGTATATTACAGTATTTACTACAGTTGATTTTTACTAGTTATTAAAAGTGTACCAATTGGCTACTATAGCCTAATTTACTACAGTTTTCAGACTATATTAGGCTACTAACTTAAGTGGTTTATATGTATTAGCGAAGCCAAAAACCAATTTTCAACTAACGTTTGACAATGAAGATGTGTTACGTTAACTAAACTAAAAATCGAGTTTTCCTCACCTGATGTATCCCAAAGGCTGAGCTCAACTCTCAGCGTGTCGATCTCAAAACTTGCCGTGTAGTTTTCAAACACAGTGGGAACATAGTTCTTTAGAAAATATAAAACTTTTATTTTATTTTGAACACATTTAAACTCATATGTTTGGTATTGAATACATGAAATGCCTATATTGGCCAAAGAAGACAAACGACCGAGAGACAGCCTTCGTAAATGCCAAACATAACTTGTCTTCAACAAACCTCTGGAAACGAATCCTTTGCAAAGACACTTAACAAGGACGTCTTCCCACACCGAGTGTCCCCAACCACAACTATTTTACATTTCAGATCGTGAGGATGATCCATTACAGACGATTTCAACCTCATCTTCATCCTGTGCAGTTAAACATCAACCGAAGAATTTGTAAGAAATGAGACTGTATATCCATGATGGTAGAGTCTCGATCTAAAAGTGCTTAAGTTATCAGTACAGGTCCTCCAGATAAAGAAAATCTGTCTGCTGTGATCGAAGACTGTCAAGAACTCTTAAACTTTCATTGGCATGCAGCGCATCCTCTTTAATAAAAGCCCCAGATCGTTTCACTCAGAGTCTGTAACCTCCACATACTTGTGTGATGAGCGCAGCTCGACGCCGCCCATCGCACCCGAGCTCAGATTCCAGTCAGCGAGTGCGCGCGGCGCGCTCCTTCACTCACATGATAAACGCAGCTGAATCTATAGAGTATGAATTAAACAGATATTATTGAAGACATATCTAAACACTTACATGAAACGTAAACATTAAAGTACATTATAGAAGTAATTAAGAGAGGGTGAACTACTTTGTAATGTTTGTAATTTGTGGTTTCTCCAAATAAATTGGGGTTAGAATCTTTTCATTTTTTTCCAAAACGTTGGAAAAATTTTAACAAAGAAATGTTGCCTTTGTTGTTAACTTTCTCATTAAATAATTCACTCAAACTGTTACACACTTTAAAGTGTTGTATGTGTTGCTTGTATTTGTATCTGTTTGTGTACATTAAAAGCAGGGTTGGGGAGTAACGGATTACATGTAACGGGATTACGTAATCAGGATAACTGTAATCCGTTACAGTCACATAAAAACCATAATAATCAGATTAAATTCTGTAAAAATGGGAATACTTTAAGGATTACAAAGGTTTACACTGATTTTCAAGCACTGCTTGACTGTAGAGTAATGTGACCAGATTTTTCAAATAAAAACCGGGGACATGTTCAATAGTTAAAATATCATTGAAATCTTATTTTTTATCACCTATGAATTAAAAGACGAGGACAAAACCTGTTTTGAATGTTTTCGTCTTTTTATTGTTGTTGGTTTACTAATTCAATTAATTTAAATCACTTTTCTTTTTTACAATGCACCAATATGACATGAAGTCATTAAAGTTACTTGGTTACTACTTCAGCTGATTTCATAGCATTGTAAATGTGGAACAGAAGGAATAATGCAAAAGAAGGAATCCAAAAGTAATCAGATTACATTACTTTTATATTTTGATGCTTGGATTAAGTTACTGAATGCTTTTTTTATGAAGTAATTTGTAACTGTAACGGATTACATTTAAAAAGTAACCCTCCCAATTCTGATTAAAAGCAACTGGGATAATATGTACACTGTCAGAAAAATGGTCCCTAGCTGTCACTGGGACAGTATCCTTTGAAAAAGTACACTAAAAGAGTTCATATTAGTATCTCAGCTTGGGACCATATTTTGAATATTTTTTCTGACAGTGTCGAGACTGAGGAGTATGAGTACCATGATGTCATTTTTAACTATTTATTAATAGTCACATATTTATTTTTTGTAACAGTATGAGTTTTAGCTTGAATAGCATTAATTACAAACCTTAGTTCAGCTCTAAAGATTTGCAACAATGAACTAAGGTTGAAAATGTATCTGATCTTTGATTGTCATGTTGTGCCCTGATTATGAATTTTTCTAGAATATGCGCTTCCCAAATACAGTGTCTTACGGAGCACTCACCTCGAGGTCGATGTACAAGATATTTTCTGAGGAAATGGCCATATTTTCAACCTTATGGGGAGGGTAAGGTTTGATGAAATGTGAGAAGAATGTCTTGTGGTTTTTTGTGCTCTTTTCCCAACTCGGTTTCGCAATATCACTGGCTCCACATTGTCCGACATGACAAACACACACATTTGTTTTCTCGCTTTTTGCAATCCCAGTTACATTTCACCATTCATTACAATAATCCATAATAATTAAATTGTAATCCACATTTTACTGTACACTCTATTTGCAGTTTGCATTTCACTTGTTTTCTTTTTGTAAACAACATAATACAACCTTAACAAAACTGTGTTTATCTGACACATCGTGTAATATCAGATTAATCACATCTGATGAATTACTATTTTTTTATTCTACATGTGTTTAATATATGCTCAAGATAACAGATCCCTCCTGTTCTTCAGTGTCAGCAGCAGTTTAAGAGCACAACCCATAACAGGAATGTTAGTTGGTTGGAGGACATCCAGAGCAAGAAGTTGTTCCATGACTGGATACCACATCCTTACAGTAAACCAACAAGATCTGTCTCCATCCTGGATCATTTACAGTTCTTGGTAAAAACTTGTGAATTTGCACTCAAGAATGTTGCTACACTTTTGCTGATATCTTTATCTCTGTAATAGACCTTATTGCATTGTACTGTTATAGAGGTTTGGATGCAATTCACATTTTGTTAATAGCTCATAATTTTTTTTTTTTAATAATATGGTCTAGAGTATGGATTCATGTCTCCATCACTCTTTTCGAGTTTCTGTAATTTCCTTTTAGAAACTCTCTTTGCCACAGCTGGTCTAGCTTCAAGCTGACTGAGCAGAAACACCACATGTGCTCCACACCAAACTAAAAAATTTGCTAGGTAGCGGTCACTTGGAAACATGTGGATTTGATAATGCTATTTATCAAAAAAGGTTATTTGTAACCCCCACTGGACCACCCCAATTTACAATAACAAACGTTGCGAGTCTCTGGAATGTGAAAGTTAAACATAACTCATGGGCCTCTTTTCTTCTGAGACGTCCCGTCAGCTGATACACTCATTTTTGAAATTTTATTTTACCAGTGAGGAGAAAAAGGGTATTTTTGCTACATATCTGTGCTGTTCCCATGAATTCAGTAGACATGAAACAAACTAAAATAACACAGTATTTTATAAAGTATTTACTATCATAGTATAGTACATTATGCCGTCTCAAGAACACTCTCACAGTCAATATTTTACAGTGTAATGCAGTTGTATTTATTTTCTTCCCTGAGGGATTCTTAAGAGAAAATAAATATAGTAAAAATCTTATTATGTTCTTGAGCTCACTTATTGTCATTAAAGATGTTCTTGTTACTTAAATAAGTACAATGTGAGGTAACGCAAAGCAAAACATTCTCAATTTTAAGTATAGTCAACTATATTGGCTTGAGCTTAGTAGATATAAATAATATGGAAATTACATGGAGATGAATTAAAAGCATGTGAAGCTGTTATTTTAATATCACTCATAAAATGTAACCTACAAAAATGTGAATTAAATTTAGATAGATAAGATTTCCAGGCCAAAAATGTATGCATTGCAACCAGATAGGCTTTAGTTTTTTCGATGAAAGCAGAGGAGAATGTGCGCATGTATATATCTCAACACAGCATCTTTAACCTTTAAGAGTTTTTTTGGCAGAATGAGACAGATTAAAATCATGTTGCAATCATAAACTGGAAAAATGTGCTATTGAAAGCAGATTAAAAACTAATGTCTTCCATCGGGTTGGATGAATTCCAAACCTTGCAAAATCAAACTGCAGTATATTTTCTTAAGATGATTGTTTATCAAAAAGACATTATTTTATAATATTTCACAGCAAGTCTGTATGTTTCTAATATTTATTTTCATGCATTTGTTCCTCAAACTAAAATGAAAGAACTGCTGTTTTCAAAGTGTGGAAAATTTCAGTATCAAATGAGCTTAGTTCCACAATTTTTTCTCTATATGCTGCTGTCACTATAAGTTAAAGTTGTAGTTCCAGTTCTGTCAGCAGTGCCAGTGGGTTTAGGCATGCCCTGGCAATTCATTAACTTAGTTACAGTATCAGCTATTGTTGAACTGATATGGTACCATCACACACACAAAACCAAGCCTTATCAACAAAAATCACATTTTATGCTCTAGTAAGTGGTTTATGCCTCTAGCTCCCAATACATGCATTTCTTAGAAACCAGGTCCTGGTCCTTCATAAAGACGACCGGTTCATCTGGTGATTTGAGAACGTGTGGTAACTTGTGATGCAGGATGTTTGACTTTGAATGGATATGAGGGCCATGGATGAACATTTTCTCAATATTTAGGCTTTTTCGCAGTCTTGTGTTATCTCGTGTGTTTGCAATCTTGTTCGATAATGTATAGGCAATGATAAATCATCCTGACAGTACAGTATGTCATGTAAAACATATATATTGATATGAACGTTTTAGAAAATGTTCCAATATGGCAGTGAATGAACATGACATATCAGAAATATGGCAGACAAATGGCTGTTTGAGTACCACTAAAAGAATATTGAAAAAAACCCTGTAGCTATTTTAAATACATCCCATTAGACTAAGTGCATTGCTGCAGTTTTCAACTGATGCCTTTTATTGAAAAGAAACCCTTTGGCTTTGTTACAGGTTTATATGTTGGGTTCTTATTCTCATTGACTGGGCTAACAAACACTGTGTGGTAATGGATTTCAGTGCTGCGGGGTGAGCTCAGAGTTTCTGAGGAACTTTTTCTACAGAAATGAATTCTGTTGCTTTTTTGTATTAGTACATTTAACAACTGACCCATAATGGAGACTTTGGCAAAATGACAGATTTTTGAGGACGCAAAAACACCCACTCTATAGTACGCTTTGAAGTGTTTTTGCTTATATTCAAAACTTGTAGAAACTTGAAGGCATATCGCTAAACAGTAACTGTTTTGCTTCAAGTGTCTCTAACTCAATGTTGCTTTCCTTTCACTTTTGCACTTTGCACCTCATACTTTTATATAAAATTCCACCAAGGAGTGAGAAATACTACAATAAAGGTGGAAAGTAACGAATTACATTTACTCACGTTACTGTAATTGAGTAGTTTTTTTGTGTATTTTTACTTTTTTGAGTAGTTTTTAAAATCTGTACTTTTACTTTTACTTAAGTATGTTTTATTTAAAGTATTGTACTTCGCTACATTTTAAATCATATCCGTTACTGAGTAAAAAAATATTTTAAAAAGCAAAGTGACAAAGACGCGAAACGGATGTAAATGGGCGGGGCCCGGGGAACGCGCAAAAAGAACCATGGAGACGGACGAGACAGGCGCGCGCTAATGCAGACCCGCCTCAGTTCAAATCTTATGAAAGAAACCCCTGGTCATATTTAAGCGACCACTTTCCACTGACGCGAAGCGAGTGTTTCATTTCTATGAAAGGTAGGATTCATGCTCATAAGTACGAAATTGCACGACGCGTTTTTAATACCATGCGCATTATCTTCCGAGGTCTAGCAGCTTCGCGTCAAGTCAAACAGAACTTCAAAACGTCCTCGAGAATGCAAAGGTCATTAGACATTGCACAGAGAGAGAGAGAGAGAGAGAGAGAGAGAGCAAGAGAGAGAGAGAGAGCGCGCGCGAGAGAGAGAGAGAGAGAGAAGAATAAATGTCATCAGGTACCCAGGTCAGAGAAGTAAGAAGATAATAAACGTGTCAAAAGTATATAGACATGGCACTCATCTCATTATATGCTCATTTAAACTATATATAGTTTAATAAAATAATGTATGTTACCAGCAATACATCAATTACAACCTTACTATAGTGATTGTATTTACAAGCTGCTGACCACCTTCAAAAGTGCATAACTCACATGTAAAATCATTAAACAATTCCATAAATGTTTCTTACTTTAAAAAAGCTTTTTATTTTATTAACTTTTTGTTATTGCACTTTAATTGTAAAGATGTTCCTACAATTAAAAACAACTAGTTTGAGATTTATATTCCCTTGTCGTTTTTGAACTATACTAGAATCCTCCACCTCTGCCCGCTGTAAAAAAAAAAGTAACTTTTACTCTGAGTAAAGTTAAAGTGACTTACTTTTTACTTTTACTTGAGTAGATTTTTAGACAAGTAACTTTACTTTTACTTAAGTAAAATATTATTAAAGTAACTTTACTTTTACTTGAGTACAATATTTTAGTACTTTTTCCACCTCACAGACATACAGTACTGTAAATGATTTTACTTTTTTTTTAAGTAACAACTAACATTAAAGGCCAATTCAATTATGTCAAGAAAAGCTTGCATTAAAATTCTTGTTTTAAAACATTTCCTTCATCGGCATTGTTCAGCATAGTAAAGTTTAGAAGATGAATAAATGAAATCCATTAATTTGCATTTGTACATAACTGCATGACATAAAACAGTGGTTCTCAAACTTTTTCCGTGTACGGCCCCCCTTGTGTACGGTGCATTTCTTTCGTGGCCCCTCAAAGAAAATGTATGACAAAAAACTGCTCTAATATTTAACATTTTAATTAAACAAATTAATTGGCCCCCAGTTTGAGAACCACTGATATAAAACATTCAATTCAAATCAATTTTATTTATATAGCACTTTTAACAATTGTTTATTTTTGTTAATACTAGATCAGTGTAAGCATGTTACACTCCAATTCCAAACTATATACTAGTATTAGCGTAATAGCGTATTTACTAAAGAAATTATTAGGTTAAGATACTACAGAAAAATCAAACAGAAGTAACAAAATCGCTCGGGTTAAGAAATAACCACAATAATGAGAGCAGTGTTAGCATTATATATATATACACGAAAGTCTATAGTAACCTATTATCAGCAGTCTCCTAGGTAAGTGAGCCTATAGACAGGCTGCGGTCAAGGGGTTAAAAAAAACTCCTTGTGAGAGAACCATACTTAGCCGGGAGGGAAAGGAGGATTGAGACACATTGTCACATTATAGCTGTATGATTATAGCTGTAACTCATACAGCTGTTACGCGTCATGGGATACAGATAAAATAAGTATTGAAAATATCACAATTTTCTTAGTTAACATAAGGGTGCTATTGACATGACATTTTCATCAAATGTTGGTAACAACCCATGCAATCCACATAGGCAAAGGATCTATCTATCTATCTATCTATCTATCTATCTATCTATCTATCTATCTATCTATCTATCTATCTATCTATCTATCTATCTATCTATCTATCTATCTATCTATCTATCTATCTATCTATCTATCTATCTATCTATCTATCTATCTATCTATCTATCTATCTATCTATCTATCTATCTATCTATCTATCTGAAAGCAGTTTTTATAAATCACTTTATTTTGCTGCATGGCTATATCAGCAATTTGCATTTAACTCTAAACAGTTACATAAAATTAAGATGCAGGGCTATGCAGTATCCAAAAATAAAGATAGTATCTCTTTTCTGAAATAAATGCCTTCAGTTCTTTCACTCTTTTCACTCTTTCACTCAAGCATCTTTACAGTTTTTCTCAGTCGCTTTGGTGCATTTCTCACATCACTATTTTCATTTGCACAACAGTTAGTTCAACCTACACAACATTTAGTCATTTGTGCACATCATAGTAGCAGTTTATTCATTCCTTTGAACAAATTGCAAATGCTTTTGGACATGCATGCATCAATTGATTTCATACAATTCTCTGCTGTTTTATAACATTATCATTTGCTTATGTCATGCCAGTCAAAATTAACTATACTTGTGAATTTATTCCATATAAAAATAATAGTCCTCATTTCATTCCTTAAGTCATTACATACAAAAATGTTGAACTAGTTGTCAAAATCATTTTTTTAAAATCTTTTTTTTTGCCGAAAATGTCTCCTAAATTGAACAATTTCTGAAATGATGTGGCCAGACAGAGAGGAATGAGTGAATATGCAAGAATGATTACAGTACTATGTTTGTTGTATGTTCAGTTCCAATATGTACTGCAATATTGTTTACAGTTGAGCACAGCTCTATCCAAACTAAGGGAGTTTATGTTTGTTGTAAATAAGTGTGTATTTTTTCTTTTGCACAATGCTGTGAACAATTTAGAATCGCAAAGAGCATATGCAACAAAAAAGTGAAACATACATATTCAGTGTCTTGTACTCAGTTACCTCACTAAATACAGTAACTTTACTGTATTTTTCAAATAGCTGTGCAAATAGTATATAGTGTAGTATATCAGGTAGTGTCACCAAGACTTTTTTTTGCATTGGAAAACATTTATAAAGTAAACTGTCATAATGAAAACATGACTAAGCCATTTGACTATCTTGTTCATAAACAATGATGTCAGGGCTTTTCATTTTGATGACACTGACACTTTCATTGACATGAATAGGCCTACTTGCTTTTGAGGACTGACCTATCCATTTTGAACAAGTGACACGCTTTTGCAGGTTATCAACTAGGTTTTGCAGTTTGTACTAATTGTTTTGAGAACTGCATTAACTGTTGTGCAAATGTAAATAGTGATGTCAGAAATGCACCAAAGTGACTGAGAAAAACTGTAATTCGAAAAGCACAATATAAAAATCTGAAATTAGCCTACTCTAATGTATTTCCTTTTATTTTAATTATTCCGTTTTTTTTTTCCAAGTAAATGGAAAATACACTAGAGTAAATGTCTGATTTGAAAGGTTCTCGGTTTCTCTATCATCAGAAGATCAGAACTCACTGAGGTTTGGTCAAATAATCATCCAGCTCGGTAGGTGGCGCTGTCACAAAAAGTACGGTCCTAGACCTGCTGCCATAGAACTACGGTCCTGAAACTGCAGTCTCCGGTTGTGCAGCAAATAAGGCGTAATCAATGTGCAAACTTTGCTGCCATCTAGCGGAGTTGTAATGAATTTCAGCCGCTGTGTTTTTGTCCTTCACAAGTTGCCGTAACTACGTAATCAAAAGGTTAAACGAAAGTAGCTTTTAGCCAGCTAACATAAGTTCATCAAAATACAGGTAAGATGAAATACATTCATTATCTAAATTTGATCCATAAAGTGAGAACCAAATAAAATGCAATACAAGTTGTATTGCAGTGATTTTGTTATTACCGCAGAGTCAGACAGTTTAGTTTAACGTTAGCAGCTATGCTAATGGACATGTTTTAATAGTCCAATAGTGACATTGTGCTTCTTTGTAAATATGCTATTCACGTTTGATACTTATATATGTTTGAAGTAAAAAAAAATGTTGGTTAGTAAGTTTCATAATCTTTCTCTATTGGTCCTGTGACCTTTATTTTTCTTGTTTAAACCCAACAGCCAGAAACTGTTTCAATACACCTGCATGTTTCATTCTGACAAATCAATAATACTTATGTTAACGTTACTTCTCAGTTCTCAGTTATAAGAAGTAACGTTAGACATTGAAGATGATGTAAAAAGTCTTAATTTGGGAAAATTTGTTAAGCTGTTTCCAGCTAAATAATTCAGTAACACATGTCCAGCAAAATATGTATTAATGTTATATCAAATAAAGCTCTACATTGTGTTTGTAAATAGCAATGGTATTGACTTAAAATAGAAATGATCATGTAATAAAGCACTCAATATTTTTTCCACCTACAGTTGAACTGTAAACAGAAGCCCAACAGGATGACCAGTGTAGGTTCTTGTACATTCCAATAGATACCTATATTTCTTATACAAACCATATTAAATATGTCCAAGTAAATGCACCATAGCCTCAAGAATATTAAATGTGATGCTCTTATTTACACAGGATTGAATGTTAGCTGTTTGTGATAGTGCCATAATTGTAGATATATTTAACTTACCTTATGAGCTGTTTTATAAGTGATTTGTATGTTTTCTGTTGTCTCAGGTGCTCTGCAGCAGAGCTCGGCTGGTGACGTACCTGCCAGGGCTTCACGTTCTCGTTCATCGTGTTGTAGGGGCCAGAACCTTCTCTGGGGCATCTGGTTCAGATGAGCCACACCTGAACAGCACAACCCATGACACTGGTAAAATTTTTTGATATTTATAAGAAAAAGTCTTCCCATATTAAAAAATAATAATTTAAATTCAAAATAGATTTTGAGAAACAGAATATTTAACATAGAGGTTACAGATTTCTTCTGTGTTTTCTTGTGAACAGCACCAAGGACAGTGTGGCCAGACAGAACCATGGGACCATTCGGACCTCAGGATGAACGCTTTCAGTTGCCGGGTAATATGGGTTTTGACTGTCATTTAGAAGGCACAGGAGAGCAGAGAACTGCCCCCGTCCACAGCATGCTGCCTGATGTGCTTACGGCTCAATCCAGAATCGAGAGGCACGGCTTCGTTATGGCCCAGTTCATCAATGACCTTCAAGTATGATACTATCAGATAATATGAGTCTATTCAAAAACAATTGTTGATGTTGGTCATGTTAATTATAAATGGCTTACAAATCATTAATTAATCTATCTTTTTGTCGTTTAGTGGCTTTTGCATCTGAGCTTCTCATATCTTAACCTTATATCTTAACATACTTAATTTGTCACTAACATCAATTCTGTTGATTTATTTTTGTCTTTATGAAACCGAGCAAACCCTTGCAGCACAAAACATCAATAAAGTCGAGCATTACTTTGATAATTCCAGTGTTGAGTGTGCTATTCAGTCCTGCCCTGCACTGTTAAAGAAAGGTTTGTATGCTGCTATTTCAAGAACTTAAGCCAAACTACTATAATACACTGTCAGACTACTAATATACAGTCTGATGTTAATAAATGTTTCTAAATCTTGTTCTGGAGTCGCCCGGCATCTTGCACAGGCGATTCAACCCTTAAAGGGATAGTTCACCTCAAAATAATTTACTCATCCTCATGTAGTTTTAAACCTGTTTGAGTTTCTTTATTCTGTTGAATACAAGAAGTTATTTTAATAAATAATTGTAAGCACACAGTTGACAATGTCTATTGACCTTTATAGTATTTGTTTTTTTACTACTATGGAAGTCAGTGGGTACCATCAACTGTGTGTTTGTGAAAACTGTTCCTGTAACCTAAACTGGGTAATATATGCAAAACGTACAGTGTTAGGGGACTTCAAAACCAGATTTAGAGTTTAGAATCACTGGCATGTATTGTTTTTAAAAGGTGTAATGTAAAAGTTGGCCACAAGAGGGTAGCATCTTCATCCTTACTGTGTTTTTATAGTATTTTGGTCAGTGTTCGTGTCTGCACATGACGTAGGTATGTATCCTATTCATCTTGTTTTTTAGATTTTGAGTCAATGTTCCCTGAGGCTCCATCAGATGGTATGATGGTGGTCACTGTAACTCAAAAGACACAAAACGACATGACGGGCTGGTCTGAACAGGTGGACCAGGAGAGAGAAGAGCTACTGGCTAAAGTGAGTACAGTTATGCTTAATATTTTGCAATGTGTATCACACCTGTGCTATTTTTGTGCACAACAATGCAAATCCTGATATTTTAATTGAGTTACAACACATTAACCGTTCCATGTTTTTGTCCTTTTGCAAATACAGTACAGTAGGACTTAAAAGTGTCCCCCTTAAAGGGACACTCCACTTTTTTGGAAGGTACGTTCATTTTTCAGCTCTCCTAGAGTTGATTTTTACTGTTTTGGAATCCATTCAGCCAATCTCCGGGTCTGGCCGTACCACTTTTGGCGTAGCTTAGCACGGTCCATTGAATCTGATTAGACCATTAGCATTCTGGTGTAATGGTCAACGACTTTTCTGCTGTAGCATGGCTGCAGGAGGCGCAATGATATTACGCAGCAGCTGAAAATAGTCACTTTCAAAAGCAGGGGACTATTTTCGGGCACTTCGTAATATCATTGCACCTCCTGCAGCCATGTTACGGCAGCAAAGTCTTTGATTATTACACCGGAATGAAAGCATAGTTTCTAGCATATCTGCCTAGAAAATCTCAACTTTTAATTTTCCGTCGGTCTTAGTACACGATGGGACAACAGAAGAGTCAAGTTTTAAATAGGAAAAATATCCAAACTCTTAGATTTTTTTTTAGCGCGATGCTGGTGGTCTAATCGGATTCAGTGGATTGTGCTAGGCTATGCTGGGTGTGCTGGCGCCAGACCCGGAGCCAGAAACGGTAAATATCAAATGTTTAACTGTAGGGGAGCTGGAAAATGAGCATATTTTAAAAAAGTGTGTGCATTGAGAGAGTTATGTGACTCAGCAATGTTTGCCTTTGGCTATTAACTGTCTGGTTCACATTGCTGTGCAGTTCCTGTCTAATTGGAATGGGGCCAAGGTTTAAGAATGCTAACGTTTAACGTGTTTTTGGGTCACTGATTTTAAAAGAAAATATTTTTACAGCAATAAAAATGCTGTAGGAAAATAAAGTGGAAGCTTATAAAGATTACCAATTGCTGTGTTGTGTTAATACCTGTGCTATATGCAGTTTATTGAAGGTGCAAAAGAGATATGCTGTGCTCTTCAACAAGAAGGGTTTTGGGCAGATTTTATAGACCCGTCATCTGGCCTTGCAGTAAGTATTGCTGAACGTTTGACACATGCAAGATTTACTGTTATGTTTTCACACATCTGTCTTTAAATTGACTTTCTCTGTCCTCAGTTCTTTGGGTCATACACGAACAACACCCTCTTTGAAACGGATGAAAGATATCGAAATTTAGGTTTCCAAATAGAAGATTTGGGTTGTTGCAAAGTGATCCGGCACACTATATGGGGAACGCATGTTTTTGTGGGCACACTGTTCACCACTGCTCCACCCGAGAGCCGGATCATGAAGAAGCTGCAGGGGAACTAAAGTCAACAAGTTAAAGATTCAGTGTTGTCATGGAAACATGGTCATGCCCACACCAGAAAAATAAACTTTGGGTGGTTCCTAATGTCCTTTATGCTTGATCAACAGAATCAAAGACACTATTGAATCCCATAGCACTTAGTGAAGTTGCCTAGTGACTGATGTTGGGAAATATGAATTTATTTGTGTAGAATATGTTTCAGTTTTGGTACAAATTTTATTGTGGGTGCTTAAGTAAAATTTACTGTCAGTCAATCATGTGTAGGATCTCCTATTCAAGTCTCTTTACTTTGTGTTGCCTTTCATCGCCATGATAAATACCTCATAGAAACTCAAAAACTTGAAAGCAGTGGTAGAGCTATTCAGTTTTTATAAATTAAAAACTACATACTAGTAAGTGATTCAGATTTCAACCTTATTCAGTAATATAAGCTTTATCCACTGGTTCATGATATCAACTAAATAAAGAAAGAAAAAAATCACTGTCTCTAATGTTTGCTTCTCCGTTTGGCCATTTTTGTTATTTTTTAGTCTTAATTTGGCCACAACTTTCTCTGTGTTTCAGCCAATGGAATGATTTTTGGTGACAAATCTTATATTTACACATCTTTTAAGAAAATGCTTCGAAATTTTTCAAAAACTTAACAATATACCGTGTTGGGAAATTTACTACCCTTACGTGTTGTTAGTGGCCAAAAATGGCCACTCAATTAAAACTGGTGTAAAAATCTATCAAATGAATTTTTTCCCCCACATTTTTTTGCATAAATCTGTTAATCAACCTCAGTACTGATCAAAACTGCCAAATGTTTACAAAAATTTCATGATTTTAACTCTTTCATTGCCAAGTTTATAAGTGGTGTCACTGATTTTTTTGAAATAAAAACACACAAAATGACCGATTTTCAATATAAAAAGTGATTGTGGACTGGATATTCTTTTACCTTTTTCACAGTCTTGGGCATGGCACAGATTAGTAAAAACATTGGCTTTGATGCATTTTTAGTTTTTGTGCAGCATCAGATTTTATTTTTTCTCCCTCATTTATTGTTTGTGGCCATTTTTGCCCCATTGACTTCCATTATAACACATTTTTTTGATTGCAGAGCCATGACACCTTATTGTCATGCATTTTTGATTTTTTTTACCCTTTGCAAAGAGGTTAAATTTGTCATTTTTACTGTTGATCACCACGTGGCACCATTAACCCTTTAGTAGGCCTGTCCAGAAAATCCAGTCCACAATCACTTTTTATGTTGAGAGTCGGTGATTTTGTGTTTTTTTTTTCTCAAATCAGTGGCATCACTTATGAGCTTGGCAATTAAAGAGTTAAAATCACGAAATTTTTGAAAACATTTGGTAGTTTTGATCAGTACTGAGATTGATTAACAGATTTATGCAAAAAATATGAAAAAAATATTAATCTGATACATTTTTGCGGCCATTTAATTTGGTGGCCATTTTTGGCTGCTGACGACACGAAGGGGTAGTGAATTTGAACAAGGCACAAGGGTTAAAACATTTCAGTAGGAAAGATATAAAAGCTTTTATGACTCAATACTGACATGCCAAGTGTGTAGACTTGATAAATGTAATATTATGCAATTTAAGGGGATGGTTTACTTCAATATGAAATGCATTAGTCTTGGCCTGTCTCTAACTTAAATGCTGAATGTTTTGGTCTTATTAGCTTGAGGTTACCAAAGATAGCAGCTGTTGGGGTCAATGTCTCAATGCTCCCATTTGAATTCATTTATAGAAACAGATGGACTATAATCAGTCTTCTTTAAACTCTGACACTCTTAGTACATGTTTGACTGTGCATTTGAACTATAAGACCCTTGTAGAAAGGTTGACAAAAGCACAATTATACATGCATTATGTTTCAAAATAATTATATGTTAAAATAAGTAACAATGCTTTTATGGGTGGATGTCATTAAATGTACTTTGTAAAGGCATTTAACTATCACGATGTGTGGTCTAATGGAAGTGTGTGTGCTTGTTTTGAGACAGCCTGGGTCTGCATAATGACTCGTGTTGCAAGGACAAAAGTCTTTACCTCATGCATGTCTGATGGCAAACCTTGATTGACATGACTATCAATTAAACTTATTTGTCCTGGCGAACCTTAGTTCCTCCCATTTGTTAAGCTGAATGTTTGCTTTTTCACAGTGACTGGAGTCTGGGGATATTTTCCAGTGGTATACACACTCAATAACAATACAGTACAATGATGTAAGTTGGTCCTTGTGCACTGTTAGAAAAATTGTCAAAAAGACCCAAAGTTTCATTGGGACAATACCCTTTACCTTTAAAGAGGCACTAATATGCACCATTTAGGTACAGATATGTATACATTTATTACCAATATGGTAGAAATATGAACTAGGTGCAAATGTGTACATTTGGAAAGGGTACTACCCCAGTGACAGCTAGGGACCTTTTTTTTGCTACCAAGTGTAGCTTTCCAGTGGACCATAATAAATATCTGAGTCTATTCCTTTGCAAGTTGGAATCGATTTATTCTCATTTGCATTTAGCAAAACATAAAACGAAAAAGATTTATACTTTTAAATAATTTAAAAAATCTTCATTGTTTGTAATTAATTGTTGATTAAGCATAAAATGGATAACAGCATTTTGTAGTAAAAAAACCCTCCTGTTAGCATTACCTAAGGAAAATAACATGTAAATAAAGCATTTGCAATAGTGGAATAATTCAAAGTGAAAGTCATACATTTTTTATTGGGGTTAGATATCTAGGTCAGACAGTCATCTTGTTACTTTTCATGAGAAATGAATTATTGATGAATTATGCCAAGCCCCCAATCCTACCCCAAACATTCAATAGAAAGTCTTTAGATGTATCAAACAAAGTTCAGATCATTTTGGTGCAAAACAATTTGATGTATCAGCAGAAAATTACAAAATAAACAGATACCTTGTTAAAACAGTATGAGTTGCATGGATACGGATGAGGGTCTGTCTCTTATATTTGTGATAATGACCAAAGCAAGGGCAGTAGAGCAAAGGGAAACTGGTGTCAGAGGTCTGTTCAGACAACGGAACGTTCCCATTATAGTTATCTGCCAACACTTTCCTGTTTTTAAAAAGATTTTTGGCTTGGTCAAAGAGAAATGGTCATGCATGCTGTTTAAGGAGATATAACTGGACTTTTCCTTTGCACTGGGCAAAAAAATGGAAGGCATTTACATGATTAAAATAAACAGACATGATTAAGGTGTCTGCTGTAGTAACTTTAAGTTCTATTTGTGTCGCCAGTATTAAGTTTTGTTGTTTTTTGTAACCTGGCCGAAGTGATAGGGGAACATCAGACCGTGCTGTTGTTGAACTCCTTGTATTCACAAAGAAAACAGCAGCCAGTGTAATCCCAGATTTAATGTGAGTTGGGTTTCATTCAGTGCTGGGTATTCTGACTCGTAATCCTTTTAAAGCTTTCTCTGATGGAATTTAATTGAATTAAGGCTTAGATTAAAGTTTAGACTTGTAGGGGCAGTTTCCCTGGACAAGGCTTATCCTAGTCCCAGATTAAAATTGATGTTTGAGCTGCCTTAATTAAAAAACACATATCTCTATAACATATATCAGTGCCGTTGTTTTGTCTCAACATACACACACTAGTAATGATTTTGTAATATATATTCATGAAAAGGCCTAGTCCTGGATTTATCTAAACCCTGAGCTGTAATTAATTTAAAAACACAGAAAGACATAATGATTTGACAATTTGTTGATTCAGCAGACAAATAGAAAAGACATTTAGGCTGAAATGTCTGTTTTTACATAATTGTTTAGGTGTTTTTTAAATGTTGACAAAATATTTACTTTGTTTTACTGACTAAAAACGGCATATGTCATAGACACGCCGACAGCACACAAAAGCATACATTTTTGGTGACCAACACCATGCACTGAAAAAAATTATTCATTCAATTTACTAAAAAAACTAAGTTTAAATGTAGCTTAAATAAATTGATTGCAACAACTTAAACAAATGTATTAAATTGAAATAATCCTTTTTTTTCAGTGTAGAAAAGATCTCTACTCTCAGAAAAAAGTACATGAAGGTACAAAAGTTTACACTGGGGTGCAAACATTTTCAAAAAGTACACTTTTGTACCTAAAACTTACACATTGGTACCTCTAAGATACACGTATATTAGAGCAGTGTTGGGGTCCAGGCCCGCCTAGGGCATCGTCAGAGTACGGGGGAGAGGGAGCGCGCAATTCGATATGCTTTGAGCTCAAATAAAGATGCATAAAATATTCCACTAATAATTTTATTTTATATAAACTTTTTTTTATTATATACTAACATTGCCAAAATATTCATGTGTGCAAAATCAAACAAAAAGACAGATGTAGAAGGTTTGGGGGGGCTCAGATTATCGTATTCTGTATGTACAAGAGGGGGCCCCGAAGGCAAAAGCATTGGGACCCAGGTAGCCTACATACTGGTACCTCAAAGGTACCTAAATAGTAGGACCTATTAGGTACCATCCCAGTGACAAAAAGTGTATTGACAGCTGTTTTTGTCACTCATTTTATTCCATGAACAAAAGTGTCTGATATTAAAGGTGTTACCATAACCTATTTTGTGATTTGAACATGGTGGACCTCATGAGATGACCCTTCCATAACGGTTTTACTTTATACATTAGGCAAATCCAAGTAGCAAACAAAAAGTATTTTTCATCAGAAGCTATTTTTAGGATTCATTATTAACCCCCCCCCCCCAATCTACAACTTGTAGCTGAGTACATAACTATGCACTTTTCTAAGTCTGATCCTGCCTCAAGTTTTCACTAAACACTGCTGCAGACTTCCATCCTTTCCTATGTTATTTTCCCGCTGTCTGTGCCTTCCTCTGAAGACACTTCACACTTACATCATTATTATCTGTTGTCGTCTCCACCCTATTACTTAATTCACATGGTGTTTCTGTGGTACAGATATCCTCTGCTTTCTCCACCTGTTCACGTTGACGTTCCCGTGAGACTTTATTTCCATTATTTCCTGTGTCCTTGAGAAATTCTCAAGTCTTTTAACTCAAAAGTCCAAAGCAAGCTTATCAAACAACCATTAGCAAAGTTATTTAGGCTATAGATCTAACTCTATAACAGTTTGGTGACTCTGTTATGGTGAGTACTTTTTATTCATTTTATGAGGAGTGGTATAATACTAACAGCTGCAGCAAAGTGTTGTTTAAGAAGAAGATCGTGATGACATATACTTGCTTATATTATTGCAATTAAATATCAAATCTGTATTTTTATGTGTGGTTCAATCATGCCGAGGACAGATATTTTCCCACAGTAAAGAAGGGCTGTGTTTGTTTCCATCGCTGCTCAATCGATCCCAAAGCTCTGGAGTAGAGTAATTAAAATCTCAGCATGGCCATACTGAACAGGATATGCTGCTATGCCCTCCAACAATGATGGTCATTCTTTGGACTTAAGGCAAGGTACCTGAAACCCAGGCTGCAACAGCTCTCAATCATTAAAAACATGTTACTGCTCATCTGGAAAGGCAGCGTTAGAGAGGAAATTTGACTTTGTATCGGCAGGGAATGAGCCGAGAAACTGGATTAGTGAAGGAAAGCGAGACCATGAAGGCAGTTTTTGTTTTGCCTTGGAAACTTTCAAAGAGATTGACAAGATTTGATTTGAGTTTCTCATTTAAAAAATGCTGCAATTCACTTCTATACGTCTTTTAAATCTATATGTGACCCTGTCTGTGAAAACGTTTTATTTCACTCATTAATTTGACTTTCATTTGAATCTTTGATATAGTCAATATATAAAGGTTATACACTCACCCAAAGGATTATTAGGAACACCTGTTCAATTTCTCATTAATGCCATTATCTAATCAACCAATCACATGGCAGTTGCTTCAATGCATTTAGGGGTGTGGTCCTGGTCGAGACAATCTCCTGAACTCCAAACTGAATGTCAGAATCAGAAAGAAATGTCATTTAAGCAATTTTGAGCGTGGCATGGTTGTTGGTGCCAGACGGGCCGGTCTGAGTATTTCACAATCTGCTCATTTACTGGGATTTTTACGCACAACCATTTCTAGGGTTTACAAAGAATGGTGTGAAAAGGAAAAAACATCCAGTATGCGGCAGTCCTGTGAGCGAAAATGCCTTGTTGATGCTAGAGGTCAGAGGAGAATGTGCCGACTGATTCAAGCTGATAGAAGAGCAACTTTGACTGAAATAACCACCCGTTACAACCGAGGTATACAGCAAAGCATTTGTGAAGCCACAACACACACAACCTTGAGGCGGATGGGCTACAACAGCAGAAGACCCCACCGGGTACCACTCATCTCCACTACAAATAGGAAAAAGATGCTAGAAATTGCCCAAGCTCACCAAAATTGAACAGTTGAAGACTGGAAAAATGTTGCCTGGTTTCGATTTCTGTTGAGACATTCAGATGGTAGAGTTAGAATTTGGTGTAAACAGAATGGATCCATCATGCCTTGTTACCGCTGTGCAGGCTGGTGGTGGTGGTGTAGTAGTGTAGAGGATGTTTTCTTGGCACACTTTAGGCCCCTTAGTGCCAATTGGGCATCGTTGAAATGCCACGGCCTACCTGAGCATTGTTTCTAATCATGTCCATCCCTTTATGACCACCATGTACCCATCTTCTGATGGCTACTTCCAGAAGGATAATGCACGTGTCACAAAACTCGAATCATTTCAAATTGGTTTTTTGAACATGTCAATGAGTTCACTGTACTAAAATGGCCCCCACAGTCACCAGATCTCAACCCAATAGAGCATATTTGGGATGTGGTGGAAAGGGAGCTTCGTGCCCTGGATGTGCATCCCACAAATCTCCATCAACTGCAAGATGCTATCCTATCAATATGGGCCAACATTTCTAAAAAATGCTTTCAGCACCTTGTTGAATCAATGCCACAGAGAATTAAGGCAGTTGTGAAGGCGAAAGGGGGTCAAACACAGTATTAGTATGGTGTTCCTAATAATCCTTTAGGTGAGTGTATTTTCACAGAATGTTCTTTACATGTAAAATCTGGATTTTACAGACAAATTCACATTTTGTTTTAAATATCCATTTACTTGAGTAGAAAATGTAAGATAACTGTGCATTTAAAAATAACTTTCTTTTAACTAATTTATCTCTTTACAACTAGCACCATCCAACTGTCAGGGCAGCTTTTATATTTGATGGGTTGTCTGATTATGAAGCCACCACTGTTAGAAGGTCATTGAAGAGCTTTATATCTATAACAACAGACTGTTAATGCTCCATAGCTGAGCAATGCCTGATTTATTTTTAACCTGCAGTCCATCTGTGACTCAAGTGACCAATAGGGTTGACCTCTGACCTCTGAACTGAGATTTAATAGGAGTTGCCTTTCCATGTCTCTGCTGTTTTTCAAAAACTAAACTACTCTATAAATCTAAAGTCTCATAAAAACAAACCTAAACCTGTCTAGATAAATTACTGTGCGAATGTAATAGATACAACCTAGAAAAAAACAAAACTATCAGATTATATCAGTTCTGAAGAGAGAAAAGGGCACTTAATTTTGACCCCCCAAAGTACTCCCAATTACGCCATAAAATGTAGCTCCTCTTTTAAATCCGATTAGAAAAGCGCTTCGTTTTATTTTGTACCACCAAACTTGCTCGTATAACTACTCGTCTTAAATAGGAAAAACGTTGATGTGTTTGGTCACTTCTAACTTTATCTCTAAATGGTACCATTGAATGAATGGGGCTAAGCTAAATGCTATCGAAGTGTCGCAGCGCGCTCCAGCGCTTATGTGCACGCACACAGATGATAGAGGGATGTATCAACAATTCTTAGTTAAGGTAATAACATATTTTAATATTGAAAATGAGTAGACTATTCCTTTAAGGATTTTTATTTAATACAACACGGGTAGGAAACAACAACACAGGTGTTACTTATATATTTCAAATGCACGATTTAGCACATTATTATATACACAAAAAGTACATACACAAGAATACAGGGATATTATAAAAGGGTAGAAAAAATATCTACATTTACAACGAACCTTGGCACACACTAATGCAGCATTCCCACGTGACTTCTTAAGAGTAAAAAAGTAAAAATATATCATGCAACCTTGTTACAAATTGTGTTTCATTTAAGATTAAAGTGATATGATTTTTATGTACATGATGTTATCTATAAACTAAGGATGATTTTTCATCACATTTTTTATGTGGTTACACCTATAGGTTAAAGTTTATTCAGGTATTAGTTAACTGGCACTGGCTGGTCTATAATTACCTGAGTAAAGAGACAAGAGCCCTTATGTGATCATCATGCCCTTTATATTTTACTGATGTGATACTGATTTCAGTGTGAACGCTATACAAACAGATAAGAAACAGCTTCATTTACAGCTGGAAAGATCGCCTAAACAAATGATACATTACAGCCTGAATAAAATAACACTGAACTCAACACTTTATATGCTGACTGCTCTGTCAACCAAGAATTGTGATTTTACAGTACAGAACTGACTGACAAATGTGTTATAAGAACATACATACATATAATAACAATAATAATAACATAAAAGCCCTTCACTGTGTTATACTGTGGAGGCCACATGATATTAAAGCATTATTAGTTCACTACACATTAACGTGACAAATATCTGTACACAAGTGCTTTAAGGATATGTGTGTCAATATGATACAAGACAAATGGAAGTGCAAAAGCTGAATAGACTGTTTATTGTATAGGGCTGAGGAAGGTAGCTGTCCATACTTTTTCCAAAATGCCAAGCCCTTTTTCAATGTTAACAAAAAATTTGACCTTAACCACAATGATGACAGTAGTTACCTATTTTTGGTGGAAAAGTTGTGTAGCTTGACCTCTTGCATAATGCTTTATCTACAGGGATAACATTTAACAAACTGTTAAGGTTTCCTACAACAAATGGATGATAAAAAAATAAATATATCTATACAAATGTATAAAACACAACTCACATTGATTAAAGACAAAATTGTGCAGGTTTGTTTCAGTTTTGACATAAATATCCCCGTTTCCACCCCAGCATTGACTTTTCTGAATTTTTCACACAATTTAAGGGACATGGCTCCAAAGATTTGAACCCACATTACTGACGCTTGCACATCCTGGATTTTCACATAGCAAACATTAATGCAGAAATCACGAAACCTTTTTATCAACTGAAAAAAAGTTGAACAATTAACACTTCATTTTAAGGAACGTAAAGCCCAACTGGAACTGGAGTCAACTTTCTGCCATGAAGGTTTTATCCGTCATGGACGAGTCTCTTATTTAATACTGTGGAGCAACAAACTGAAGATACAAACAGACAGCAGCACGTGACTCTGTGTTAGTCTCAAGCTCTTGTTAATGGGGGACGTGGTGGAAAAAATGGCGTCAGTCTCATTTCGTGGGAGGGGCAAGTTGCAGATGTTCCCTTCACAACAGGATGTGCACACCTGTGTAAAGATAACCAAACATACAGGCATTAACCAGTGTTGGGTTAAAAAGTGACAAACCCAATCCTGTATTGTTGGGTCAAAAATAAACATTTTCTGGGATCATTTAAACCAAATGACTGGGTTTGTTCCTTTTTGCAATGTAAATGTGACTATAGGTGGCTAAACATATCACAATTCATTTAAGAACAAAGGTAAATGTATGCAGATATTATAGTGCTGTCAAACATTTTGCGGTTTACCAAATGAACCATTTTTTTTCCCAAACTTCCCCCTTCAGTGTAGCTGTGGCATATTTATACCACATTTATCTCTCAATCTGCCCTTCTGACTTCTGCATAACTCCTGTCTAATGCTAGAGGTGAAGGGTACAACACAGAGTTCAGGTCCTTTCCATGTGCACGTTTTAACAAGGATTACTTATATAAGGATTACTGAAAGAAACTAGCATCTAAACACTTGAGAGGATAAATGGATTAACTGCTGAGCAGTTTACTGTTACTGCCTCGATCCATATCCCATAGACAGCTTGGCCAGAAGTGATTAGTCCCTTTCACACATACAGTCTTTACTGGTAAATTGCAGTTACCTTGCAGTAAATTGCAGTGTGAACAGGTCCTTTCTGGTAAATTAATGCTGCCAATTTACCAGTAAGAGAGCTTGTAAGATTACCAGTAATTTACTGGTAAGTGCTATCTGGTATATTCTCTGTGGCTTGGTCGACATTGTCTAAACTCCGACAACAACTTTGTTGTTTATGGAGTTTAAAGGAACAGTATGTAAGAAATGTATATCAATTAATCATAAGATGGCCCTGATATGTCACTAGACATTAAGAAATCATTTTCATTTCAAATACTTCTATAACTCACAGTGGTCTGGCCAGGATATTGTCATTTAAAAAGTGAAGTTGCAGCCCTCAACTGATGTTTATGTTGTCATGTTGTGTATTGGCCACCAGTTGTGTGATTGCAGTACCAGTTTTAGCCACAAGTTTTGTGATTGCAGTACCAGTTTTGGCCACAATCCTACATACTGTTCCTTTAACCCTTATATTATGTTCCGGGTCAATTTGAACGTTTTGATTTTTAAGCTGTCGGAAAGACCAGTTAACCTGTGATATTATTCTTTAAATTTTGTGACTTTTATTCATTTATGACCATGAACATGCATGCAAAGTTTGGACACGCAGATATGTTTTGAAGTGTACAAAAATAATTTTGTAACGATTTTGAGGTTTGCAGGTCAATTTGACCCGCATTTTGTTTAGTTCCAAAGCAATTGTACAGATCCAAATGAAATATATATTTTTAGTGTTTGTTGCTATATTTGTGTTTTACTATCCTGAAATGGGGGTAAAATGCTTCTCCTCACTCTTTTGAGTACTGAAAAAGACTTTCACAGACACAGATGGTAAAAGTGAGCTATCATTTCTATTTACAATGTATATGAAATACTACTAAGTTCTCGTTTTCTTCCAGACATTTTGTCACTTTTTCACACAATTTTTTGGCACAAATAATTTTTGTAATGTAAACACTGATTTCTTGAATTTGTACAATGGGCCTCAAGAACAAAACATGAGGCTGTTTAGGAAAAGAAAAGCTTCATTTCATTTTACAGCAATATTAAATTGTTTATAGGATGTTTTAAACATAGATATGTTACAAAATAACATGTTTTCAACATTTGTAAAAACAAATATGTTAATGCATTTTTAAAAATCATAATAATAAAATTATAATAAAATAATAAATAATGAAATGTATTAATACAATTATAATAGGACGTGTTTGTAATGTGTGACAAATACTGTTACTAAAATGGTCCTGTTCATACCTAATTCCTTCTTGTTTTTCATAATGTGATATTTAGGAAATGGCACTGAATCTTGCACACAACTTTTGAGCATTTTCTGCTCTATAACAAGAGTCACAGTAACTGAGCTCACCTTGTTTCCTTCATGATCTATATCAGAACACCCTGTTGTTAGACAGTCATCCAGCGCCACGCAGCGTTTCGTCACCGCAACCGTGCTTCCATTCCAGCTCATCGTATGACGTGTGAAGCAGTATCTGCTCTCTAAAAGTCACAGAGCGAGTTTTCGTTCAATTAATTTCCTCAGGGGCACATAGAGTACTGTACAGTTCATAAAGCACAACGGTAAGTCTTGACTATAATGAAAGAGTTTGGAAAAAGCAGTTCCCTTTCAATACGGTTCACTTCGCATTGCGTCAGTTAGCTGACGCTATGGGGGAAACTCCTGTTTACTCCGTGACTGAAGCCTATTGGTTAACGTCTGTACAAAGTACAGACCAATGACGTTTGAACCCGCGCGCGGGAAGTACACGTCCTTATATAAGCGCGGTTCAAGCGTCAGGAGCTCATTAATTTCTCCTTCAGCGCGAACCTCTCGCTGCTCCGAAGAAGAAGAAGCCTTACCTCGCCGTCGACAAAAGCCCTGCAGCGGAGTCCAGGCCTAGCGTCTTCCCTGCCCTTTCCGGCTGAGAACCGAAGACAGCAGAATCCAGGTCTAGCGTCTTCCCCTTCCGCTTTCCGGCCGAGAACCGAAGATAGCCTTCGCTTGCCGTGGTACGAGCCCTGTGCAGCGGACACATGCCTGACGAGGTCTCCCCTGCGGCCGCCCGGTAAGATCAATATTTTTAATATAAAGCTGTAAGCTAAAAGAGCAGGCGCTGTTGTAATAGCGTCCAGCACAGCGGCTTGAGTGAGCCTCCCTGCTATGAATTTCCTCGAGCGCGTCACCGGTCTGGCACCTTCCACGCCGGGACCGCGCTTATATGCTTCGGTTGTCTTATCCATGTTTCGTGCTCCCCCTGCTGTTCCTCTCTCCCCGGGATGAACACACGGCGAGCCATGAGACTAGATGGATGCATAGACCTGCACACACGGACTAACCCCCCCTGTGTTCTGTCACATCGCAACCGTTCATGCTTACAGAGTCCCTTCGCTCCTCTCACATTCAGTGGCGAGATCTCTGACACATATGAATCCCCCGAGTACATCGGGTGATACCGTTTATATGACGCATGGCTGTCCTGTCTGTGTTGCTGCTCCCCTCTGCCGTTTCTCTCTTGTTGAGATGAACAAGCGGGGGAACCGTAAAACTAGAAAGATGCATACGACAAGCAAACACGGGCGGATCTGCCCCTGTTCCCTGTCATAGCACAGCCACTCGTGCTCCACGCTCGCGGAGTCCCTCGCTCCTTTCCCCGCAGTGGTGAGGTCTCTTAACGGCGTAGTTAGCACGCAGTCTTACGGCTCGCTGCCTCTAAATGCAGCTGTCTAGTGTTCAACGATTACAGAGCTTTATGCCCCTCCCCTCCTGGAGCGGCGCGATCTCATTCGTCTGCTCGTTAGGGCGGATTCGCCGCTATTGGAGCATCAAGAACACTCATTATAAGAGCTAACCGGCTCACTATTCGTCTATACAGAGCTTCATGCCCCTCCCCCCTGGAGCGGCGCGATCTCATTCGTCTGCTCGATAAGGCGGACACGCCTCTATCTGAGCGCTAAAACACTTATTATAGAGCTTAACCGGCCTGAGTCTATCTCACTTCGGAAAGCTCACTACTAGTCTGCCCGGTCATTTCTCTCTGGTTTAGACGGAATCAGAGGCAGAACGAATTTGTTTAACATACCGAGGCCCGAATACCTCCCTTTATTCAGTCCCGTCCTATATCAGTGCGCTGAATATTGGTACATTCTTATATACCCGGTTTTTCTGCCCTTTTTAATAAACGGCAAAACCGCGGGCCTCACGGCAGACTTCCTCTCTGCGATGGGTTCAGTCTGACATTAAACCACCTAGACATACTGCTCTGCTCCGTGAGCCGTTCGGGTCACCGTCACTACTGAGGCTCGTGCACCTGAACGGCTGAGCTCTGGTCTTCGCAGCACAGCTGCGTCGACATAGAACTGTCTGAAGAGGGGTTAAGTCGCGCCTCGGCTGGACTGCCCTGAAATGTTTTCTGTGTGCTGTTTATCCAAACATACTGTGTAATACTGTGGGTTATGCGACCTCACTATAGTGGCGAACGGTATTGAATTCCTCTAAAAAGAGTAATTTCCGTGCTTACTATACTGTGTATTGACACCCCACGGTTGTACGGTGTCTCTAAACACTTTCTCGCCTTACTGACAAGCAATCAGTAATACGCACACACGGCCCGCTGTCCATAATTCTATCGATGCTTGCCGAAAAAAGAAAAAAAAAAAAAAAAAAAAAACCCGGTTTGGCCATATACTGTGTATTGACACCCCACGGCTGTACGGTGTCTCTAACATTTTTCTGCCAAATTCGCTCGCAGCCCACCTCAGTTTCTCCGCTACGATGCTGACGGCGCAAACGAGCACGGTCTTACGGCTGTCATTCTCTCTTCCTAGAGAGACGCAGCCTCAGACTTTTGCATGGCTCCAAGCATTTGAATCGCGCCCTCTCCGGACGGCTACTCAAAGGCTTACAGCCAAGCGGTTTATGACGTTTTTCGGCCATACAGCTGATTTATATCAGCGGATCCGAAGACGCTCACACCTCCGCTCTGCTCCAATACTCGGAGATATTAAGGGTAATATCAACCTGAAGTGAGCTTGCTACCCGCCACAATAAGTTTCAAAACTCAAGCGCGCGCACAGACAGACGCGCGGCATCTCGTTTAAGACGGGCTCACGTACCCCTCTAACGAGCCTCAGAAAACTGAAAATCGTGGCATTCTGTTCATAAGTCCACTTCAGTTTGACTAAGCAAAGGTCCCGCCCCGAGCTGACGGCCGGGAAGCTCATGCTTAAGTTACACACAGCTGCATGAAGTGCTACCATTACGAGATCGCCAGCATCTGCTGTGGGTTGAACACGCTTTACGACGGCAATCAGCCTTCGGCGCGTGGAACGCCCGTTTGTCTCATATCAATCACCTTGTACTGTACATACGGTCCATTAAGGGGATGATTTTAGCACTGCAGCACTCTCGACCATGTTATTGTGATAATGCGGTCGGGCAAACTACGGTGGTTTCATTATTTACCGAACCAGATGAGATCTCGCCCCCTGTACAAGCTGGCGAGTCATCTCCTTTATAAACTCATTGCATCGCTTTATAAGCTATGTTCAATCAGAGTGATACGCATCTCGTGCTTAAGTACCAAGATGCAGACATATTAACCCGTTACGATGGGCGTGCAGAGATTGCATCCGTGGGACACGACCTACATTACGTGCCTTATAACACGTTGACACAAGCTGCTAGGACCCCTTTCGCGAGGCGTCCTTATGCAAAGTCTGATCTATTCTGTCTAGTGACAGCGAGAGTCTTCCCCCCGCGAATTGTAGGTGGAACAGCTTTCTCCTCACTACAGAGGCTCGTGCACGGCGGCTTTCTCCCCCTGCGTATATATATATGTGGCGGTGATAACAGCGAACCACGCTTTTATGACCGACCATCCACTTTATTCATAAGTCTGTCATTTCTCAGATGCAGACGGTGCCCGAGGCGCAGCGCTCTGGAACTGTCCAAGGTCCTGTATGACAGATACGTCTGACGTACATCAGACGATCAGCTGTTCATCGGCGTCACAGATCACTCACTAGCGCACCTGTCAATACAGGTTATTTATGGATCGTTGACGTTATCACCTCCCGTGACAATGAAGTCTACTCCATGTATGGATTAGATCCTCGGGCATGGTCTTAGAAGTTTCTCATTTGACATTTGTGACACGGCCGGCTGGTCCCCGCCGTCCACGTTGTCAGTTTACAGCTTCGACATCCCTGCTTCGCGCACTAGTGAGGTTTGTTGCATTAAAGGTGCGCCGCGTAAGCTCACCTGTATGCACGATATGGGTTTTAATTATATGCGTCCACCGTGCGCTTAGAGAAGCTCACATATGCACGCTATAACATTTCGGTATACACTAAAGATGCGCTCGGAAAAGCTCATCTGTATACACGGCTGTGACACATACATACATTGTTGTTCATCTGTGTACGTTCACGGTGCGTTGAGTGCCCACCGTACGTTCATCAATCATATCTGTACACATTCACGGCGCGTTCTGTGCATTGATTTATCTATACGCATTCACGGTGCACTGAAGGGTTCACCCGTGTGCGCACAACTTATTATCAGAACACATGACGGCGCGCTTGAGAATCTTGCCGGCCTGTGGATTATGACACTCTGATTCATCTATATGCATTCACGATGTATTCAAGTTTTCACCTGTGCCCGTGCAATTTATAGTCAATATACATTTACGGCGCGCTTGGAAAGCTCACCGATCTGTGCACTATAACACTACCTATATGCATCCCGATGCGCTCGAGGGCGCACCTGGGTTCACACTATTGTGGTATCTGTATAATCCCACGCTACGAACCGTTCTGCCGCATATTATAGTCAGATCGGCCGTTCGTGAGTTTTGCAGATCACTCACTATGTATGTCTGTTGCTTACAGTGGTTATTTAGATGGATCGTTGAAACCATCGCACTGGCTCACGCCCCTCTATGAGCTATGTCCTATATAGAGCCCACTCTGTGAGAGTTTGGCTTTTTCATGGACTTGGTCTACAGGGGTATCTATTTGATATCTGCTACACGGCCGGCTGGTCTTCGCCGTCTACGTTGTCAGATTGTACAGCTTAGACGTCCCTGCCCTACGAGCGCAGGTTCTCTCGGCTCAATCATGCACGCTCATGCGTTTTATGTGTACACCACGGTGCGCTCAGCGAGCTCACCAACGTGACTCTGAATTTACTTATCTCGCACACCCGCGACGCGCTCGGTATCTCGCCGTCTTGTGCTATGTTATGTGCCCCCGGTGCGTTTAAAACCCCACCGTGTGCGCGTCAACATTTTATATGGTGCTTACACATTGCTTAAAGCTGTGAATATGCCGGGTATAGGGCCACACGCAGTGTCTCTCCGGTAAGGCACTTCTGTACGTTGTGTATGCACGGCGTGATGGGATTACGTTCCCCCATAGCGTCAGCTAACTGACGCAATGCGAAGTGAACCGTATTGAAAGGGAACGCTTAGGTTACTCACGTAACCCCGGTTCCCTGAAATAACGGGAACGAAGCATTGCGTCACTTGCCGTGCTACAAACGTCTACGCAGCGAGTGTATTCGGCTGCGCGCTTCAGTCGAATAATAATGAGCTCCTGACGCTTGAACCGCGCTTATATAAGGACGTGTACTTCCCGCGCGCGGGTTCAAACGTCATTGGTCTGTACTTTGTACAGACGTTAACCAATAGGCTTCAGTCACGGAGTAAACAGGAGTTTCCCCCATAGCGTCAGCTAACTGACGCAATGCTTCGTTCCCGTTATTTCAGGGAACCGGGGTTACGTGAGTAACCTAAGCGTTTTCCTGCAGGGTTTTTCGACTCAAATCTTGCTGTACTTGCCTGAAGCCCCTTCAGAAAATATTTTAATAAATGCCCTTGTAACGTGACTCTTACAATCACCGAATATTGCACAATATTTTTAAATTACATGCAAAACTGAAAACCGTGTTTAGGCATTGCAGGAAATGTACATGTTTCCTGCAATATTTCTGATGACCTGCAGCAGCATGTGTTACCAAATGAATGAATGTCCTGAAGAGGTTCAGAGCACCCGAGTCATTAACACAGGGCTATAAATCAACCTGAACACAGGGGACTTCCTTTCATGGATTGAATTATATTGAGCAACATATAGGAACAGTAAGAGCTGCACATACAGATGATGATCTTTGGCTAAATGTATAATCCTGGTAAACATATTAGGGTATGGTGGGATTTAAAATGAACTCAAATGTCAATTGTCTCTAACAACATGAAGAAGATGTTGGTACCTCTTGGACAATACTGATCTGGAGCCCATCGATTGCATTCATAGTTGTCAGGTGCATCTTCACAAGTAAAACATTTAAATCCTCCTGGATATGGAGTGGTGGAAAACAGATGTGAAAAATTTGTACCTTATTTACAGTAGCTGACATGTTTACACACACACAGGGTTTGTTCAATACTGATTTAAATAAAAGCATCGGATTTTCTAATGTATATATACTGTAAAACCTGTGTGTAGGAACATGGTGGTTTATTTATTTCCATCAATTTTTACTCTTAACTCCCTCGAATTCTTCTGATGCTTCTGTACATGAATGGCCATATGGTCAGAACACAATAATGACATAACGAAATCCCTTCAGATTTATTTACAGCACAAAAAAAAAGAATAATAGGAAAAGACTTCAGTACAGTAGATAAACAAAAAGTCTACATTTACAGCATATCATATCATGCTAAATAAATATATATTTATATTATACTTAACTTTAATTAAAGCTACATTAAGATCTCATGGGGTTGTAAATCCATACTTGCCATATGGAGTGATTAAAACTAACTTCATCATAATAACACACATCCTCCAAATCAATACACAACAGCTGAATATCAGCAGGTCACAAAATGATGTTGGGTGCCCCGACTGTTTGGAGATCTCACACGCACTGATTTATTTTGCCCAGTCCAAACACACATGTAGGCTACACTTACAATCCCTACTGATGTATATTAGACTGTCAAAAAAAAGGTCAAAAAATTGTCCCAAGCTGTCACTGGGGCGATACCCTTTAAAAAGTTCCTAATATGTACCATTCAGATATAGATATGAATACATTTGGTGCCAATATGTAACTTTGAGGTACTAATATGAACTATTTAGGGGCAAAGGTTACGGCCCTAGTAACCAACCCAGTATCACAAAATTACGTGGGCTAGCACCTAGAGTCTTTTCCTATAAAAAAATATAAAATATTAAAAAAAAAATCATCAAAAAAGGTATAAACCAATACTTAAAGTGACATCCTAATGCAAACACCAAATCAAACCCTAAACTAAAGCGTCAATGGTTTGAAAATAGGGCAAAACAGTTGAGTAACAAATACATGACAGTGACACGTAAGCAGAAATACGTGACATGTTCACGCAAAAACGCGGAAAAATGTGTCAGTGTCACAGAAAAGACTCACAAATTTACGTGACTATAGGAACATAATTTCGTGATACAGGGTTGCAGTAACAGTTAGGTACTATTTGTTTGACCATTTTATCTGGCAGTGTATTGAACAGATACAGATATCTCCAGATATAATGAAGCTTGTCTCTCTCAGTCTCAACCCATAATTATAATGTAGTATTATTTGAAGAGCTATTTTCCCAAAAAGGTCAAATGGGGACAAAAGAAAAAATAAAGACCTTAGATAGAAACGGCTACATTCATGACCACAGTCGAGTTTTAGGATAGAGGATCTTAATGGGATAGTTTACCCAAAATAAAAAATTCTGTCATCATATAGTTTCTTTCTTCTGTTGGACACAAAAGAGGACATTTTCGATAAATGATGGTAAGCACACAGATGACGTTACCCATTGACTTTCATAGTATTTGTTTATCCTACCATGAAAGTCAATGTGTACCATCAACTGTGTGGTCAACATCATTTATCAAAATATCTATAAAAATAAACCTGAGGGTGAGTAAATGATGACAGAAGTTTGGACACAGTTGGAATTCCAGTTGTGACACTGAGTTATGGACCACTGACACGCCCTCCAAGACCAACTATCAGAAAACAGTATACATTCATACTTAAGATATAAGGTTTAAATACAAAATGTGAATATATGCTAAGTTTAGCCTCAGTCTAAAATTTTAAAGATGACGATCTAACAGCTCCATACCAACCCTGCCCTAAAGGATCTACAGAAGCCGTGACTGACATCTGAGGCTTGACCCCTTTGTGTCTGAAGATTCCCACTCTTGACACAGGGAAAACTGGGATTATATTTACACCACACACTAAAGCTGACCTCACAACAGGTGTTATATGGTCATGCAGAATATAAATAATTTCAGAATAAACTTACTGGAGGGATGAAGGAAAATGATGTCTTTTTCTGTGAAGTCCCTCGATTGAACCGTTTTTATCCAGCCAGTGATGGCACTCAGCATTAAGCCCCAGGCCATAATAGGCCAGGGTTCCATTGCTGGAGTAAAACTCACATGTGAAAGAGCCAAGATCCAACACGACACCTGTTAAAGACAACAAACGTTCATAAACATAAAGCCATTCTTGTTTACTAACTTTACTATCAGGCAGCAAATACTGTACATATGAGCTATTTAACAATAAATAAAAACATAAGAATGAATGCTCCAAAATAAAGATGTTAAAGAATGCTCTTCAGCATTGAAGCAGTTCAAAAGCATTGCAATTGCTCTCCAAAACACAGAACACAAAGAGCCATGCATGTTTCTGTAGCAAGTGCCTCATTATATCAATTACAATGTCAGCAGTCTGCCAATGTCCTGACCCTTCAGCAACAGTGACCCTCTTAACTGTTTGGTTGTTGGCACCAGAGAACAAACAGTAATCCATTGTTTTTAAATGACTGGATGCCATGGTCACAATAAAACATCTTTGATACAAACCGCAAATGGACATCTATGTTTACACTCCATTAAACTGGATCACATATAGGGCTGGGTATTGGCAAGGGCCTCACGATACGTCTCATGATACATGGGTCGTGAATACAATGTATCACGATACAATACAATACAATACGTTGCATGTAGCGATACATTGCAATACTTTTCTTTTTTTATCAAAAATGTAAAAAAAATAGAGCTGATTTACTTTTTATTAAAGCCAAAGTGCTTCCACACGACTTTGAAAGCTGCAGGTGTTTTTAAATTTTCTGTCATTTTCTCACTCGCGCTAACTTGAGACATTGGCCAAATGGCCGTATATGACAGACAACATGACAGCGACAACTACAGCAGCAGCGGCGGATTAGGTCGTTTGATGCACACAGAGGGTTTTTTAATTTATTTTTAGAAAAATCGATAGTAGAGCTTGAAATATCGATACACTATCGTGAAAATATCGTTTTGCACAACCCTAATCACATACAGTATAATGAACTTTGTGTGGCATGTTTTTTGATTTTGGTTCACTGAAAAGCCCCTTATAAATGAGCTGTTAAAAGCACATGGTTTAAACACAAAGCTCTGTGCTTTACATTCCTAAAACAAAAACTGAGACAGATTTCAGAGGTGCTCTTTGGATTTAATAGTGAGTCAAATGGGAGATTAGCCAGAAATCAACCATTTTACTATGGTACATGAGTTCCTCTACATTTTGTCTTTGCAATATGCTGACTGTTAAATTCATGCAGACACAGGTACTGGAGTTACCCTCAGGACTATTATCAAGACCTTTATAGGACTATACCTGAAGTAGAGTAAATTAAAACCAGCTACTTAAATTAACCTTTGAAATGTTCAGCACATGTTTTTTTTACAACTTGCTGTTAATCCGTTTCTACAGAGTTGTAGAGCTCCCAGTCAACAATAATAATTAAAAACAGTCAATAATTGCTATGTGCTCTATATAATATTTAGTAAACTTCCACAACTGACTCACATATTAAAGATCTCGTTCTTTTCTTTTTGTGTTTCTTAAAGCTTTGATTGTGTTTACAGTGCGCAATATAACATGTGTTTATGTTTCACGTGTAAAAAACACTGTATTTTTCACACTATTTACTTATCTCTATACCACTGCTTTCACTGTCCTAAAAACAGGCTGATGTCTTCCTTGTTCTATGAAGTCCCTTTTTCAGAAATATGTATAGAGTTCTGATTGTGAAGTTTGTTTAGTGTATTGTGATTCTACAGCAGCTTAGCTTAGCCGTTTGAGCTTAGCAGGCGACTGGCGTATTCCTGTGGGCGGAGTTTAGTCAAAACCTCGTATATTGCATCATTCAACCAGGAAGTAGAGGGCTGTAGTCCAAACTGGCCATTCCCTGTAAGCTTTGAAAGGGGAATTCTGTTAAAGAAAATATATTGCCTGGCAGTGAACTTTGAGCTTTATCATTTTGCAGGTATTATTAACAACATTACACACTAACTAAAGTTTGAAAAATGGGATTAGAAAAAACGGGACCTTTAAATTACTATACAACCACAGAAAGAATAAAGAGACCACTCCAGCTTTTCCTTTAATCATAATTTCTACATGTATGTGACCATTTCAGTCCACAGTGTCTGTTGAAATCCAACTAAAGCAAAGCACCCAATAGGAGTGTAAAAGACTGAGAGTATATCAAGAAGACACATGAAAGAAGTGATTAAATATTAAACATTAATATCCACGACACTGTTGTCATGTGGTTTCTACGTCAATAAAGGCGGTAACAAAGGGTAACATGGATATTAACGCTATTGACAGGCAACTGTCCTGCCACGTGTCACTGTTTTGAATGGCAATTTCCTCATAATTTACAAGTAGTTGAAAACATTAGAGTTATTGATAGTAATCATCTGAAAAATATATAATACTGGACTAGTGGTTTTTGGATATTATACTGCAAATATCTTACAAATTGTATCTTTAAAGGAACAGTATGTAGGATTGTGGCCAAAAACGGGTATTGCAATCACAAAACTTGTGGCTAAAACTGGTACTGCAATCACACAACTGGGGCCAATACCATGAAGGAAGCTGAACAAACTCGGAGTTAAAGGATTGGTTTTGAGTTGACAAAACCAAACCGATGCAATCAGGCTTTATTGGTCCCATGAAGCGGCTTATCAACTTTCTCTGTCAACTCAGGCTTTGATCTTTAGGCTATGATTACTCCACCCGCGCGTGCACATAAAAGAGTGACGTCGGCACGAACAACCAATCGAAATAAAAAACGGAGAGAGCACATCCAAGCAGTGGATTTTTTTAGCGGAGGAGCATGAGCTAATTATACAAAAGTATGAAGATTATAAAAATGTATTTCAAGAGCGAAATAATACTGCCTCTGCTCTTTTTAATATATATAACATGTACATTAACATACTTCATTGTATAATATATTTAGGTAGGCTACCCAAAGTGAAATATGCTTTTATTAAGTTAATGTACACTGTTAAATTTGTTAATAATCTTACAGGGAATTTTATAAAAGCCTTCTTTTAAAGACATGGTCGTGAAATGTCGGGGAAACACTATTAAGCTGTTAATGTAGCCCTACAGTGCATGGACCACCTTGTGCATGGTTCAACAAACCGTGTTTTCCCCACCGACCGCATACTGTACCACTTGCAAAAAAGCGCAACGCAATACACATCATTTGCGGTACAGTAAGGGCATGGATTCAACGTGATAGATTTCTTATGTGAGGCTAGAAGTTTGCAAAGATAAGATCCCTTCTGTGAAAAATCTAGATATTTCATACAAATAACTGGGCAAGGGAAAACTAAAAACTCTCTCTACGAAGTGCTCTTCTAACAATTTGCGCGGAGACCTCTGAGACTTATATCTGCTTTGGATGTTTAAGCCCTCCTTTTTTTCTTAGTTTTTTTCCTCTTTTTTTCTTTAAATGCGGTATCAACACGGAAAATAGTGATTGTTAAATATGCCTTAATGTTTATATTTGAATATAAAAGTTCAATAAAAAAATACAAAGAAATAAAATTTGCGCGGAGACTCTGTAGTTACGTCAGCTATATATTTCTTTGCTCGCAGCTGATTGGTCATACCGCAGTCTTAGATCTCGAATCCAGAACATAACCTGCCCCGGGGCAGGTTAGCCGTGCAGCGTAAGATACCATGGCGACCAACACCGATTAAAGCCGCGCTACTTTCATGGTACCTAAAAGAAACCCAGGGTTGGCGCAAACTAATCTTAAACTTACCTGGCTATCCACTTAAACCGGCTTCATGGTATAGGCCCCTGGTGGCCAATAGACAACACGACAACATAAACATCAGTTGAGGGCTGCAACTCCACTTTATAAATGACAATATCCTGGCCAGACCACTGCTGTCAGTGATATAAGTATTTGAAATGAAAATGATTTCTTAATGTCTAGTGACATATCAGGGCCATTTTATGATTAATTGATATACATTTCTTATACCGTTCCTTTAAGTGTGTGGCTAGCCGTTTTTTGGTCTCAAATATCCTCTTGGCTCTACGCACTTGCAGAAAAATAATTCTTGTTTCCTATTTGGGGTGCTACAATTTTTCTTAAGTTGTACAAACTTAAAAATATATATAAATATTATCACACAAAAAAATAAATGAATAAAACAGCACATTATCCAAGCATAATATGGTATTGTAATTATGTTCAAAACGCATGGTGTGTCCAGTCCATAAATTGACATGAAAGGATTTTGTAAAATTTGCTAAAGTTTGGCATTCAGTTCAGTCATGTTATCTTGCCCATCAGTTTGAACCTGGAATGCAAGAAAACATGTTTCCTCTGCTTTTTGTGTTTTCACTAATTAATAAAGGATTAATAAAGATTAGACCACCATTATGGCTTATCACTAACCAGAGATTTCTTTGTTTTTTTCTTTACTTACTGCTAAGTTTTTTTAAGTTTTACATATCCTACAGGATTACACTGGTTTCCTGTCTGGGTCTGGAAGAGATTTCCTCTTGTTTATTGTGTTAAGTACGCCTGTCTCAGAAATATGATTAAATAGGCCGACACTGAGCTCCTGTTGTAGCTCTTGACCTTTCAGAGACTGCAGTGGCAAAGCCATGTTAGACAGCATTAGGTTTCCTCAAAGTGATTTTTCCCCACTGAAGGTCTAAGGCCGTATAAAGGATCAGTTTTTAGCTCCGGGTCCCCCAAGCTGTTAGACGAGTGGGAATGTCAACAAACAATTTAAGTATGTTTTGCCAGACCTTTGATAAATGTGTTCACCTCTGTCTCATACACAAACACTGGAAATGATCAATTAAAATTTCCCTTGGGCTTAAACAATCTTAGGAAGAAATAAACTGATGTGCTTTACGGTGTAGATACAGAACTGATGCAGAGAAAATAAAGCAGATGTACAGTAATAAATCTTTCCATTACAAAACCATTTAATTCATGTAAGAAGTCATAGACAGCTTGCTACACATTTGCAAAATGGAAAAGTGTACAGAAATGAATGTTATTCATAATCAAGTCTAGATTAATGCACCTGCTTGGTAGCAAATGACATCATCTAGAAAAGCTTCAGAATTTTAGAATACGTCACACATATAAGCTTGCAGGTGAAGTGAACTATCAGCAGCTCGCTCTGATAAAATCAGCAGCCGTACGAGACTGTGACATGAATGTCTAGGAGAATGAGTTAAGTAAGTAAGCCTTGAGTAACAAAAAGACATCCAACTGATAAGAGAAGATGGATTCAGTTTCACCACACAGGTGACCAAAGACATCTTATTCTGTATTATCTCTTGCTGGAAGATCTAATGTCCTCGAAGCATATGCCTATGCCAGAACCTTGAGAACACCAGTGATAACAGATTTTACTAACACTTTACAATGATTTGTTAACATTAGTTAGATTAGCTAGCATTAACTAACAATAGACAAAACTTTTATAGCATTTATTAATCTTTCTTCATGCTCCTTGCAGCATTTACTAATAAATTTATACAATTTAATTAAATGTAAAAATATTTTTTATAATATCCAAGGACTGAAGCATAAATAGATTTAACATGATTTATTTTAAATCCTCAATTTTAATGTTTAAAATAGACAGTTATTCGCTGCTTCCAGAGCAAAAATATATTTTTGGTATTCAAAGCTAAGTTAAGTATAATCATCTATAAATGTTTTTACTTATTTTCATATCCTGTTGGCATGGAATGGCAATCTAATAATCGCAATGTTGACAATCACGCACCATGCCAGTCAAATACTAATATTAAATACTTCTCAGACATGTAATTAATATGACACTGAAGGGTAAATTTCCAGACTCAATCAGGAAGTACCTGATGTTTCACTTTAGTGGCCCATCTTCTCTTATGCTTTGCCAGGGACCTGCCATGAGCAACACTTGTCAACAAGACATGAATGCCTGCAAACTTTCTAAACTGTAAAATGAAAGTTGCGGTCGCTGATGTATTTAAGTAGTCTTTTGTGTTGTTTGAAGAGTGTTAAAGAGGATCTGGTGCGTTGAAGTATAAAGTAACTGCAGAGAAAACATTTAATCCAGTTGAACATGAACTTGGTACAGAATCTCTTGCACTTGATCAAACTCTTCATGTAGCTTAGTTTGTAAAGCATTATAGCAGTGCAAAGGTCAAGGATTTGATTCGTAAAGAACACACACACACACTGACAAAAATTCCCTTGCATTGGACAAACGCATCTGCCAAATGCATAATTAAATTGCTTGTATGTCTTTAATCTTTCCATGGAGTCTCTGTGGCCCACACACACTGAAGGCAAATTTGGTTGTCACTTCAATTTAGAGGACTGAAAACCGCATTCTACTACCAAATTAACTCCCACAAAATGCAGGTAGGGACAAATGCACAATGCTATAACATTACTTTAGTTTAAAACAACAAATGCTAAACATGCTAGAGAGCAAACTTTGCTATGGTTACATCCCTGTCAGTCGTTGCATTTTCAGAAGTGAGTCTTGTTCTGTACACACATGGAATGATTATTTAGGAGAATCACTCCCGCATTGTTGTCACTACCAAAACTTTGCAGTGTAAGTGTACATTTATGAGGTTAGCTACTAAGGAGGGATAAGTATGTGTCTAACAGCATGCTGCAACATATTTTATGCTCTTTCCAAAACAGAGTTTAGTTTCTAACTGTACAACATCCATCATGTGCATTATTTATCATGTTAATGGGTTACATACAGTAATGCACTGCAGAGGGAATCCCTAGAAGAAAACTGTACCGCGCTATATTGTAAAATCTAAAAGGCAGGGGACTTAATATCTATTTTCTCTCTGTAGAATCTTACTGCTATCTAAAAGACACAATTAAGGTATTTGAATAGCATATTTCTTATGGGTGGTTATTCAAGTTTAAAGTATATATCTATATAACTTTAAATAATATATATAGACACACACCGATCAGCCATAATATTATGCACCCCTGTATCACAAAATTCCGTACCTATAGTCATGTAAATATTTGATATTTGTTCGCGTTTATATACGTGATCGTATCACACATTTCTGTTTACTGTCACGTATTGGTTACTTAACTGCTTTTTCCATTTTCAAACCATTGTCACTTCGGTTTAGGGTTAGATTTGGTGTTTGTGTTAGGATGTCACTTTAAGTATTGGTTTATACAATTTTTTTCTGATTTATGTTTTTATATTTTCTAATATTTAAAGGTGCAGTGTGTAAATTTAAGCGGCATCCAGTGGTGAGGTTGTGAATTACAACCAACGGCTCAGTCCACTGCTCACCCCTCGCTTTTGAAAAGCATTGAGAAGCTTTTGCAATTGACGGAGACAACTTAGTAAAAAAGGTTTGTCCATTAAGGGCTTCTGTAGAAACATGGCAGCACAAAATGGCGACTTCCACGTAAGGGAACCCTCTATTTATGTAGATAAAAACGTCTCATTCTAAGATAATAAAAACATAACTGTTCGTATTCAGTATAAAAAGGTCTTTATAACCCCCCTGATAATATAGTTTTGTATATTATTTAGCATTTCTGTCAAGAGATCCTTCTAAAAATTACACATTGCACCTTTAAACCATTGTTGCCTGGTGTTAGGGTTAGAGTTGGGTTTGAGTAAGGATGTCATTTTATTTATATCTAACCCTAAACCGAAGCGACAATGGTAAGAAATTAGGACAAAACAGTTGAGTAACCAATACATGACAGGGACATGTAAACAGAAATGCGTGATGCGGTCATGTATAAATGCTAAAAAACATGACAGTGTCACAGAAAAAAATACAAATTTACGTGACTATAGGTATGTAATTTCGTGATACTGGGTTGCATTATGACCACCTGTCTAATATTGTGTAGGTCCCCCTTATGGCTGTAGTCAAAGTTGCTCAAATCCTTACGTTTGCCCATTTTTCCTGCTTCTAACGCATCAACTTTGAGGACACACAAAGTTGATGTGTTAGAAGCAGAAAAAATGGGCAAGCGTAAGGAAAAACAGCTGAAAAACATTTTTGACAAGGGCCAAATTGTGATGGCTAGAAAACTGGGTCAGAGGATCTCTAAAACTGGAGCCCTTGTTGGGTGTTCCCTGTTAGTACCAAAAGTGGTCCAAGGAAGAAATAGCGCTGAACCAGCGACAGGGTCATGGGTGGCCAAGGCTCACTGATGTACAGGGGGAGCGAACTTTAAACTTGAATAACTACCAATAAGAAATGCTCTATTCTTCAGCACAACGGTAACCCCATAAAAACCACCAACATAACAAAAACTCTTTTAAATACCAACACAACAGAACACTAAACTTTAATATGTCTCCTCCTTTTTCAGTCTTTTTCAATCTGCAAAAAGTGAAAAGTTGGATAAACTTAAACACCTAAAAATGTTTTTCCGGACTATAAGTCACACTTTTTTCATAGTTTGGCGGGTCCTGGAATTTATAGTCAGATGCGACTTATATGTAAAAATTATTTTATATGAACCAAGAGAAACCATTACCGTCTACAGCCGCGAGAGTCCGCTCTATGCTGCTCCTGTATTTATGTAATTCAATGGATTCAGTGATGCAGAAAGACTTTGCAACCTTTTTGACATGATTTGGATTGTCATGTTAATTAAGCCTATTGAGCCTCCCAGGTATGTTCTGTATGCTATTGTGTAACGTGTAAATAACTGTTAATGTTACTTTAACATATACAGACTTCTATTTAACCTACTGTTCTGGCTATTGTTTAGTTGAATAACTTGCCTTTCCAGATTAAAGCAACACTAAACAGTTTTTTTACCTTAAAATAACGTTTCCAAAAACGTTTCAGTCGTTCATCCACTCAAAACAGGGTGAACGGCACTTTCACATTCGCTTTGCAGCCCTCTATCGGCCAAAACTGCACTAAAGAAGTTTCCAACCGTCGGCTCGTGGTCCTGTAGTTTGAGTGAAAACTACAAAAAATTGCTTTACGGCAGACCTACAATCCAATCAGAGCCAGCTTTGCTGCAGTAGGCTAAATTATTTACGACAGTGGTAATGGACAATTCCAATTCCAACCTGTAGGGGGAGCAAAGAGCAAAAACGCTTCGTGTTGCTTTAAATCGGCTTGGTTTTGTGAAATCATTTTCTAAATAAACGCAACATAATATAGTCCAATGAGACTTATAACTGTTTTTTCCTCTTCAAACGCATTTTATACTAAAAAAATTTAACATACTTGACTAAATCATGTATATTTAAAAATATAAACATCAAGTTAAGCCAAAGAGTAACAATTTCAATTCAGATTAAAATGATGCAACTATGTTTGAAACAGAAACTGAATCAATCGTGTTAAATCATAATGAACTGTTGAAATAAAGTGAACAGCAGTAACCTTCATGTCAAGTCATTACTACAGGTCACCCAGCAGGGTGGAGGAAAGAGGCAGCAGTGGGGAACTCATGGCTCCCCGCAGGTCAAGGGCCCAGAAGTTCCTGCCTGAGTCGCTGCCAGGTGAGTAAGAATAACCCGGGTCCGAAACACGATATTCCTGGTTGTGAAGCGGCCTGTGAATGGCAGTCACTCCCAGTAATGGGGGAAACGAAATGCAAATCCTCTCTGGTGACTTTCAAAACTTGTCGGACCAGATTCTGAACAGCTTTGAGTACTGAAAGCAGCAGAAATGTGAGGATGCTTCAAGCTGCAAGCTGTGGCTTTTCTCCAGTTTAATAGAATAAAAACCATAGCATATAAACACTGATTCAACATAAAATCTTTGCTATCTGGGATATTTCTTAAACGGCTTCAATTTAGGATGAAGGTATTTGGTAAATGAGTTCTCCATTCAATGCACAATGTAACAGAGTCCTGCAGTCAAAAGCCATGAGCAATGCCACAAATCCAAATAAGTCACTTTGGATCAGAATCACAGACCAGCTAATTGAAATCCTACATGCACACAAACACGCTAATCCGGCACTGTTCTTTTGAAGTAGTCCAGTTCAGCTGTATAATTTTTAATCCCCTCTTCAGCCTCTTGACACATTCAAAGATCCAAAGAATCAGATGTACTGTAGCACAGAATAACACAATGAACGACGCAAATGCCTCAGATAATGAAGAAAAGGAGTTTGTCCTGACAAAAATACCTCAATACATTGTGCCACGAGCAACAAGAATAGGTTTAGCAAAATTTTGGTGTGTATTTAAATTAAATGGAAAAGGTCGGTAAAGTAAATAATTTTTACTAGTGTAGTAGATGGTTTATTTTGAATTCTTTATACTTGTGATATGTCTCCATTGTGATATACTATATGCTCTTCATACAGGTTATTAAGTCATTCATCTATGTTGGTCCTGTAGCTTTGGGTTTAAGTGATTTATCGTAATGATCTTTGCATTATACTCTACCTCTCGGTTACTAAGTCATTAATCTATGTTGCTCCTGTAGCTTTGGGTTTAAATGATTTATCGTAATGATCTTTGCATTAATGCACTGTTCCTCTCAGTCAGTAAAGGCCACTTCTTGAAACTGGGAAAGAGATTAGTGCCCTTTGTAGGGAAGGAGAGATATAATAATGTCTTGATGTGGAGGGGGGTCTGACCGAAAAGGGATAAAATATCTTTGCGGCAGCTGTGGCAAACCGAGAGGGTGGAGCGTGTGGTAAGTTTGATTCCCTTGAACTATGGGCCACTAAAACTAGGATGAGAGGGCAGAGGGGGCTAATTGGGAATTTTCATGAAAGGATTTAGTCCCTCTTTTGTCTTTGGGGCTCAGATGGCAAAACCACACATTCTTCCAGCAAGACCTTTTCATGGACCATGAGTGTTCGATTTTAATCGGATTTCTTGGATGAGGGGAAACACACCCCTCTCTCACTGGCCTTTTTGTTCATGTTTACTTGTAAACACCTATTTATAAGCACAGTTTGGAGATGGATGAAAACCGCCTGACACTGGATAAGCTCCTGATTCGGTCTGCATACCAGTCCAAGGACATCATTCATAACAGGTGTTCGCCAAATGTTTTCGGAAACAGTTCAAGTGAAGGAATGAGATGACACAAAGCTGGATTATAAGATCCAAAATGCATGCATTTAATGCATATGTAGCGCAGGTGAAACACAGTAACGTTTCTGGTGTGAACTAAAAATATAACTAAAATATACTATACTTGCAGGATATGCACGCACTATGACTTATCTAGAAAAATCCAGGCACTTATTCTTATGAACTGAAAAAAAACTTCAAAAGGAAAGGTGAAATCCTCAGGAGACATGCTGAAATATCTGGTTGCTGATGCTGAGGAAAAAATTCTGCACTGTGTTTACAAGAAACAGATTGAATGCATACATATGGGGTTTAGAGCTTACTAGCAAAATACAAAGTTCAGGCATTTTTTTTAGGTAATGCCCCTTTGTTTTCTAATTACTATAACAGATTAGAGTCTTTACATTGACTCTCATGCTTGTTTGTGGAGATTTATTTTATTATTTTTAGATTTGGGAGTCCCAAACTGTATCTGTGAAAATAATAATCTAATTATAGTATTTTTATTTAATAGTAATGCATTTACTTATCAGAGTTTTTAATTTGTCCCTTAGATTTGGTCAAAGTAAAGTTGCCTTATGGAAATATGTTACATACTGTTTACGTCTGTATATCGAGTGATCATATACATCCTTTGGATATACCATTTGAAGAAATTGAAATTATAAATTATGAAAATGAAATTATAAAATGTGGAAAAAAACATACATTTTATATACATAGGCCTACCTTAAATACAAAATAAAATAAATATGATGAATCTTTACAAATGTTTTATAATGTAAGACAATTGTAGTTGATCTGCTTCTTCATCAGCCTCCTTCTTTATCCATAAAGATAAAGTAGTGAGATGAAAACATTTATTTGTGATTTTTTTCATAAAGCATGCCACATCCATTCCACTGCAAAACTGTAAATATAATATATTTTTACATTAACGCATTTGGCAGATGCTTTAATCCAAAGTGACTTACAATGCATTCCAGCTATACATTTTTCTTAGTATGTGATTCTCGCGAAATTAGACTTATGAGGTGTCATGAAACATTTTGATAAAAAATGTAAATGCAATGTAAGAGTATCAAAATAAGAAGCATACAGTTAAAAACATCTCTTCATGCACTATTTTGATATCAAATGACATCATTCAAACCAATTTTGTTGTTTTTTCCACATTTAATTGGAATTTTTTCATTACCGTAACATGTCCATGAATGGATCTGGGTTCTTTGACGTGAAATATTTATAATTAAAAAAATCTAAAAAATAAAAAGCTTTATAGACGGTTTCAGCAGTAACAAGATAAACAAGCGGCTGTCGCGGTCCGCACGTAACTTCAGGTAAACTCCGCTAATAATAAATAACAACAAAGTACTTTAAACATACACTGTAAAAATATCTGTAGAAATTACAGTATTAATGGATATTACTGCCAACTAGCTGCCAGTAACTTACTGTAGATTTTACATTTATGTCATTTACTGGCAACATTTTGTTCAAAGTTAAATGAACATGAAACATTTTCAGACTTTATCTTCTACAGTAAGTTACTGGCAACCAGCTGCAAAATTACAGCAAATTTTTTACAGTGTAGTTTATAGTTTATATAACAAGCAAAAAAACAACACATAGATTATAGGAAACCAAAACATTTGTTGTTTTCGACAAAGCATTTGTTGTTCAAGAGATCAGTTTAACAACTAATCAGATCATTAAAAAAACGAAACCGGAAGTAAAGTTTGGATCCAGACGTGTATCAAGTGCGTCCGATGAAACCGTCTATACTATAAACATTTACAGTAAAGTAGGGATGGGACGATTACCGGTTTCACAATTAACCACGATAAAATGTCCTGCCGGTTAGTATTATCATTTAAAATTTAAGTATCATTACAACCATGTTTGATTACCATGATTTTAAAAACTCGCGGTAAATCCTGTCCAGCCAGAATCAGTTTGACGTAGGCGCGCACATGCAACTTAGTTTTTTGCACAAGACGACATTTAAGGGGTAATCTATTGTATTCATTTACGGTTAACTTATTAGACAGATTTATGTTTTTATTTTACCAAGGAAATAATTTCAGAGACATGAAATATTAAATTGTGATTTTCAAAAATAAAACTTGTTCAAATGTATCAGTTCTTTTTGAACATTTTCATCTCATTTTAACAAAACCATGATAATATTGATAACCATAATAACTTTGGTCACTATAATCGTGATATGAAATTTTCATACCGTCCCATCCCTACAGTAAAGAAACATGTGGTATTTGGTGATCATTGGTAAATGCAGAGACAGTAATCAGGAATATAAATGTGTCCAAGAAATTTTTTCTCATCCTCTGCAACAATTTTTAATCATTGTTTAATTTGTTGGAAAGGACATAATTGACTGTGACACTCAGGATGGGTACCAGGTAAGCAGTTCTTATTTTTTCTCTCCAGATAAAAGTTGAAATTTTGTTTGTCATAGTACCTTGACAACTTTTTAGTTCTCATTACCGAAACATGAGTTTGTAAATGCATATATTTAATGTAATATCATGTTGCGGTAATGATAATTTTTATAATGATAATCTAAAAAATTAAAATAATTCTATAGAAAATATGTTTTAAATCCGTTAAAAATAATGGTTATAGTAAGTTCAGACCTTAATCTTATATGTGCAACAAAAAATGGCTTCAAGGACTTTTTTAAAAAAATCTGATGCTGGACACCTTCTAAGTCTGGATTTCGTGAGAATCATCCATAAGTGTTTAAACCCAAGACCTTTTTAGCTTTGCTACATTTTACCAATTGAGCCAGATTGACACTCTTTACAACCTGTACTATATGTTATGTAGAAGCAGAAAATGTTTAAACTTTACAGTAACAAAAACTTTGGGTAAACATCTGTAATTTTTCTAATTACTATTTTTCTCATATATTTATTTTTTATAATTTTTTTGTTTCTTATTAATATAATATAATATACATATAATATAATATAAATATTATTAATATATAATACATTTTATTACATTAATATGGAAGTTCACAGTCACTTTGAAATGATTAAACATTCATTTTCAAATCCTCTGGTACCCAGTGTATTAACAGACTACATATAAATCTTCATAGACTAACAAAAGAAAGCAGCAGCTTCACTACAGGGTGCAAAAAAGGCCCCCGTAAGACAAATCGGATACATCTGCTCAGTAAAGCATTGAAATGGGGTGCCAGAGCTTATTAGCATTCAAAAAAGCTTTTCAACACTACACCCTATTCTACATACTACAGTAAATGCAGCTTTTATACTATATAAAAGCAAAAAGATGATAGTGATAGAACAACACGGCGTAACAGGCTAAAACAACTGACCCATTAAAAGTGCAGAAAGCCTCAGGCACTTGCACTGACCCAGTGACAGGGATCTTGCCCGAGTCGCTCATGCGGTTAACGTAAAACAAACTTTGCTAAATAATTCAAAAAGAGCATAAGTAATGCAGCGCGTTGAGGGACTCTTTCATACGCTCTGGTGCACAAGCTTGTGTTATGTGCTCAGCCTATAGAAAAGCTTCATTATCTAAAGACCATCAGCCATTGTCCATTTCCTCGACATGGTGAAGGAAAACAAAGGGGTCAGATAAACTCATCACTCTGCCTTCTGCTTCACCGTCCCTATTGAGATGGCACTCTGCGTTATGGAGAGTCCGATCATCAGCACATGCAACACTAAACCCCCTCCCCCTATATGACACGGGATGCTTAATAAGACCTCTGATAGTCACGCAATGAAGCTGACCGCTTGTAAAGTTAAGGTTTAAAGAAACACTGAGAAACAGAGAATAAATAACAGGGACTAGTCGGTAGATTGGTGAGCGACTCGTTGGTATTAGGGAAGTCTGTGGACTTATAGGTATATATTTAAAAAATGTATATATATATATTTTCCTGTATCTTAATTGTGTAGAGCACTGTGTTAGCAGCGCAAAGGTCATAAGTTCATTTCCTAGGGAACACACACACTGATAAAAATGTTTCCTTCGAATGCAAATGGCTTATTGATAAAAAGTCACTTTTGATAAAAGCTAAAAGCATCTGCTAAAGCCATTAGTAAAATGCATATATGTGAAAAACAATCAGCTTGTATATTTTGCACCTGTGGTACTGTAAAGATGGTTAATCTTAAAATCCAACCCAGTCTCACGTAGATGCGTATAAATAGCACGAAGTTTAAAAATCGTGCAATACATATGCCAAATTCCACTTTGGCGTGCATATGATACCAGTCCCTCCCATTCACCCAAACGGCGCATCTTTTTTTGTCGTTTTATTTATTGGTTTCTCATTTTTTTCTATTTTTTAAAACATTTTAGCGTGGCTTTAGGGTTAGATTTAGATTTGCTTAATTAGGTTATTTAATATACAGGTTTCTCCATGTTTTTGTCCATATTTAAGCCATGGTCGCTTGGAGGTGGGGTTAGAGTTGGGGTTTGGGTTAGGATGTCATTTTTATATAACAAAAAGTTGTTCTAACCCTAAACCCAAGCAAAAATGGTAAAAAATAGCAAAAAAAATTGAGAACCCAATAAATTAAACGACAAAAAAGATGCACCGTTTAAGTGAATGGGAAGGACTGGCGTATCATATGCACGCCAAAGTGGAATTTGGCGTATATACTGCACGATTTTCACACTTCGTGCTATTTATAAGCAACTCCGTGAGACTGGGCTGGTTTTATCATGCACTATACTAGTTAAAACACTGCCACTAAAAATGTAATAAAACAAATTAATAATAAGAAAATCTAAAGCTGGAGTGACATAACCATACTATGGTTAACAACCAAAAATAAAAGGAAACAACACACAGTCATGATCACAATGTTTGCCCTTACATCACATGACATTAACATGATTTAAGAGAAGCAGCAATAATAGACTGTAAAAAACACTAACCTTTGCGTGACATTCCTTATGTCTGCATACCATCACATTACAGCCCTTATATTGTACTTGGTCGTGACATAAGCTAATAATGACCCATATAACCTCTGCTAATGCATCCAACCCCTTGTTATTAGGAGGTCTCAAATAACACCTTTCGGTTTTTACAATAACACATCTGGAGAGACACCTGCCTTGGCCAACATGCAATCACAGACGTGTTCAACTAATGTTTCTTTTGGTCAACGGATATGTACAGTAAATATGTGGCCATTTCTGTCTGAAGGGAAAATAAATCATTCAGTAAACAACATGATTTCTCATTTCTTCACCACTCTTTAAACCAGGGTTATACTATCAATTTACAAAACAACTCAGCAAATAGGTCACAGTAGCATCCAAAATGACTCTCCATTTGCTTTTTTCTCAGTCACTAGTGGTGTAAAATTTTCAGTAATTTACAAATTTGCTAATTAGGTCAAATTTCTTATAAATTAGTATGAATGAGATGTTTTATTAATTTATTGTATACAAATATTTGCTGCTTAAAACCACTGGAGGTCTGCGCATTTATTTGTAGCAAATTATGTGTATTGCATTACTGAGGTTTATTTTTATGCTATGCAAATCTCTTCGGTTTAGATGCCTAGAAAATAACATAAATCTACGTGAGATGTTCTGCTGTTATGTTGCCCCCACCTAGAAAATGTAAACCTGAGAGAACGAACGTACAAAAAATCCTGCGTGAGCGTATTATAAACTAAGACAAATGCATTTTTCATGCTGGTGAGATTCTTTTCATCTCTTGAACATTTTCTTTTTGAATTCATTGTTCGGTCCGTGTCCCTTCGACCAAGACTGTTGCCCCATCACAAATCGGTCTACAGATGGGCTTTAGACACACATAACTGTATAATTCTATTCTTCCCATGCATGTTCGTTGGAGACAATGCATTTCCTTGCAATGCCTTTTACATGACTGGAAGATGTGACTATAGTTTGTTCGACAATGAACAACTGCTTATGTTAATCTGGAATAATATTATTGAATTTTAAATAGAATAAAATGTTGCTTCTGCCATGTTTTCTTTTCTACATTTAATATGCATTGTCTAAACGATCTCTGTTGCATCTGATATCATCAGGGGTTTCCTATTGAGAGCACATTATTTCATCTAAGTGAAAATGTTTTTGTTAATATATCTAAGGTTTATAAGTAACTCCTGCACGGTGGATTTCCTCAAGTGTTTTGCTCAAGTGTGAATTTGTCACAGTTTTGCTTTTCTGTGCGTCCTTGGCTCTCTGTGTTGTGTCTTATTCCTCTACACATCCCAACACAGTCTACAGATAAGATCATTTTCAAGTTTGTTTTTCTCCTGATAAATCACATTGTGGAAATGGACAGAGTAATTTGTCTTCCCGGGCACTGCACAGGTGCACAAGCTAAATCTATAAATAAAGTCTCTATATAAACATTATAGACATAGCCTACATACTCTATAGATGGAAGAGGTGCATTCAAATAAAGGTCACTGAAATGAGAAGATAGTAGTCTGTCAAACGTGGGCATTGGCTGTTAGCCAAATAACATGAAATATAATTAAATAACAAATAATGAATAGGGTACATTAATAGCTTTACAACACAAATGAAAGAAGCCGATGATCACATACACTGGGATTTAACCACTCCTACAAAACATGGCAAACACAAAGCGCCACACGAAGCTCTCTCAAAGCTGTATGGTTTGAAACCATCACAAATTCACAAATCTTTCCTGGTCCTTACAAACATGCAACATCAGATCCATGCTCCTGCTGCATAATTTGAAATAATATAAACCTATTGATGTGTATTTTCAGACCTTTGGATTTATGAGTCCTGGTTAGTTTAACTCAGTTAACAAAATCCAGGTAGACAAATGATTCTTGGCATTTAATTTGTAGACTGACACTGACTGATTGTTTACCTCAAAATGCACACGTTTATGAAGAGAACATATGAAGAGAATAAGATAACAACATTGCTTGCCAACCTTTTGTTATAAGGTATAAAGGTATTTAAAAAGTATTTTGTGAGACCTCAGTTTGCATTAACACTGCAGCATATCAAGATAAATTGCATTTGTATAACAAGATCACCTTCCAAAATGGTATAAGTTACTATAAAACGTGCTAGTTTTATTCTGTTACTTTTGCACACCTATGAGTACGTTTGAAGTTTAATACGATCTACGCAACGAAATAAACTAAAACGCTCTCATTAAAATAAATGGCAGAGTTTGGTGCGTGGCGGAGCGCGTGCAGTTTGATTTGACTATTTGCGCTGTCAAACTGTTTTTTTGTCACTGTTTTTGTCATGTTTGGTTTCCTTCTACGGTTACAATCAGAAAAGAAACGGTATATCTAGGCTATGCGTTTAACCTCGACAAGTAATAAGTAAAAAATATTGTGAATGGAAAACAGGTAAAACAATGCACAGGTTTAAAATGCTTTCTCATCCAATAAATCAGTCGCAGCAGGTCAAATAAAAATGTTCCGGGTACTTACCTACACGACTCTAAAGGTTAATCACGACAGATTTCCTTTAAGAGCAACGAGTGAATAAAGTCACCTATATCAATAGTCTCCTTTCGGCTTTCTGTACTCATGACACGTCCGAGCTGAATCCTGTGAACTCAAGGGTTTCCTAAAAGACGGATGAGACGCTCTGCTGAGCCTATCAGAGGTCGAGAGGAGGCGCGTCCCGATGGAAACGCGCGCGCACAGACACACACACACACACACACACACACACACACACACACACACACACACACACACACACACACACACACACACACACACACACACACACACACACACACACACACAGACAGACAGACAGACAGACAGACAGACAGACAGACAGACAGACAGACACACAAACATACACATAGGCTACTTCTGAAGCTACTGTACTGGTAATACATTACAATGGTTCTTATACTACTGATATTACAAAGACATTATACCCAACTTATGAACTAAACCTTAACCTAAACCCTCACACATACTTGTTGTCATTAGATCTGATTTGTGAACCATCCAATAAGCCAAAATGTCATAAGTACTTTTGTCATGTTTTACAAATCTGTAGACAGACACACTGTGTGTGCCTATATGATGCCCATAAATGCTGTCTAGTTTACAAATTTCTATTTGCCCTCTGCTGGTAAATGGCCAAAAATAAGTGAAATCTCAAATCTGACCTTTCTAATCTTATCTTTCTCTCAGTCACCCACAATATCACATACATATTGTTATAATCCAAAATAAGGTTCTGTTACCCTTAAACTCTCCTTTTAAAGGTGCAGTGTGTAATTTTTAGAAGGATCTTTTGACAGAAATGCAAAATAATATACAAATCTATATTATCAGTGGTGTATGAAGACCTTACATAATTAACTGTTATGTGTTTATTACCTTAGAATGAGACCTTTTTATCTACATACACAGAAGGTCCCCTTACATGGAAGTCGCCATTTTGTGCTGCCATTTTTCTACAGAAGCCCTTAAAGGACAATTTTTTTACTAAGTTGTCTCAGACGATGACATGTTTGTCCGGTGGCGGCTACCGTAGCTTTTCTATGTGTTTCAAAAACGAGGGGTGAGCTGTGGACTAAGCCGTTGGTTGCAATTCGCAACCTCACCACTAGATGCCGCTAAAATTTACACATTGCACCTTTAACTACAACTATTAGCCTATTTATAAAGATACAATTCAAAATATCAATATTTGGGATATCTAAAAAATAGGAATACTTAAAAGCTCATATTTTTAGTAAACTGTGTTGCCATACCTTCACGTAAAAGTAAGCATTTTTATGAGGGCAAATTAAAAGCCATGGGGGATGGGTGGACCCATAAACCGGTGAGTGTCAGAGAACAACCTTGTTACCAGTGTTTTTTAGCAGGGCCCTTAACCTCGATAGCTGGCACTGTCTCTGTAATTACTGTACTGTGAATCAACTTGATTATAGCATCATCCTCACACATTACTATATTATGTATGTTCAAAGTCAATACATCTTATTTAACCTGTAATTAACCATTTGTCTGCTAAATCTGCTAAACTTTTAATCTATTGCTGTTATACAGTATGTTGTAAAATGTTCCCCACCACAAAAATCCAACATGTTTCCCCAGGGCAACGATTATCAACATGAAGACAAAGAGGCTGATAAAATGTGATGACATGCAAGAGTATGCATTAAAATAAATGAAATTATCATGAAATAAATGCTGTAGCTTGTTGCTGGAGCATTTTAAAATCTTTTTGTAGATGACGCATATGTTTTAAAAGTTTGTTAGGTGTTTTCTGGAGGACAAACGTCATTTGGAAAAAATCTAGGGCCCTAAAACTGTAAGTGTAAATAAATCCATCGTAGCTACTTAAAGGTCTGTGCCTAAAGATCTACTTCAAAGGTTTTGTGATCAGCCATCTCTACACAGGATGAAGGTTTGATTTGTAGTAAGTGGATTTAGACAGCAATGCGGGAGGCCTCTGCCGTTTTATGGAAGTGCAGATAGATTGATGGCAAGGTTAAAACCTGATGTGAGACCAGCCATGTAACTACAGTTTTCATGTGGTTAATTCACATAGTATGTATTTTTTTCTAAAAGGTATAATAAAGGACTTGGGCCAAAATAAGTATTGACTGAAAATTAAGTTATTTGAAAATGTTTAAAAATGAAAATATTTCTTATCAGCTATAAAACGGTATTTTGCATTTAATTAATTTATTTAATCAAATATATGTTTGTTTTTATCCTAATCACAAAATTATTTAACTTTTTTCTTTGCATATTTGTGACAGGCAGCAAATAGGTTGAGTAAGGGCTCAGTCACACCAAAAGCGCTTTAAACGCTTGCAAACGCAAGGCGCGACGCACTGCCTTTTTTAAAAAAGAGCAGTGCAGCGCGGCTTTTCATATTGCTAAGCAACCACCGAGTCAGCTGTCTTGTCAATCAAATATTGAAGCGTGAGCGCTCTTTTGCTGTTAACTGTCATATTAGCAGAAACTTTAAAAAGAGGGCGCTTGCTCTGACCTTGTTTGAGGATAAGAGGAGCACAAACACGCAGGAGAGAGTGAGCGAGTGGAGTCCGGTTCTTCAAAGCAACTGTAAACTTCCCTCGCCACAACGTAAGGCCCGCCTCTCCCCTCATTCGATTGGACAATGGAAGACGCGAATGACGTCAGGCACTCCTCCGCTCTCAGCGCTCCTTCAAAAACGCGTGCGCGGCAGGCGGCAGAAAACCGCAAGGCGCTCGGCGCGCATAAACAGCGCGCAAACGCGCCCTGCCCATAGAATATCATTCAAAAAAGGCGCCGGCAACTGCCATAAACGCTTTTGGTGTGACTGAGCCCTAAGAAAATTCAAGATTCATGTCACTCATTCATGAATAAAACATCACCTTTGACAAAAAGTGTAAAGGCCTTATTCGTTTTTTTTTGACATTCTGGAATTTTTTTTAAAGGTGCAGTGTGTAATTTTTAGAAGGATCTCTTAAAGCAACACTATGTAGTTTTTTTTACCTTTAAATAATGTCTCTAAAATCATTTCAGTGATAGAACAACTTTTAACTGGACAAATTGTACTGTTGCTGCAACCTGAGCAGCCTCCTAGCTGCTACAAGCACACTCTGAAAGTGGCGGTGGAGGGTAGGAAACACTGCCCCGCCCCTCCCCCTGCCTGCGCTTTTCAACCACATGGGGAGCTGTAAGTCATTTTTACATGGAAACTACATAGTGTTGCTTTAACAGAAATGCAAAATCATATACAAAACTATATTATCAGGGGTGTAAAATGACCTTTCATTAAAAATCGTTATGTGTTTATTACCTTAGAATGAAATGTTTTTATCTACATACATCTAGGGTCCCCTTACATGGAAGTCGTCATTTTGTGCCGCCATGTTTCTACAGAAGCCCTTAGGGGACAAAGTGTTTTTACTAAGTTGTCTCCGATGATGGCATGTTTGTCCGGTGGCGGCTACCGTAGCTTCTCTATGTGTTTTTAAAAGCGAGGGGTGAGCAGTGGACTGAGCCGTTGGTTGCAATTCATAACCTTACCACTAGGTGCTGCTAAAATGTACACACTGCACCTTTAAATAACTAAAGCCAAACTTTACTGTTGTTTGGGGTTTGCTGAGTAAATTTTACAGCCTGAATAGGATACACTGTAAAAAGAAAATCATATCAACATAAGGTTTTGTTTTACTTTAACTTAAAGTAAGTTATATGTAAAAGCAGTTATCTGCATGGATAGCTTAATAAATAGACAAACAATCAATCAGATCCCTCTGTAAAAACACATGCTTTTTACTCAGACTGGGTGATTCACACTACTGTAAAAGAACTACATGAACTTTTCGCTCATTCAGATGAATTTCCTGTCTGACAGACTGAGATAAAGTCCACCAAGTGCACAAGTGAAACATCTGAAACAGACTGTCATAGCCGACCCTCATGATGTAAAAATGGACATCAGCACCATGTACAAATTTCGTGCATGACTGAATTCCGCTTGAAGTTGAAATCTAAAATCAGCCGTTCAGCCATAATTACAACCTCCTCCTGAAGGCTCAGATTTCATGTAATGGAGGTGCAGCGTCTCCCTGGTATGCAGAGCCACAAGATAAGGGTAATTTTACTACAGGTTAAAATGAACAGCGAATAGCAGAGACATAGAGACTTAGAAAGACAATAGAGGAACAGAATAAATTTGGGCAGATATAAAAGCAGTCTCAGGTGATGCTTTCAAAGTGCAATATTCAGTGCCAACAATGTAGCAGATTAGATTATGTATTGAAACTGAGCACATGACAGGGCTGTCTCAGTGTCTGAGGGCTAATATTAGTGAAAGGCCATTAAAAGATACAAAGATCCATTCAGAGACTGAAACAGCTTATCTGTTTTCCTTGCATGCCTTTATACAGTATCTGTTGGCATGAACTTTATGAAATGTGTGTGCATGAGGAGCATGTCACATTAATAAACACCGTACCTTCATGTGAAATATGATATGTATGAAGTGAATTAAATGACTTTTGATATTTTTATTATTTTGAGCAAACATAACTGTATTTAATCTCTTTCCAGCAAATGTCAATGTTTGAAACGGTAATAACATAAAATTAACTTGTGCTTATATAACGTTCTGCTCTAATGCAAAGTGTCACACTGTTGAAAATAAAGGTACTTTATGATGCCAAGGAACTTAACCATGAAATATGAGGCTAAATGGTTCCACAAAGAACCTTTAACATCCAATGAACCTTTCTGTTTAAAAAAGTATTTGGATTGTAATTTTTTTGTTGTATATATTTTATATTTGTGCAAATAAACCAAACCAAACCATACCAAACCAAACCACAAAGAGGTCCACTTTATAACTAAGGGTCCTTTTAAAATAGAGCTGCTATAGTATAAACACAGAGGTGAAGATAAGAAACAGACTAAACCGCCATTGACATTTCTACCTAACACCGGCAGTCATTTTATATCCACACGCTCTCTATAAGAGCACCTTAGTTATATTTGTGTCCAGGCAGTGGTGTGGTGATGTTTGTAACTAAGATCTCATTCTGAGGTTCTTATACATGAAAACCTCTTCCATTCGTTCAAAGATTATAAACAGAACCATCCCAGACCCAAAAAAACTTTAGACAACTTAGACAAAACATTCAGTTTCTCCATGTGCACATTGATGACTTGACAGCTCAACACAACTCATTCTTCCTCTCACCTATGTTATGTTATTTACCACCAGAGGCTATTAACACACCTGGTATGTCCTCTTACCTGTCACCAGGGTTTCCTTCAAGTTGGTTGGCATGCATGATCATCTTAAACTGAAGGATGTGGCTTTGATGGTATACACCAGAGGGACAGTGGTGAACCTATGACAGCCCCAGGCACTGTTCAATCAGCGACAGTCTCTTCAAAGACTGATGTCAATCATTTCTGCTCAATGGCACAAAAGCTCATGACCATCTGCAAAAGATGATTTAAGACCGAAATGAACTGCAATAATAGCTAGAAGCTATTATTTATTTCCTCATTTCTATATCTAACATCCTTTGCCAGTTTCTTTTCTATGCTTTTATCAACAAGCATACCTCAAAATATTAGGTCATTTTGATTTTAGGACCTTATGCTTAATACAGTGAAACATTATGCATTTGGCAGACACTTTTATTCAATAATGCTTTTTAGAGTGCATTTAAATTAAACATTTTAGCAGTGCCTGCGACTGAACCCATGACCTTTTGCATTACTAATGTAATGCTTTACCAGCTGAGCTACATGAACATGACGCATACATTATATTATAGCAAGCACAATGTCTGAATCCACAATTGATCAAAATTTCAGTTTTCATCCCCTTAAACCGTTTTTGGGAGAGGGTCAAGAGAGGCTAAATGTGCACTTTCCATCAGGCCTAAGGTTTGGTGGCAACACAGGGGGTTTAAGATCTCAGCAAGACTTTAGACTTCACAGAAACTGCTCTTCACATGTGCTTAAAGATCACAGGATCAGCACATACACCTGTTTTTCCTCTGTCAGCTGAATGTCACCACTGCAGAATAAGCTTGATCCTACAAAAGGGTCTGTTTCTAATAACACAAGGAGTCTGGTGTTATACCTTATAATGTAGCTTTATCTAGATATGTCGAAATGTTCGCCTTTTTAAATTGACTAGATTGGAGTGTGCATATGAAGCATCACAGTTTCTAGTTTACTGATCGAATAAAATCCAGAATTCTTAATACAATCGGGTTTGCCTTTTAAATCCCACTCCAGACATAAATTTGGCCACTATTGTACATCCACATTACTAAATACCCCTATTTGATAAAGTCTGATCCATAAACAGCAATGTAAGCCACCGCTCTGCATTCCATCAGAAATCACTGGTGTTTTTATGCTTCCTTGACTAAGTGTCATAAAGGGGACATGGGTGTGCGTGAGACCTGGATCTACTTATCCAGGTTTCTGAGAGGTCAGATCCTAATGGAAAACCAAATCTCCCTGAAAACACTGCCTGCTGCCAATTAGTGCATTGAACTCTGCCCGTGCATAGGAATGTTAAGCCCCGCTGGTGGGTGCAGAGCATTAACACAATTAGAAAATGCAGCCAGGGTGATGCATTTGGATAATAGGACAAACCAGATCCAATGATCAAATGCTGCCAATGCTATGTTGGGATTACAGCAGAAAACAAGGCTTGTCTAGAAGGGTATTTGCCAATACATAAAAGTACATCCTAACTCAAACCCCAAATCTAACCCCAAATTTAAAAATAGGGAACAAAAAGAGAAAAGATTACATAAAATGACACGAAAAAGAAAATCGTGCCACGGACACGAAAAAATATTTATAGAAATTTGTGTGAGTGACACGTAAAAGACATTCGGGCTCAAGGAACAAAAAAGTTGAATTTCGTGCCATGGACACGAATAAATTAATAAAAATATGTGACTATAACACGACTTCCCATGAGATCATGTTGGTATATTCATTGGGTAATCACTTCTTTTAAAAAGAAAAGCTAATAGTTTAAATCTCCTAATAGTACAATAATGAAGAGTTTCGTTGCAAAATGAGATAACTCAGTTTTTTTAATTTTTCTGAAATCTCGTTTTTTGGTTGTGCATTCCAATTAATATCAATTAAACTGCAGTTGGTTTGTTTTGATTTAAACCCTCATAACTTAAAAAAATACAGCTAAGTTGCACCATAAAACAAAATAATAACATGATAACATAATAATAGACATGTTATGACAAAAATGTTAAAAATAGATTTATCTTGTTTTGCAACGAAACTCTTCATATGCTCACTGATTTATACCAAGACTGATTTATAACATGCATAACATAAGTCATCCTTAATTTCTGCCTTTTCGAATATGCAAAGCACATTGACTATAGTTATATAAAAAAAAACATCTTTGGGGAAATTATTGTTATTTATTATTATTTTACATTTTGTGTGATTTGTATCCTTTTTTAATGTTGTTTTTTTGCATAAATTCGAAATAAACTCTATTCTAATTTACAAAAAATATTACTATGTTCATATTCTTCAAACAGAGTAATATTGATGTGTTATTTTTCATTCGCTGGGATCATATGCACAAGTCACTTCCGAAACAGGAAGAGCCTATTTATTGAAAATGCCTAAATGACATAATCAATCACCAGACTTCAATGAAATGCACATTTACATGGCGCCACCATAAAAATCAAGAGCAGGAATATAAGTTGTTCATTGTTTAAAAAAAGCAAATGACATTTGGTTAATGAATGATGCTTTTGTACTACTTTTATAACGTTAACCTTTGTGATCATTCCTATGACCGAATGCGTAACTAAATCAAACAATAATTGAATCATGTAAAAAAAAAACTTAAAAAATACACATTTAGGATGAGTGAGGACTTTCCAATGCATATACAGTATAGGTTAAATGTGTGTTAATGTATGATATTTAAATGTACAATGATGTTTTATTGTGGAGACAATACTGTATAACAATCATAATCATCTTTTTTTTTAGTTATGTTTTTTTTGGGCCTTTATTTAGACAGTATAGTGGAGCATAGACAGGAATGTGTTGGGTGGAGATAGGGGAGCGGGATTGGCAAAGGACCTCAGGGACGGGAATCGCTTTTGTGTCCGTGAGCACACTGGTGCTGTCCATTCCATCGTTTCTTCATAATTTTCTTCATTTTCCATCTTCATTATACAGTGGGGTCCAGAAGACCATGAGTAAAAATACTTTATTAATATTACATGTTCAAATTTAATTTTAAAATATTAAGTTTATTTCCAGAATTAAATTAGATTCCCCAGATTTATTCACTGTGGTCTCAAACATTGGATCCGTATATTATTTTACTGAATAATATTATACTTTATCATGCTGTCTTTCAGATGACTGACTTGCCTGCAGTTTAATCCATTCGTAATGGTCAGAAAAATAAGCTTTGTGCCTCTTTGTAGAGGCAGAGTGGTTTCTGAATACTAGGATGCAGGAATTGTAGATGAGGGCTGCCACACTGATACTGTTTTTCTCAATGGGAGATAAATGACTCTCCAAAGGCTGGAAGTGACAGACTCCAACTCCACGCCTAATAAAACGAGAACAAAGAGAGACAGCAGCCAGTGCAAACAGCACACACGGCGAGACAGTGAGCAGAGCAGGACACACAAACAGACCGTTATGTTGTAAAGACTTTGTTATAAGCAGTTTTCCCTATGGCAACCTGAACAATAATCTAAACAGAAACACACAAAATATACAGTAAAATGTGTTTAAATGTAGATTTTCTGTTTTTTATACTAAGATTGTATGTGAGACCCAGTCTGTGACAACCCAGCTAAAGTCAAATTTTGTGTCATTTTCAACATAAAATAATCTTACATTATGTAAAGAACATTCTGTGAAAATAAAAGCATGATATCTTTAATATTTACTGACTAAGGCCAAAGATTGATATCAATGTTTTAAGGCTATTATGACTACACTGATGCTTTAAATCTCAAATTTAGATTATGAGACTTAGGCTGGATATCACAGACCGGATCACATTTGTCTTTTTCCTAGAAATATTTCCTCAATCACAACAACGTCGCACACCTGTGTGTGATAGGTACGTCTGTAAGCAGGACAATGTGATCCTGATATCAGCAAAATAAGAAAAGTCCCGGACACCATCCACTCGCAAATGAACACAAGTCAAGATGTTTTATTTCAACGTTTCAATCATTGATGCCTGAAAAAGATTGAATGATCGAAACGTTGCAATAAAACCTCTTGTTTTCATTTGCGAGCAGATAGTGCGCGGGACCCCTCTCATTCTGCTAGAAATATTTCCTAACAGCAGTCATCAATAAATTCAATAAATAAAAAGATTGCCATATTGATAATATTGTAATATGATTTTCTTTTGACATGAGCAGTTCCAGGTTCAAAAAGCCTGCATATCCAATTTAAATGAACTTAGTAAAATTGCTAAAACATATACAGTAAGTAAATGTAGTAGAACTTATAGGGGCAGTTTCCTGGACAAGGTTTAGATTTTAAAATGACTTTTAAAAGGACTAGGCCTTAGTTAAATTAGGAAATTAAGTCGTTTAAACAAACCTTACAAAACATTACGGGTGTGAATCTTGAAACAAAACAATGGTACTGAAATATTTTAAGTTTAAAAAAGCATTTTAGTCTAGGACTATCTTAAGCCCTGTCCGATAAACCTCCCCAAATGGTGCATTTTAAAATGAAAATTCTGTCATCATTTATTCATCCTCATGTTGTTCCAAACCTGCACGAATTATTTTTTTTCTGATGAACATAAAATAAGATATTTTGAAAAATGATGGCAAACACACAGCAGCAAGCGACCACCGACCTCCATAGTAGGAAAAAAATATTTTGTAAGTATTGTGATAAATGATGAAGAAAATATTTTGATAAATGATGGCTAGCACACAGCAGACAGTACCCATTAAATTCCATTATATATTTTTTCCTACTATGGAAGTCTATGGTCACTTACTGCTGTGTGTTAACCATCATTTCTCAAAATATCTTCTTTTGTGTTCATCAGAAATAAGAAATGCATACAGGTTTAAAACAACATGAGGAGAATTTTCATTTTAAAGTGAACTATCCCTTTAAAGGTGCATCTATTGCCCATCTCTAAACCTTCCTCTGCACCTCACCCTCACACAAACCTATTAAACCTGTGATTCGATTTAAAGCAATACACAGAGCACACATTTTCTCTTTCTAGGCGAAGAAGCTTAAGAACAGAGAAAACCATTCCCAAGACCAAAATATTGAAGTAATATGTCATGTTCAGTCTGGAAAAAAACTCCTCATTATTCCAGACAGCAATAATATAAATGATCCATGGCTTTGTGTCCCACACCGTGATCCTCTTGGGAATCTGTTCATTGTGCTCTGGGCTCTGGGGGTGGAGTTGCTCTTTTGTACTGATTGTGGTTCAGCTCCCTCCTTTTAATTCAAACCCAGACTGTCTCATATAAAAACACAAAACTGTTTTCCGATCAGCAAGGAGAGAAGTTTTTTAAAAGCTTTATGTTAAATGTGCAGAGAGCCCCGCTGGTCACACACGAAAAGCACAGCGGTATGTTATAGATTAAAGAGATGAGGAATCATTTACAATCTCTGACAAGCCTCAGAGCTACAACCCAGTGAAGGTAAACAAGACTATTTGTCATATTAACTCACGTCAATCCAGCATGCGAAGGGGTCAACCTTACTGTCAAGTTTTTCTAAGCAAGAAACAAATCTGCAGTTTAAGTTCATTTCATTTATAATATTTAGAAGCACTGATTCTGTTAAAACAAAATTTAATTTGGCTAACCTAAGTGTAGATTGCAATTTGCAATGCGTCCAGTGAAATGCATGCATGTGTATTGGATGTTTATAAAACATAATTGTATTTAAATTATATTTCATTTTGTTCTTGAATTCACATGTATAATTAGGCACAGTATTTTATTATTTCTTTGGGAAAATAAAATGCCAAGGAATAAACTCAGTGGCTATAGGCAAACCACAACGGCCTATATCATAAATACTTAATTCATTCATTAGTGCTTTTTTGTGATTTATCCTGGCCCATGCTTTTAAACAAGTGATGTATCTCTGCGATCAAGATCTCTTTAAGTCTTCCACATTGTTTAAAAGGAACAATACGTTCCTCATATTCTTTTTGCTGTGCTTGGTTTGTTTGACAGAATCTGGGATCAGAGCCATCGAGCGAGTCCGTCCTCCTCGCACAGAGACTCTCATTGCTCAGTTACAGCCTAAGTTTGGTCAATACAAATCCAGTGAGGCATCACTATTAACATCCACTGCCTTTGCTGCTTAACACTACGTCTGTTTTCCTGTCCTGTTTAGAGCATCATTAGTAAGCACAAGCTGCACTTGAAATGCATTAACAGATCTTGTTCGTTCGGATCTGACTGGACAATGCATTATGCAGCTATATCACATCACATTTTCCATTTCCTTTGAAGGCTTTGGATGCTGAACAACTGTTGGGTATGATGTAATGAAAACATTCATCAGTCAGCATGCAATAGTATTTCATCGTGGATGCCGTCTCCGTGGTGATGAGTCATTAATTTCTAGTACTGTTTATCACAGTACAGGTTGTTTTGATTTAGGATCACAATGGTAATAGTCCAGTCAAAGCTGTTATAAGCAGGAAAACAGAATTCCAGGTCCTGAAAGTTGATGCTGCTGAGCTGTGGGTTCGTCTCTGAGCAAACACTGCATTAGTGTGATTGGTAGGCAACTCTACGTTACAAACCATCCCTTCACAGCAAGACACACACTCCTGCAAGACAGAAAAAATACAAATGCAGGAAATTACACTGTGACAATACATTTGACCATGGCGGCTCGTGACTGCTCTTCCGAGGGGCGCAAATTCAAAATATGTGTTCAGAGTGTCATGTGTGTTGCTCGTGTTTTCAAAATATGTGTTTGTTGCAACCATGTGCATCACGTGTTTTGTCACAATAAGTGCCTGCTGCACACGCGTCAAAACCGTTTATGATAAAAGAGACGCTCACGTTCACAAAATACACGCAAGACACTCCCTTAACAGTAAACTCTTATTATGCATGAGATGATGTGAGTATCTGGCAGACGCGAACGTCTCTTTTATCATAAATCCTTTAGATGCATCTGCAGCAGGCACTTATTTGACATGTGATGCACATAGGTTCACTCGATGCACCCAACACATATTTTGAAATTACGAACCACACACATGACGGGCTACATACATGTTGTAATGAACTTCGCATCATGCGCCCTAAAAAAAAGAAATCACCGTCTGCCACTGATATCAAAACTTTGTAAATTATTGTTTTTCTTAATTCTGTTTTACATTTAAAGTTGTACTGCTGTAGACTGCTTGAGCATCACACATACATGTTTTTGCAAAAAAATCAAGAAAATGTATCTCAGCTGGTAAAATCATAGTGTGCACTGATCTCAGGAGTGCAGTAGTGTTGTAAATGTGAATACTCACCATGTGATGTGGATTTTTATGATGTTTACAGCCTGATGATCGGCATTCTTCATGCACTGCACATCTTTTGGTAACAGACTTTGTCTTCCCATTATGGTTAAAATGATGTATTGTCATACAGTACTGGGTATCTACAGATTCCCAGGAACAGATTATTAGGATATACACCAGCATATTGAGTTAGTAATATAAAGAAGCTAAACTGTTTATTTCCACCTGCTATTTCATAAAAAGCTTAAATTTCAATATGAATTTCACATGATCTATTATAGCAAGGAAAAACAGTGACAACTGGTTTGACATTCTGGTAACCGTTACTGCTTTTTTCTAAAGATATGTTTTGTGTTTGTAATAAAGATACAGACTTACTTTGAGGGCACCACACATCCTCTGCCCAGCGATTACAGCTGTAGTTGTCTGTGGCTTGTTTACATGTGAAGCACTTGAAACTCTTGGGATAAGGGGTTCCTGTGAACATAAACACTATTTATACATTTGTACATTAAACTGCATTCTGCTTGATAGATCATTGGCTAATATACAGTACTGTGCAAAAGTCTTAGGCCACCATCACCAGCTTTGTTGTTTTAGCAAAGTTTTAATGTCCATTCATATTTATTTTTCACTCTTTTTTAAGATACAAACAGAAAATACAGGAAATATGTACCCAAAATTAAAAACAAAACAATTTTCAGGACTAAATGTCTTCTTCAGGCATTAGTCAGTATTTATTGTGACCTCTCTTGGCATGAAACACATCTTGAGCTTTTTTGAAGAGACTGAAGTCTTGAAGTCATTCGATTAGAATTATAAATTAGGATTTAATTTCATTTAGTTTTAAGAGATCCTGCAGCTGCCTGCTATTGCTCAAGTGGAAGAGGAGTTTACCCTAAATACTTGACACTTCAGCTTATACTTTTCTACTGTTTTTAATACTACATACACATTTCCTGTATTTTCTGGTTGTATTCTATTAAAGAGACTGAGAAATAATGACATATGATTACACAATTGCAAAAACAACAAATCTAATGGTAGCATGGTGGCCTAAGACTTTTGCACGGTACTGTATATTAAAATAAAATTCGGATTCATTATTTTTTTGAATGAATAACATAAACTTACCTTCTACGGCAGGCATGAGATTGTAAAAGTCGATGTTGTCACTCGTCACCTTATCAACTAGAAGCTGGATAAGAACAGTGACTAAGGCCAGATATGTTGCCATTTTAAAGGACTGATAGCAACACCTACAAATAAACAGTTAGAGATAAGATAAATGTAAGACTTCCTGCAATTGTTCAATGACATGGCGTCTCTTAATTCAGTAATTGTTACCTGTCAAAATACAATAACACCACAAGCTATGCATTTTAATAACAAAGACTGGATTAAATTGATATTTAATCACTTTAAAGAGCACCTATTGTCCGATTCACGGTTTTAAATTTCCATTGGTGTGTAAGCGTGTATTAGTACATGTTAACTTAACGATATGCAAAAGGTAAAAACCCCAAAGTAAACAATGACACGAGATATCATTAACAACGTAAATCTCTTTTCTTAGACTACAACAAACACACGGATCGTAGGGAACAGTTTACTTCTTGGGATTGGTGATGTAGATAAGACAACATTATCATAATTCCTCCCGCTTCGGACTCACAGCCTGTAAGTTAACTCATGTTAGCAACCAAATCTTTGCAACCAAAGTGTCACGTTTCCGGCTGACATCAGAGGTATTTAGGCCAATCACAACGTACAGATTAGCTGGCCAATCACGGACACAGAGTTTTTCAAATCCGTGTGTTTCAGGAAGAGAGTGAAATCTGGAGCTACAAAAGTGTACGGTATGTGGAAAATAATATGTTTTTTTACCATAAATCATGCAAACACATTTTATTATACCAAATACACAAAATAACGTTGTTTTTAGTAATGAAATAGGTGCTCTTTAATGCAAAAAGTCAATAATATGTATTTTTCTATACATTTTTAAGTATTAGCAAAGTATAAATAATATAGTAGTCCAAGTCTTATAACTGATCTCTATGGACTGAATCAACATGCTTTGCTGACGTCCATGCAATACACATAGTTGAAATGTCTTGCACTAAAAACCCTCTCTCACCTGCCTCTGGCATTTTAGGGAGCAGTAATGCATAGTGACCTAGAGATTAATCATTCTCAAAGCACTTTTACATCTTCTGCTTCAATCAATGATCTGTTTCAGTCAATATTTATTTACTATTGACAATCATTTTTCATCTTTTTGGAATTTTGATTTAGATGCATTTTGTTCTCAAGCTTTTAGAATTTCTCATTTTCTCGACGAATAAACACATATGGAAAAGGTAAAACACGCAAAATGGAACAGAAAGGTGCTTGCTTTATTAAATATGCTAACATATTCAACTTTCAATCTGGTCAAATGATTTAAAAAAAGACAAGAATGGATCTAACAGTTCTCAACAGGATATAAATACTCCATCTCAGATCAGAGCATGTGGTTTTGAGCAAACAGATGAATGTCATTAATCTTGTGGCAGTGACACGCTGTGTCTGAGGGTCTCTAGAGATCACACATATATAATGACTGACACCACAACAGCAATGAGCTACACTGACCCGAAGGTTAGAACACACACAGCCTCCTGTAGTTTGAAGTCTTTTCAGCTCCTAACACAAGTGCTCTCAGGTCATATACCAGCTCACGGACATGTAGGGACTTAAAAGCAGTTCATTAAGAGTGAAGAGCGTAAAATTGGTATAGTAGTTATATCCATCCCCACATACAGTTTGTTTCAGAGATTTGTAGTCTTTTCCAGTTTGGCATTTAAATGCATGCATTAAATAATTGGGTTTTAGTGAAATGAATTCAGTGTAAATGAGCTACAGAGAGCCCAGTTGACGTCTGACTGGTTTAAGAACCAGAAGAGAGGCCTTTCCTTTGCTTCAATGAGCTGTGAAGCAACAAAATTGACCTACACTTCTGAAAGATTCATTTCTTATAAAACAAATGTGTAAGATCCTAACCCCTTAGATGTTTTTCCTGTTATAGTGCATGCTGCCTGTTGATACTTCTTTAACATTTGTTGAAAAAAGCCTATAAGTATAATAAAAACCTGCCTAAACATACTGTATAGAAATACAATCAAAATCAATTAATACAATAATTTAAAAAACAAATGTACCCAAAAAATAATATTCAGAGAGAAGATGGTAAACACACATGTTTCACAATCTGTTATAAATTTGAAATTCAGAATATATAAAAAAAACAAAGACTTACCTTCTGTCTGTGAAATATGAAGCATTTACACATTTACAGATAGATAACCTGCGTCAATGTGCTAAGATAACCATGTTCTCACTGAGACTTTTAAAGAAAAAGGACAGAAAAAGCTTATAGCAGACATTTTCCAGTGCAGTTCTCTCGTACAACAACAGCACAGAAATCACCGACCCCAACCTCCAGAAAACCCCCGCTTTTGATTGGACAGCAGGTGCAGTTTGGGGGTGGAGCCTCTAGCCATTGTGTGAAGTCAACAGTGTGGTGTCAAGCCAGTCTAGCCCAAGTAATTACCATTCACACAAACACACTCAGGCCCGCCCCCTTAAACACACCCCATCCCCATAACCTTTGCAAAGCCAAGAGCCTCAACAAAACAAATTACATGTAGCTCCTGTATATATCAACAGGAGAAAATTACATATAGATTTTTTTTTGATCTGACAGCAGAGATCCATACTATAAATCTACTAAAGGTATAAATCCGCTTGATTGTCATTAAGGGGCTGCAGAGTCATCTGCTTTGTTACTGTAAAGACTCCAATTCATGCAACCTCTTCTGAAAGACATTTCAGATGATCTTCAATGTTTTGCAAACTGACAAAATTATATTTTAAACATTAATACGTTTACTTGTAAAACAACAAATTTGACTTGTGGCACACAGAATAGTTTACATAAAAGCTTATTCTAGATAAGAACCCATGTAACAGACAAATAAAGCAATCAAATACATCTGAACAGTATGTTTGCTACCAAAAACAGTGCCCAAAACAAAACAATGACCTATATTTGTAGCAAACTTTTAAATCGCACTTTTAAAAATAAAGGTATAATACACCCCCCACCCCTGTGCCGAAACCAATATTTGTTTACTTGAAATTACATCCCAATACAAAATTTCTGGGCCAATACCGATATTTGATTATTTATGGTGGCACATTTCTGTGGATAAAATACAATTCTGTGCAACATCTACTGATATAACACCCCCCCATGCCGATACTGATATTTGTTTATTTGAAATGACATTTCAATACACTATTTCTGTACCGGTATTACATTTTTGATTACTTGGGATGACATCTTGCTATAAAATTCCTGTGCTGATACCGATATTTGATTCTCTAGAATGACATAACCATCTCAATAGATACCGATAATTTTGCTTTTTACTCTTTGTTTCAAATTATTACAGTATGTTATGAAATTCTAGAAAGTACAGAGCATACAATGTAATTCTGTTGTCATTGACTAAATTCAACATAATACCATGAGTTATGATGTTTTTCCACCCCTTTTATTTGCCAGCATATAATCTGCCCTAATCCTAAAATTACAGCAAAAATGCATTTTTGTATCATGAAAAAATTCTGTAATTATTGTGCCTGTTATTTTACAGTATTTATCCAGCACCCCAGCCGCTGGAATTTTATTTTTTTATGGATTTTTAACAGTGTTAATGTAAAATTACGGGGGAAAAAATCTGTATTTTTCTATCATGGACAATTTCTGTAATTTATTGTGCCCGTTATTTTACAGTATTTTTCCGGCACCCTAGATGCTGAATTTTTATTGTTTTTTTATTTTTAACAGTGTTAATGTAAAATTACGGAAAAAATATGTATTTGTGTATCACGGAAAATTTCTGTAATTTATTGTGCCCGTTATTTTACGATATTTTTCTGGCATCCCAGCTGCCGTAATTTTACTGTTTTTTAAAGATTTTTTTACAGTGTAGGCTGCTTTTAAACAATCGTCCAAAATTCAGTAGCGGATGTTTTTATCTTATATCTGCCGATACCAATTATTGGCCAATATATTGGTGCATCCCTACTTGAAATACAATTTTGTTATCATCAGACTGATAGAAATCTGTGCACCCTAAGTCCAAGTTGTATTGATGTGGAACAGTTTGAAGGAAGGCATTTTAAGAGCACTTTAAATTGATGTGGATTAGACTTTATGCTACTCAGTTTTGCTAGAGATAACTAGCTTTACTAGATAATTGTTTTAATAGAAATATCAGATCAGATCAGTAAAGCTGCTTATTTAAGTCTTTTAATTTGAAAAAAATCTGCCACTGTTAAATATGATCCAGACAGCTGACATGTGTAAATCAGAAATTACTCCCAGATTTTTTTTTTTTTGCCACTGCTGTGGCATAATATTATGGATTTCTGTCTGCTTCAGAAAAGATAATGTGATAAGACCTTGCAATGAAATATGATAAAACGATTCTCATATTCTGTCTCTCAAAGCTGTCACAGTAAATATACAGCTGTGAAATCTTCAAGTCTTGTGTAAATACCACACCGTTGTAATTTTTAGTGGATCCTTTGAGGTTTATACAAGCCCGATGTGCCGACAGGCTTAGAATTGAATTACAGGAATGTTCCCAGAGTAAGCAGAGCACTTAAAATCCCTTAAATTAATGGTGGCTCATCCTTTAATGCACACTCGCATAAAAATCAGTGGTGATACTGTCAAATAAATTCCTGAACTTTTTATGGGTGCTTTAATCCTCTGCAGGATGGTTTGGTGTTTCTCATTCATGTCTGGAGCGTTTTTAAGCGTGCTGGTAAAAGTCTCCTGATCCAATTAAATCCATACTGTACTGTATGATATCATGTGTATATAATTGCACAGTTAAGTTTTGTGCTTTAGTCAATTCATCCTGGCTAATGTCAAATCTGAGAAAATGTTCTTAAAAAATATTTTGGTGAAGAATGCAAACTTTCCAGCCACTTATGTCTTGCCTGAAGGGAAAAGAAGGCTTCAAAACAAAGAGGCTTTAAAGGACTTAACCGAAAGTCAGAGGAACAAATTGTTATGACTTTAGGATCTTAGTCTGCTAACTAATAAAATCGCTTTAAATTTTTATGAGTTATCCCAAGAAATATAAAGTATAAAGTGTTGAATAGGAATCATAATGGTAACAATTAATAACCTTAGTAAGGGCAATAGGGCATACAATTCTTCATTATAAATAACATAATATTTGTGATATCAGGGCTGACTGCAAGAACAAAAAATAATTTCACTGGAATGTGCCAATAGCATGTTCTTTTACCTTATTTATAATGACATGATTGATAGTTTATAGCCAAAGGGACTTGCAGTATTGCATGATGTTTTGTAAACATTAATAACAAACCCACATTAGAACAATACCGCGTTGTTATATCTGTTCATTTGCAGAAAGAGTAAGCGTTCGGCAGATTTATTGCTTTGTTTGAAAACTCTCAGTCTTTTGGATGAGAAAGCAACACACATGGCATGCACCTCTGTGTTTATATACACACACCCTTATCAAGGGCTGAAAAGCATTACTGATGCCCTCAGGTTCATGAGCTATCCAATTGATACAGTGGGATATTTTCGCATTAAGGTTACACTACAAAAATGGATTTGTGGAGATTTACTGTAGGGTTAAACAAAGAAGCCAAAAGTGCATGATGTCAGATGAATGTTGATTTCCAAACCATTATAAAATAATCATATTTCTTTCTTAAAATGTAACATTGTAACCATTGTGTTGAATGGCATATAGCTTAACGTTAATCCATCTCTCCAGACTCTCCGTACTAAGTGTATATTAAGTATCACTTTGTTAAAACATGAAGAGGACAAAAGAAAACATTCCCACACTTCACTTGTAAGCACCTGCATGGCTTCTACCCAGATCCTGGCAACTCAAGTAAAAAATACTTACACCCACATGTAATGCACTACTGTTGAAATATTTCAGTATGGACAAAAAATAGCTCCAAAGACACAAACACTCAGAACAGCAGTTAACCATGATGCACAGTCATGAGACCTTCATGATGCACAGTAATATATTCATAACGTTTCAGTTTAACCACTTGAACATGTTTGCCCAAGCTCATAATTCACACAGCAACAACATTTCAAACATTTACTGTAAATGTTCCAGTACTTTAGGTTTCCTATAAAGCCCAACACCCATTTTCTCTCTTCTTTAACAGCTGATTAAAAAGAAAAAAAAAATCAACCACACAAATAAAACCTGAGCATTGTCATTACAGGAATTCCAACACAATCTGAACACATTTATATAGATCTTTGTCTTAGATTAGTCACTTACTTGAGGTATGAGAGTCCACCTTCACAGGAAGTGTGGCGTCATAAAAACACCAGGTCAGGAATATAAACTCAAGGGGGCTTTTTGTGACTGTTTTATGGCTCTTGGTCATTGGTCCTTTCTTGCTTGCTTATCAATGCTGACCAAGTCAGTACACAGACATGCAGGTTGTAAAATACAAAGACCCTAAGGACAATACACCAGCACTGCAAAACAAGTACACAGAAGCGATTACAACTATAGTGCATTTCAGTGGCGTAGCAAGTCAGTCCCGGGACCTTATGCAAAAAAAATTACGGGCCCCCTTAAGCCAAAGCCCCCCCAATCTTGCATGTTGGCACTGTTAACTGTGGCGCGCAGGTCTGTAAGGTAGTCAAATATTTTTACTTTACTTTTTTACTTTAAAGGGTAGATTTAAATAAAGAAAAACAGAAATGTTTTGGGTAGTTTTTGACTCGTGAATAACTTTGCCTTCTCTTTTCTCTTTAAAGGAATATTCAATTTTCTTAAAAGAAAAATCCAGATAATTTACTCACCACCATGTCATCCAAAATGTTGATGTCTTTCTTTGTTCAGTCGAGAAGAAATTATGTTTTTTGAGGAAAACATTGCAGGATTTTTCTCATTTTAATGGACTTTAATAGACATCAACAATTAACACTTAACTCAACACGTAACAGTTTTTTTCAACAGAGTTTCAAAGGACTATAAACGATCCCAAACGAGGCATAAGGGTCTTATCTAGCAAAACGATTGTCATTTTTGACAAGAAAAATAACAAATATACACTTTTAAAGCACAACTTCTCGTCTAGATCCGGTCGTGATGCGCCAGCGTGACCCCACGCAATGCGTCATGACGTCAAGAGTTCACAGAAGACGAACGCAAACTCCGCCCCAGTGTTTACAAGTGTTGAGAAAGAGGACCGTTCCTACGTTGTTGTATGTCAACTGATACTAATTAATGTCTTTGTGTCAGTCTATTGTTTACAATGGTCCGCAAATGTGCGTTTTATATATGTAACACGTGACCTCCCTACGTCACTACGCATTTACGTTAGGTCGCGCTGGACCGGATCTAGACGAGAAGTTGTGCTTTAAAAGTGTATATTTGTTATTTTTCTTGTCAAAAATGACAATTTTTTGCTAGATAAGACCCTTATGCCCCGTTTGGGATTGTTTATAGTCCTTCGAAACTCCGTTGAAAAAAACTGTTGCGTGTTGAGTTAAGTGTTAATTGTTTGTGTCTATTAAAGTCCATTAAAATGAGAAAAATCCTGCAATGTTTTCCTCAAAAAACATAATTTCTTCTCGACTGAACAAAGAAAGACATCAACATTTTGGATGACATGGTGGTGAATATTCCTTTAAGGCATAACTTTTAAGTTTATATTTGTCCATCCTTAATGTTCATGTAGATAGCTGCTATAGTAACCTCTCACACTGTGTTTTCTCTTTTTTTGGCCCGGCGATGCATCATGTAAAAAAAATGACGATGTAGGTGTCTACGGTAGCCGCGGAGTGCAAAAAATAATAATAAACGCAAACAAGAAATGACGGAGAAATTAGACAATTATGGAGAAATAAGTAATCACTACGCATGATATGCATACAAAAATATATTTATTGCAGCCACAAATAAAAATTAAATAAAAAACAATTTAATTAAAAGCTGGGGCGGGCCCAGGGCCGGGCCCCCTATTGGCCCATGCACTTTTGCACGTGCATACCGTGCATGCCCAGACGCTACGCCACTGGTGCATTTACAATACACCAACATTTCAATTTTGCCATTTGTTGTTGTTTTTGATGATGGTGGTGATAAACACTCTATGTGATGCAAGGATTTTGTATTTAACATAATTTATTTTTGTTTAAGGATGTATTCATCCAACTTTGGACAGTTTATTAATTAAAAACATTTTAAAGAAACAGTAACAATCTCTCTTATAACTGTATTTGAGCTCAATAAAGTTTTAAAGTGTTTTGATAAAAGTGCTATTATCAAAAAAAAAAAGGGAAGAACATTTTGGTTGTTATTCTTACTCAGATATCAGTGATGGATATAAGGTATATTCAAGAAGCATTGTTAAAGAATAAAATTCATACCATAAATCTATTAACATTAACTCGCATAATCTTTTCCATTCGCGGATCAACATCAAACTAGCAGTCATTATATAAAACTGACATTTAAAGATTCCATTATATCCCTCAGGCTACTTCATCTGGATAACGGAGGTGACGTAAAGTAATAAATTAAGAATAATGCAGCGCTGTTATCCGATCAGGTCTAGTCAAGTCTGGTGAGATTTGTGTGGAAAATCCCTGAGGTGTGTATTTATGTGTTTGTGAGGAGGAGGGTCAAATGGAGTTATGATTAAAAAGCAGCTTGCAGTCAATCATTTCCACTTACAGTGGATCATTTCCAGTTTCTGTGTAGCCACATACCTTAAAGTATTCGCTACAGAAGAGCTATTATTCATTTCCATTGTTATTGTCCTGGAAAAAAGATACAAGTTATGTACAGTATGTGCAATTAAACTTTCAAAATCTTATAATTGCTGAGACATTGCTCTAGCAATTTCCACATGTTTCAACTAATCCCTCTCTAAATAAATTAGATATTAAATTACTGCTCAGTTGTTCAGTTTTTCTAAGACGTAAATGATTAAAACATACATTTAATCACTCGCTTATGCCAAACTTGAACTCAAAACTCAGTTTAAATGTATGTGTCGATGTTTAGTAAAGTAAACCTCACTCCCCGACCTCAAGAGGTGCTTAAGCGACAAATGCTATAGGGGTTATGGCCTCCTTGTTAGAGCTCCCGACTCCCATGCTGGACTGGAACCGTTCGAGTCCCGCTCATGCAGGGCGTGTGTGAGTAAGACCAGTTACCCTAATTAAAATGTCAAACTTAGTCAAAGATCCCATAATAACCAGAAGAAAAGTTGCACCATTTGGCAAACTGCATTGAACCAGAAAAAGTTTTTTAGAATGGGACCCTGAACATCTTACACATCAATTTTAGGAGTCACCCTGGTAAAATTACTTGTGTCTCAAATTTCTCTTTGTATTTCTTTGTAGTTTTTTCTCATGTATTGATTACTTTTCTGGTACGTGACACCTAAAAGCAGCTTATGAAGCTTTTAGGCAACTTAGAAAACCATGCTAGCTGACCCATCTAACTCTCATTAACATGCTTTCAAATCATCTGAACTGAGAAGTAAGTTGCCCAATTTGCCTACTTAAAATGTGCATTAACAATATGTACTCTTGCATTTCAGCTTTTCTTTAGTTCTTAAGGCCAATTTTAAAGCATCACTGTAAACTCCTCTCTCTTGCAATGAGATATCAGATGTTACAGTGTGCACTTCAAATTTTGTATCCTGAAAAGTAGACCATCTGGGTACTTTAGGTATTTTAATTTTAATGCACTATGAAATTGACACACTAGGGTAAATCTAATTTTGAGTGCTATTTAGGACAAGTACTTTGCGAATTAAGAGGCAACACTGGTCTTCATTTCTATAGTGAGGTGAAAATTATGACCTCAGAAAAAAAAATTTTAAGGTCACAAATCACTTTATCTCATGTTTAACAAGTATGAGTATAACAAATGTAGAAATATAGCTTATCACAAAATATGCATATCACATAAAAGTAGCCCTTCCCAAGGTTCATATGTTGAGAAACTAACCCTTTAGTGTCAGCCTCTCTCATTACATGGGGGTGAGAGACCAGGGTCTGTTTAATTGGCCAACTGATTACAGCAGATACACTCCTTTGCTCCCTCATTCTCCTGAAGACTCTCTGAAGCCTTCCTGTTCGCTGGCCTATGGGTTCAGGGGGATCAGAACCCCAGAACAACGACTTCCTTTGTGTGCTTCACTGGGCTGGTAAATGGAGATGAGTTTGTCCATTTGCCTCTGAGGCCACAGTGAGGGCTAGATGAGACCCTAAGAGAAAAGGAAGATCAGGTATCACTACCGGCAGGTGAAGCATATGGCTCTGTGTTGACATCTGAGTAGAAAAGACCATGAACAAAAAAAACAAAAATCCAGAATTCATTGATTTATGAGTTATGTTCTTCATGATTTATGAATTTAAATCTGTTTATGATCCTATACAGACAATTATGTTTACAGTTAATAACGCTACAGTGCTTAAGTAGGCTACATCATAGAGTATGAAAAATCTGCAATAAAATCATATTTAGTATTTTATGTAATGTTTCTGTATTTAAAGGAAAACACCACAATTTTTCAATATTGTACTATGTTCTTACCTCAACTTAGATGAATTAAAACATACCTCTCTTTACTCAATGCGTGCACTTAATCTTTGTACAGCGCGTTGTGAATGTGTTAGCATTTAGCATATTTCATTCATTCCTTGGGATCCAAATAGGGATAAATTTAGAAGCCACCAAGCACTTACATGTTTTCTCTATTTGAGGACTGTTACATGAGTAGTTACACGAGTAAGAATGATGGCACAAAATAAAATGTGGCGATTTTTTAAGCATGTATGAAGTGCTGCTAACTAAGTGCTCTTCCGCCATACAATAAGTTAATTAAGTTAAAACATTTTATCTTGTTTATAAGTTATGTCAACTGTATTTAAGTCAAAAACTTAAAACAGAAAGTTCAATTAACTTTCATATCAAATTTGACTAAACTTTTTTTTACATTGTTAATACATTTGAATTTAACCCTCAAGAGTTCCTTTAAAAAACTTTCTTAAGTGTTCCTAAGGCCACAAAATGACACCTTCCCAAAACTGCTCTAAAAATATCATACGTCAATATTTTCTTTCATTTTAAACGATGCTATCTTTTAGAACTACTTCTGCCTGAAACATACATATCAAATATTAATATAATTTGTGAAAATTTTAACCCTTTATATGCCTGTTTGTTTAAATTAGCCCATGTTTTTTTAACAGAAAAAACAAAAAAACTAAATATTTTCCAAAAAACACATTTGAACCACCATGTGATTATTATTATTATTATACCCCGAGATGGGTCAAAGATTGGTAGCAACATTGATTTTCATGCATTGTTATTTTTTGAACAGGGTCAGATTTTATAAAAAACTTCCTTTAGTGTTCCTAAGGCCACAAAATGACACCTTCCCAAAAACTGCTCAAAAAATATCATACGTGAATATTTTTTTCATTTTAAACGATGCAGTCTTTTAGAACTACTTCTGCCTGAAACATACATATCAACTATTAATATAATTTGTGGAAATTTTAACCCTATATATGCCTGTTTGTTTACATTAGCCCATGTTTTTTTTAACAGAAAAAACAAAAAATTTATATACCCTGGGATGGGTCAAAGATTGGTAGCAACATTGATTTTGATGCATTGTTATTTTTTGAACAGGGTCAGATTTTATACAAAACTCACACTTGTGATCCTAAGGCCAAAATGACACCAAAATGACACCTTCCCAAAACCTGCTCTAAAAATATCATACATCAATATTTTTTTCCACTTTAAACTATTAAATCTTTTAACACTACTTCTTCCTGAAACATACATGTCAAATATTAATTAAATTTGTGGAAATTTTAACCCTTTAAATGCCAATATGTTAACATTAATCGAACCACAGTGTTCGGCTGATGTCGTAAAACCTTTTGTGGGACATCGTAGCCCAAATAGTGACCGGTCCTGATTTCTCACTCCAGAGACTGAGAGCTAATTAATTTTTTCACTACTTCTGCTATACTGTTCATACTTATAGCAGTGTATTTGCATAAACAACATGAGCGAGAAACAAAATGAAGATTGATTTTGTTTCGGTTCTGGCCTCTCATCGTTTTTATTACTGAATTAGTTTATAACGCAGAATGTGCCTTTCAAAGAGAGAAGAATTTGGATATGTTGAATATGCCCCCCCTGCCCCACACCCCACCCCCTTACCACTCAGACACACTTTTTTTACACACACACCAATTTTCAACATTAAAGGTTTATCTTTTCAGCAGCTATGCGGTCCGCAGAAAGCAGCAAAAATTGTGACATTTTGATGAATGCATGAAATGGTAAAAATTAGCGCCACCTGGTGGACAAGTATAAAAATTAAAACTTCAAGGCCAGTAGTTTAAAATGATATATTGACATAAAGGTATGTATTAGTTTATGTTAAGATAAATGGGGGGTCAAAAATGGTAGTTATAATGGTTTTCAATGGGGCATTTTTTGTCCTTAGGAACACATTAGTCGGTTTTTGCGTAGCTTAGCCATTTTAAGCTAATTTAAAAAACTGAAACCAATATTCTAAAATGTATCAAAAATGATTAACCTTTGGCAAGTTTGGGCAATATTCAATCATCACAGTCAAGATGGTTTAAAAATCAAAATCAAAATGGCACAAAATGTCCCTAGGAACTCTTAAGGGTTAATTTGGCTCACACTCCTCCCAGGAACTTTGTTAAAGTTTACCTGGATGTTGATGTTAAAGTTCTGTATAAATGTGTGGGTATAAAAACAACATGATTTGGATTTTCCCCATGATATTAATAATCTTAAACTAAGAATGGGTGCAAGGCCAATGTAAGCTGCACTTCTAAATGATCTGAAATGCAGATAACATTGCTCCCAGCTATTGATTCTCCCTTAAACTACATTATTAATTTTATAAAAATACAACACAGATTCTGTGGCTTTTTATAACAGCAGAACATTTTTCTTTTCATAATAATAATTAGCTTGCTTGGAGTTAATTCAGTTGTACAGGCCACCCACAGATCTGATACTCCTTCACAACACCAGCTATGAGGCTTTTATTTTTGCTTTAGCGATTAAATATATTTTGTGCCTTTTCTCTCTTCTTCCTTCATGTTACACCCGCATTTGCATGTAACCATATTTTACAGCATAATGTCTGTTTACAAAGTCAATAATTATTTGTTTCTTCCCCAATACAAGAACTGATACACGCAACAAGAAAAGTAGCAAACTAGGCTTTCACCCGGTACAACAAAGTACTCAAGGGTAACACAACATACAAACGTTTCCAGTTATTGGATAGTTAACAGTTAATGGAAGTGATTGGCTGAGGGGCAAAGTATTTTGGGCAAATAAGATCTGCAGAGAGATAAATCAAACAGAGAAACAGATATGCCCTAAAGGGTGTAACATTTAACCTAAAACACCTTGCCTCTATCAGTAAGATATGAATTATAGTATTTTGCAATACTGAGTGCAAGTTTCCAAGTCTAAAACAATTAAAACCACACCAACCTTCTGCAAACAATGTGAAATGTATCAGTAATGCATTAAAAGGGACATACCATGAAAATCTGACTTTTCCATGTTTAAGTGCTATAATTGGGTCCCCAGTGCTTTTATCAACCTATATAAAAAGATCAAACCAGTAACTTAGTTTTGGTAAACCATTCTCTGCAAGCATATGTGGAAAAAATAGGTCATTGAAATGTGTCTCCCCCTGTGAGGTCAGAAGGGGATAATACCGCCCCTTAATCTGCACTATCCAACCAGGACACTGACATTTAGTGCAGAGATCAGCTCATTTGCATTTAAAAGACACACCCAAAATGGCACATTTTTGCTCACACCTACAAAGTGGCAATTTTTACATGCTATAATAAATTATTTATATGGTATTTTAAGCTAAAACTTCACATACATACTCTGCAGACATCAAATATTTATATTTTAAATCTTAAAAAAATCTTGTGAAATGTCCCCTTGAACTTAAGTTTAGCATAAGCTATTGATTTGATTAAATAAATGGGTGATTATAGGCTCATAATCATTTTGTTTAGTCAAGAGGAACGCATTACTCATCCAGAACCTTTCTATTCATGTTTAATTAACTGGGCCGAGTTCTTTATCTAAACACACACTGGGATCAAACATCCAGACCTAAGTGGCCATTATTTCAGCCTGTGCTTTCGTCGCAGCTGATTCGTGAGTGTGGATCTAATCTCCTGCGATGATGAGAGATTGAGTTCTTTCCAAAGTGCTCTCGTCGATTCAAGATTAGAACCCCTTAGCTGTCTCACCTGGGACTTTGGCCAAGGTATCTGAATAGCAATGCCTGGACATTTACTCTCTGCGAGGGAACTGTCATCTCCCTGCATTCTCAGGATTTGTTAAGGATTACAGCGGTCTTATTAAAGAAACCAATGGGATGGAAAGCAGTCTAAGCGGTATGATAGCGCAGAGGTCACGGGCAGTTGAGGAATGAGAACTAAAAGTTCAAATGCAGAAGCACAATTTAACCTGAATGCCACTGTTTGCTATAGCAGACCCTGTGAATAATGAAATATCTGCTCAAACTCCCAGAAGGTACCAAGGGATACACTTTTAAAAATAACGGTTCTTAAAGTGTTCTTCAAAGCTATAGAAAAACCACATTTGGTTCACCACAGAACCTTAAAAGAACCATTTCTTCCTAGCCCATACAATCCACTATAAGGTAGAATGCTAAAGGTTCTTTCTGGAACCATCCAGCCCAAAAATCTTTCAGGAACCGGTAATTTAAAAGTGTACAGTACAGCATATACTTTAATCAGCTAATAAGCAAGTGTAAAGCATCATATAAGTTTTAAGCAACCTAAGGGTGGCCGCATGACTAAATTTATGTAAGGTGAAACATGACTGGATTGACCAAATGTAGGCATGCCATATAAATGGATGATATATACATTTTGGTTAAGTTATGCTTTCATAACAAAAATGAATCAGACTGACATTAAGATGTTTAAGGAAATTTGTAAGTTAAAGGTAAAACAATACTGTTCACGAGGGTATAGCTTTTCTTCAACATATACAAAGAGTTTATTCTAGATACTCTATTAATGCTTCCTCTTATGGAGATAAAAGAGTATGTGATTCTCATCGATGACCCTGGGGACCTTTATTGTTTTAGTGACCTTGAGGGCAAGAACAGGTGACCCTCCCCTGTCATTCAACTAAGTCACATTGTGATAGTTCAGACAAAGGCCTGAAGTCAGGCTTATCTGCACGCTTGACCATCCCCAGTCATTTTAGAGGATTACGTTCACCTGACCGCATTACCACACTACTGAGTCAAATCACATTTTATGTTGCACTGATTGACACTGTTCAAAAAAATGGGTAAAATATGTACCAGCGTTTTTACTGGAGCAGTATCCTTTATAAAGGTCCTAATATGTACCACTAGGTAAGATATGTATACATTAGGTACCTTCAAGATACTAACATGTATTTTTGAGGTACTTTTTTGAACTTTCTCTATTTTCACGATCTAAATGTGAAAAATGGTTTGTATGCCTAGAGCACAGGTTAAAAGGGTTGTTCCTATTCTCGTAATGAGTGTGTTTTGAGGTAACGTGCAATAAACCAATGAGAATCTCATTTCCTATCCCCTTTAAAAGCCAGTTGCCCTGGCGTCATGCCAATTCCTTATTTAGATGGTGGAATTTGTAAACTGACAAACTAAGTGAAGAAAAAGACCACCAGTTTAAGATTGATGTTAAAAAATTTTGTTGTTTTTATTTGTATTGTATTGTATTGGAGCCCCTAAGGGGACATGGAGCAAAAATTAAATAAAGTTTAGTTTTGCATGCACACGTGAAATATCGTGTGCACACTTGAAAGTTTCACGTGAGTACATTTAACTAAACTTTTGATTTTTTTTATTCCAATGTCACCTTGGGTATAGGTACTGAAATTGTTATTTTTTTGTATTAAAAGCTTTGGTTCTCTTTAAGTCATTTTCTTTCAGTCATGGAAGTAAAATTAGCAGGCTTTTAATTACTGTAAATGTATTGACAGGTTACATGATCAGTGTAATCACAAATAATAATTTACCAATATGCAAGAAAGGTTTGCACTCTAAAAATACTTTAATAAAGAACTTTTTAGCACTCGGACAGCGCCTTGAGTGTTTTGAAAAGCATTACTTATAAAAAGGTTCTCATCTCAGCATATCCAGAAATAGAAATCATGATATACAATAAATCCGTGGGGTAGCATTTAAAAAAAACATTTAAAAATGAATGCAATATTTGCATTTGTTTAAAGCAAAACATTCAATTACTTACCAGGCTACAGGTGAAGCAGCTCTTTACGCCTTTTAACTTCTCGTAATCGGTCCTCATTTATGTCCAAGAGATTCAATAATAATCTTCCTTTAAGTTTTATATTTAAAAATGTTTGTGTGCTGCTTTGCATTGTGTGTAAAAAGCAAAAAAGATCACTTGTTTAAAGGTATAGCGGAAGATTTTCCCAAATTATTTAAAAGAACCGCCCCTCGATATTTTTTAAGCACACGCAACACTCTCCCTCCCTCCTCCCGAGAGGGAACGCCTGTTAAACGCGTGCACGAGACAGAGAGAGAGAGCATGCAGGAGCTCAGTTCTTCTCTTTGCTCTGTTTACAAGTTTCTGTCGGCATGTTTACCGTGTCTGTGCGGTTCGTGACTTGTGCCAGGGCTAGCATCGCTAATCATAGCTTACATCAACTTTTACTAGCAGTGATTTTAAATGAATTCTCCAAAAAGCATGACAAAATGTACCTTTCCAGGAGAAACTTCGCGTGGGAACCCCAACCTGTCCTTTTAGCTCACGCCAGCGTGTGAAATTGTCTCCCATAAACATTCTGGTCTTGTTTCTTTCTTTATAGTCCTTTCTCTTCTTGTCATACAATTTGTAGACACTTTTTCTCTTGCGACCCTCAGACATTTAGAAAAAAAACACAGCGAGAACGCGAGCTTCAATGAATGGTTGAAACCGTAGCACAACACACATACACGTGAAAGTGCGCATGTGCAGAAAGCGAACCTAGAGGCGAGCACGTACGACGGTTATACGTCAACATATAATCAGAATGATTGACATTTGGGATGACCAATAGTCTTGATGATCCACCCGGAAAACGGAAATCTTCCGCTATACCTGTAATACTTAAGTCAGAGGAAACCTTTTCATCTGAGCCGATGGTGTAGTGGGCAGCGCTCCGACAAGTGATGCTTTTGCACTTTCGATAATGGGATCGTGGTCATTTGCCGATCCCATACCCCTCTCTCCTCCCTGTACTTTCCTATCCTCTCCTCATTCACTGTTAAATAAAGGCAAAAATTGCCAAAAAATATAAAAAAGGAAGAATCTTTCCACAAATCGAATGTAAGCATAATTTCTTAACTTGAACATGATGTAGGCTATATTACTAACAGCAGGTAAACTTAGCTTACAGGATGATACACTCGTGAGCTCTCTTGTAAGTCAACTGTAAACTCACTCTAATGACAGACTACACAAATGGTTGAACTCTTAGGTAGTGCAAGCTTCAAGTAAAACAACCCTGTATTTAAAAAACATCCAAACACTTACGAAGCAAAAATCTTTGCACTATCATCCATAAAAAAGAACCCTAGAAAATTTGGAGAAACATGTGCTGCCAAATTGCAAAAGGGGAATCCCCCTGATTTTAATCATAAAGCGCTTGGGACTTTTTATATTTACAAGCTTAAAAAGAACATGCAAAGTTTTAATGAAGGAAAAAAACAGCACAGAGCAAGTTGGGTCACTCAACAACAGCTTCATCATCAAGATCATCAAGCTTTCTTCATCTGACTCTCTTTACCTTTCTACAGAAAAATCAAAGAGGACATGCAAACAAGGCGCCCACTCTCTGTCCAAGTGATAAAAACTTAATTGGAGTTATGTGGTCATTTTTAAAATTCCATAGTAATTGCTAAAATTTGACTCAACCAAGATGGAGTCAGTTAATGATTTGATAAGGGTGAAGATTTAAAACAGGTGAGTCATGTAGCTCTGGTCCAAACAGCTTTACTGAACATAATAAGCGTTTTACTAATAGGGTCATTAGAAAATGATTCACTTGTACAGTATTTATAACCGCAGGCATTTCTTGCATGCATTACTTACATACTTCCTTTAATTATAACTATTGGATTATGCAGCCATTGGTTGTAGTTGGAATAGTTCGTATTAGACCACTCGACGATAACTGATAAAAAACAAACTTTGTTCAATAAGAAAAAAATACCTTCATATAAACTAGGTTTAAAAATAGGGTACTAAAACAATGAATCGTTCAGTCATTGGGTTTAGCGAGGCGTACTGCAATCCAGGGTTTTAATGACTGGGCACGACCTGTTCATCTATCATGACAGTCAGACTCTCGATTGCACAGATACAAGCAGCTGACAGCAGAATCTGATCCCAGCCGTCCTCGAGTAAGAGCGAGCTTTCACTGACAGACTAATGGAAGCTCTCTCGTACCACTGAGACGACTTCTCTGACTACATCAAAGACAACAATCCCGCCTGTGATCAGCTAGTGTCCTCCAGTTCTACATGAGAGAAGAGATGAGTGACAGCTGAGGTAAGAGGAGAGGAGGGGCTCTCTTTCACTCCTCAGCATCCTGAAAAATGGGTAAGATACACATGAAAAAAAATGTTGTTAGTGGTTCACAGTGTGCCTATATCATTTCAGAGACTGTCAATCTGTGACGTAAGCGGTTTTACAAATAAGGGATTTGGTTCACTAATTGGTTTTTCTATACATAGTTCCATCATCTGTAAAACAGTTGTATATAAACAATATTACACTTGCAATCATGCTCTTATGCCATGTTATGTTATGTAATCATACTGCAAGCCATGTAAATAGCCAAACCACTGCACAACAGCTGTGTAACCTCTAGGCATTGTTATATGCCAAACACCAAATGCTGTCAGAACAGGTGGATCCACGCTTGCCTTCTCCTGTCTTAAAAAGTCAGGCAGAACAATGCAATACTAAAACACAAAATATTTTTTCACCTTAACTGAAGGAGAATATATCCTGAATTCATCCATGAATTGTATGCAAATTACTAGTAATAGGCTAGTAATTACAGTAGCATTATTGACTTAATCAAAATAAATTATATAAATGCCTGTTTTACTGAGGGAAATGTATTATATAAATGAATTTTGTTCAAGCTGTTATGTTTTATATTGTACAGTATGTTGTTATTTTTCACAATTCAACCACAAATGGTTTAATAATGGTTAACAAATCAACAGTTTAATTCAGTATTATGAGTTTAGCCTCATAATACCGAATTATGACCATAGCAAGTATTTAATATTCTTGTAGAAACCTTTTCTATTTCTGCAACCTCATAAATGCATAAAATAATAACAACATTTTAAATACAGATGTTATGCAGTACATCATTGCTCATAAAACCTACTAGTGTTGGGGAACGTTACTTTTAAAAGTAATGCATTACAATATTAAGTTACTCCCAAAAAAACTAATTGCGTTACTTAGTTACTTTTCATAGAAAGTAATGCTTACGTTACTTTTTAGTTACTTTTGCGTTACTTTTTCTTGGCTGAGGCTTGATCTCTTTCAGGCCTTGCAGATGTTTTTTATGACTGAAAAGTTCTGCATTCAGAAATTGCATATTTCATTACAAAAATGTCGAGCTCTGGCCTACCTCCTCAGTTTCTGACTCAAACTTTTCCCACACAAGCGTGTACGCATGAAGTGCATAATGTGACTACATTTAGTTCAATTCAGTACATTTTTTTTAATCGAATTAATTAAACTAAAAAAGTACCTTGCATTACCTTTTTGAAAAAGTAACTGAAATATTAAGGTGTACATTTTAAAAGTAATGCATTACTTTACTTGTTACTTCAGAAAACTAATATTATTATGTAATGCACGTTACTTGTAATGCGTTACCCCCAACACTGCTATTCAAGTGCAATAAATAGTATAGGACACAACTGTGACAACATATATCATCACTCTAAAGATGGCTGGGTTATTTTTAACCCATAATGGGTAAATATTGGACAGAACACACCGCTGGGTTAAAATTGACCTAATGCTGGGTTGTTTAAACCCAGGGGTGGGGAACCCTGGTCCTGGAGGGCCACTGTCCTGCAGAGTTTAGTTTCAGCCCTAATTAAAAACACCTTAAAAATCTAATTAAAGTCTTCAGGATTACTTGGAAATAAAATTCAAGTGCGTTTGATTAGGGTTGGAACTAAACTCTGCAGGACAGTGGCCCCCCTTCCAACTGTTGGGTTATTATATGGTTGCATAACAACAACAACAACCCAACACTGGGTCATTTTAACCCAGCATGTGTTCTGTCCAATATTTACCCATTATGGGTCAAAAATAACCCAGCCATTTAGAGTGATGTTACATGCCTGTCACAAAAGATCAATGTGTGTTTGATGCATCTTAGTAAACAAATATAAATACATAAAGAGCAAGATTAAGAGGAAATAATGTACAGTACACATAAAATAAAGACAAATAGGAGCAATGCAGTATACACCATGTAAACTTTTATTTCCTTTCACATGAACATCTGATAAATGAGTGTGCGGCTGAAACCCTGTTATCCACAATGTGTCATTTCACAAAATATCCTGGAGTAAGTGTTGCAAATACTCTTTTTAAATGTTAAACCTTAATTGGCACTTCCCTTACGTACAAACCATCTAAATAACTTTCATTTCATATTCTTTAATATCTCATTTGTAGATCTTTCTTGCACACTGTCTGAGGTAAATTGTAAAGCACAAATCTGAAACACTGATGAGCAACAACCTGAGGATGAACACAAGACAGAGGTCTATGTGTGTAGTACAATAACTCAGCCATAGAGTTGCACAAAGAGACTGTATCAGACACAAGGTTACTAGCATGTGCACTTTACACTAGAAGATCTTACAAAGAGAATAAATAAATGAGTAATAAAGTGATTTGGAAAGTTTATTAGACTGTTGAAGTTTAAATGGGAGGTTTAAGATTGATTTTCTGTCTATGTGTGTTTTTTGTCAGTTGATATGTGTGCTTATTAAAGGATTAGTCCATTTTCTTAAAAAAAAAAATCCAGATAATTTACTCACCACCATGTCATCCAAAATGTTGATGTCTTTCTTTTGTACAGTAGAGAAGAAATCATGTTGTTGTTGTTTTTTTTTAGGAAAACATTCCAAGACCCCTCCCACTCCAATGGACTCCAATAGACCCCATCACATTTTAATGCAGTTTAGTTTCGACTCTAAACGATCCCTTATCTAGCGAAACGATTGTCATTTTTGGCAAGAAAAATAAAAAACATGCACTTTTAAACCACAACTTCTTGTCTATCTACGGTCCTGTGACGCGCCAGCGCGACCTCACGTAATACGTCATCACATCAAGAGGTCAAAGGCCGGAGGAAGAAGAGAAGCTGTGGGTCAAAAGTGCATATTTTTTTATTTTATCGTTTCTCTAGATAAGACCCTTATGCCTCGTTTGAAATCGTTTAGAGTCCTTTGAAACTGCAATGTTAAACTGCATTAAAACTGTTAAGTATTGGGGTCCATTAAAGTCCATCAAAATGAGAAAAATCCTGGAATGTTTTCCTCAAAAAACATAATTTCTTCTCGACTGAACAAAGAAAGACATCAACATTTTGGATGACATGGTGGTGAGTAAATTAATCCTAGCAATTGCCATTGGATGTATTTAGGACATCGCAAGACAGTTTGTAATATAAAGCGCTTATAATGTATTTAGCCAATCTTTACAGTATATTTTTTTTACCACAGTAACATTTTCATGTACTCGTGTCACATTGTTAGAACTGATAAGAAATAACACTGAACACTCATACAGTACTGTAGCTTATCTGTGACAATACCAGACAGGTTTAACAACCATTTTTTGTATTATTAAAAAATTACTATGGGATGTTTTCCTGATGTCTGTGATATCTCTACCTGTTGAGGTTTAGAGAAATGTTTACAATTTACAATATATTACAATATCAAAATAAAAAATGCTCAAATAATAAATAATTATACAAAAGTACATAAAGACATATGCCATTAAATCCATCACATAGAATCAGCAGTAAAACATCGTGGAAACATTGGTTACTATAGGCCTATCTCTGATTTATTTGATCTTTTCTTACTGCATGTGAAGCTTAAATGATTGCATCTCATGCCATTTCAGAGAGTTTACTTTATGTAACATGATTTTATCACTGATGCATTACTAGGCCTATTGATATTTTACTACTAATGTTTGATTCAGAGCAGACAAAAGTATAAATTCCAGTAAAAACAATTTCAGCACCCATATCTGTATAAAACATGTAAACACAATGTCCTGGTGAGAAGCTTAACTTACATTTAAATAAAAAATACAAAAGAGAGTAAAACATTTGGAAATAAATATATATACATCAAATGCTTAATGCACAAAAATAAATATTAAAATCTAAAAGAAAATTCAGTCACAACATTATTACTCATTAAAAACATATAAATCATTAAAGCACATTCTTGTCACTGTATGTTCTTTTTGGCTACGGCAAAAGACTAGGTGCCAATAAGAAGAACCGCAAAAAGGCCCTAATGTTCCTACTAGAGGTTTATGTAATAACTGAACTGAATTCCTGTAGTCAGTATGTGATATCAACACTAAAACCTTTTTTGAATACAGCAGCTCAGAGAACAAAATTCATAGCAATACTTCTGTCTGAGACAATATCCCATTTTTATGCTTTTTATCCAGTGATGAGTCCACAAAACTCAGATCTTCATCCAGGCCTGATTAATAAAGTGAAGGATCCGAATCGGGATAACTGTGTGGGGCTCATGGTAAGGACAGGAGGTTAACTTAAAAAGTCTCAGTTTAAGGTGGCAACAGTTCTCTTTTCTTCTTTGAATAGAAAGGACTGCAGTGGAAAAAGACGCCTACTTGTTGCCACACATGGTTGTAAGGGAAAGAATGTCCAAATACTGTAGAGATTGGACCGTGTAATGTTTTGTCCCCTGTTGGAAGGTAGCAAACTGTCAGAACAGTAAATTCCACCACCGTGAACATTGATAATTATTCATCTTTATTAATGGCAAACTTATTGGCCAGAATATGACTGAAATATGCATGAGTAGGTAAACAATGGGGACCTAACCAGAAATACATCAATAAACTCTGACATTATTTCACTGAATGCCAAATGGCACTAGAAACTATCCATCGTTCACTGACTTTCCCAAGGATTCCAGCCATTCGCCGGCTCAGATCTTTTGTAGCTATTATAAAAGTGTTGCTCCATCTTTGTCAAACAGTTGGCACTGTAACTAATGCTATAGCACAACTCTCCAGCTAAACGCACTTGTGGTTTAAAGATGCATCACATGCTGGTGAAACCTAATGGTAGGATTTCAGCATGACATCATTCACCTCACCATCAGGGTCATTGACTTCAAAAAGTGCAGCATTTGTTTTTCTAAGTTTTTGTTTTCCTCTGGTAAATTTAGTTTTTTAGAGGCTGCATGAAAACATGAAATGTCCAGAGCAAAGTGTGACAACATTAGTTTGTAGCTGAGACATTTCACTGCCCAGTGAAATAAAAAAAATGACGTTTTAAAAATCAGCAGGAAAACAACTCAATGCACTCCTCAGTAAAATGTACTTTACAATAAACTTACATGCTCTTTTTTACTTGGTCCTGTGATGGTACTGCTGATGCTGTTGAGGCTGTTGGTGCTGGTGGTGATGTCGCCGTGGGCTCGGGACGCCCCCTCCACGGATAGAGTGACCAGGTGAGGCTGAAGCCACAGGGTGATGATGACCAGCACGAATAGGCTTAGCTACAAATAAAACACACAAAAAAAACATTTTATTATGATAACATATACACAAATAAAATCAAATGCACATTATGTGTATACTTAAATGCATAATTAAATACTATACATGATCCAAAACAATGCATTCAAGTTTTAAGTCATCAACTAACTGCAGACAATGCATTACCGGTATTGATGTTTGTGGGTATGTGGCGCTCCCTACTGGCTAAAGTGCAACTACTAAACCTTTTTGTGGCTAGCATTTACAGCCAAAATGATGGAGAAAAGCTAAAGAGGGGAACGGAAATTTCTCAGAAGAATTGAAAAAGGTATATTTGTTGCATGATAACCTTAAAAAGACCAAAATGCCCATTGATCTGCAAACTAACCCTCCCCACACACATACACACAACTGATGATGTTTTTAATAGAAAGTTGTGCAATTTCAGACCGATCTGTGCGATGTGGTTCCTCCTGGCCTGGTTCTTGGCCTGGATGACGTCTTTGATGCGGTCCACCTCCTGCTGGTAGCGCTTACGGTCTCTCATGGCACTTTCTTTGGCTTCTCTCAGAGCAGACTCCAAAATCTTCACACGCTCAGCCGTTGCACGCAGGCGTTTCTCCAGTTTAGGCAGCTCGCACCTCAGGTCTGCATTATCACGTACCAGCTATAAATACACAAAGAGATTATGTAATGCAGTCTGTGAAAACCCAGCTAAAGTCATTTTCTTGTGATTTACTTATTATATAAAATCATCCTACATAATGTAAAGACCATTATGTAAGATTATAAAACGGCTTGTTCTGGTTCTTCATTCTAATTGGTTGAAATGCGTTCTAAGCCGTGATAAAATACCCGGGTAACCCCACGGTTCAGACCACATTACATAAGTATCACTGCGCCACTGTTGCTGCGTACTGATTTATAAAAAACAACAGTCTTTAATCATATTTTTAATTTTTCTACAATTGCACAATGAATGGCGATATCCAGATAAATTTCATTAAATATTGTTGAGTCATCTCATCAAAAAAAAGAAAACTTTCTCTGAGGAGTTTCTACCTTAAATTCATAGGTCCGCTATTATCCACTAGATAACGATCTTACCCAACTTAAACACTGACGCATTCACTCAAAACTAAAAACACCGTGTAGTACTGTTCATGGCTCTGAATCTGATCTCTGACAAAAGTTCATCACAAAAATTGAATTGTCTCCGCAAAATTTGAGAGGTGATAAGAGAACAAAGGTAGGATGAAACGTTTTTTTTTTAGCGGATGGTCTGTTCTTTCATTTGATATTTTATGTTTATTTAAAGAAGATCATTTTTCTGTAAGGCATTAAACTAAAACGCTGACGGGGAAAGAGTTAAGCATGCTTCCAAGCATATTTGATTATCACTTCAACAGTTGCACGGTATAAATGTTAATGTATAAATTAGATGAAAAATAAACACCACACTCTTAAATCATATTTTCATTGTGTCTTTGCTGCATCTGTGTTGGTTGGGAACTGCGCTCTGTTGCAGCCACACTTGATTCTGAGGAACTACTTTGTTTGGCGGAAGAGTAATATTTGTACTAATATAATTACAACTTATTTGTGTTTTATTTTATGAAATCCTGCTAACGTTATGCATATGAAGAAACTGTTTTATAAAAGCAATAAGTCCCGCAAAGCAGTGGGGTTACAGTGCATTTTATAACAGCTAAGGGGGTTTTAGGCACTCTGCTTCGCGTCGTGCCTAACAACGCCCCTTAGCTGTTATAAAATGCACTGGTAACCTACTGCTTCTTGGGGCTTATTGCTTTAATATAACCTTGATTTCTTTAATACTGACTGAGTAAGACCATGTCAATGGGAAATCAATGAAACTTCTCAAAATTAGATTATGAGCCTTTAGCCTATTACTAACTTATTGTATATACCGAACTAAATGACACTGTATAGCTTATGCATTAGCACTTCGTAACATTTTAATGTGCTAAAAACCTGCTTGTGGACTTTAGTAAGCTGCTCCAGGTTGTTCTCCAGGAATATGATCTTTTGCCTTTGTGCCAGACTCCCCCCTGATTCATCTGTGTCCATTTCCACACTCTACAAAGCAGAAAAATGTACACAAAACAATGGCAATTTCATTACATACTGTATGTGTGTGTGTTACCTTATGGGTGCAATAGTTACTATTTACAGCAAAAGTTACTGGCAGCTATTAGTCAGAATCTAATAACAAATCCAGATCAGACTTTGGGTGAGAGTTAATTAAAAAACAAATGCGTTTGAATACTCACTCGCCCCATGCGATCGTTGATGTCTTGGATAAACAGCTTGCGCAGATTAAGGAGAGTCTCAAGCTCTTTGGTCTAACAGGTGACAGAAATACATAGTAGTAAATATAATACCCTTTTCTACATAAAAACAGGCGCCTGAATGTTGCATTTAATATATACATTAATCAGATAGCTGATACCGATGCTCAGAGATGAACTCTGGTAATGTTACCTACCACAGTCTCCTCTAGACCCTTGAGATCCTCCTTGGCTTGATCTTTCTTCTCATTCAACAGACTAATTACGACAAACAAACACTTGAGCAAAGATGCATTTAGCTACTTCAGCATGAAAACTGCATAGAGTCTATTGATAACATATTGATATGTATATGACTTTAGTACTCACATAAGCTTCTGTAGTCTCTTGTCCTTCTTCTGTTCCTCCTGCTTGAGCTTCTCATAGTCACAGATGAGCTGCTTCTGTTCCAGCTGAAGTGCCTGATTCACACTGACATGGGAACGGTGGGAAATAAGTCATCTATTTATCAAATGTTTGAATATTGCTTTAAAACCATAAGCTCTTACTCTTTCAGCTCATCCAAGCTCCTTTGTTTCTCCTCAAGCTCATCTCTAAGACGAGATAGTTGCTTTTGATGAGCCTCTCTGTGGCTTTCCATCTGCTGTTCCAGTGTTTTCTAAACACAGATGAAAATTATGTTAACATTTAATCATCTCTTCTTCTAAGCATCAATATTGGCCCAATATCATATACAAAGCGAAACATTTATTTTGGAGAGGAGAAACATGCAAAAGCTATTGCTCTGCTCACCTTCATCTCCTCAGCATCCTGCATCCTAGTCATGTGTTCCTTCTCTTTATCCAGAACAGACACCTCATGCATCGATTCTGTATGGACCAACCAGAAAAATCACACAAAATGATCTATCACTGCGAATAATCTTTCTTGTACCTTTATCTTTAAAAGTGTACAAAATTTGTGCGTTCATCATACCCTTTGCTTGGAGTTTAGCCAGTTCCTCCACAACCGAGTCATGGCTTTCCTCCAGCTGTCTCTTCTTCTGCTCCATATTCTGCATGTAGTCTGTGAGAGATTTGATCTTCGCCTGATGCTGAAGTGCATACAAACCAAAATCACAGTGAAATCACAGGCACATATCAATGTCTGATTCTCTTTTGCTTGTTGTCAATTTGTATTTATAACATTTCTTTATTAGGCATCCATTGAAATAATTTAGTAAATTCTATGTGCTTTAGCTACAATTTATACTGGGTTTGTATGTTACTGTATGCATGGGTGCATAAAAACTGGAATAATTCATATCCAGATCACCACAAGAGGGAGCTGTTCAATAAATCTGGGGTACCTGAGAGATCAGCAGCTGACAGGACGCAAGCTCCTTCTCATTGACCTGCATTTTGCGCAGTGTGTCGGACTGTGCGCTCTCCAGTTGTTTACTACGGTTAACCAAAGACTTCACCTCTGACTTCATTTTACTGAGGAAAAGCCGTGCCATGGTGAACTCCTCCTCCATTCCTCCATTAACCTCTGCCATCTGGGTGAAAAGAGATCATTATTATTACAGTAATTTATTTTAATAACAACAAATATAGGCAAACTGGCCACTGAAAACCCTATGCTGGTCAACCATTATTTTTAATTATTGGAAAGGGGATGCATCCCTCTTAATATGGTGGTCAAAGCTCTAGTTAAAGGGATAGTTCACATCATCCTCATGTTGTTCTATTTTAAACCTGTATGAATCTCTTTTTTTCTGGTAAACACAAAAGATGTTTTGAGAAAAGATGGTAAACACACAGCAGATAGTGACCATTGACTTCCATAGTAGGAATACAAAAATATGAAAGAATTTAAGTGTGCTTACCATCATTTATCAAAATATTTTCTTCATCATTTATCACAATACTTTCAAAATATTTTTTCCTACTATGGAAGTCAATGGTCACTATCTGCTGTGTGTTTACCATTATTTCTTAAAATATCTTCTTTTGTGTTAATCAGAAAAAAGAAATTCATACAGGTTTAGAACAACATGAGGATGAATTTTTATTTTAAAGTGAACTATCCCTTTAAAGATATGCTGTTGTTCAGGCAAGGCTGTATGTTGTGTTGGTTTGTGTGTATGAGATGTGTTATTATACCTTGTGGTCATTCAAAGCAATAACGCTGCCAATCTCATTGAGGTCTCGAAGCAATAAACTCAGGATCTCTGCTGATCGTTTTTTGTGATGTCCACTGACTTCCTGCAGGGCAGCCAAATCTCTCTCCACACCAGCCAGACATGTCTGCATGATAATGCAACAGGCCAAAATAACTACACAAACCTAAAGCACCTCCAACGTTTTTTCATATGAGTTTTTTTGTACAGTATACAATTTTTGACAAATATCTGATGTTAAGACTTTTGCACAATACTATATGTAATAAGCTTACAGTAGGATGACACAATGCACATTAAAACATTATTTGTCAGGCTTTAAATCTATCACACAATGACATAGTTATGAGGCTGATATCAACACGTTCCTCATTCTACATACACTCTTCTGCAGAAGCTCCTCAGAGAGCTGTTGGTTTGTCTTGGCTTTATCCTCCACTTCATGGCTCTTCTGGTCATAGTTTACAGCTAGCTCCTCTAAGGCCTGAAGCACCTCCTTCACCTCCTCTTTAGCCGCATCATTCGCACGCTGCAAGCGGTTCAGCTCTTCCTGGATCTTCTCATAGTCACGGCGTGAGGAGGCCAGCAGCTGTGTGTACGTGGGGTGGGGTGGGATCAGACATTCATGTCAATTAGTCAAATGTTTAGCTTTAGTCATTCTTGGAAAACCTTTGTTATGCTTCCAAATAATATATTGATATATTACAGTAAAATAAATGTTATTATGTGTTTATAAGAACCCGTTTTAAAAAGAAAAAGAAATTTTAAAGGTCTCAATGTGTTTTAAGAAGGGAGAAATGTGTACAGTTAAGGGCTTTGTTCTGCTGAGATTTTTTGGAAAATATTTAAGGTGGCAGTTCTGCATATGAATTTTTATGTAATTTTTAAATTATATATAAATTCCCATCATTAAACATCTTAATAATGTATATATGTAAATTAAAATTTAAATTAGTTTTTATAATTGTGATCCTTCATAATACAAATTCTCCCAGTCTACTTACGGCTTTAGCTGAAATTAAAGGTGCAAAGTGGGACTTTTAGAAGGATACCTTAACAGAAATGCATGCATAATATTTTTTTTTTCCGCGCTCGAGCTTCGTTTACAGTCTGAGGGAGACGCACGCTGTAAGTTTGAAAAAAACAAACACTTTGCAAACACTTTGCATCACTGCAGTCACGTGCAGTCACGTGCACGCAGTTCACAACAGAACCGGAAGAGAAGACAATAAAGTCGTAATTTTTGTTATTTTTGGACCAAAATGTATTTTCGATGCTTCAACATATTCTAACTGACCCACTGATGTCACATGGACTACTTTGATGATGTTTTTATTACCTTTCTGGACATGGACAGTATACCGTACATAGATTTTCAATGAAGGGTCAACAAGCTCTCGGACTAAATATAAAACATCTTAAAGTGTGTTCTGAAGATATACGGAGATCTTACGAGTTTGGAACAACATGACATTATTTTCATTTTTGGGTGAACTAACCCTTTATTGTTTTAATGTAGATGGTTGTACTGTATATTTACATATGTGAAGCTGTTCTATTTAGGTTTACAGTTGATATTTTACTGTCATGCCTTTTCGAACAAGCTTTCTCTGTTTTTTCAAAGTTAAAAGCAAAGCAATATGGGAAAAGATGTAGCGGATATGGACGCTGTGGTCTATAATTGGACTCACCTCATCCTGATCTACCATCTGCTGCTTGATGTTTTCTGCCAGCTGACTGTGTTGGTTGATCTCATCATCCTGCAGAGCAAGAGAAAGATGGAGAGAGAAATTAAGTGAGGTGCACTTTTCACTTTGATATTTCTAACACCATGTGTGAGGCATTTATCACCTTGTCATCTAGCTGCTGATACAGGTCATTGATCAATTCCTCATACTGGGTTTTCTCTGAATCAGAAAGAGGCTCAGGGGGTGGGGCTGAAGTGTCAATTATTGGTGTGGATTCAGAATTCTTCGCTTCTTTGCTGTTGAGTTGCTCATTTACTGGTACAGCTTCGCCTAAAGATAAAATGGTGAAATATGGCAGAAAGAAATATTATATCATCGAAGCAATAAAGCTTTGAGCTTTTACGAACATCCAAAGGTTCTAGAATGGGGTTATTTTTCACTAACTGCATGATGAACCTATGATGTACTTATAATGCATTTTATGAATGAGTATTTAATTTGAAGGGAATGAAGACAACATTGTATTTACAAAAAAGATGTGTGAAACAGCTGTCCTGAGTCCTGTCTCTAACACTATGTGGATATATAACACACATATAACAGCTACACAGAGCCAAAGCCTAAATGATTCTGTGGAAGTGTTAAGACAGGTAAGAAATCATAAAGTCCCTGTAAAGTTGGATATTAAATGTGTTGAGAAAAATGTGTTATTAACCATTCAACCAAACTTTAATGATGGAAAAATGGCAAGCAAATAAAATAAGTTCTGAAAATCTTAGAAAAATAGGCAGCATTCTCTGCTCTCAAGCGGTGGGGGCGTGTCCGCTGTCTGCGCTGAAACCACGCCCACTTGGGAGAAAGCTGTCATTTCTCTCAACTTTCAAATACAGCTAAAACCTGAACGGATGCTTGCAATTGTGTTAGTGGCTGGGCCATGTGCGGTGCACAAGTGTGTAAAATGGTGAAAAACTAACAATTTAACTCTACAATTCAGTACTACATAGTTTACAGTCTTTGTGGCATGCTTCAGCAATACATTTCTAACGTTTATGTGTTTAGAAACCATTTTTAAGATTGGTTTTACAGGGACTTTAACCTCAGCATCTGTATGTGCAGTAGAGGTAGAGAAAGCTGGCTATGCCACAAAAAATGTATTGAATTCTTTAAAGTGCACCTATTTCATTGCTAAAAAACAACATTATTTTGTGTATTTGGTATAATAGAATGTGTTTGCATGGTTTATGGTTAAAAAATACATTATTTTTCACATACCATACATTTTTGTAGTATAATTTTGTATATAGTAAATATAGTATAGTAAATGTAGATATACATTGAGGAAATATAGAATTTGAACACCCTGCTATTTTGCAAGTTCTCTTACTTAAAAATCATAGAGGGTTCTGAAATCGTCATTGTAGGTGCATGTCCACTGTGAAAAAGTCCAGAAGTCACAATGTATGATTTTAAACTATTTATTTGTATTATACAGCTGTAAATAAGTATTTGAACACCTGTCTATCAGCTAGAACCTGACCCTCAAAGACCTGTTAGTCTGCCTTTAAAATGTCCACCTCCACTCCATTTATTATCCTAAATTAGATGCACCTGTTTGAGGTTGTTAGCTGTGTAAAGACACCTGTCCACCACATACAATCAGTAATATTCCAACTATTAACATGGCCAAGACCAAAGAGCTGTCCAAAGACACTAGAGACAAAATTGTACACCTCCACAAGGCTGGAAATGGCTACGGGGAAATTGCCAAGCAGCTTGGTGAAAAAAGGTTCACTGTTGGAGCAATCATTAGAAAACGGAAGACGCTAAATATGACTGCCAATCTCCCTCGTACTGGGGCTCCATGCAAGATCTCACCTCGTGGGGTCTCAATGGTCCTAAGAAGGGGGAGAAATCAGCCCAGAACTACACGGGAGGAGCTGGTCAATGACCTGAAAAGAGCTGGGACCAACGTTTCCAAGGTTACTGTTGGGTAAACACTAATACGTCATGGTTTGAAATCATGCATGGCACGGAAAGTTCCCCTGCTTAAACCAGCACATGTCCAGGCTCATCTTAAGTTTGCCAATGACCCTTTGGATGATCCAGAGGAGTCATGGGAGAAAGTCATGTGATCAGATAAGACCAAAATAGAACTTTTTGGTCATAATAACACTAAACGTGTTTAAAAATCATACATTGTGATTTCTGGATTTTTTTTATATTATGTCTCTCACGGTGGACATGCACCTATGATGACAATTTCAGACCCCTCCATGATTTATAAGGGGAGAACTTGCAAAATAGCAGGGTGTTCAAATACTTATTTTCCTCTCTGTATAGCTTATACTACAGAAACATTATTGTACTTAAAAACACAATTTAGCTGTGGCCTTAATAAGTAATAAACAGTGAAGCAGAACAGCAGAAATAACTGGTTCTGTTTCTTAGAAACCATTTCATCGTTCCTATTTCAGGTCTCAAATCGCAAAACAAAGCTTTTGTTAAGACAATTACATCAAAAAATTTAACGGCCTCATTGCAAACTTGACCTCATCATACCACAAAACAACAATCCGAATCATTACTGTTACCTAATTCAAATCCGCCCCAAAATTGCCAATTTGTTTGAATACCATAATAAACAGGAAAGAGAGGCAAGCTGATGGTTTATTTAATGTTTAAGCTTGTTTTTGTTTTTATGAGTTTTCTCGCTTTTCTGTTTACCTTTTCTCCATCGTTTGAGCTCATTTTCTAGCCGCTGGATGATGACTTTTAGATTCCTGGTCTTCTCTTTCTCCTTTTCATATTTCTTTTTCCATTCCTCTGCTGTCAGTTCCATGTTCACAGAAACAGTGTTTTTGATTGTTTTGGCTCTGTGTTAAAAATAAGTTTTGAAACTAGTGCACTTATAACACACAGACAAATATATATGATATATTTATATATGATTTCACCTCTGGCCAAACATGAGAGTGGATTTGGTCTCAGCCTCATTAAATACGGAGGGAGAGCAGCAGATGACAATGGTTGTTCTGCAGTTCCCACCCAAAGAGTCCTGGAGGATCCTGGTCATTTTACTGTCTCTGTATGGTACGTGAGTTTTCTGTAATGACAAAATAATGAGGCTAGCCATAAATAAATTATAAAGCTTTTGTTTTGTAATGTAGGAGATACATATTGCCCGGTTTGTGTGTTCCCCGGATATGATTCATGTCAGTGAAAAGATAGGATGAAGAAGAACACGTTAGACAGAGCACTTACAGTTCCCTCAGCCAGAGCCGAGATGACGTTCCCCAGAGCAGAAAGAGACTTATTGATATTTTTAGCCTCATCCAATACCGATCCTTCTGCTCCAGTTTTACTGACCTGTAAGAGAGAGTCCCAAAGAGAAAGAGATAGTACTATGCTGTATGCATCTTTAATTGAAGGTGTCAGACCACCATTCTAGATTCTTACGGCCCTGTTTTAGACCTGGTCACGTCTATGTAGCAATGCCAACCAAAGACAAAGACAAAAAACAAACTAATAAAAAACCTTTTCACTTCCTGCCAGATCCACTAGGTAAAGCTTCCCACTCAGTTTCTTCTCTGTCTCCACATTTTCCTGCTTAATATTAATGAGGAAAATACTGTGACTGCGGGAGCTGTGTTCATTCATATCTGTGGAAAAACAAATATTAACATTAGAGGACTATAAGTTATAGCGCAATACACAGATTATGTTTAATTCAGGGATTAATGTGTGGGGTTAGAAGGTCACTTACTTGTGACAGCCACATGACGATTGGCTTTTCCCTCATCTATCACATCCATGACATCGTCTGGATTGGACACAAAGCGCTCTGTGCAGCCCTGGCACAGAAACACACCAAGAAATAAAACAACAAGGATTTTCTAAATCTATACACTTTAGTCTGGGCATGGGTCTTACCTTGACAAAGGGCACTCGGTTCTTATCCTCATGTACAGCAAGGTTAGTTTTGGAAACTTTAGAAATACAAAGCAATCATTCAGTATAGAAGAGATTCAAAAAAGCATCCAAAGATATTGAGAAACCATGTGTTTATTTTTAATCTCACCATCAAGTAAGTCTCTGATTTTGTCCATATAGATTTCAAAATAAGAGACCTGTGGTAAGAAAGAAAGAACAAAAAGTGAGCATGTTGTCTAAAGGATGTGTACGCGTATAGTGCATATAGTGTGTATGGCGCAATTTTTGTCATCAGAAGAGTACGCGCACGGCCGAATTTTTCAAACCCTGCGTACACTGTATGCGTAGATCACGCATGCCCCTACAGAAGCATGTAATATGTAGCCTATGAGATGCATTGCATTTTGTCAAAATGTGTATGTGTCCAATGTCTGTGTACATGTACGCATCAAATAAACTATACTTTGCAAGGCTGTGCATTCGACCGTGCGTGTATGTTCGCGTGCATACCAGTGATGGAGTACTCGAGTCCTGGACTCGAGTCCGACTCGAGAATCCATTCTCTGGACTTGTGACTCGACTTGGACTCGCGGATTGATGACTCGTACTTGGACTCGGACTCGAGGATATATACAATCGGACTTGAGCATTCATCACTTTGTTTTTGACTAAATATGTTATAAAAAATTATATAAGGTGTTACACTTTTCCTGTTTTGTGCCCAAGACCGGTCGCGATCTCCCTTCACAGACACTGCTACCTCTCGCTCTCTTTGCTTGACAACACACTCACTGACGTCACTCACTTTTACGCTCGTGCAATGCATGCATGATTCGCGGCTAAAAGTTCATTTTTGTAAAATGCAGAAAGACGTGCCCTGGATCGTTAAGTTCGCCTACGCGAATTTTGCTTCTAATGCTGGAAAGAGCAGCGCTAAATGTTGTGTGTGTAGACTAGGACAACCTCAAACTTTAACAGACACCTGTCACGGATGCACCCAGAAAAGTAAGTAAAATGCTTTCTATTGCCTAATGTTAGCTTTTTTCAAAAAATATTACTGACTAATGCATATATAACAAACATAAGAAGCTAAGGTTAATATATGTCTGGTTCAGATTACAGCATTTTTTTTGTCTGTTGATAACTTAAAAAGAGTAACTAAACCCTAATCCAAGTTTTTTTAGTTACTGATCTGTAAGAATGATGGTTTAATAGTGCTGTTCATTGATTTTGATGTACGTTTTTTGACATTTGGATATAAAATGTTTCAATACTACAATATATGGTGTAAAAACGTCTGAGTGCTGCCCTCTTCAGGTTGAACGGTGGCTACTGCAGTTGAATTTTCCTATTTGATGTTGGGTCCAAAAAATGACTCCTACTATGGAAAATAAATTGTTTTTTTAAAGAAAATCATTTCAGGATGTTTTCTTAATGGACTTCAATTCCAACTCAGTTGTTTGTTCTTATTTCCTCAAAAAACCAAATGCAGCATGATTACACATTAAATTTGTAAATTTTCTACGCTAGTTCTCAATCACAAGTTTACAACAATGGAAGTACACACATGCTTTTGATGGCTTCGTAAAGTTACAAAGTCGTGTTTTGCAAAGTGTATATGTCAAATCAGTAAATAAACTCCCTTTGCAATCGTGACAGTGGTGTCATTTTTTGTTTAATGTAGAACCTCTTTAAAACATTGTATCAGTTTTTTGAAGGTCCCAGAGTGGAGACATGTAGGCACTCTCAGACTCGAATACAGGACTTGAGACTCGACTCGGACTCGAACACTGGGGACTTGAGACTCGACTCGGACTCGAACTCTGGTAATGGTGACTCGACTTGGACTCGACTCGGACTCTTCGTTGGTGACTCGGACTTGGACTCGGACTCAAACACTGGGACTCGAGACTCGACTCGGACTCGACAGTTGGTGACTCGACTACAACACTGGTGCATACACATAAAAAATATATAATCTGGGTTCAAAGCCCTGGGTATAGTCTGTATTTTACCTTGTGTTAGCGTAAAAAATGGATAATATTTCGGCCTTAAAGCCCTGGGTATAGTCTGTTTTTTACACATGGATGCGAGTATACGCGTACAGTCGAACGCACAGCCTTGCAAAACATAGTTCATTTCACTCATACATATGTGCTGACGTTTGACGCATGCGTGACCTACGCATACAATATATGCATATGCATGTAAAGCCCATGATATAGTCGTGCGTAAGGTCTACGCCATAGCTACACCGTAGGTTATCCATAGCCTGTGCATAGCTTGACATCCCCCTTGCCAAAATTTTTTGATTGGTCGACTAGAATCCCTCCCGGCAGGTAAAAAAATGGTGTCATAGGTATTTCCGTTTTGCGACGGTGGGAACAAAGATAGGCCAAGTTGAGGAGTGATTTAACTTAAACTGCAATAAAGTCGCTGTTTATTTACTTCCATCACTGCTGGTCTTCTCAAAACATACACAACAAGTTTCTTCTTTTTCTTCCTTTGTGGGTTAACTGGACAAACTGCTTCTTTATTGACGGTCGCGCTACTACTGTGGTTACACGCATGGATACTGCCAGCGGTCTGCATGTGTGTTTGCACGTCGACACGGATGACGACGCAAAGTATATATGAAAACTGACGCGTAACCTACGCCCTCGCGGCTACGCCATAGAACGTACACACAACTATAATGAGCCCTTAAGTCCACAATGACCTATTATTTAATTTAAAGGAACAGTATGTAAGAAATGTATATAAATTAATCATAAAATGGCCCTGATATGTCACTAGACATTAAGAAATCCTTTTCATTTCAAATACTTATATCACTGACAACAGTGGTCTGGCCAGGATATTATCATTTAAAAAGTGGAGTTGCAGCCCTCAACTGATGTTTATGTTGTCATGTTGTGTATTGGCCACCAGTTGTGGGATTGCAGTACCAGTTTTAGCCACAAGTTTTGTGATTGCAATATCAATTTTGGCCACAATCCTACATACTGTTCCTTTAAATGTGCTTTCCCAAGTAATGATAAAAAACCCTCTCAATTTCCACTAATGCATTAATATATCATGTTACAGAATATAACACGCTTTATACCAGGAAATAACTGATATAATTGCTATCCAATTATATTTTAGACAAAAGATTAATGTTTCATCCGATTTGCTAATATGCATATTGTAGCAATATAACAATATAACATTTTTATAGCATTATAACATTTCAGATTTAATGTTGGAAATTTTGGAATAATGTTAGAATATATCCCTAATACCTTGATATGGAACTCCAAGTTTTCATCCATAGAGTAGATGTGGTCAAAGATGTCCTGGGCAATACGAGGGATGATGCCCATCTGCTGGGAGTTGTGCAGCTTTCCCTGTGTGTGTTTGACAGACAATAATATGAATGTGAGTGACACTGTCAAAGCAAATTTTGATAAGTTAAATTAAAGATAAATTAATCTGTGTACAGTGTAATTTAATCTTTTAAAAAACAACATCTGTGTTTCAACTGAATGATTTAGGAAGACATCCTGCTTGGCATCCTTAGTAGTTTTGATCTCAAATGTACAAATGTAAACAGAAATATATTTTTTACATTAAGTGCCAAAGACAACATCTGTCTGCCTTAATTATTTTACTTTGTATTCACATCACTTCACATGCTGAAAGCTCCGGTTGTTTCCAGGGCAACGTCTGCAGTCAACTGGCATTTTGCAGCCATTACAACAGTCTGGCATTTTAGTCATTTCATGTGCGATATCTACAGTATTTTGGGCGCAGTGACATTTTCCTTTCCCATAAGACCCTTGTGTTGAAAGGTTACTGAGCTATGAAACTTTATCTAACGGTTCTTATAATTTCTTCTTTACCTCCATAGTGTGAGTTTTTCCTGATGAAGTTTGGCCATATGCAAAGACCGTACCGTTATAGCCGTCGAGTACATCTGAAATGCAAGATATACATATTACATACAGGTGTTATGGTAACTTACAGAAGAACTCTCAAACATTTGATTTGTCTAGTCGTTTCCATTTAGCCTGTATATATGTGAGTAATGAATATACAACCTTTAACAATTTGTTTTGCACAGGTGTCATATACTTGTTCTTGCGTTGTGTTTGGTGGAAGAACTCGGTCGAAGATGTATGGCTTGCCCGAAATGAAAAGCAAGATCAGATAGAACACAAATAAAAACAGATTTTAACAAGTAAAGTGCAGCTCATATTGCTGACATTTTTAAGATTTAAAAACCCATTCATGTTTTCCTTCGTTCAGCTGAAGCATAATAGACGTGTCAACACACATTTGGCCAGAACCTTCACCCCAGTGTTTTATAAGAACGCATTATATGGAGGATTTAATGAAAACAGCAGATTTTCCGACTGAGAAGAGAGCTCTTAAATCCCATTGCATATTTTACAAGCATGACAGAACAGTAAGCGACTAGACATTTGGCTAGACAAATAAAGTAGAACAAACACAACAATAGTTTAAAAAACTAAGGATTTAGGTTACACCAAGACACAAGAGAAATGTAAACAGAACCCAATACAGACTATGAATAAGTCTGATTTCATTATATATATAATACGAATTCATGAAGTATTCTCTAATTGCATTGAGAGGTCACTCTTAAACAGACCCACCTCCTGTTTTATCCGCTGACGCTGCACAGACTCTCTATAATGGATATGAAGTTCCCCAGAGGACTTCAGTATACATTGTTAAAGAGAAAATAAGAAGGACCTTGTGATGAACACCCCCCACCCCCATCTGCCAGTCAATGTTATTGAGCTCCAACAAATCTCTTTTGTTTTGCTTCCCTTTTGAACTTGCTGCTAAAATCCATAATCAATGAGAACTCAACAAAGTTTGTCATTATGCAAACAAAAGCAGGACTATGGGAAAAAAAGATGTAAATGAGATTCAGTCGTATGTTACTTTCTAGAAATAATTATCTATATTAGTAATGGTTACATATAAAGGAAGGTCAAAATCCAGCAACACGCAGCATTAACTAAAGCATATAATGAACTATATAGGATGGATCTCATATACTGTACTATTATATGGACATTCATGCAACTGGATCTGTTCATGCATCCACATTAGCTCAATGCGCCATCCATGTATTTATATCTGTGTTTTACATAGAGCAACATGATACCCCAGATCTAGATCCATAAAGATCCAATTCTGTTTTACACCAATTACCAACATCTATTACACCAGCATCTCTAATCCTTATGTCAGGATGTTTTTTATTTTGTGGCTGTACTGATGGATTCACAGACTGACACAATTTCCTCACGGTGCGTTTGATTCAGCAGGTAGGGGTCAAGAATCCCTGGTGAGACAAAAATGAGAGCTGTTGCTCAAACCCACACCGTCACCACGGAAACTACATATCGTCCGGAAAACCATGCACTGATTGGCTGTAAGGCAGCACCTGTCTCTTGGCCAATAGTGGAGCAGAGTGAAATGACTGGAAGAAATGAAAACGATCATCATTTCTATCCATCACTGCACTCTATTTTGTGATGAGTCAAATAAATCCTTATATACCAACTGAATTCATTCTTGTCACCCAATTACATAGTTGAAACAAACAAACACAAATACTTTCTATGACAATACCATTTTATGGATGAAATGCACAGAAAACAGCAAAGCTAACCTTTGTGTGCACTAAAGGGTGCAAATACTCCAGAAACACATAATGGTCAGGAAAATGCATCGGGAAAGTTTAGGTCAAACACCAATGCATAATACCTAAGGATTTTCAATGCTTCAGCCTTTAAACATACATGCACTAAAGAGAAATACAGATAAAAGTTAATATATAAGCATGACTATAGGCGTGCATCACACAACCGTGCTCCCAATCCTCTGTGGACTTGCATAAATATTCCAATAAAACATCCCTGCCATGTGTGGCCCCTGAACTGGCACCTCTGTCACTACGGCAACATAAATTACATGCAGGAGCCCTGGGACCCTCTGTGGCCTTGCACATATATTAGGACATTAGGACCCACATTGAACACTTCTAACCAGACAACCCCCAAAAAACAAAACATTAAATCTAGCCTGATATCGACAGGCAATGATTAGCAAATACAATTTCTTATAGCCACAAATGCCAGTAAAATATCCCTTTAAATGTTTAGCAAATGGATGATCATTTAAACGATCTGTACTTAACTTTGTACAGCAGTTATATTGCTATATTATATGTAATCTACATCATTTTACATTCCTTTAAAAAAGAAATGTAGTTTTTCTCTGAAGATTTGGTTATGGAGAAAATAAAAATAACTGGCTATGATAACAAATATACATCATTATACTGAAATCTGCATTTAACACAAGTACTAACTATAACTATTTTGATTAAATGACAAATATTTGGATTTTTTTTATCTTGCATTAATTCAGTTATAAATTATATTTTACAATGCTGAAAATGTAGGATTGCCTGTTGATATTTACTATTTATAACAGACCACTTTTTCTTTTCACATGTTAACGTTTGTATTTAGAATGTGTTTTTTGTATTAACTCAAATATGTTTTATCTGTTTGAGACAGATTTGACAGAAGCTAGATTTATAGAAAGACCTCTTCATTGTCAATCCATCAGTGCTGCTGGGGGTGGAGGTGTGAAAACCCTTCCCCCCAAACATACATTACATTTTATTGACTGTTAAAATTCTCAAGGGATAAAGCTAAGATTAGTGCATACTGTGACACATCACAAAAAAGATCACTAATGAGATGCAGATAGTTAAACGTTAGCAATAAAACATGTACATATATTACCGAGAACTACATTGTTTTTGAACTTGTATCCTCTAGCTAAATGTCTGGCATTAGGCCCATCAGGCTAAGCTAAGACCGTAGGGTACTATTAATGAGAATTTACATTGAAAGAAGAAGTCTAATACGTGCTACACTTGATTTTGTGCTGATTTGGCATAGGAAAGTCGATTTCCATTTCAATAGGTCATACAATATGGGCTATTGTGTTCGCACGGGGGATTTCTAGAGGTTTACTGTAAAACATAAAAACCATCAGTGTCTTACTGTGTAGACTATTCAGCTTGCAAGCAAGACACACACCCACACACATAAAAAGTCGTTCAAAAAACAAATTAAAAGCTATCAGGCTTATACTTCCATTTAACAATGTACAGTTTATTGTGAAATAAGAAAAAAATAACTCCATTCTTACAAGTGAAAGCATTGCACACTGCTGACATGCTATCATATTTTTCACTTATTAGGATATGGCTCTAGTTTAAATCAGCATTTCTTGACAGTCATACATAAAAAAAAACATCCACAAGATTCAGTTTTCATGCATTTATACCATTCTGCCATTTCAAATTTTATTCAATATCTGTATTACGTATGCAAGAGATCAGACACAAAATGGTAGAATGCAACAAGCTAATTTACCAAGATCTGTATTCCGGTGTAAAACTGAATTACAGTCATAAAATGAAATTATATGAAATGTAAATAGCTTAGCGTTAGAAATTAGTATAAATAAACTGGAACAATAACTGATAATGCCATTTAGGATCCTTACAGTAAACAAAGGAAACAGAGCAGATTTCAATTATTTAGGGTATAATAATCAATTATTTTAATTTTTATTATACTGATTATGTTGTTTATTTTATTATTTTTAAACGAGGTATCGAGCATATATAAGGGAATGTTGACATTATGGCAATTTTACAATACAAATAGCCTATCTTCAATAAACTTCAGCAGGTAACTTAATTGCTTAATCTGTTTGCTCGATTATTATTTTCGTGTATTGTGTCATTGGTTAATAATTTTTAAGGGGCAAATAAAAATATAATACAATTTTACAAAAAAAATGTCAACTTGTCAAACAAAAGAAAGCATGTTAACGTCATGTGCGTCTCTCAAAACATCAGCATGCTTATAAAACAATTCAACTCAATATACGATATGGTTTTATATTTAAACTGAAACAAGATGTTTCAAGTCAGATATTTTTAACTTTTAGCATCAGAGGCAGTTATCTCTAAATCCAGAACAAGACAGCCTATTAAGAATCTCCCAACGATATAACAGAACTGCGATATAAAATGATTAATAAAATGATTAATAAATCTCATATATAACTTACTAAGCAAAGACATTGATCCTAATGAAATGCTTTACAAACTTTCTGTCCATCAAAGTAACTAAATATCAGAGTGTCTTAAGACCAATCTTACCGAAATAACGACGGTGTCCTCTCCTTTGAATTTCGGTATGTATTTGTCACCTCTGTTGATTTCCGATTCGTTAAGTGGCCTGAATCGGCACATCACCTTTACACAACATTCTGCTGCATCCACCATCCTGTACGATAAATCTGACTTTATTTAACGAAACTTTATCTGTTGTCAGCAGATCCTGGCGTCCACTCGGCACTTTGCAGAAAGACGCATCAATCAAACAATCGATATCTTAATGTTTGCCGGTTCTTCAGCCCGTAATGTCCATTGCGTGCGTCGAAAAAGCTTGGGAAAATAAAACAACCTTACATTATATATTCAACTCTTGGATTCAAAATCACTTAATTTCGTGATGGATTATAGGCTAAGGTCGTGTTTGGCGGAATCTGCTGCAGCAAAACCCGAGAGTCCACCTTCTGTATCAGCGCATCGGACACTTCCACCTTCTGCTGACTGACTGCGCGCGGTGTGATGATGGGCTGATCCCTTTCAGCCGCTTGTACTGTCCAACAGCGCCTCTACACAGAGCAGTCTGTGACTACAGACTACAGGACAGGAGTTGATTCATATTCTGTCAATTTCTAGAAGAATTAGATGGATGATAAATAATTTATAATGTAAATAAGAGGACAACGAGGCACGACATGTAGCCCCGAAAGAGGGAAACTGATATTTGATAGCCCTGCACTTTGGGCCGTTTTATTCAATAAGCATAATCAAAAATTAATAGGCTAATCAGTTATAAAAAGTCGACACGTTCATGAATAGATAGATACAAGAATAATTGACTAAAGAAGACCAGAGTGAAGAGCGACTGGTTGACAGGATTCATTAAAAATGCTGTCACAAATAAAAAACGATCAAACTTGACCTCTTTACCCAAAACTCATTGTGTCTATTAACGACTTCAATTAAACTGAGATGAGAATTTGTTTATGTAATAAAACTTAAAGCATTCAAAAAGGCACTGTTTTTAAGTAATTACAAAGCATGATAAAGATTGTAAAATGTTTCACGCGAGTAATATAGTTATTCAAATTAATCAGTAAAAACTATAAGCCTTTAAGATACATGTGTCGAGGAGTGGTGTCTGTTTAAGTTTAAAGTGCACCTATTTCATTGCTAAAAAAACATTATTATTTTGTGTATTTGGTATAATACATTGGGTTAATGGTAAAAAACACATTATTTCCACATACCTTACATTTTTGTAGCTCCAGATTTCGCTCTCTTCCTGAAAAGCACGTATTTGAAAAGCTCTGTGTCCCTGATTGGCCAGCTTTGTATGTTGTGATTGACCTGAATAACTCTGACGTCAGTGTGACGCTCCTTACCATGTTTGAAAGATTTGCGCACAATGCGATGCTAACAGGAGTTAACTTACAGGCTGTGAGTCCAAGCGGGAGCAATTATGATAATGTCGGTCCTTACTACATTACCAATACCAGGATGTAAACCGTCGCCTACAATCCGTGTGTTTGTTGTCCAAGAAAGAGGATAAACGTTGGATACGATAACTCATGTCATCGTTTACTTTTGGGGTATGTACCTTTTGCATATTGTTAACACTTACACACCAAAGGAAATGTAAAAACGTGATTCTGACAATAGGTGCTCTTTAAACCTTATCTTTTCTATGTGTTGCTTCTAGACAAAGAAATGTAAAATTGTTAGTACTACTACTGCATGTGATATTGGTTAGCACAGTGACTATAGAGTGGTTGCCTATTTGTCTGCAATAGACACTGTGCCAACCAATCTCACATACAATTTTACATTTCAGCCCTGAAAGCCTCACAACTACTGTTTAGCAATGTATATTTGTATATTTCCATTGGTATTGGTCCTAGACAGTTGTAGTTTTTACACCCATGTTTTTCCTGATGCGTCCAATAGGGGGAGAAGAATGTATTTATTGAGCATTTAAGTGAATTTAAACATAAATTAATTACATTGACATATAAGATATAAACAGTATAATGATCCATACCAAAGATTAAAATATATGTAGATATTCACTGTTGATTGAACTGAATGAAAACACACACCGTCGCTTCTGTTTTAAAACTCTTAAAGTGACCACAGCGCTTATTTATCTTATTAATATAATGAACACATTACATCAGCTAAACATCATATTGGTTTAACTAACTGAACACACAACAATCCACTGTATAAGCTATATTCATGATCCATTATAGGTTTTCCTATTCTCTCTCTCTCTCTCTCTCTCCTACACTAAATTCCATTGCAGTTCAAACAACTCAATCAAACTTTTAATGTAGTAATGCAGAACTGTAAACTAAAATAAATGTAGTTTCAATCTTTTAATTTATTATAAGTAATGAAGAAATGAAGGCAATGGCAATGCAAAGTTCATCACAACATGTATGTAGCCTGTCATGTGTGCGGTGCGTAATGTGAGCGTCTCTTTTATCATAAACGGTTTTGACGACTGTGCAGCAGGCACTTATTTTGACAAAACACGTGATGCACATGGTTCACATGACGCAACAAACACATATTTTGAGTTTGCGCCGCCACTGGCCTAATTGGTTCCTGGTTGCTGGGATAGCTGCCCACTGCTCCGGGTGTGTGTTTACTACTCACTGGGATTGGTTAAATGCAGTATGAGTATGCATTGCATAATTGACAAGCATGTCACTTTCACCTTTATTTTAAAAAGCTGGCATTAAATCTGTATGGGGAAAAAATCATTTGTTTAGGATTTTTTTTCCATTAAATGTTTCAATTAAAACGTATACAAATATTTATAATAATTACGCAAGGTACAAAGTATAAGACAATCAAGTTATTACCTGAAGGAAAAAAATTGTGTATAAAAGTCCCTCCACCTCCCACTGTCATCCACCTCTGAATTAAAATCCTGGCAATAAATCTGTATAGCAAAACGTTTATCAGCTTTTAATTTTTTTCCATTAAATGTTTCAATTATACAAAAAAATATTTATAGTAAATATGTAAGGTACAAAGTATAATTGACAATTAAGTTATTACCTAAAGGAAAATATTTTTTGTATAAACGTTCCTCCACCTCCCACTGTCATCCACCTCTGAATTAAAATGCTGGCAATACATCTGTATAGCAAAAAATGTCATTGGTTAGTTTTTTTCTTCATTAAATGTCTCACTTAAAACATATGCTAATATTTATAATAATTACGCAAGGTAAAAAGTATAATAGAGAAACAAGTCATTACCTGAAAGGTCCCTCCACCTCCCATTGTCCTCCACCTGGGACAGCCTGGTTAGAAAGTCGGACCTTTAACCCAAAAGTTGGTAGTTCGAGTCTCACATCTGTTGGGCTGTGACTATAGTGCACTTGAGCAAGGCTGTCAAGAATTCTGTATGGCAAAAATCGCATGTTTTAGCAACTTTTCTACATTTTCCTTTTAAAGTCTGTGTAAGTTATATTAAGTATGTGTTGTAGGTTTGTGACAGCAGTTTGTTTATCTTATATCGTGTCGTTCCGAAACTTGCTCTGCCAAATCTGATCTGATTATGCGAACTCACTGTACACCCAACTGGAAGCATCAGGTACAACACCAGGGTCGTAAAACTGCCTGCAGTAATCCGCCTTGCTCCAGGTCTGCAGCCTTCACGTACTCTCTATTTATAGTATGAAACAGGCTGTTTTTAAGCTTGCAGACTGTATTGATGTGTACTTTCCACAGCGGCCACTAGAGGTCGTGGCGTTCTGTGTGTTGTTCTGCATTGCCCTAATATTGCATGTAGATCTTTTGAATCTTTCATGTGAAGCCTTTTGGATAGACAGTAGCTATTAAACATTACATGGCCATATTCACCTTGGGCAGCACAGAGATTTTTCAATGAAGTTTACAAAATTATCAAAAGACCTTTTTCTTGCATTTAATGTAGCTTAGTTTCCTAAAAAAGCAATATCTTTCATGTTATGGTGTTTCAATAACTTATGGGAAAGTTTAAGTAGATATCCTGGATTGTAACAAATGCATAATGCTGAAAATGGGTTTAAACACAATGACTGCCACACACCTTCTGCACAACACATGAAAAGAGGTTACAAAAGACAACTTCTATAGCTGACAATAGTGTATTTGCCTAAAAAATTTAAAGGATATTTTTAAAACACTGACGAGAAAAGTTAAATATGATTTTACCATTAAGCCCATGTTGCTATATGGAAGTTGTTTATATATACACACTATTTTGTTTAACTGTATATAGTACGATGCACCCTCTCTGATGATCAACACTCAAGTGCACTCCTTTTCCATATAGCAGATTTTTTTACATTATATTTCCTTGTCATGGACACAGACAAAACTTTCTATAAAAGATATGTTGTACATAATCATAACAACCAAGTCATGCTATATTGACATTTCTGCACACTTCTCCTTTTAAAAGCAAAACAAAGGTCTCGCAGTCAGCTTATTGTTTTCATGCCAAAGCGGTTGTCACCTCGGCAACAGGCTGTAAACTCAAGGCTGCTTGAGGCATGAAGACGCAATGAAGTCGAAGAACTGACCCTTAAAAACACAAGGACGTAAATACAACTGTTTGCTCTTCGAACTAAAGCATCTAAATCCAGAAAATGGACAACAAATTGCTGGCACAGGTGAGTCTTACTGGCTTATTGCAACTGACAGCTTTCTCTTATTTACTAAATCTTAACCTAACCTAATTTGTCTCAAAGTTTTAAGATTTATTAATTATGTATTTTACAGCCATCTAATTGTTATTTTTGATCTTCAAGTTAAAACCTGTTATTCTTGTAACACCTTCTCCATGCTAATGACCTAATTTAAAATTAGTAATGAATTATCAATTGGGTAATAAAGTAGAAATAGTAAATAAATAACTTTAATTGTTCATTTATTATTCATGATAAAAAGAATATCCAAAGTCTCCTCAAACTGTACTGTGATTACAAACATAAGGCTGTCATAAACACAACCACATGAGGGCAACAAAGCAGAACGCTTCTTTCGCATAGTGCTGTTGAGAATACTAAGCCAACTGAAGCAAACTAAAAACACACATTTTCGCGCAGTCACCTGAGTAACCCCTAAACACTTCTTTGTTGTTCACATTTCCTAGTTGTAAACATGGCTTTGTAAATTTACCTTTATGTAAGCAAAAAATATTGAAAGAAATGTTAAATGCCGTCTCATTTGTAAGTCGCTTTGGATAAAAGTATCTGCTAAATAACTGTATATGTAGGTAGGATATACCTTACAGAAAGTACACTAGAACTGGAGATGTGAACTGTGAGATCTGCCAGAGCACAATCAGCATGGAGACTCATGAAAGCAGCAGATATGTGGAGCTGCTGTTGAAGGAAGAGCTTGTGGCCGTGGCTGAAGGTTTGGAGCAGGGAATTTACTGTTGGGAAGAAATGGATCTGCCTGATTCAAATGGCTGTACTCCTCTTATTATCGCCTGCAGAATGGGCCTTACTACGGTATAATGGAGTAATATAATCAAAACTAAACAATTGTCATTGTAGGTGGCTTCGATGTTATAAAGCTAGAATATATAAGTACAATATATTGGTTAGAAAACACTCACCTAAAGGATTATTAGGAACACCAGTACAATTTCTCATTAATACAACTATCTAATCAACCAATCACATGGCAGTTGCTTCAATGCATTTAGGGGTGTGGTCCTGGTCAAGACAATCTCCTGAACTCCAAACTGAATGTCAGAATGAGAAAGAAAGGTGATTTAAGCAATTTTGAGTGTGGCATGGTTGTTGGTGCCAGACGGGCCGGCTGAGTATTTCACAATATGTTCAGTTACTCGGATTTTCACGCACAACCATTTTTAGGGTTTACAAAGAATGGTGTGAAAAGGGAAAAAACATCCATTATGCGGCAGTCCTGTGGGTGAAAATGCCTTGTTGATGCTAGAGGTCAGAGGAGAATGGGCTGACTGATTCAAGCTGATAGAAGAGCAACTTTGACTGAAATAACCACTCGTTACAACCCAGGTATGCAGCAAAGCATTTGTGAAGCCACAACACGCACAAGCATGAGGCGGATAGGCAGCAACAGCAGAAGACCCCACCGGGTACCACTCATCTCCACTACAAATAGGAAAAACAGGCTACAATTTACACGAGCTCACCAAAATTGGAAAGTTGAAGACTGTAAAAATGTTGCCTGGTCTGATGAGTCTCGATTTCTGTTGAGACATTCAGATGGTAGAGTCGGAATTTGGCGTAAACAGAATGAGAACATGGATCCATCATGCCTTCTTACCACTGTGCAGGCTGGTGGTGGTGGTGTAATGGTGTGGGGGATGTTTTCTTGGCACACTTTAGGCCTCTTAGTGCCAATTGGGCATCGTTTGAATGCCACGGCCTACCTGAGCATTGTTTCTGACCATGTCCATCCCTTTATGACCACCATGTACCCATCCTTTGATGGATACTTCCAGCAGGATAATGCACCATGTCACAAAGCTCGAATAATTTCAAATTGGTTTCTTGAACATGACAATAAGTTCACTGTACTAAAATGGCCCCCACAGTTAACAAATCTCAACCCAATAGAGCATCTTTGGGATGTGGTGGAACGGGAGCTTCGTGCCCTGTATGTGCATCCCACAAATCTCAGTCAACTGCAAGATGCTATCCTATCAATATGGGCCAACATTTCTAAAGAATGCTTTCAGCACCTCGTTGAGTCAACGCCACAAAGAATTACGGCAGTTCTGAAGGCGAAAGGGTGTCAAACACAGTATTAGTACGGTGTTCCTAATAATTCTTTAGGTGAGTGTATATATGATGTTATATCGTATTTAACTGGTAATCACTATGTACTTTGTTTATGAGTGCTTTATTATACAATCCCATGTAGCAGAAAATACTTTTTTTATTTTATTTAAATACTCAACAATTTCATTTGATTTACTTTCTTCACCTGTGAACACAGGTGATGCATTTTCTTCTGGAAAGTGGAGCAGATGCTACACTCTGTAACCATAGCAACCAGACAGCTCTTCATGTTAGTCAGCCAAAGCTTCAGGATGAGCTGTTATTGGCTTTGAACAGAGATTTACCCCAACAGATGCAGCTCTCAGATGCAGCCTGGAGGGGAGACCTCAGCAGTCTACAGGACCTGATGGTAAGCAGCTCAGACTTCAACTTCCACTTGCCATTTGACCATCTGAAATCTGAAACCAACACAATGTTCAGACAAAGCAGGTCAGACTCCATAGGGAGTTCTCTGGTGGATCTGTGTTGGCCATCTGTCATGAAGATATTTTACTTTAAATCTTTAAAGTAAAAGTCTACTAGCTGCAATGTTAGAAAACTTACTTTGGTTTCATGCCACAGGCCCAAACAGACATGGTGGACTTGAATAAACAGAACAGGGATGGACTGACCCCTCTGATGCTGGCTGTAAGAGATGTGGATTTGTTTGAAAGACTGCGGTTGCCATGGAAATATCAGCCTGTGGAGGTGGTGAAGGAACTGTTGTCTCTTTCAGTGTAAGGAACCGGTTTGACTGGATTTGGGGTGCGTTCAAAATGTGATATTTCCCCCTTTGAAGGGCACGTCAGAGTCGAAACAATCATGGTCGCCATATTGAAGGGTCATTTGAAACTAAAGTGCTCAAAACTGGCCACTTTGCTCCCCCACGGTTATTTAGACAGATACTATATACATTAGCACCACTTAACAAAGTTCATTAAACATGCATGAAAACAAATAAATCCTTTTGAATTGCATAAGCAGGAATCATCCATAATAAAAATATATCCATTACAAATAAATTGCTTATAAAGTTAGAAAAAACAAGTGAGCACAAACCAAAAGTCCTTGATCGACTAAAAGGTATTGCGGAGGATTTTCTTTTTCCGGGTGGATCATCAAAACTATTGGTCCTCCTAGTTGTCAATCAGGAGTGTTGCGCAATTGCATTTTTTAAAAAAGTGGAAAAGGTGGTTCTTTCTAAAATTCGAGAAAATCCTCCACTACACCTTTAAGAAAAAGTATTTTTCATCAACTACACGGTACAAAGAGCTTAGAACATTCCAAATGAAACAGGGTTGGTCACATCATAGGTGTTCAAATGGTCATATAGAAATTAATATTAAGAACGGTGTATGTGACCTGAGGAATAAAAAAGTCTTCACCAGTTTACCTATTCTGCTTTGTAGTGACACAAAGATCCTAGACAAAAGAAGTCACACTGCACTGTGGTATGTCTCTCAGATCAGAAGCTCCAAAAAGGAGGAAGTTCTCCAAATATTGAACTCTGCAATGCAAGATGGTAAAACGCAGCTTTATATATATATATATATATATCAAAGTTAAATCTAATCATTATATAATATTGTCCAGTTAACATTTAATTCAAATTAAAGCAAAGTAATATTGCTATAACACCTGCTGTATAACTCCTAAACTACCCAGAGTTTTCTCATCCCATTCTTAACTCATTGTTTCATTGCATATAATCGCATATAAAACGATTTGAGAACTGGATGAGAAAACTATGGACAGTGGGAGTTACTGCAGGTGGTATAGCAACCTAATTTGTAAGAAACTGTATCGATGAAGTATTTGCAATATAATTAATTAAGTACTCAGGCTCCTAATATGCCGACTCATTTTAGTTTTTGTTTGGTATTCTTGAGAAACAATGTTCACGTGTCTGGAGTGTTGTTGGCCAGGGAGTCCAGCCGTATCCCCCAGTTCCTCTCCTACACGTGACTCTTGCACACCTGGGATAAAGGTCAGGTCTTCTTAAATTTCTAACTCGGTATTCAGTGCAGTTAATTTTGCCTGTTTTTCTACAAGAATCTGAATGGAGCAAAAACAGAAATGCGAGGCTATAAATTTAAGGCAATCACATGTAGTGTATTTGTTTGAATGATTAAGTAGTTCATTGCGTTCCATTTGGTTGAGCCTTGTTCACTGCTGTCAGGCATTACAGCTGGTTAATGATGATAATAGCTGACTGAATGGATCTCCAGATGGTCAGTAGTCAAAAGGTGAATAAGCCAGGTGTGATGCTGTGAGAGGTTATTATATTTAAAGGATTAGTCCATTTTCTTCAAAATCCAGATAATTTACTCACCATGTCATCCACAATGTTGATGCCTTTCTTTGTTCAATCAAGAAGAAATTATGTTTTTTGAGGAAAACATTCCAGGATTTTTCTAATTTTAATGGATTTTAATAGACACCAACACCTAGCAGTTTTAATGCAGTTTCAATGAAGCTTCAAATGACTCTAAACGATCCCAAACGAGGCATAAAGGTCTTATCTAGCGAAAGCATTGTCATTTTTGACAAGATAAAAAAATGCACTTTTAAACCACAACTTCTCTTCTATCTCCTGTACTGCGACACGCCAGCGCGACCTCGCCCAATAGGTCATCACGTCAAGAGGTCACAGATGACATATGCGTAACTACGCCCCAGTGTTTACAAGTGTGGAGAAAGAGGACTGTTCCGACGTTATTGTATGTCGAATGATACTAATTAATATCTTTGTGTCAGTTTATTGTTTAAAATGGTCCGCAAATGTGCATTTCATATATGTAACACGTGACCTTTTGACAGCATTACGCGGTTGCGTGGGGTCGCGCTGGCGCGTCATAGGATCGGAGATAGACAAGTTGTTGTGGTTTAATTTCGTTTCGCTGATAAGACCTTTATGCCTCGTTTGGGATCGTTTGGAGTCCTTTGAGACTGCAATTTTAAGCTGCATTGGGGCTGTTACGTGTTGGGGTCCATTAGAGTGAGAAAAATCCTGGAATGTTTTCCTCAAAAAACAATTTCTTCTCGACTGAACAAAGAAAGACATCAACATTTTGGATGACATGGTGGTGAGTAAATTATCTGGATTTTTTAAGAGAATGGACTAATCCTTTACAATCAAGCGCTTTTACGCAGCTAATTTATTTATTTTGCATTCTTTTCAGATACTTGTTATTAAAAACCTTATCGTAATTGCTTTCTTTATTTAAATGTATATCTGTATAAAACTTTTTGAATGTATGTTTTGCAGGGAGAATCAACTAAGGCTGTCATTGCCCAAAATAACCTGACAGACATCTACCAAGGTGAGTCAACAACTATCACGTTATGTTCATCCAAAGGGAAAGATTACAGAATGCCAGAGAAACACCTGCAGGTTTCTTTCCGAAGTATAGTGGCTCTTTGTGTCCTTTGGGCTTTCAAACACCCCTATTGGTTGCTGCTTTCACCATACTGGAAAACATCTTACACTCTTAGCCCATCCCTCAAGCGACCCATGACAATGTAAGGGGTGTGTCTGACTTTTTGGTCTCTTCTGTCCCAAATGACTTAATCAGACTACACAGTCGGCAACAGAGAACCGCCATGTACTGACACTTTCAGATAAGGATTAAACCAAGACGAAGCAGAACCGCAAAACATTTGCTTTCAGTGAAGCTTAGGTTTCTTAAAGGCCTAAATTTGAAAAAGGTAGAGCAATTCTTTTTACATATATATTTGTGTATACATGTTTATCTATTTATGTTTGTGCGTGTATATCTGCAAGATCAAATAAACCCAATTTCCTACTCAAACGCACCTGCAAGATGCTCAGCATTACAGGCAGGTGTCTTCTAGAAAGGGGGAAATCCAAGCTCAGAATTTAAATCTAAGCCCAGGACCGCAGACTGACCCACATATTTCTATTTTATATGATACAATTTTAGTTCACAGTCTAATATATGTCTTGATATAAGTTCAAAATGTATATGTATTAGTTTTATTTTCTGTGTATAGTGATCCTTACTATCAATAATACAGTTGTTGAATTTATTTAGCACTGCATAGCACTGTATTGACCATGGGGGTGGTTTCACATTGCCCTTTAACCTAAAAGTGAATTTGTGTGTGTTTCTGCAGATAACAGGATTGGCATTGATGGTTTCATGGAGCCAAAGATAAACATGGGAAAAGACAGTAAAGATGAGGGGAAACAAAGCAGGTTAGCTAGCTAAATTTACACACATCCATTCATCACTATCTCAAACCACATTAGCATTTAAATAAACAAAGAGAGCCAATTGCTAATGATGAAATCACACAAAAACACCAACAGCACCTGTACAAATATAAATTACAAACCAACCAGGTCTGTAAAATTCATTCATTTTTACACAAAGACTGTACACAGGAGTTTGGTTACAGGATCAAGCATTCATCAGCATAACAGTGCAGTTTCAGTATGTGCCATTATCCACCCAAGGATAATGGTTTTGCCAATTTCTATTTATTTTAACACAATATAAAACACAAAATGACACCCAATCTGTTAAATAGCATAACACAAAAATTTTTAAAAAAATTAACATCCTTTTAGAGTGTTGAATTTTGTCAACAAAAATTGTCAAATTAATTCATCTAATTATGCAAATCATTTTTCACCCAGTCTGACATCATCCTTGCCCAGCCTATGGTACAGCAGAAAAACCTGGGACAAAACAAGGCCCTTGCATCCATCCCTCAAAGAAACTTTCTCAATACCTGTTTGTCCTGCTCCTCAATTTACTCAGCTTAGTAAGTCGACACCAGCGCTGATGGAACCTCTTCTTCATGCCAGTATGTTGTTGCAAGCACGGGCTAACATATATAACAGTAAGTACAGATAGTTGTTTAGTTTGAAATGGCTATTTTGTTTAAAAATTACAAAATTGGACTGGACTGAAATCAAACTTAAGGATGCATGAGACATTTAAACTGTACAATGTCATTATACAAACCGGGATTGAATATAATACTATTAGAGGAAAAAAAGTTGGCACTGAACAGAGGCCAGTGGGCAGAAAAAAAGTCAGAATCATGGAGAGGACACCTTTTCTTCAATTGATGGAGTGAATGAATGTTAACTAGCCTTAGTGGATTCCTGGGGCATTAGAAACCTTCCATTCATTATTTTGTCCTGCTAATAAACATCAGCAGCACAAGACAATGCCATTGCTGACACAAGGTACAAACTAAGAGATGTCAGAAAACATCTGATAATCCAGTGAATGTAGAAAGATAGTACAGTTTATTATGGTGTCAGTGTTATTGCCATGTTTGAACAACAGCCCTCGAGTCAGTCAGCTTATTAGTCTGTGAGTACCATCCAGCTAGATCATGAAGAGTTTCATCTTAGGTCAGAGAGACCAAATCGATTCCAATTGAATAAGGCAGATAAAGTCAAATTTTTAAACATAAACCTGACAATGCCTTGGGTTCAGTCTCCCCAAAATTTTAATAGATCAGGTAGATGCCAAAGAGCTTCCCAGGTCTTGGAAAAGTTAAGAAACCTTTAAGTACTGTGTTGTTAGCGAGGTAAATAAGTACAGGTGAGGGGTAGATGATGTTTCCCAGCTCTAGAAGTATCGGAGAGAGTACAATTTTAACAATATTGGAATAATTTAAGATTGTCAGATCAAGTATAAACACTTTTCAATGAACTGCAGGGCTTAGAGGTGGTAATACAGAAGATGATGTTATTACACAAAAGGTAAAGAAATAATGTATTTTCAAATATATCTGCATAAAGCTTTCACTCAAGTCTTTTAAATGTAACATTATATTGTTATGCTTCACCAGATGTCACTACCAACCTCATTAAGGACACCTAAACATCTAGCTCCTCTGGACAGAAGATACAGGGATGTCACTTGTCTTGCCAGTCTTGAGCACCCTCTGCCCTCAAAACCAACAAACACATTGCCTTTCTCATCAGAGTCCAGAGATAAAGTGGAAAGGATTTCCATGCAGTCTTTCAGAAGATCCAGAAGCACAAGAGCAGGCAGTGAGGAGAGTAATTCCTACAGCAGTAGTAGCCAAGAAGAGGAAGAGAATGTTCCTCAAGAGACAGACACAATATTTGATGTCTTAGAGAAGTCATTGAATTTGGAACTAGGATCCAATTTGGATTTTCAGCAATTAATTAGTTCTGTAATTATTAATAACACAGAAAACACAAACATTACAATTTCAGATGATAGGAAAGAAGATACGCCTATCAGATCACCCATTGTTAGGGATTCCAAGAATGAAATGAGACATGACTTAAACTCTGATGGGTCCAGTTTTATTGCAGGTGAGAATTACCTCACTACTGTGAATATCAGTGTAGATCAAATTCTTCATAAAAAGAGCAAACCAATTAAGATTATCAAAAGAAATGACAGAAAAGGCAAAACGTCTTTTCACACAAATCAATCATTCAATATTCTGGCACGCAGAAATCAGACTACTACTTCAATCACCAAGAATGGAAAGAAATCACCAATTCACTCAAAGGTGAAACTCAGAGAAAGTAAGTCCACAAGCCTGGGCAATGTAGCAGAGACACCTTATCAATCACATTTGCCAACAGTAACACCTACAATATCTTGCAAAAAAACTACAGATGACATCTCAATCACAAAGAGGGTATCTGAACCCTATCAACACACGAGGTTGAGTGTCAATGACAAGAAAGTGAGTAATAATATTCCAAACCAATTTCCCAGAGATCTGAGAAGCGCAGGACTACCCAAAAAGCCAGCTTTAGGAGTGCCACTGCGAGCAAAATCTGCTGTGGAGCATGTCACTTACAAGGACATGTTTCTAAAGATCAGTCAAGGGGATGAAGGTCCAGAAATTTATGAAATGTTTGCAACTCCAATGTATGAAAATCTTAGAGCAGACAATTCTTCTGAGAAAACCAAACCAGTCAATACATCACTTCAAGTTGAAAGACAAATCAATAGAAAACAAAGAGATCAAAAAACAATGGAAGTTAACAGAAGGAAACAAGCTCAATCAGAAAGATACATCCGAACTAAATGTAAGCAAAACAAGCGAAGAGACAATGTTCCAAAACTGTCAAAGAAACATATTCCTTCTTCCGGAAATAAATGTCACATTGTAACTTCTGATTGCGAGGAAGAGAAAAAGCAGAATTGCAAAATGCCCTTTACTGGGGATGATGGGAAGGAAATTTCTAGCTCAGTTATTAAAAGACAAAACGGTTCCATGCTGTCCATCATTGAAGAAGTACTTTCAAACACTGTGTCTAAAACAGATATTCTTCAACAACATACCTCAGCCTCAACATCTGAATCGCATCTCATTAAACATTCAAATCATCAAGAGGCCCAGACTCCAGCAGATTCATGTTCCACAGGTAACCCTGAATTATCAAGTGTGACCAAACTCCCAGCACACCCTCTGATCAATACATGGACAAGTGACAGTACGGTATCACCTGTATACCAGAGTTTCCTCGATGAGGTGGGTAATGAACCTCTTACAGATGACTTGCTGCGGTCTTTGGCAGAGGGCTTAATATCACTGGAGAAAAGAGATGACGAAACACCCGAGACTGAATTTGATGACGGCAAGGAGTTTAGTAATAACTTACCATCAAAATTTAAGAAACTGTTAAATGAGGTAACTGCTAAGAGATTTCACTTTTACATACAACCAGCTTTAATATCAAATAACTACCTGCAATAAGTGTCTGTTCTCCGTCAGGGCATTTCCTCCAGCGAAGTGCATTATTCCAAGAGATCATGTTTGGATGATGCTGCTATCACATGGACAAAAGGAGAAGTTCTGGGAAAAGGAGCCTATGGAACAGTAGGTGTAACTCCACAGCACTCTTCATTCAATAGTTCTACACTCTCTCAAATAAAGGTTCCTAAAAAGGATATTTGTCAGACTACATGGTCCAATAAAGAACCTTCAAAATTCTCAGGACCTTTCTGTTACATTGGAGCAGAGATGCCCAAACTTGGTCCTGGAGGGCCAGTGTCCTGCAGAATTTAGCTTAAACTTGCCTCAGCACCTTAAATAGCGGCTTCAGGTGTGTTTGACTAGGGTTGGAGCTAAACTCTGCAAGACACAGGTCCTCCAGGACCGAGCCCGGGGACCCCCGCACCAGAGGTTCTTTGTATTTAAAGGTTCTACAAACTAGCCAAGAAAAAAATGGATCTTTGAAGAACCTTAGAATGAAAGTTCTTTGGGAAATCGAAATTAAAAAGTCAACGGCATCACTGTAGACCAGGGGTAGGCATTCCTGGACCTGAAGGGCTACTGCACTACAAACTTCAGCCCCAACCCCAATCAAATGCATCTTATCAAGCTTGGAAAGGGCATTCAGTTGTTTGAGATTAGGGTTAGAGCTAAACTTTAGAGGACAGTGGCCCTCCAGGACCAGAAATGCCCACCACTTGCGCTAGATTTAAAAAAAATGGCTGGGTCCTAAACATAGCCCATTGGGTTCTAAATTAATCCATGCTGGGCTGTTTTAACCCATTGGGTCAACTATAAATATTTTACAAGTTAATTTAACCCAATGGCTGGGTTTGTCCCTTTTTGACTCAACAAGCTCCATCATATCAAGAGCAAATTAAAAGATTGTAGATTTCTCATTGTGGTTTTTATCTGTATCTGCAGGTGTATTGTGGGTTAACCAGTCAAGGTCAGCTGATTGCAGTCAAGCAGGTAGTACTGGACGCTTCAACTTCAGAAATTGCAGAGAAAGAGTATGATCGTCTGGAGAGAGAGGTAGACCTTCTTAAGAACCTTCGGCACAGTAACATCGTTGGTTTCCTGGGCACAGGTCTGTGTGAGAACATTGTAAGCATCTTCATGGAGTATGTTCCAGGCGGTTCCATCTCTAGTATACTGAGCCAGTTTGGACCGTTGCCAGAAAAAGTATTTGCATTATACACCCGACAGATTCTAGAGGGGGTTGCCTATCTTCACGCTAATAGAGTCATCCACAGGGATCTGAAAGGGAACAACATCATGCTTATGCCCACTGGAGTAGTCAAGCTAATTGACTTTGGATGCGCTCGCCGGATCACCTGCTTAACTTTGAGTAAGAGTGACCTTTTGAAGTCTGTGCATGGCACCCCATACTGGATGGCACCGGAGGTGATCAATGAGACAGGCCATGGACGAAAATCAGACATTTGGAGCATTGGCTGTACAGTGTTTGAAATGGCCACAGGAAAGCCACCCCTTGCACACATGGCCAAGATGGCAGCACTTTTCTACATTGGGGCTCGAAAAGGCTTGATGCCTTGTCTGTCTGATGACTTCTCTACAAACGCAAAGGGCTTTGTCCAGGCTTGCTTAACCAGGTAAGCCTTTAAGGACAATTCTGTTTCCAAATGAAAATTACATCAATTCATTTCAAAGCAGAGGACAACATTTGCAATGTTTATTTTGTGCTTGTAAAGATGACCTTTTTAAATGTTGTTTTTATTTACAGAGATCCAAGTCAACGGCCATCTGCTGAGGAATTGTTAAGGCATCAATTTGTCTCGCATCACAGCCAAATCTGCAAAAAGCCACTTAACTAGAAACATCTCCATTCATTAAAGCAAAGGGTTACCTAGAAAAGTGACAAACTGACGAATATGTAAAACTACTGTAATCCAATTTGACATGGACAAATAATGTAGTCTATGAAATCACATAGATAGCCAATGATAAATGTGCCATTACATTTTTTTAAATAAATGATCACAAACACAAAGACTGAGGTTAAGGTATTGGAAACCATGGGATTTTTTATTAAATCCAAATAAAATGGGGCAAAAGACAAAAATAAAAATAAAGTGCCAGGATTTTTACTTGCCTTATTTAAATGATAATTTTTACAATGCAGGCCTTATTTACCCAAAGCTTCACTTATAAGAATCAAAATCAAACAAGATCAAAACCAATAATCTGTGTTCAGAAATAATGTTAAACTGAGGGTCTACAAGTGCCCGTCTCTTCAGGTCAATACTTTAATAATAAAGCAGTTTTTCTCTTACCGAACAATGTTTCCAGTTATTTGCTATTGGTTGCACAAATGGGCTACTGCTTCAGGCTAAGAAATATATCAAATGCACTTCACAGCGAAGATTATGTAAACTTCGAAGAACTCTGCTTGCACTTTTTGAGGCACAGCCTTTGGCATCCAGCTTAAAGATCACAAAAGGTACAAATTGCATGGCCTCTGACAACATACCAAGAACTGACAAAGTGTTGACTGCCTGTTATTTCACACAATCTTGGCAGCAATATATAACAAACATTGCTAGAAAGCTGCTGCTAGAAATGCCAACGATAGATTCTAACACTGAGTCACAATGCGTCCCCCAAATATACACATACACGTGTGTGGTGTGTGTATATAATTTTACAAGCAGCTCCACCCTGAGAAGTTAAGGTACAGCTTTAAACATACAAGAATGTATGTTTTTGTCAACGCTCTGTAAACAACTCTATATCATCCCTTTCATAATAAACTTACCAGACAGGAAGAAAATGAAATGAAGAAACATTCAAAGAACTATACAACTTAAATTGCTTAATTTTGAATTTCCTCTTCAAACTTAATTTTAAACAAATACGAGTGTCAGTCATTTGAGAGGCTGCTTTCAGTCTTTTAAATTTTTTATAAATATTATTGCGGGAAAAAAACACTATCACTCGTTACACCATTATATCTTATGTAAAGATAAATGTTGTTGTATTAACACTCATTCTCTGGCTCACGCGTACACGCAAACTGCTTATGAAGAAACAGTGAGGACAAAGCAGTTATACAGAGAAATGCCCAGACTGAACCGAACTGCCAGAAGATCGGGAAGCATTTTTTATTTTTTCTCTTACTCCATTTCATTCACATTCGTGATTTTTTCTTCATAATGATAACTATGCTCGATTTTTCTTTTAGATTTTTTATCTTCCTTTCCTATAGGTTCAAGAGTTCATTTCTTGGGCACTTAACAGCGAATCAAGCACATCAAAAGTATTTTTGTAGTCTGTGTGTTGGCCATTAGCTAGGCCGTCGCCCTCAGGGCCGTGGATCTCCACTGGCTTCCTGTCCAGTTTCACTAGGGTGCTGAGATGTCCGTAGCCCACCTGGTATGTGACAGGGGGAGGGGGGAAGGGAAGGTTAAGAACAGAGTTGTGAGATGACACACACTGCTGAACAGAGGAACAATGAGAGGAACTACCTGCGCCACCCTTAGAGCTTTTGCTCTTTTTGGAGTGGTGATTGTGGCTGGCGTCGAGGTTCCCCCTCTTGCGTGAGGAGCCGGAGCTGGAAGCTGAGCTTGCACCGTCACCACCGGGACCTACCGGGCTCCGAAGGGACGAACTTGCCGCTGGCACCTCGAGGACACCCCTGCCATTTCCGCTATGTGTATGGGAGTGGACGTGTTTGTGGTGATGACGATGGGCTGAGTGGTCTCTGTGTTTCTCCTTGCTCACGTGTGGGCTGGAATGTTTGCTCTTTGCAGCGCCTTCATCTGATGAGCTGTGCCGCTCAGAGGATACTTTAATTTTCATTTTAAGCTCCTCCTTACTCGACCCCCCCTTCTCACTCTGGGAGGGGACAGGGAGACGGAGTTTTAGGGAGCTTCCTTTATCCCGTTTGTCCACTTTGTCTTGCCCGGGGATGGCAAGCTTCATCTTTATGGGCGAGGAGGTGGTGCCACCGGCACTGCTGCTAAATCCTTGCTGCCCTTGCAAATGCTGGGGCAGGTGCTTACGGTGTTCTGTCTGTGCTGGAGCACCACAGACATCCCTAACCTCAGTCTCCACATTCTGCGGGTCTTGTTTGCGCTTCTGCCCTGCCAGCTCAGCAGCATGTTTTTCCCTGTACTTGTCCAAAGACATTTTCTGAGTAGGTGCAGGAGGTGGAGGAAAGGTCACAGCCTGATGCTTCACCCCAACGCTGGCCTTATGTTCGTGTTTCACAGGGTTGAACTCTGCGCTTTTGTGAGGGTGCATAGAGTGTGAGGGAAGTTGTTTGACAGAAAAAGTTTGGTCCTGAGGCCAGTCACTTGGGGCGGTGTATGTGTACGAAGTTCCCTGCATGTTGGCAATGGAATCCAGGGAAAGAGTGCTGCTTGGGTTGCCTGGCAGGGACACTGGAAAAGACGTGGAGGCTTTGGAGAAGGCTGTATTTGTGGAGACTCCGGGTAAGGCATCCATCAAGGGCAGGTCCTGGGATAGTGAGGGTCCCGCTAAAGAGCTGCTGTCTGAGGACTGACCATCAGTTTTAGGTTTCTTAGCAGCTTGTGTAGCCTAGAAATAAATACAGTAATAATTTGGAATTTGGAAAGGAACACAGAATTGTATTTAAATCAATTTAATCAATTCAAAAGTAATTAAATGCATGAGAGTGTATTATATACTATCATACGTTGCGTACCCTCCAGTTACGAATCCTCTTCAACCTGCTGGGTGTCTTCTCCAAAATCTGCAGAAACTCGTCGGTCAGTTCTACAACATAGATGCACATTGACCTTTATGGGGTAATTGGGTAACACAATGCCCAAAGTACAATACACAGCAGGTGCAACCTGTTTTTAGAGAAAATGCATCACATACCATCAAGAAGCTCAAGTGTAACTGAGCTGTCAACATACTCCCACCAGTGCTTTCCATCAGTAGAAACTGGGATCTCCCAATTGGACCACTTGCATACCAGGTGAATGCAGACACAGGCGATGACCGTGGGCTTGTGCTGTAGGCAGAAGGTGGTGAGATGCAGACTGCAAGAGCATCACATAATGGGAGAAAGAGAGACAACAAAAGAAAATAAAAAGCTATTAGTCGCTGAGGAGATACAAGGCAATCTTAAACATCTATTAAATGTTAAGGTATTATAACATTAGCAAAAATAACATTAAAAGGGTAAACTAAACTCCTCAATTATGAGTAACATGCTTCCAAAATTTGCTGCCATAAGTCAAAAATTACAGCACCATGCAGTTTAATTACACTTTTAGTGTCACTAGTGATGTACTGAACCAGACCAAAACAGAAAACAAATAACTATATATGCATAAATCTAAAACCAAATCAATTACGCATCTGCAAATGTGTTTTAATGCAAGAATGAGAATTAATAAAAATTTAAAGAAATAATTTTGGTCTTATGATGCACAGAAAATGCTTTTTCATATTTTCGTCCCTAAGAGCCACATAGGTTGTACAGAGTTGAAAAACAACTAGCATAACATCATTTAAAAATATTTTTTGTTGTATTAGAAGATATTGTTGTTACAGCAGGGTTTCCCGCAGCATATTTCAGTTAAGGCGGCCCGCCTAAGCTTGGAAACCCTACCACCTTAACTAGGTCGTCCAAAAAAAAAACAAATCGCTGCACAAAAGGCCGTCAAGTGTATCTCGGAGAATAGCGCGTACGCGCATCACACCGCGAGCGGGGACGCGCGCCACATGGCCGAAATGAGAAAGACGTGGTCCCGACCGTCACTGTCTGGAGGATAACTAGCCAGTTGATAAAACATCTCGGAGAATAGCGCAGACGCGCTTCACACAGCGACATGCACGCGCACCACACGGCCGAAATGAGATAAGACGTGGTCCGTCATGTCTGGAGGATAGCCAGTTGATAAAACGCGTGTCTGTGAGAACTGTAAGTGGACTTATGTTTTGGGGTTATTTAAGCCAGCCTGTTATTGTATTAGTCTATAGTTATTGCAAAAAAGTAAGTTAGCTGGTGATTTTGTTGTTTGAGCAACCTGCTAGGGTTTCACGTGCCTGTTGATTAGATATAACTGTTGAGCGCTCTTGCTCACTTTATTTATGTGCATTATTTACATGCTACAGTAGTTACACTCCTTTAAAGGGGGGGTTTAATGGTATTTCAAGCATTCTGACTTATTAACACAGTTATAGAGTTGTTTCCTCATGCTAAACGTAGGCAAAGTGTCAAAAATGCAGTTGGGCGTGTTTCAGGGTATTTCTGTGCCGAATGCACTTCGCCAGGGTTCGTACAAGTTTCGGCTAATTTTTTTCGATTACGGTTCTAACTGACGTTTCAGGGGTTTTCGATACGTATCACTTCTTTATATGGGCTTCCGCCGGAAAACTTCCCCCGGAAAACCCCGCCCAGCCGTCAGTCAGCGGGAGACGCTAGAGCTTGCTAACAGCTTATCACGCCACTCAGCTTTGTTTAATTTCAAAAGTCAACAATGGCACAACAAGAAGTGTGTTTTTGGATGTAAGGAGAAGACATCCAGCCTCATGGAAACAATGGATATAGTTTATTATCCGGATTAGCAGCGAAGTTTTGCGTGTGTGTTTGATGCGGTGGATTTTCAGAACCGGGTCATGACGAGTTACACGTGGTAAGTAAGACTTCTGTCTTATGTTGGAAATAGGCGCGTGTATATTATATAAATGACACGAACATGTAGTGAATCATACGTTATAAGTGTTGTATAGTGTTGCATGACTCGTACTCGCTCCTCCCATGTTATAACTCCTCCTTCTTCATTTTTTCGTACGTTATCGGAAAGATTCGTTAAAGCTAATATTTCTTTTATAAATCTGATTAAACTCAAGACTCTTCAGAGATATAAAGGATGTCATACTACTCTATAGGTACTCCAGATTGATATCAGAAATGCAGAAACAGCGTGTGTTACGTGAGCTTTAAGATAATGTAATTAATAGTGGGAAATAATCAATTTTTACCATTTTTACGCTATCTATCATCGTTCGGCAGACGTTCTACAACATCTGCTTTAGTTTGTGTTTATTAACCCTTTAGTTTCACTTCATCACGCAGCTATTCCCGTTAGAGGTAAAAACATTTCATTCATTAATAATCTGGTATGTGTTCATTTTTTGTCATAGTTTCTTCAAAATTAAGTTTTATTTGAGTGTTTTAAAAATAAATATTTTATTAATTTATTTTAATTTTCATCTTGACGCATACGCCCCACCCCTTTGATTGCCACACCCTCGGCCACACCCACCAGCCCACCACTACCACCTTAACTAACAAATTTTCTGCAGGAAACCCTGTACAGGCGTATAAATCGAATGGCATGATTATAGATTTCCAATAATTAGTATTTGAGATTTGAAGTAGCACACATATTTGAATAGAAAAATTCAAGAAAAAATATAAGAGAGTTGTTACTCATAATCAAGTGCAAACTTGATACAAGCATATGGTTACCATCCATGTCTACAAGCCCAGGTTATGCAAGACATTGATTCTTTTGTCTCATTATATGCCTTTTCAGTTATCTCTGTGAACTTCTTCCAAAATCTAAAATATCACTACTTTAAGGTTTGACATGAAAATGCACTTGCTCTGCTCTACAATGGCAATATATTACCAGACAATACACATCTACACTGCAAGAATACTTGGAAAAAAGCTACCAGAAGTATAGCTTTCCATACCACAACATAGCAGAAATATAGTTTTCCTTATACTAACTTTTAGGTAGTTTTACTTGAATTTTAAATAAACAATAAAAAACCTTTGCCTTTGTTAAAAGCTGGATGGTAACCGTGTGCCATTGAACAGAACCAATGTTTGAACATGGGCTTGAACATATTGCCATATGCACATCTGCTGTATTACAATATATTGTGCAGAACTAGAACTACATCAGCTTTACAAAATAAGAGTGACATTTTTCAAAAAGTTACTGCTTATGGCCCCAAACATTATATATTTTGAAAGAGTTAGAAATTCAACAGACTGCATTACATGCAAGTAATGTGAACAAATGCTGCTCCAGTCCCATGTTCAGACATTGCTGCAGCATTCCTACGTAAACAAGGGTACACATACTAATGACAGCTAAACTGGTTTTAAAATAATAAAGTAACACAAAAATGAGGGGGAAATGCACACCAAAGAAAATATCTCCAAGTACACTACAATGGAAACTACACCCCTTAAGGACCCTTTCACTCGAAATACTGTGTCGCACCTGACCTGACACCACAAATATTTTAAAGTTCATAATATGTACTGTACAAAAATGCACTGCCAATGAAACAATTGTTTACACGGTTAATTTTAATCAGGTCCTTAATGGGTTTATCTACAATAAAACGGCTACATCACAACCCAAGCACAACAGATGTCTTAATTCTAAAATCAAGCCAAGCGTTGAATGACAAACAAAAAGTATGTCTAAATAGTCAGAATACAAAAAATGTGACCGAAACAAAGGTTCATTTTTCACTTTGAGAATAACAAAGTAGGAAAAAACAAAGGGGTCGGGGTACTTACCGTGAGGACTTCTATGTAATGTTTACATCTGTGTAATCTTTAGCGGCTATTCAGGCTACCAAAGTGTCTTTTTTTAGACAAATGCACTTCTGTAACCGAGCAAACGTGAGGTTCAAGAGCACCACTACACTTCACATTGTGCATTCAACCCCTCTGTGCCAACAATAATCCCCCGTACAATACACCGCACTGCAACCGGGGCCGGTTTCGCCAAACCCCCTCCCCGCCCCACTTTGAGGACATGTTTGGGAGGGGGGCCTCCCGATAACCACCGGTGCAAGGAGGGTGTTGGACACTGGTAGGGTAACCTGCAGTAAAGGAAGCTATAGTGTGCAGTTACAGTGCAACAAATGAGGTTCTGGATAACAACCTGTTGGTAGCCATGAAATAGGAAGTCTGTGCCAGATCCTTGCTTGCTGTGAAACAAAAGAGACAAAAAAGATGGATAAGTGTGAGTTTAACTAATATTATGCTTGACACAGTGAGGTTACCTCACATTAAACTACTTGCTTAGCTTTAGCTCAAAAGCCAATAGTTTGACTAAAAGACTAAATCGTTATATATATATATATCTCACAGTGATTAGGGTGTCATAGAGGGGGTGTATGAAGTCTATACCTCGCACTAGCTGGGAACATTTCACCACATCAGTGTGTGGATGTTCAATTGTTATTTCAAAGCCTGCAATATAAAGAACATGACTTTTATTCACATCTGCTTCACAATACTCTCCAACACTTGTCGAACAAGATTACCATGCTTTCATTTGCAATAAGCCTTCTTAATACAAATTAACCTTAATAAAACATGTAGTTGTAAAAAACATTCAAGATCAACTTTTTTGCATCAAACCTTAAACCTAAATTAAATGATCCAGTTTGCCAGGTGAAAACTCACATTTAAGTGGAAATGTTCCAACTTTCAAAGCCAAACTTTACCATTCAAAATCCTCATTGGTTTTAAAGGTGAACCACAGTCAGCAAGCCTTCCTTGTTCACGCTTACATTCAGGTAAAAGGAACCTCCTTCCACACAGCACACTTACCTAAAGTCTGCAGCACTATGGTTTCAAGTATCACCAGCTCTTGAGCTTGCTGGAGGTATGCCTGAAGTTCAATAGACAATCATTACATGATGCTTGTAATGTGTCTTTCTGTTACCAATAGACAGAAATCTAACCAGCCATTCTGGCTGAAATTATGTAGTCTTTCAATACTAATTACAGGCAACACTTTGCAGCATAAATAATGCTTTCTTTAAAAGTTGGTGCCTTCAAGAATTTTTTTTCTTTATTCAAATGAGATACCAATCCGACCACACTGTTCAGGATTGATATCCCAGCATTGACACACTAGATGTCAAAAACTGATTCTGTAGAGACACAACAGCTGTGGAGCAATAACTTTCCAGTTTGGTGAAAAGTAAGAGGTAAGTGAAAATACAAAACAACAATTCACAGAACTCCTCAGACTTACATTACTCTTTGTATCCAGTGGAGGTTCCTGGGGATTTAAACAAGCATGTGCTACTTTAATGACATGCTCAAGTTTTCGTGGTTGCTCTTCAACTTTTGCAGCCAGAAATAATGTTGTCGGAGAAATGGTCTGTGGATGGAAAAAAGTGGCCATGATATTTCAAATGAATGCTGTTATCAAGTTTTGATGCAGTTTTACACATTTATTACAGTGTAACAAGAAAGTTTCACTGTGACCTACATTGGGTCCTACAATGGTTTCCCTTTGAACTAGCTCAATATGTCAGGGAACTACACTGCGACCAAAATGGTCGCATATGCGACCTTTTGAAATGCCATGGCGACCCTAATTTTTAATGGGTCGCAAATGCATCACGGATTATTTTTATAGGGCTTATTCGCAAACACCGGAAGTCGCTAACCGCGGCCATCTTGTTGACATGACATCTGTCCTGCCCCTAGCCACACGTAGATTTGAGTCGAGGGGAGCAGTAGCCTAATGGCTTCATCTCGTCTGTATTAAGAGAAGATGAGATTGATTATTGTGGAACCATATCAAATAGCCTTAAGTAAAGATCCGTCCTTATTGCCAGCCGTAACTTATCCGGATATTTATAACTATATCGTTCATACAGTATCCGCATTCATCATACAAGCACTGAAGGGCCGTTCACATTATAACGATAACTATAACGATAACTATATCATCGTCCACATAACCAAACAAAACGTTTATGCTAATTCGCTCACGGCACTCGCACAAATCACTTGCCTTTAATATTGCTTGTAATGAAAACTTTTGCAGATGTCCTCAACACGCTGCGTTTCGCGTAACTCTAAACAGTGAATCTAATAGTTTGTGTAATCTCTTACCTTTTGGCATAACAGTTAGTTAATGTACTAGATTAAAAAGCATTACGTAGTCAATTTTCACAGCAACTGGAGGTAATCCAATGTTATAGACCTCAGCAATGAGCTCACTGTCATTTTAAGTGGCCGTGCACTTGAAGTTCAAATAGATTTTAATGCTATCAATGGTTTATCCTTCATCAGGTGGGAAAAATTGCTCAGAAAGTGATCCCAATGATATCGTTCATTGTATCTGCATCGTTATAGTTTTGGTGTGAGCTCCGCTATTCTGTTTATATAAAACGATTTTCAAAACTATATAATTATAACACGTTATAATGTGAACGGCCCTTAATTCCCTACCTAGTATCAATGCCAGACCTATTATGTTCATATAGTTATAAATACTAATTTAATAACGGTCTCAATTTATGGCAGCTTATTTGAAAGAGCAGTTTCAGCCACTGCTTACAGCTAACCATATGTGATCAAATTATGGGGACAGACTTGGCTGTGAGGCATATATCCCTAACGTTACCTGGGGTAAAATGATGGGGACAGACTTTGCTGTTGGGAGTCTCTCCTTCGCTGGTTCAACTCCTCTGTCTCCTTCCTTTCATGTTTTCTGACATTCGGTATCGCATAAAAGCTAATTCCGGGGTTCTTTTTGCTGTTGTTAGAACATCCGTGTATTACACCACACACCATCGCGCGGTTTTAAAAAAAAAATTACACCGATAATACCATGCATAATACCCACGCTGCCTCGCTTGTCAATTGACAGACTGAAAGTTTTGTGTCAACAATATGGCCACCGCGAACATTGATGACGTAGATCGAATAACCCCTATACCTACCTTATGTTTTAGGCAATATGCTATGATTTACTATGAGCATTTATGAAAACAGAAATGTGTATTTTAAGAATACATTTTATAACGTGCTCTGAGCCTTCAACACATTAAGTTGGCTTCATTTTGCGTGCAAGCACGTCCTGTCTCTCTCGGTGTGCGTTCGCGTGCTCTCTGTTTCTCAATGAATTAGGCCGGTGCGACGCGAAGCAAATGTCACATTGTATCCTTCCATGTTTCTGAACTTGAGCAGAGTTTTACCTTTAGAGGTCTTCATGGAAGACCTGAGACCCATACGGTTCTGGGTTTATATTTTAAATGGTCAGTCGGGGTCGGTCCTAGTTTAATTACTTCGGGTCCCAAGTCTGATTACTATTGTTTGAACCAGAGTCAATCGGAGAACGGCCGTGAGCTCTACCACGCTAAAGCTTGAGTGCAGTTTTAACGTGCATCCGGTTTTTATGGCGATAACAACTGGCTCTTGTTACGACCCCACGCTGAATTTTTTTTCCTTATTTTTTATAACCTTATTATTAATAAACCATATCTTTTCTAAAATCTAAAAGTTTGCATAGATATGGTAGCAAAAAAAGCAATGCTAATGTCAAGCCCATTGCAGTGAATGAGCAAAGCTCAAGCTGACTCAAGATATAAAAAAAACGCAAAGCTGTAATGTAAAATCCCCTCTCACCGGGGCAGCAAGTAGACTTTGAAATCTAAATATAATCTGAAATAATGAGTGGATTAACCCTTGTGGGTGGTTCCAATTCACTACCCTTTCAGGCGGTTCCAATTCACTACCCTTTCGGGCTGTTCGTGTAATTTTTTTCATAAATCTGTTAATCAACGTCAGTACTGTTTACAAAATTTATATGATTTTTACTCTTTGATTGCCAAGTTCATAAGTGGTTTCACTGATTTGGTGATTGTGGACTGGATTTTTTATACCTTTACCAGTCTTGGGGATGCCAAAGATTGGTAAAAACATTGGCTTTGATGCATTTTTAGTTTTTGTGCAGTATCAGTTTTTATTATTTTTCTCCCTCATTTACTGTTTTTGCCCCATTGACTTCCATTTTAACAACATTTTTTGATTGCCATGAGACCATATAATCATGCATTCTTGATTGTTGGCAGTTTTTCCTTTTGCCAAGAGCTAAAATGTATCATTTTTTCTGTTGATCACCATGTGGCACCATTAACCCTTTGTAGTAGGCCTGTGCAAAAAATGGAGCTTAATATCTGGCTTGTACATTGAGTTATATGGAGCATAACAGCAAATTCTTTTGTGTGTGCATGTAGGCCAGTCCACAATCACTTTTTATATTAAAAATAGGTAATTTTGTGTTTTTTCATCAAATCGGTGGCATCACTTATGAACTTGACAATTCAAGAGTTAAATCATGGAAATTTTGTAAGCATTTGGTAGTTTTGATCAGTAATGAGGGTGATTAACAGATTTATGAAAAAATATATATTTTCATCTGATACTTATTTATATATTTAATATTTATCTGATACATTTTACAGCCATTTAATTTAGTAGCTTTTTTTGCACACGAACAACCCGAAAGGGTAGTAAATTTGCCCATGGTATATTGTTGAGTATCTTAAAAAATTCAAAGTATTTTCTCAAAATATGTGTAAATTTTACTCCCTTGCTCGACCGGATTTCAATGAAGCTTGGTGGGTATAGATTTGTGGCGTTAATCCCACTGGTCGGGGGTGGGACTTCTAAGGGAGTCAGTGCGTCGATCTCCAAAAACATGCGCCGGCCCGTGCATTTTCCTCGTTCTCCCTAAACCAAACTGTGCAGAGTCTGTCACAGGGGGTGACATTGTATCTTCAATACATATGTGTACATGCGTGTGTGTGTGTGTGTACATGTGTATACATGTGAATGGCCCCTACGCTAATAGGATTTTGTTTTCTTTCTTTATGTCTCGTCCTCGACTCCGAGGACAATGAGACAAACAGACCCATTTCTGGTAAATGTGAAAGTCGGCACACCTACTGATCTACCCCAAGGGGTTTTCCCTCCTGGGACTGTTTTTAATTCCCCGGCTAAAAAGTCTGTTTTTTTTTCTCCTAGGGGGTTTTTCAACCCGGGGAGGCAGCCTTCTTGGGCTTAACTTAGCACCCTCTTCTTTACGTTACATTAGTAATACGCACGCTTATAATGTTGATTCATAGTCACAGCAAATTTAGTTGCTTGTGTTATCGTGTATTATGTTGTGTTATCTGTCGATTTTCTGTGCTTTCCAATGCTTCTATTAATGTAAAGCTGCTTTGAAACAATCACCAATTGTGAAAAGCGCTATATAAATAAAATTTAATTGAATTAAATATAAGATGTCACCAAAAATCATTTCATTTGTTGAAACACAGAGGGACAGTTTCCTGGACAGGGATTAGACTAGTCCTAGACTAAAATAAATGTAAGAGCTGTCCAAACTGAAAACAACTTGCACAGACATATCTTAAAATACATCAGTGCCCTTTGTTTTGCCTCAAAATGCACATAAGAAATGTTTTTATTAAGACATGATTGCTAAAACTTCTTATATTTCCCAATTAAACTAAGTCCTGTCTCAAGCTAATCCCTGTCCGGGAAACCACCCCAGAGAAAGTGGTGGCCAAATTAAGACATAAAAAAACTAAAAAATGCAACTCATCTCAACAACCCATAAGGCAAGAGAGAAATGGAAAGATTTTTCTGCTTTTACTGCTTCTGCTCTATCTAATAGAAATTATAACCATTATAACATCAGTCACATTTATAATTTATAGACCTACACTGTCTATTAATATACTATACATAGTATTGTAGGGGTCATCTAATTGCTTCATATATCAGCGCAAAAACAGTAAAGGCCGGGGTATACCTTTTTTCCGCGTCCGCGTCGCGCGCTCACGCGTCCGCGCAGCTTTTCGAGTATACTCCCCGCGGCTACACGGGGATGGCCGCGTTCGACACTATACGCAATACAAATGATTTCATATTCAAATTATTAGTCTAACAGGCTGTCAGGGCAGCACTGATTTGGCGACATTTACAGTACATTAAAACATTAGGATAGGTGAAGGAAAGTAACTGATCCACCATTGCAAACACAGTTTAGAACAAACAACAAGACAACAAAGAACAGGAATCAAACAAACATGCTCCAGGGCTTTCTGTTCTTGGAAGAAGTAAGAGTTAAAGAAGAAAAACGATAGTGTGATAGTGTGTGTGCAAATGCTGTCTATTTCCTTTGTATAATTGTTTATAGTGGAGTGCCCTGTCTAAATATTTTCACGGACTGTACGCGCACTGTCCGCACGGTCTCAAATTTTGGGCGGACCCTCTTGATGACGAAAATGACGTCATGCGGACGGTGCGCATACGCGGACGTCCCTAGTATACTTTCGGCTTAAGTGTTTTCATGGTGCTTTGACAAACAGTGTCAGCTTTTATCATGGAAAAGAAAGCTTGGGGTGGTTAGATTAATGAACTATGATGTGAAATTAATATTAATGTTCAATAAATCAAATTATTATGTTGTGTCACACATTATTAGTTCTTTGTCACGTATATAGTAGACCATTTTTTTGTCGGTGGGTAATGTGTTAGCCGGTGAAAAGGGCAATCAAGTAAATTTCATATCTGTGGGAAACACTGTAACGTTAAAGAAAACAAGGCGGCATGTGTTTTAAAAGGGGTTTTTGAAAATGTTAGTGTAGTTCCCTGACATTATGTAGGAAAGTACCACGTCAGAATTTAGCTAAAATGATATTGGGGTGGTTTCCCGGACAGAGATTATTTTAAATCAGGACTAGGCCTTAGTTTAAATAGGAAATATAACTAGTTTTAACAAAAATGCCTAACTAAAAACATTATTTGTGTGCATTTTGAGGCAAATCAAAAGGCACTGATGTATTTTAAGATATGTCAGTGCAAATTGTTTTCAGTTTGGACAGCTCTTACATTTATTTTAGATTAGGACTAGTCTAATCCCTGTCTGGGAAACCGCCCCTTAGTGTACTTAATCTTGGATTAATAGTGCACTTTGGTAACTGCATTAACAGTTCCACTAAAAACACAACAAAGCTTACATTTAAAATGAAACCTAGAACAAGGCTATTTGATAAAATGTATATGGCATTTTTTAAATGATTAAAAATAACACATGCCAAGGATAGATGGAATCACTTACATTTCTGTGGAATTTGGTGAAAGAGTGGTACATATAAAATCTGTGCATGTAAACGATGGCAGTATTTATTGTGAGTTGAGAACTGATGTTTACAGTCAAGGAAAACTTGAGAATTTCAACCATCATCTGACCTAAACACATATTTCTACATGATACCCGTTAACCGCAATGCTAAACACATTTTGAGAAAAAAACAAATTACATAACAGACATCCAAACGAGTTTAGAGCGGGACCGGAAGTGCTTTAATAGTAACCGGTTTGTTCGCCTGCCGTTCACATAGCACATAATGTATGCTTGAACTGCGCGTGAACCTAAGCGTAAACATACACAAAAATAGATCCAAACTATTTTATTACATTTCGATCACACAGACGAAATAACATCGCGGGAGTTACACAAAGTGTTTCTTATGTCTATAAATCATTAAGAAAAACGCGCCTGCGCACGAGACGAGCGCGCCCTTTCTAGATTTAACGGCTTTATTTGAGAAACTCGAGGAATATTGTCAATCTTACAAATATGTATAGTTAGCAAAACATATAACCGAAATTACTAGAGATTACTGATGTTACATCATTCCAAACAGTCACGAGTGAGACACAAAAACGGGCCTGCTGTTGATCCGCGTGTTTGAAGGATACACATTTAGTCTCTGACCCATATCCTGAATAAGATTTGCGGCCTGTTGTCGATACGACAGCTCTCTGTCCGGTTCCACTCCGCAGCGGCGAGACGGGGTGCTTTCGAGTTGCTCCCGGGTGAAGAACCATTTGGACGATGATCCCCGGCACGCCGCCATTACCTTCCAGCAGACGAACAGAAAGCAAACGTCACGAACAGTCACGCACTTACGTCACACACGCGCAGGCGCAAATCCCTGACATTGGTAGCGCTGCTGGGAAATGTAGTTTATGTGCTACTCGTTTACACGTAAATGTTGTCATGATCGAGAACGGCTTTGGTGGGAACTGGGAATCGAAATACTGCAAAATTAAAAGAAAGAACTTGGTAAAATATGTATTTACATTTTTTTTAGGTATTAGCAGTTCTTTTGCACATTCATTGCCATCATATACACCACCTATACAGTATATCACAATAAAATGAATAGTGGTCTGTTACAAATATTTTGTTGTGGAGGATAAACTGAAAAAAAGACCACAAAAAATATGGAAAGGGCCGCTGCTGGCCAAAGGGATGCTATTGTGCCCTACGCGGACTTTTACTATGGCGCCCCCTTTAGTTAAATAAAACAACAAAAGCACACACAACTAATATGTGTGAGAATATAACTTAATTAAAATGCTATTGTTATCATTTACAATTGTATTTTGACATCAACACAAACTACAACTATACAAATATGCAATTATAAATTATAGCTTATATTTCTGTGGTCAGTGTAAATCCAAGCAATTTTGGAGAATTACTAAATGTCTTTCTTGTAAGTAAATTAAAAGTTGAAAAAGTAGGCTACTTTTTAAGGTTGGAAACTTTTCAGCACCAAAAAGATTTAACAGGAAAATATTTAATAGAATAACAGTATCACAAAAGAGTAATTAGTATTTTTAAGGATAAAATCTGTAAACAAATTTGAAACAATTTACAGAATGTTGCAAAAAATAAAGATAAATCAATAAACAAATGAAAACAAATAATAATCCATCTATCTGGTAATATAATCATTTCTCATCAATACACTCAGATTCACTCAAACTGTTTTCTTGATAGTCCTAAAAATTCCAATGCATTCCCAGCAAGCAGTTTATCCTAAAGAAAAATATAAAACGCAAACAAGTTGTTAAAAGAAAAACACTGTATATAGTTATTTTTCACAAAAAATTCAACAACAACGAATGACAACACATAAGTTCCATGTTTTTGCAAAAGTCAGCCCAAACTCCACAAATTCCAGAGTGTTTATTGTGTATTTATGGAGATGTTTACCTTAAGAGAACTATCAAACTCATCCATAGATTCAATCAAGGCTCCTGACTCCAGTTCCCCAAGTGGAAATGGATAATCGGTGCCTAACATAACTTTATTCTAAAAGAAAGAGCCCTTTATTAAAACTAAAATAGACATTAAACTATACATATTTACAAAATAGAAATGCCTTGCAATAATTTTACCCATCATGCAAATAAGATTTGGCGAGACTAAAAAGTAGAGATGCAACAATAGCCTATAAATTTTTTCACTGATACCGATATATTGGTGCATCTTTACTAAAAGTATTATTAGTATTATTTAAGTTTGTATGAGAATTATAATTACCTTTCCAATAACCTCTATAAGTAACTTCAGAGAGAGTGGGTCATGCACAAGAGAATCAGTATAGAAAGATCCTAAGTATTTACGTGGGTTGATCTTGTTATCTACTGCACAAAGATCGGGCCGCACTTTAAACCCATGCTCGATTCGACCAATGGTGTATGGAAAAGCACCGCCTAAAAACAAAGCATGCAAAATGTTTGCCTGTTTTAATAATTCAAGGTTAGCAGATTAAAGATTTTGTCCTCCTGTAGTATAAGTATATCTTACCTCCATGAGCAAAGCAGACCTTAAGTTTGGGAAATCTTTCAAAAACGCCACCAAAAATCATAGAACACATTGCCATTGTAGTTTCTGATGGCATACCTGTCAGAATGAAAAATAAGTGGTAGTAGACTTCACAGGACTGATTAGGAATTTATTATTATTAAGACATTATTTGAAATCAAAATTTAATGACAAATCTGTGTTAACAATGGCATAGGCAGGACCTTTATCAAGAGGGCTATTAAGGAACAGTGTAAAGGTTTTTAATGATTAAAATCCATTGTACATAATTAAATCCTGCAGATTTTATTACATTATATTCTGTTCTGGGTTTTTAGGTGAAGGCATTCAATTGAACTCACCAACTAACCAAGGCAGCCAGTATTTAGCCATTCTCCCATCTGTCTGCATGTCCCATGGATGTACAAATATCGAGCAGTTGAGTTCCTCAGCTGCCTGAGGTAAGGGCATAAATCACTGTCTGTTTTATTTTAATACTTTACAAACAGAAGTTTAATCTTTTAGTTTTTATATTGTTATTATGTTGAACTAAACACTTATACCCGCTTTTAATTCAAATATGCCATTAGCTGCCAAACCAGTGCCAGAGAGGCTATTAGTCATGACATTATACTTGATTAGGTAATATGATTAGTTTAGAAAGACATGCATGTTTCACAAAAAAAAACAGACTTACAGCATAGACATGATACAGCTCTGGGGCATTAAGGTCCCATGTGTTTATATGAGAGCCGATTTGCACACCGGGGAAGCCCAGCTCTTTGACACACCGTCTCATCTCTTGTACTGCCAGATCAGGGGCCTGCATAGGCAGAGTACCTAGCCCAACAAAACGCTTCGGATATCGCTTCACTGTAGCAGCCAGATCATCATTCAGAATTTTACACAGATCTAGTGTGTCATGGGGTTTTGCCTTTAGACATGGGAAGGAATTGGAAGAGGATAATGGACAAGCATCAAAAGGAATTGATTTGTATACTTAAAGGTCCTGCATTCCATAATTGAAAGGGTTTATTTTTTTATTGCTTCTTACCCAATAGCTGAACATTACAGGCACAGTGGAGAGGGCTTGTACAGTCACTCCTGAAGAAAATGAAAATAAATCTCTGCAATAAATCTAACGGTTAACTAAATTTGAACTAATCTGTATACCATCTAAACACGGTACAAAGATTATCGGAAAAGAAAAATGATATTATAGGGGAAAGCGCCGTGGCACTAACACAAACAAGTGAAGTTTAAGGATTTGACATTAATAAAGTCATTTGCATTTGGATTTACATTTTCTTGTTGACACTAGTGAGTAAAAATGTATTTTTTAATGAACTAACCATTTCAGATGGAGAAAATAACATATATTCCAAAAAACATTTTAACATTTATTGACAAATAACCATAATAAAATTCACAAATGCAACATGATCGTGCAGAATATAAACACTGCTACACTATATTTACCATGCCTATCCATATCCCGAATTCGGGCATCAGCATCCCAGCAATTCTCCTGGATCACACGGAACACTTTTCCATCCTTCAGCATTTTTGCTTCTCCCTGGTACACACAAACCCAATGATAAATCTAAACAGGTCACAGGTAAACCGTGAACTTGAATGATGGGAATCACTTCTGTAATCATGCAAAGATACCAACATTCTGACACCTGTAGTATTTTTAACCACTTGGTGGCAGTCAAGAGCAAAGTAAAATACATTTTAGTGCAGTGAGTGAACTTTAGAATGAGACGAGGTGCACAACATTTTTGCGACATGAGCTCATTTAAATGAGCAGTCAAGGTTCATCTGCATGACAGAGAATATGAATGTACCTTTCAGATTGGTAAACTATGATATTTGGATAAGAATATGAATCCAGCAGAAATAGGGAATTTGACATATAGCAAGTAAAGTTTATATAAACATTTCAAAGTAAAGTTTATCTTTTGCATTTACTCTATTTTACTGTTTCGTATGCTGTATGTTATACAGAATATGATTAAATCTAAAGGTCGATCGATGCGTGGAGCAGTGCAGTTATGAGCTTAAGGTTGTTTACTTTTTGTCTGATATTAAAGGTAAAGCCCCATGCAGAGCTTTGCAGCTGCTCAGACAGGGAGCCCAGGGAAGGCCTGCTGTCCTGTTTATCTACTTATATAGAATGAGTCTTGTTTTAAAATGGCTTATTTATAATATAGCTGAGTAGCAGTACAACCTGACCAAAACATGTAAAAATAATTTTACTATCCAGTTGTGCGCATTATTGTTGTGTTTATGTGTATATGCTTTAAAGGTACCAAAAAATAATATGTTACATGTTCTCTTAAATCTACATAGAAGGTATGTGGCTTTATTAAGTTCAAAAATTATCCAGAGAAATTTTTACATGTCCATTTACAACCCTAGAAATAGCTTGCCCTTAGAATGAAATGGTCTAATATTACCTTATTTGAAAGCATCATGAATAATAATGTTTAGCTTTGCTCTGATTGGCTGTTTGTCAGAGCTGGTCTTTAGAATAACTGTTTGTGTGTGTGTAAACAGATCTTATGTTTGAGGCTGTATCAGACGAAGATATGGAATTCGAGGAATAATCATTAGTTTGGAGATTGTTATGGACATTTCTGAATGGTATTTTTGTGTTTTTTTTTTCATATCTGCAAAAAGTAACTGTAAAGTCAATAGAACTTCAGCCTAAACTTTAGCATATAGCATTAACTAGGATATAGTGCTAACTCAGCAGTTACAACTTTGTTTTAGGATTTTAACAACATTGTATTTATTTTAATTTGTAATTTAATGTCGGGGGCCTGCATTGCGACAGATTGGCCTGTTTTCCAGCTGTCTTTCGCATGCACAAGGTTTACATAAGGAGAAAACAGTAGTATTTGAGGCTCACAATATGTCATTACCATGTACAGAGCTTGTGTTATTCATCTATGCCTAAAACAGTTTTACATTCTATGCCACCTTTTACACCTGCCTGTCATAAATTGGAGGATCAGGTCTTTCTGTGCATTCCCCTCAATTTTTAATTTTCTATTTAAATTCATTTATAAAGCACAATTAAACACAACTATCATTGACCAATGTGCTGTACAAAGTAAAAACAACAAAGTCACAGATAAATAACACAAAACATCAAACCAGGACAACTACATCACTAGTCGTTCATAAGAGTCTTGGAATGTCCCCTTGGAATGTTAGTTGTGGGGACATTCCATAGACGTAATGCATTTTATACTGTACAAACTGTATATTCTATTCCCTTCCCTAACCCAAACTCCAACCCCAACCATCACAGAAACCTTTCTCCCACTTCACATTTTCAAGAAACATCATTCTGTTTGATTTATAAGCTTGTCTCCTCATGGGGACCTCAAAATGTCCCCACAAGGTCATAAAAATACTGTTATTACTATCTTTGTGGGGACAATTGGGCACACACAGGAAGAGCTCCCATAAGATCATGCCAGCAGGATCTATGGCCAAGCAAAGCCTTTTCCTACCAGCTGGTGTTCTTCCACCATCATTAGACCAAACTGCAGATCAAGCTGATTTTCTTCATGAGTAAATACGTATGACAAAGCATTTATTAATCTCAGCTGATTTTTACTTGGCAGAAAACTTACTTGGCAGTGATGGTGGAGTTGAACAAACCCATCATATCCATATCTCTGTATAAAACAAAAGTGAGAAAGTTATATGTAGGCCTATGCCATGCCAAATTCTTGATTCTCTTCAGTTTCTGCAGTAATTTAAAATACACTTTAAAAACCAATGTATATACGATATTTGTAATTTAAAAGAAGTAAATAAGCCAGGTATCTTAGACAAAAAATATGTAAAAATAAATAAGCCAGCTATCTTAGATCAAAAAGATGTAGTTTAAAGGTCCCATATTGTCAAAATTACTTATTACAGGCCAAAACTGTTTTTAGCAGAGCTCCTGAAAGAGGAGCTGTAAAAATATATAGAGATTGTTTTTGGCACTTAAACTGCAAATATATATTCTTAAGGACATCATAACCTAAAATATAACCCTAAAAAGCCTTGAAATATGGGACCTTTAAAAGAAAAAATGGATTTGAAGTCAGTGTATTAGGACATAAGTAATGCTTGGTAGGATCTTCAATGGCTTGCCCAGATAAACAAGCAATAAAGGTCAGGGTTAGTGAACAAACCATTCGTTTAATGTTTAACAGATACTTGCATGTTAAGAGTAAAGCTTTGGTTTGGAGCAAAAAATAAATAACTTCATAGCCAAGGATTATGAAGACAATTTTTCATATAAACTGACAAGTGATACAATTTAGAAATATGACTACAGTAAATCATGGTTAACCCATTACAACACAATTGAAGATCACTTTTATTTTCCCGTAAAGCAACCTACCTCTTTGAGGTCGGGCCATTCCTTTGGCAAAATATGATTATGAATATCAATCTTCATTCTTCTGGCATTAAGAGTTTAAATCATACAGACCAGATTGTATGACAGACTGAATGGTCGCAACGTTTAGTTGGGAATGTTAATCAGTGTGTGAAACACTCTGCAGAAAACAAACATTCCCACCCCTGAATCTGTTCAAATGGTCCAATGAAAACCACTGAGATAATAAACGCCAACAAACATAGATTTTGATGACCGCCGGTTTAAAAAATTTAAATGGCTTCATTCCTGTACACAGTTTATTAATTATTTAAATGATTTTTTTAGCATGTTTGTCTTGGACTATAAATTGCACAAGTTTATTTCAGAAAGCAATAATGTTTAAGCAGAATATTAAAAAAAAATCTTACAAGACCTGATTCTGATTGGTCAGTCGCAACATATTCCCAATAACATCCACTTAAACTGAAAACACAATTCTCTAAAGCAACTTAAAGCATTTAATCCATTCAATGAAATGCATCAATGCAATAACAATTGGTTGCTAATGTAATGCTCTAGGAGTTAGGCTGTGGGTTCCTATACATAATTTGGTAGAGGATTGCGTTAGCAGGCCAAAGAGTCACTGATAAAATAAGATTGTTAAAAGTAGCTTTGGATTAAAGTGTTTGACACATGAATAAATGTCACCTATTACAATCAAAATTTTATCACATTCTGTTAAACACTGACCTCCAGCGGTTAACGCAGGTACTACGTCACGCGCTCATTTATATTATAAATCACTGTGACGCCTTTCTCGGTGTTTACAGTTCATTCATTCAACTTTCTTGAAATGTTATTTATGTTTATATGTTTATCGACGCCGATACTAAAGAACAAAGTATTTATTTATTAAAATATAATATTAAAATAGCACAGGATATCATAATTGTCACATTCTAGCAGCTTTCGTAAACATTAATCAGCATAAAAGGCAAAGTGTGACCAATTTTGACTATTATTAGCGCGGACGCACAATAGCCTACGTAGCCTACATAATTGAGAGCATTGATCTTGTAATTTTCATTTTTAATCATTATTAATCGAAAATAACAAAATATTGTAGCAAAATATTACAAATAGAGTTAAATAGTGAGAATTTGTCGTTACATGCCATCACGACATTGTTTCTCAAATTCGATCTGAAGAAGGTAGAATGTGTAGCATTTGGCAGAGATTGTAGGCAAAAGTCAAAAGGGGATGATAGAGAGTGACACAACACGTCTGAATTAACTAGCTATATATCCCTCATGCTTATTCAAGATGTATTGCTACTGAAATTCTTGCGCTCGGATTGGAGTTGTTTTGGTGGGAGGGTGGGGTTGGGGTCCGTTGCTGATGCTGGGCAGATTGCGTTTATCTCCGCATCTCTGCTTCGCTTCTCTTAATGCTGCCACTGGATGGCTGCGCGTCGACGTGAGATCATTTATTGAGGGCTTCATCCGATTTCTAAAACAAACAAGAAAACAAACAAACAAACATGACAGACATTACGACTTCAGATTCATGCCCGGTTCCCAATGCGACTATCGTGGACCCGACGGCTGTGCGAAACGGACAATGCGCCGCTGCCCAGGATCCGAACCAACCTAAGAGAGGAAGCCAGGGCGATCCCTTTAATATGGACCGGGACCAGGAGATGAAAATCACAGAGACCGTTGAGGGCGAAGGTAAGGCTATTAAACAACCATAATTCTTTACTTTTGTGGAGTTGTTTCAGAAATAATATTTAAATAATTACATTTATTGAAAGTCATTTATTTGGGATGGAATGTGAATGAGACAAACGGTGCTTGCGAAGGTTGCGGTCCAACAGAGCACGCAGGCGCCCTGAGAGCTATAAATAATTCAGGTGAGCACAAAACACATCTTAAGTTAAAGAAGAAATCTGAGACAATATCCATTCTGGGTTTACAAATCTTGAAAGAGTCACGTTCAAATGTAGAGATTGAAGCCAGATAGCTTTTAAGGAAATAAAATAATAATAAATCTGTAGGCTATGTTTTGTAAAACATTATTGTCCTGCATGCTGACAAATGTAATGTCTGCTCGGAGCAGCTTTTCAGTTTCATTCAGTTTCATCAGGTCCCCTTGTATGTGGCACTGAATCCTTTTGACACTTTTGACAACTTTTGACAGCTTGCTGTTTGCTGTGACTTTTTATTACCTGTCATATAAACAAATCACATATCAAAATATGGTAGGCCCTATACAAATTTTTGAACAAATACATAAAAATTGCCCTCTGCTGTGACCCAGCGTTTGTGTGTTACGTCACAGTGTGATTTTCTTAGTCACTGCAAATATGAATAAAGAAAAAATATCATTACCACCCACCAACTGTAATTTCTAACAAAAATATTTCCCACCTGATCTATGTAAATAAGTAGCACTGTTTAAACGTGTAACTGATCTCGGATCAGCATCATACCACACCTGCAGGATATGAGTGTTGCTGTGTGCTTCAGCACCTTCTGTGCAATCACTGTGAAGCAATGAATAATTCATAGGACCCTTCAATTCACCACTGATCTTCTGAAAAAATTTGAATGTGTTAGAATAACACAAAACTGAGAATATCGCAGAAACAGTTGTAATAGTTGTCCTAGTGATACATTTTTTACACTTTCCATTTTGCAGCGATAATACAAATACAGGAGATAATGCAAATATTTATAAAAAAAACAATTTGAATGATTTTTAAGCTGAGCCCACGGGAAGCCCATTCGCTTTTATATAAAACCCTAATCATAGAAGAAATGCTGCATGGGTCATGTGGATGTCTGCCTATCACATGATTAGCAGGCAGACAGGCAATATCTTTATTGAGTTTTAAACCATTTTATGTGCATATATTGTAACATTTGTAAGCAAATTGAGCAATCTCACAGGTTTATGTGGCAATGGATCTTGAGTTAGAACGGTAGGGTTACATTTGAATGCAATGCATGCTCTCTATTCTGACTGAGGAAATAGATCATGTGAGTGGAAAAGAGGCACATTCCCTAGCACTGTTTTTTTAACTTGTGTAATCACACTGACCAAGCATTGACTCTTATAACCCTTAGCATGTGACTGACACAGGCTGACAGATCAGTCTGGACTATAGTGCATGTGTGTGGAGGGGGGGATACATAACCACCCACTATGACATATCTTGAATTCTTTATGAACAGATGACACAGGCATACTTGAGTTTTTACCTCTGTGGGAAACACAACACAACAGAGCATTGCTTGTATACGACATAATAGACAATCAACAGGTTATGTTGCTTCCATTAGCCAATAGTTTACTATTAGTTTCACTCACAAAATTTTTGACCCGTGGTGTAGCATTTATTTGTAAGACACTATAAGATGCACCATCTTAATTGAAAACTGCATGGTGCTGGATCTAAATGCGCACATTTATAAAATGCTGCAAACAACAGATAAGCCTATATATGACTAACATAAAGATTCATTGTCCTCCAACCCGACACTGAAAGATGAAGCTGAAATGTGCTGCACTGCTATGAAATGTACACCTGCATGGCTCATAACCTGACTTAATTATTGACATCTAAAGCTTTTTGCTCAGCTTGTTAAACACAGAGTTATTCTTTTAACAGTGCAGATTCTTTTCTGTTCATCTTTGCTTTTGACATAAAGCTTATTAATATCTCTCTCAATGCCTCTGGCTCAATGGCCCAGTGAGTAAATAATGAGCCCATGTTGTTTGTTCTCCTTTAGTTCAGTTGATTTAATTGTGTAATTACCTTTAAACAGTGTTTTATTTACTTATTTGACAGGTCTCTTGGAGAGCAGTATGCGCCTGAAGCCTCATGAAGCTCAGAGTTACAGGAAGAAAGCTCTGTGGGTGTCCTGGATCTCCATAGTAGTGACGCTCATCCTGGCGGTGGCAGCTTTCAGTAAGTTCATGATCCTTATGCTGGCTTTGAAAGTCTAATAGTTGGAGTTGAAATAGTCTTGCAGACGGTCTGTTTCCTTACCAAATTTTTAGATATGGCAAGCTACATTTGAAATCTCTGACTTCTTGTCTATCATGTGAGCGGGATTTGGCCATGAATAATGGACCAGACCTTTCCATTTAAAGAGAGGTCTGGCTATGACTAGCTAGATTATTGGCAGTAACTGTCATCAAGAAGATCTTGGCACATGCATTTAAAGCTAGAACTGTCACTGCCAGTGCTGGCCTTTAGAAAATAATTGGCAAATGCAGCAAGTTGAAGCTAGAATTTGCCATTGTGGCCAGGGGGCGCTCACCTGGCACTTCTAAATTGTAAATTCTTACTATTAGTTGGTTGTTAGTTTTTTTTAAAAAGAAAACAAAAATAATTCTTGTTTTGCCTGCTAGTGTTGAGGTTTGGCAGGTCTGGCAGATGATTGTGAAACGACTGTGGATCGCATTCAAACTTGGGTCCTTTGTGAGTAGTTGGGCCTGAATACAACACAAATGTGGCACCCAAATGCATCAGTGCCCCCTAATGTGCGGTTCAGTTTATTCATATTTATCTTTTGAATTTTGACTTTTATCATTTGCAGTGTTTCTAGTTGCATCTTTAGTGATTTTGCGACTGTTTGGATTGGAGGTTTTTGCCAAAAAAAGCTTGCATGCTTTTGCAGTAAAAGACAGTCAATTTTGTTAAATACCAATGAAATAACTAAAGCGAAAATTGTTGTGAAAATAAGGCATTCCAATTACAGACTAATTACATTTTAATTGCCATTAAAGTGAAATTACACAGGTGGGACTGAACATAAGAGCATGATAAAAATGCTAATTTACAAGAAATCATGTCAGACACACTTAGAGGTTTTTGTTGTATGAACTTTTCAAACAAACCCTAGTTTTGTCTATTGAATGTTATTTTTGTTACACATTATGTGGTCTATTGACAGTCACATCATTACTCATGATAAATTAAGGCTACATCTAGACTATCCAAGGGCATTTAGATTTATGCATTTGGCAGACAATCAATCAAACAAAATCTATGATTTTGGTGTTGCCGGCAGCATTCTCTTCCAGTTTAGCTACAGGAATGTTTTCTGTCTTCATCCGGTGTGTAACATTGGTGAAATACGTACGTTTAAAATGTCAAAGTTTTCTGACAGCTGTACAACTGATCTGAGGATTTTAAAGACGCCTGATTCTTTGATGTTTTTTGCAGCCTTCGCGCTTATAATTTAGAGGTATCTAGGACAGAAATATGCTGATGCATATTTCTATTAGAATGAATGTGCTTGGTGCAGATCTCATTTACCTCATGCTTTCAGAATGCATAAATTGAGATATACTGTACTTGTTAAAGAGAATGGGATGGAGAGCATGAAAAGGTTGCCATGGAGAGAAAGATCTCTCTTCCTGTTTCTGCCTAACCACCTCAAGAGGTTTTTTCTTGTCATTTTGTCTTTAGCTTGCACAGTGAGGGTTTTATGGCAGAATTCTTTGTAAAGCCGCATTGAAAATGTACTGGGTATGTGAACTACGTGAAGATAAAAGTAGTTCACATACACTCACCTAAAGGATTATTAGGAACACCTGTTCAATTTCTCATTAATGCAATTATCTAATCAACCAATCACATGGCAGTTGCTTCAATGCATTTAGGGGTGTGATCCTGGTCAAGACAATCTCCTGAACTCCAAACTGAATGCCAGAATGAGAAAGAAAGGTGATTTAAGCAATTTTGAGCGTGGCATGGTTGTTGGTGCCAGACGGGCCAGGCTAAGTATTTCACAATCTGCTCAGTTACTGGGGTTTTTTACGCACAACCATTTCTAGGGTTTACAAAGAATGGTATCAAAATGGAAAAACATCCAGTATGCGGCAGTCTTGTGGGCGAAAATGCCGACTGATTCAAGCTGATAGAAGAGCAACTTTGACTGAAATAACCACTTGTTACAACTGAGGTATGCAGCAAAGCATTTGTAAAGCCACAACACGCACAACCTTGGGGCGGATGGGCTATAACAGCAGAAGACCCCACCGGGTACCACTCATCTCCACTACAAATTGGAAAAAGAGGCTACAATTTGCACGAGCTCACCAAAATTTAACAGTTGAAGACTGGAAAAATGTTGTCTGGTCTGATGAGTCTCGATTTCTGTTGAGACATTTCGATGGTAGAGTCAGAATTTGGCGTAAACAGAATGAGAACTTATCACTGTGCAGGCTGCTGGTGTAATGGTGTGGGAGATGTTTTCTTTGCACACTTTAGGCCCCTTAGTGCCAATTGGGCGTCGTTTAAATGCCACGCCCTACCTGAGCATTGTTTCTGACCATGTCCATCCCTTTATGACCACCATGTACCCATCCTCTGATGGCTACTTCCAGCAGGATAATGCACCATGTCACAAAGCTCGAATCATTTCAAATTGTGTGTGTGTGTGTGTGTGTGTATGTGGGTGAGGGGGTGGGCGAAATTATGATTTATATTATAGCCCTTGAATAAAACAGAAGAGCAGTTCTTCTTTACTGAGGACTGTTATGCTTTTGTAATATAAACATTTTATTACAGCCACATTTGTCATGAACTCACACCCCACTACTACAACCTAAACACACACATTACACCATTATGGCCACACTCTACATCCCAATACAACACCCTAAAAACACACATTACACCCTAAACCTTAATATACCACACACTGAACCCATACATTGCACCCAAAACCCTACTTGTCCACATGCTACACCCCCAATATTACACCCTAAGCAACAAAACCAGAATTTACTAATGACTGTGACCTGAATTTGTACTATTTGATTTTCTCATCCCAGTATCCTTCATTAACCCAAAGCCTGTGGCCCTGTCCACAGGAAGTCTGACTGTCTCATGCTTATAGCAGCATGTTTGGCATTTCTGCACAATGTTGTGTCACACTTAATGATGAGTGTGACTGAGTGCTGCTGCAGTATCACACTTCCAGCACGTAACATAATGCAAGATATGATGCCTTGTGACTGTCTTTGGATTCTTAGAATAAAACCCAGCTTTGTTTTTCTTGTTGTTAGAACTAAATGGATTAATTTTTTAGTTCATGTAAAAAAAATCATATGATATACTGACACGTTATTAGAGAAAACATAAAATCTGTGTTTTGTCATTAAGACTTGGGAAGGGTTGCTTAGAGATTTATTGAGAGTATGAACAGTGAACAACAGCTTGTTTAAACATTTACATAATACCAATCTGAATACTGTCCTATGATAAATTTCAGCAAACATCTTATTTCTCTGACAACTGTCTGCTGTTGCACTTTGGTTTTCCACATAGTGTTCATAGTAGCGCAACTAGAGCATGGCACTAACAAGACCAAGGTCACAGGTTCATTTCCCAGGGTACATGCTACCAAATATACAATTTCAATGCACTGCAAGAAATAAATCGACTCTACACTCAAAAAAATGCTGGGTTATTTTAATCCCACTGTTAGGTCAAAATGGGGCAAGCTCAGTCATTCGGTTAAAATAACCCAAAAAATTTTTAAATTTCAATTAAAACAACACAGCATTTTGGGTTATAACAACTCGGCATAGGTTAACTTTAGGACTGTTAACAACGCATTAACGCAAATTCATTTTAACAATTTCTGACCCAAGGCCTAGCACGTTATTAGATATTAGCCTTATGCTGCGTTTACACCAGCCGCGGTAGAGGCAGCAAGCGCAGGTGATTTACATGTTAAGTCAATGCAAAGGCACGATTAGGCGTCCTGCGGCGCGGTTCTCTCTGCCCGACTCTGGCTGGATCAGCATGTTGCAGGATGTGTGACGCGTTATACATGAGTGTTGCCAACAGGGAGGTTGTAGAGTGCCTGTGGTGGACAAACTATACAACGGCAACACTCATGACATGGTTGAAGGCTGTTTCATCTGGTTTTTTTTAATATTCATTTATCGGCCATTATGAATGCCGATACCGATAGTTTGAAAAATGCCTAGTATCGGCTGATAATATCAGCCTGCCGATATATCGGTCGGGCTCTAGTAAATAGTCATCAAACACCTAAAATGATCTTTATTTGTACGTTTTCTAAGAGAACTCTCTACTCCTCGCCACAGACTTTTCAGGTGCTGCGAGCAAATCACTCCACCCAATTAGCAGTGCTTTGCTTTCTGAGAATATAGTTCCCAGTATGTATATGATTAACTCTTTCACCGCCAGCGTTTTTAAAAAAAGTTGCCAGCCAGCGCCAGCTTTTTTCATGATTTTCACAAAAGTTTAATGCCTTCCAGAAAATGTTATTCTTCATATATATAAACATACAATATACCAATTGAAAGAACAGACCCTCTGCTTTCAAACAAAAAAAAACATTTCATCCTGCCTTGAGTAGTTCTTTTGTAATCAGTGTTTGAATATGGGTAGATTTCTGCAAAAACACCACATTTAGAGCAAAAAGCAGGGATAATTCCATTTTTGTGACGGACTTTTCATAGAGATCCCATTCAGAGCGATCTTTAAAACAAACACGGACATGCAGCAGCTTGCCATAGGGCTATACTTCCGGTTTTTAAAAGTTGCGAAAGGGCTAGTGGATAATAGAGGTATTGCGGAAACACGGAAATACTCGTCATTGGCGGGGAAGCATTTTCTCTTGATTGACGAGATATCTCGTCAATGGCGGGGAAAGAGTTAAAAGATGGCTGTGTCTCATATGACCTTGTTATTTGTACTCGCTGTGACTATACAAATCACAACGTATAAATAGGAAAATGTTGGCATTATTTTGTCACTTATTGGGAGCAGTATGCTAGCTGGAGCCATTTACTTCCAGTCTTTGTGCTAAGCTAGCAGTGGGTGCGTCAGACAGAGTTACGGGACAAACGGAGATGAAAAGGGTATGTATGGACTTATCTAACTCTGGGGGATACCATGTATAAGCTAAAGTCCCAAAAAATTGGCATATTCCTTTAAATTACAACCCATCGGGTTGGGTTTGTCCCTTTTTGACCCAAGGTTGAAAATAACCCAGGATTTTTTAGATTGCATATAGCAGGAATCTGCATTGTTATCATACCCCTTTTATGTTACGCATGCAGAGTAAACCAAGGTTCAAAAAGGCCACATTGAGGGTGTATGGCAACCATAATAAGGGTGAGCACCATCCCTAAACAACAAATGGGGAAAAATGGGCTCGTGGACTTGCATTTACAAATGTGATAACTGCACACCCACATCAAGTGTTAATTTTGAGGACAGGGCTTTAGATTGTAATATTACTGCATTTTATGTGACTTGACTATTGGAGCTGCACAGTTTTACGATGTTCAGAGAAATTGTGCAGGCTGCAGGTTTAATATTCGTCCAGTTGCTTTGGTGGGATAATGACCAATTAAATGTCAGGTAAAAAGTTTAGGTTGTCAAGGAAACGCTATAGGGTTTAAAATGGACCAGCTCACTTTACCTTCATAAGATAAATGATGTGAGCAGTAACTAAGATTTACCCTTAAAGGCGGAGTCCACGATGTTTGAAAAACGCTTTGGAAAAGGAGACAGGCCGACTACCAAAACACAGTTTCAGCCAATCAGCAGTAAGGAGCGTGTCTACTAACCGACATCCTTGCCGGGTTGCGTATGTGTGGGGCGGGTCTATCAACAGAAGCATATCTTTGTAATATACAGTAATATACATATCAGCAGATTTTATCTCTGGATTCATTAGTCATTGTCATGAGAGATGGTTGGGTGCCTCTACCCAGCAGTGATTTCACAAAAAAGGCCTTTGATTAAACATAGCTGCTGGCAGATGTGGTTTTCTGTACCGGCTGTAACTCTTATGCCTTACTGAATGTATCAGTTTTTAAAGTCATTTGTTGTATGTGATTATGAATATACAACTCTTCAGTCTTGTGAGAATTAGACACAGATGTTTTAGCTAATAAAAAAGATTTTGAAGACCAGCTTAAAATACTATATTTTATATTTTCCAACCATTTTTTTTATTTTGAAAATAATTTGAATCTTCATCACTTTGCAATAACTAGACATTTGAATATTTTAGAGTTTGTGTATTGGGAATAAATGCAAATTTTCTGTTTTGTTTCTTCAATGTCACCTTTGAACATTTTACTCTGTAGCTTCATCCACTACTTTTTAGTACACAGAATAAAGATGAAACAGCAATAAATACATCTAGATGTATAGAGAGTCAGATCCAGGATACCTGAAAATAAAAAATGGCATGTTCATAGTTTTTATTTACTACCAGTCACGTGAATGTATGATTTCCTGTTTTAGCAATAGTGTTTATTGTGCAATTTTTATAGTAAAAAATAACGCAACAGCTAATGCCTCTATACCGTCAGGTTTGAGAATTCTCTGCTTTGATTTTGTTACTGATATGTGACCCTGTCTGTGAAATCCAGGCTAAAGTCTCATAATGTAATTTTGATTTCTATCATTAATTTCACTTTAATTTCAATCCTGGATATGGCCTTACTCGCCCAACAATAAAAATATTAGAAGGTTTTTTACATTATTTATGTAAAAATAAGTTATTTCGAAAACGGTAAATTAGTTGTTCTTTTTTGTTATTGTGCTGGTGTGCATTGCATTCACAATTCTTATGAATGTCTCTATTGTATGTCATGTCAGTTATGTAGTGATGTCTTATGATACTAATTTATACATTACGAATGGGATTCTAGACAACAACAGATCCTAATGTAGTGCTGATGAATTAAACTGACATTTAGCCGACTGAGGCGTGGACGTTCTCCAGATAGTTACAGTGCTGCTCACTGTTAATTAAGGGTTATGAAAATAGTACACATGAAGTCTTATATTGCCTATTAGGGTGGCTTCACTAAAAGGCTGTTGGATCTTGCTTGAGTGCTGTATATTTACACTGGCACTGTCTTTATCAATGTCATCCTGACCTGTACTACAAGCTATTAGTTTCATATAATGGATTATACTCACGTGGTTCCATAAGCCAGAGAAGATAAATTCACTGAATATCTTGCTTTTTCTCTTTCTCTCTTTCTGATAGAATATAAATCAAGTTCAACCAAGCATTCTGGTGTCAAGAAAACATTTTCATCTCAGTGCTTACAAGTGTCCTAATAGATAGAACATTTTTGTGCGATACTGATATTCGATTGCTTAAAATGACATCTACCAATACCGATACAGTAGATACTGATTTTTACTCCTTGTTTCAAAGTATTATGTCATGAAATAGAAGTGCACAGCATACAAAATGCAATTCTGATTGTTACATAATTAAAAAATTCTGTATTCTGATGCTAAGATCTGATGTGTATTTCCATCCCGTTTGATAGACAGGATATAAGTTTCCCAATTCATGGCATTCATTTTGATACTGATGTGGATTTGCAAATTAAAGAGTTAAAATGCATTGATTTATAAAGTTTCTTATGATATAAACCCATCATATTGGATGACTTATTGTCATCATACACGGTGCTTCTCAGTATATTTGTCAGGCGTATATTTGACAAATAAAGTGCTAAAGTTTTCTAAAAATTTAAGGAACAGTTTACCCAAAAAGGAAAATTTCATCCTCATTCCATCCCAGATGTATATGAGTTGTATTCTTCATCTCATATTTATAAAAACATACAGATCAGCATAATACACTTTAAAAAGTACAAGTTGGATCAACTTTTTTCACGTTAAATTTTGTATAAGTTATGTTTGTAAAAAACATGGTTTTATGGTTGAATCAACTCAGATTTACAAGTTATGTCAACTTACTTTAATTTTTCTTGACAAGAGATGAGTCGCTAAAATATAGTTGAAAAAGTCAACTTAATTTTATAAGTTATAACAACTCATCTGTAGTTATAACAACTAATTTCTAGTCAAGATAAATGATAGTAAGTTGAAATGACTTGTAAATCTGAGTTGATTCAACAAAAAATTTAAGGCAGCAAAGATTTTTTTACAGTGTATTTTTTTCTGGGAAGTTAATATAGATTTAGGTCTATGCACATGGGTGTCATTTGTATCCTCACTTTATGTTCTGCACACACAGAATGTTCTTTTCTCATGCACACATTGTTTAACTGCCTAAAGCCTTTTTTCACCATGCTGTCAAAATAATGAATAACATTTGTTGTTTTGTCCTAGTTTTGCTATCACAGTTCTCAACTGGGCATTACACCTTACTGTTCCTCTGAAGCATCAACGCAAGGTTTGCTAAATGAGTTGCATGTATATTCTGTCAGGCCTGTAACCTGAGTAGAGCACTTGAGACGTCTGCCGTTTTGCTCCATTAGTAAACTGTCTAAACACATTACGTCTTTGTGTTGAGTGATCCTTCTAGACCATTTAGGTAGGACCTAGCAAGACTGGCACCACAAAATATACTGTGATAAAGAAAACAGTGTTCAGCGGTAGCCATGTTCCTGGTGCTCATGAGATACTTTGTTCTATTTCGTTCTATACTGTTTTGTTCCGAAATCCTTCACCTGCATGGCATTGTTGGGATCAGTGGTATCGCCAACTTTAAAAGATATACTACTAAAGTATATTTTTAGTATTATCAAAGACCATAGATATTAACAGGATGCTGCAGTGTTATGTTTTAGCACAATTTGAGCTTGGGACACCAAATTTATTGTGCAATTGATTATTTGTTGGTTATTTGTTGTTTCATTGCGACTTAGCAAGTGATTTTTTGTCATTTGGGTTTGGTGTTTGAACAACTTTTTGCCACATTAAATGACATCCTAACCCATACCCCAATTTGTAACCCCAACTCCAAGCGACCATAGTTTACAAATTGCCAAAATATGAGGAAATCTATATATTAAATTAAGTGAATGGGAATGAGTAGTGTATCATATGCTAAAAAAATTGGATTTTGGCATATTTTCACACTGTGTGCTATTTACGGGGTGGCAGTGGTTCAGTGGTTCATGTAGGTTGTCTACAAATCGGAAGGTTGGTGGTTCAATCCCCGGCTCCACCTGCCAAGTGTTGAGGTGTCTTTGAGCAAGACACCTAACCCCAGCTGCTCCCGACGAGCTGGGTGGCGCCTTGCATGGCTGACACCGCCGTCGGTGTATGAAAGTGTGAGTAAATGGGTGAATGTGAGGCAAATTGTAAAGCGCTTTGGATGGCCATTGGTCTATGAAAGCGCTATATAAACGCAGTCCATTTTACCATTTTTTACCATTTATATTCATTTCATGAGAATGGGTTGAAAACACTGCCTGGAGGCATTGTAAATATGTGACCCTTAAGACTTATAGAGCCAGATTTACTTACAGCTTGCGCCAGCATAAACCATCATTTTGGCGTAAATAACAGGATTTTCTAAAGACGCGCAGTGGACCATTAGCACTGAAAAGATTTGGTAGTAATTTTGAACTTATTGCATGCATTTCTAAGAGTTTCCCTTTCAGAAAGATTCATGCAATGTGATGTACTAATGTTTGCGCGTGTGTTATTTGCTCCATTATTTATCTCTGATAATCTTAAATCATTTTGTGCTTAAAATGGCTGCAATTATTGCTAAAAAGAAGAGGCATCACAGAGAGTACTGTAGAGAACGCGTGATACAATGCAGAGGATTTATTTGGAAAACCAGAGGAACATATAATTCGAAAATATTGTTTTTTGCCAAGCCATGTTATTTTTAATTTGTTGAAGTAAATAAAACAGGAGTCACTAGGAGAAGTCACACAATACCAGACATTTCAAAACTTCTTGTAAACCTTCATTTTTTGTCCTTCAGTTTTTTTCAGTGTACTATGGCTTCGTTAGCTTGGATTACATCCCCTGAATTTTCCGCTGCGATGTCCGTCGTGCTGACCTCAAGATCAGCTCTACTTATTTGCGACCCTGAACTAATTTGCGCTGCTCTTTGCATTGGTCATTATTGAAATCAGCTGTTGCGCCCGTATTTAATTCACAGATGCTACCACTTCCATCTGAGCTTTTTTGGAATTGCGCTCTGATGCTAATTTGCCGCGTTTTGCAAATCTGGCCCATAATCTACAAGATTTGGAGCATCAAAATTAGATTTTAATCATTGATTTTCTTTTAATCTTTGACATGACCTTACTCACTCAATATATATATATGTTTTTATATTTTATTGATATATTTTCACAGAATGTTTTACATTATGTTACATACTGTATGGTCGCTGAGACTTTCCCTATTATAAAATGTGTAAAATAGCATAATAAAGACTGGATAACTAAATTCTTCTAAATTCTAAATTCTTCTAAATTTTTATCAGCTGAATTTGTTTAGACCGCATGGATTGATGTGGAATTATGTTTTTTTTCTAGAATACGAGTAGGATATTACAGTCTATTTCACCTTAAAGGCACGGTGTCTGATTTTGAAAAATGCAAAAAACTTTAGCCTACTAGCATTGAAATCACGATCCCACCCTCCGTTCAAGTCGCCATCCAAAGCCACACCTCCTGCAAAACACATGAACACGCACAGACCGGAAGCCCATTCATCAGTGAGAAAACTTTGCAGTACAAAGTGAATAACTCTCAGGGTTTGGGACGGAGGACAAGAGAACCCAAGCGCAGACGATATCGGGGAGTGAACATAGAACATTTATTACATCAAACATGAAAAAGCCAAGAAGGGGGCAAAACTACATAAAACATGATTATACAATACACTGACACAACTTGATTAACAAGACTAAAAAACAAAACTGAATGAACAATAAGAACAGCATAACATGACACATGTGAACACGATGAATCAGCACAAGACAAGAGGAGATTAAATAGGGGAACTAAACGAGGGCAACACAGGTGAGAGGGATAACCAATAATGATTAATTAACAAGGAGAACAAGGGGGCAGGGACTAGGAACGAGACACCAGAAGCACATGACCCAATATATAAGGCCATTAGCCTCCACATAAAACAAGAGACTGTCAGAACCCTGCCATCACGATAAAACAAATATAAAACAAGACTCTTATGGCAGAGTCCTGACAGTAACATTACCAAAATAACGAACATAAACAACTGTTTTAAATCAGAAATAGATACAGCACGTTTTCGGTTGTGTAGGCGTAGTAGTTTGCTTGTAATTTTGAAAACATAAACATTGTTATGCTAATTTGTAGAGGAAAACAAACTACATAAGCAACACAATGTTTCATCAAAGTAGAACATCAAAATACAATCATATTGCGTACCTTCCTTACCAAAAGAAACACTGCAACAACCCTTTCATACCCTTTGCCTACCGCAGCTGTTTCCATCTCGTGGAAAAGCAGTAAAGTTACAGTTAATTTGGATTGTTGCACTATGCTGATCCAGACAGGTTTTGCAATTGTTGTTTCAAAAGATGTTTTTCGTTTGTGGCTCCTGTGCAGGTTGTCAATTCAGCAGGAAAGTTTGCCTTTCTCCATCTGTTTACAAATGGGAGGTGAGCGCAAGTGATCTGTCATAGAAATTGGTTATTTGTTAATTTTGCATTCAAGTTCATAAGCTCCAATTCTGCTGATGGAAATATAAAAAGATTTGACATCTACATTTGGTCCTTAATAAGTATATTTACTGTGCATACAGCATGGCCTTGATTACTATTTTCAATTCTGCAGAATTCATTTTGTTGAAAAGAACCATTGGGGCGTTTACTTGTGAGCGAGCACTGATCACGTTTCTGAGGTACTTGTCACATGCTGCACACACATAGCATCAAATCTAAATGCCCCAAAAACGCACACACACAAACCATTTGACTGTAATAAAAAAAAACGCTTTCATTCTGCCAGATACTGAAAGCCATATCAGTGTAAATGTGGTAATATTCTTCAGCAGAAAGCAGGTGCAATGCACAGTCTGTTAAACGAACAACAGCAACCAAATGTGCTCGACTGGCCGTGTTGGCTGGGAGTCTCTAATCTCAAGGGGCTCCTGGAAGCTGAGCTCAGACGTGAGCTGCATGCTCTGTGAGTGTGACCTCAATAAATCAACCTAGATTAGGGCTTTGAAATCTGGATCCCACAGGGATGCTGAAGGTGTGGAGGTGGGTGGGTCGTGTGGTTTGAGCATGTCCCCTTAAAGGAATATATTGATTATGTGAATAATGCTGCTGCACTTTCTTTTAATTCGTTTTTTTAGAATTATTTAGCTATGACCTGATATGCCTGCAATCAGCAATGGCAAAATAATTAACTTTACGTATGACTTAAAATTTAAGTCACATTATATTAGGTGTCTTTGGGCCGGTTTCCCGGACAGGGTTTAGATTAATCCAGGACTAGCCTTAGTAATATTAGGACATTTAAGTAGTTTTTACAAACATACCTTATACAAAAACATTACTCATGTGCATCTTGAGACAAAACAATGTCAACGATATTAAAATAAGTCAGGACAAGGTGTTTTTAAATTAAAGCAGGTCAAACATGCATTTTTGTCTGGGACTAGGATAAACCCTGTCCAGGAAACTGCCCCTGTACACTTTGTTAAAAATGTTGTGTTTTTTCATGAACAAACCAAACCTTTGGGTTATAAGGATGATAACCCATGATGAATTGTTTGAAACCATGGTTAGGCCAAATGTGGACATTTTGTGCTATTTATATGCACAACTTTTAAGTTAACCCATGATGGGTTGTTTGAAACCGTGATTGGGCCAATTTGGACATTATACACTCTTAAAACGCCGGGGTATTTCCCACCCAGCGTTGGGTCAAAAAGGGATGAGCCCAACCCCTTTGGTTGTAATTCAAGTATCATATATATATAAGCGGTTTCTGGGTTAATTTAACCCATCGGCTGGGCTGGTCCTTTTTTGACCCAGTGCTGGGCTGAAAACAATCCAGAATTTTGTGTTGGTTAATTACATAATTAATTAATTAATTATATTTACCAAACCATGAAAATAACTTATCATTGTTTAGACCGTAACAACTATGCTGTTACATACAAAAAATATATATATTCTAATAATGCTGGATGATTTGTTGGGTCAAAAAAGGAAGAACCCAACATGTTGCGTTATAATTTAACGATCCCATTCTTCTGTGTTTTTGAAGTTTTGATTGTGTTTACAGTGCGCAATATAACAAGTGTTCATGTTTGACGTGTAAAAAAACGTGGTATTTTTCCACACAATTTACTGTATACTGTATAGCGCTGTTTTCACTGTCCTCAAAAAAGTCCCTCCTTCAGAAATAAGTATTGAGTTCTGTTTGTGTAGCTTGTTTAGTTTGTTGTGATTCGACAGCAGCTTAGCTTAGCAGAGCCGTTTGAGCTTAGCTGGCGACTGACGTATTTCTGTGGCCGTGGTTTAGTCAAAACTCTTATATTGACGTCATTCAACCAGGAAGTAGAGGGCTGTAGTCCAAACCAGCCGTTCTCTGTAGTCCTTGAAAAGCGAATTCTGTTAAAGAAAATATATCGCTTGGCAGTGAACTTTAAGCATTATTATTTTCCAGGTATTATTTATGACAGCAACATTACACACTAACTAAAGTTTGAAAAATGACACCAGGAAAAATGTGACCTTTAACTTATGCCTTTAACTTATAACATTTTCTGGTTTCAGCTGTTTTATCTAATGATTGTGTGTATAATGTACAATATACATAGTGTATATACATGTAATTACACTTTTGCTCCATACCTAACCCTAAGCCCTACAATGTATTAAAGGTTTTTACTTAGTGCAAGTACAAGGTAGTTTAAAACACCTTATATAATGTGGAACCGTATGAGCATATAATTTTAACATATACATCAAATATACAAAGAATGTGTTTTGTGTTTTATACTGTTTCATGCCGTATGTCTATTCAATAACTTCCCCACATTAGTCAACTTAATTTGCCCCTTATGCCACAGAGATTACACACATTACTTGTACTACTATTATATGTTTAGCCCACTACTGCTATAATGTTTGTCTAAATTACACTTTTTAATTGCAATTACAAACAAATAAATCTTGGTTAACAGCAGTCAATACACATAGGGAAAACTTTTGTGTGTAAATGTGTAAAGCGGTTAAGCCTCCAATGTGTAAATTCTTGTGTGGATCAGTACATAAATACTCGCTTTCTCCAGCACACAACTGAACTCTAATTTGATTACACACACAGTCAATACATCTCTGGTTCACTACATTCTGACTGTTTATTTATGCTTTTTCATGGCAATTAAATACCTCCTTTGTCTCTTTTCAGTGGACAGGAGCCAGGTCAAACAGCCCTCATTGACTCAAGATCTTACCAGTACAAATATACTACTGAAACCCATAATAGGATTTTACTTCCTTCGGTATGAATGTTATGAGCAGCACCTCAGTGCTTCTGGATAAACTAGCAGATACTATTTGGATGCTGAAATGCTATTTTCCATTGGGATTCAATTAGTAACGTAATTAGGGGTCAAGCCCAGAATAGGTGAAGACCCCTATTGTATCCGTTCGTTTTCTTTTTATAATTATTATTCCTGTTCCCTTGCGGTCTATGGCAGCCCATAGAACCGTACGTAGGAAAGTTATGAAATTTGGCACACTGATAGAGGTCAGTCCAAAGTCCAACACATTTTAGGCTGTATCTTCGCCAAACTTAGGCCTATTGACACGACACTTGGTACTTGTGATGCCAGTCAGGAACTGAGGGTGCATGCACAGTTTCGTTGCAGCGCCACCTAGTGGCCAGACGAATGTTTTATACGCCTATAACTTTGGCTGTGATTGACGTATTTTCATGGGACTTGTTTCATTGGAGTTTTGAATAGTTGCCGAGTCCAACGATACCAAACATGCCAGGATTTGCCTTACGGTTAGCCCTGTGCATCAAAATAGCGCTTATTAAACACACGCGAATATCTCCGCGAGCGTTTTTCTGATCGACTCGAAAACACCATAGGAAGAACAATGCATTACCTTCTGAACAAAAAACTCCATTGGCGTTATATTAAAATTTCCATCAGAAATGGCCGAAAATTGCAAAAAACGAAAAATTACCTCAAAAAATTTTGTTTTTTACACATAAATAGTTATAACTCTGCAAAGAAATGAGATTTTTTCACCAGATTTGATACGGCGATGTACGACTACAGTCTGAGGCTACACAAAAAAACTGTATGCTTTCACCACTAGTTGGCCTTATAATTGAACAAAACCTGTGAAATCAAGCAACCCTTTGGTTATACAACTTCTTCTTCAACTTTCTTCACTAAACTAAAGTGTATAGTCATAACACTAACTAGATGCAACACAGTTATGACCTAAGGTTGCATGCACAATTTTGTCATTGCGCCACCTAGTGGTTTTTATGATAGAAATATGGTATTTTTTGCCTAAAACTGCTGCTACACTACAACTAAAATCTTGAGTCATCACGGATTAAGCCTTTAATGGCTTGGAGTATAATCATTGGTGGATGCCAAATCCACTCCCTAGCAACCAATGAGAATACCGTATCAACCATTTTTGCAACAGCTATATTTCTGCATCAGAACATTGTAGAGACATGGGGGTGGGCTCTTTTGACTCATTAACACCACTTTAACATTTTGTGAGCTGAGTATTGACATGGCAAGCACCACTCACATTTCCTTTAGTGTTCTAGTTGTCAATGCTCCTCAAGAAGAGAGGGAGAGATTTAGCTGAATGAGAACACAGCTTTTAAGCTGATAACTGTTATATTATTTTGTCTGAAATCAAGAGAATTTCCTAGGTTCTTTAAACTGCTCATCTGAACTCAACTTTCTTCTGTGCCCTTTTTGGCTTGAACCCGGTAATTGCTGCTTGCAGCTATATTTTATAGTTATTTTTATTGCAAGTGAAGATCTCTGTAGTTGTTCAATAAGAATGTGAACAGTTGGAAACAGTTTCTGAAAATCAAATTATATCAAACCCAAATCAAGTCATGCAAGGTTATAAATATGACATCTCACTCACAGAACAAATGACATCAGTTCTATTGTAAGGGGCCGCATATACAGTATGATGCCCATATTTCATATGAAACCTGAGACTCTGCAATTTCTCAATTCTTCCAGCATTTGTTATCCGCACTGGGATGAGTGCAGTAAACTCTACTCTGCATGTGGCAAATGGCCCAGTGCTGATTGTGAATTATTAAAGACAATGTATTACAGCAGGGCTGAGGACGATCATTGCTGGTATGGCGGATTGAAAAATTTGCATTCAGTTGCTTTGCACACACACAAACACTTGAATTGATTTCCTCTTACGACGTGTGACTGTGTGGTGTATTTTGGTGGCTCTGTTACTGTTCTCATTTTAAGTGTGTGATATTAAGAGTGCTTCAGACATCAATATAGCCATAAACCTTTCTCAAGAATCACTTTCTGTGCTGCTATTGTTAATTGGGTTGTGGATTATTTCCGTTCAAAACAAAGCATTAACTGAGCTAAATCATGACAATAAATGTCATAACTCAAACTATAAAGGAAACAGAAGTGAGGATTTGATATGAATATTTAAAGCAAGAAAACAATTCTGACCTCTCCTTGAAATCTAATTAATAAACAGGTGGTTTAACTGTCGTCTCTGGCCACCATTGAAATTCATAGCACACACAGTCTTACTAGAAAATGACAGCCTCGGTTAGTTCAGCTCCTTTGAGACGAGGATTAGAAAGATGAAAAGCCATTGGCCATTATCAGCCCACAGCAAAGAGAGAAAGGATATTCACATCATTTCTCATTCATTACAAATAGGCTTTCTATGTGAAGATGATTTTAAAATGGTGAGTTGCAAACAGGAGTCTATAGTGTTATTACAAGCTACTTTAATAGCTTTGGTAATGAAATGTAAAATGCTTAAAACGACAGATGTTACCTATTAAAACTCAGTCACGCTCATGGACTAAAGCAGACAAATTGTCACCTGAGACTAGTTTAAAGCGTAACTAAACCCCTGGTCAGAGCCTGACTCCACCCACTGGCAATATTTGAAAAATGCAAGAAAAGTGGGCAGATCCCAACGGAGATAGAGGGGAGGAACTAAGCTCGTACCAAGTGTGTGGTGAGATCGTAACAAGCATAGATATGTATATAAAGGCTAGATGGCTCGTCCGCGCTGCTGGCCAATTGAGTGCAACGTCCGCATTTTAGCATTGAGTTTTAATGATGCAGGTACTTTTAAATGACCATAACTTGCTTAATTTTTTACCGATTTTCAAACGGTTTGGTTTGTTATAAACGTCAAAGATGTACCTATGACACTGCATACCTATACTAAAAATAAAAAATAAATTCATGAAACATGTTAAAGCATCCAGAATTATAGCCACGTTAATAACGTTTGTAAAAACCCAAACCGTTTGAAAATCGGTAGAAAATTGAGCAAGTTATGGTCATTTAAAAGTACCTGCACCATTAAACTCAATGCTACGAGTGAGCGAGCGCCCTGTCGTAAGATGGCCGCCAGGTGATGCCGTTAGGGACTCCGCCTTGAGCCATCTAGCCTTTATATACATATCTATGGTAACAAGGGCGTGGTGAGCTTAAACCTGCTTACGTCACGAGTTCTTTTTTGGACCCAACATCCAATAGGAAAATTCAACTGCAGTACCCACCGTTCAACCTGAAGAGGGCAGCACTCAGACGTTTTGAAACACTTTATATCCAAATGTCAAAAAACTTACTAAAATCAATGAACAGCACCAATAAAGCATCATTCTTACAGATCATTAACTAAAAAAAGTTGGTTTAGGGTTTAGTTACTCTTTAAAATGAATGTGGTATGTGCAAAGTGTGAATCAGAAAAAATGTGCCAACCATTTCGATGCACAACCAAAGCATCGACAATGACAAAACAGGAATAGAAGGTTATGAATTAAGTTTTTTTTTTCTTCAGAGAAACACACAAGGTTATGCAGAACGTTAATTACTGACAGCTGTGTTTATTTATTTATTTATTTGTGTAGTATTGTATTATTATTTTTCTTCTGATCCAAGGTCCTGAGACGACCGTAATTCAAGTCTAGATGCTTTATTAAACACTGTGGTGCTATCAACACATTGCTCTGTTTGTTTGAACGTCCACATCAGCTCAGCAACACTGGCTTAACCAATGGCTTAAGTCTGTGTGGGCACTGTTTGTCTGGACTTCACACATGTGATTGCAATACATGAACTACACCAGCATTTGCTAAAGCTTTAAATAAATTCACCACCTGTTATGTAACAAAACCCAATTTATTTAACTCAACATATTGCTTCCTAAAACTGAAAAAGAAAACAAGAACGACCACATCCACAGACTTGTTGTTTGGCTTTATGGTTCGTGTAAGATATCAAGCAGTGTCTAGCTCTTCTGTTGCTATGACACATGCTGGTTGAGTCTGTCTTTAAAGTTAGAGATCAATAGAACAGTGAGTGTTCTCGACCCAAGAAGGGGGCAGCAAATAAAGCCCATCAAATGCAGGATCACGGTTTGTAAAGTGGAGAGCTTCACATCTATACAGTCAAAGAGCTTCAGCAAAAGCGTTCTGTCAGAACACAGCAGGCAGTCTTTTATAATTCACTTTTTATAAGAGATGCGAAAAGAACAGTAAACAGGACATTTAAATATAGTTTTCATTCTGTCGTTGAGGTTTGGGCTTTTTAATTTTGATAGTGGCTTGCGAATATCTTTGATGTTCAAATAATATTAGTGGTCAGGTTTTCCAAAAAACAAAAAGATTTTAATCTCGACCCTCTAAATTTGGGTTTATTTGGGTTGGTGGTGGCAGTGGCTCAGTGGTTCATGTAGGTTGTCTACAAATTGGAAGGTTGGTTTAATCCCTTTGTTGATGGTATGTATTTACACTTTTAACCCTTTCCCCACCATTGACAAGTTATCTCATCAATTAGGAGAAAACATTTGCATGGAAAACGTGTTCCTGATGAATTGTTATGCTAATCTGCAATACAGCAATTATCCACCAGATGCACTTACCCAATATATGAAAAAAGTGAAGCTAAAAGTTATTTACTAATTTAAAACTCTATGTATGTTTTGATCAACACATCCTCACCCCATGTCGTCAATATTTGACGACACTTGACCATTCGTCAATATGTGACGGGGAGGGTATACCTTTCGCGTCATTTTTTGACGAACTGGGGACTTCAATACTATTACGTCCGTTGCATTCTCTTTCCTATTTTCTTACCATTTTCGCGTCGGTTTAGGGTTAGATTACGCAAAATTAAACAGTGCACGCGAAATTAAACAGTTGTCACCTGGCGGTGGGGTTAGAGTTAGGTACGACAATTGTCACCTGGCGTTGGGGTTAGAGTTAGGTTTGGGTAGGGATGTCATTATGTAAATCTAACCCTAAACCGACGCGAAAACGGCAAGAAAATAGGAAAGAGAATGCAACGGACGTAATAGTATATAGAAAGGTATACCCTCCCCGTCACATATTGACGAATGGTCAAGTGTCGTCAAGTGTTGGCGACATGGGGTGAGGATGGGTTGGTTTTGATAATCATTCTGAATCTGATCTCTAACAAAATTCCTTCACAAAAATGCAATTATTTCAGCTTTTTGCTAAAAAATTATTTTTAAAGAAAAAGACCCATATTTAAGAGTATAAACAAAGAAAAAAAATATAGATATGATGAAATGTTTTTTCTCCCGTTTTGTTTGTTTATTGTTTGTTTGAAAACAGAGGGTCTGTTTTTTCATTTGATACACTCTAAAAATGGCTGGGTTATTTTTGACCCATAATGGGTAAATATTGGACAGAACATGTGCTGGCTTGAAAATGACCCAATGTTGGGTTGTTGTTATGCAACCATGGGGTATAATAACCCAGCAGTTGGGTTAAAATAACCCAGCATTGGGTAAATTTTTAACTCAGAATGTGTTCTTTCCAATATTTACCCATTATGGGTCAAAAATAACCCAGCCATTTTTAGAGTGTATATTATACAGCGGGGAAATTAAGTATTTGACACATCATCATTTTTATCAGTAAGGGGATTTCTAAGTGGGCTATTGACACAAAATTTTCACCAGATGTAGCCATCAAGCCATACAAAGAAATCAGAACATTTAGGTATACAAGTTGAGTCATAATAAATAAAGTGAAATGAAACAGGGAATAAGTATTGAACACACTTTTTAGGCCCTTCAAAGAAAATGTATGACATAAAACATTCTAAAACTTAAAAATTGAATTAAACAAAATATTAAATTTATATAACGTATTCCTGTTGGTTATAGCCTTAATTTCACAGAATTTATGATAAATTAATGTATTTTATAAAATGTCATAAGACTGAATGGTTCTTTGAGGAACCAAAAATTCTTCTTCTATGGCGTTGCTGTGAAGAACTTTTTAAGAGCGTATTGCTGTTTTATTCAAATTATATGTTTTCAAGCTACAAATCAGTTCATGAGCAAAATGTGCTTTTAAACATCCTGTTTAATGTTGTCTCAGGAACACATTGATTCCCAACTGTTGTTGTACCATAAGTATACTTTTCAGTGTACTGTAAACTGTGTTTTGTAGAAATCTGTAAAATACAGTAGCAATCGCTTGTTACTATACTTTTCACCATATAAAGAAGGTGTTGTAAATTAGTCAACTCTATAAAGTGCTGCACCATGCAGTCTCAGAGTCAGAGCCTACTGGTTTATTGTATAAATATAGCTGCATTTTTCTTACACTTCTTCTCTGTTGTTTTGTTTCCCACAGCTGTATCGTTCATGAGGCACAGTGCATCAGCGTTTGGATTTGCTGTAAGTCAAAACAAATATAACAAGCTGCATAAGAGAGCATTAAAGAGATACTGCAGCCAAATATCAAAATTACTCCATGATTTCCTTACCCCCAAGCAATCTGAGATAAAAATGCACATCATCTTTCAGATGAGCACATTTGGAGTTATTTTAGTAAATGTCCTTGCTCTTCCAAGATGGTAGAAACAGGATTTAGGGAACAACTTCTCACTTTTAACAGCAAAACGTGCATTCATCCCTGTTTTTGCCCATTATAAGCTTGGAAAAGCAAGAACACTTACTAAAATAACTTCAAATGTGTTTGTCTGAAAGGTGATGGAGATATGTATTCCGGATGCTTGACGGTGAGTACATTGATATTTGGCTAGATTTTCACTTACATTTTTTTTACATTATGCCTTAAAACCATGTTTTGGACACCAATCTTCTAACCTACAGTATGTTGGATTGATTTTAAAAGACAACAGACTAATATATCACTGGACTGCATATAAAATGGTAAGGTGATCTGATCATTTCTATGGTACTAATGAATCACTGTTGTTTTTCAGTTTGATGCCATGTTAGATGTTCTCTCCTCTGTTATAGTGCTGTGGCGTTATAGCAATGCTGCAGCAGTGCACTCTGCCCATAGAGAATACATGTAAGTAAATATTAAATAATTGACAATAATATTTTGATTGATAATGTTTTTGCACACTATTTTAAAAATCACCTATTCTTAGAATTGTCAATGCTCTTTTTGGTAACATTGTAAATGACTGTAGTTAATAGGAATAGTGTAATATGAATTATTAAATATTTAATAAATGACTCCACCGCAGCTCTGAGGTTAAAGATATTCATTTATAAAACGTCTATAAATGTTTTATTTTAGTCTGATCACTACTAAACCAAGAACATCTTAGGATATAAAGTCTCATTCCCATCGACTAAATTTAGCCAGAAATTCTGTAAAGCATTTATCAGTCTGAAGATGGTTGTGTCATTTATCAAGTTTATTGAGAGATCAAATATCTGCCTTGTTTCTGGCTTTCACCTTGAATGTCTCAATTCAAAAAGCATTACATACATAAAGGCCTCTGCGCTGGTTTCATTTTCAGTCTGTGAGGGGGCTTGTGAATCTCATTTCTTTGGTCAGTGTGTCAGAAAGGAAGATTTATAGAGCAATGATGAATAAGAAGTGAAGGTCTCTGTAGGTCTACCAGGGGCCGCTCATCTTGGACGGAAAATATAAACAAAGTATTTGTAAATCGATTTAGTTCACTATTTCCTATATCTTACAAAGCAGGCAGTAAGTTTAGCTCAAAATACCCCACAGATCATTTGTTATAGCATTACCAACAGACAGTGGTTAAAAATAGATCTGATTCCTGTGAATGTCTGAGACAATAGACAGCAGTGTGCTAACGAACACATTTAGCAAAGGCTTTTGGGTAAAATTAACCAGTCAGTCAGTGGCCGTAGGTGGGGCTTTGTTTGTGTGATGTCACATTAACAAGATAATTAAAACAGCATATCTCATAAGACTGCTTTGGTTTAATAGGGATTAAAAAAGGAGAGGGTGGATTATTTAATTGTAGGGTTAATACACGCCTGAATTGCATTAGTAAATATCAAGTCACTATGGGCTACAGGCGGCTAACTATGCTTGCGAGGCTGGTGTCAGATTTCACACACACTCTACCATGGCGAGCAGAAAAGAGAGAAAGCAATGCAAGGCTGCTCAGCCGTCTTTCAAATTTGTAGTGTGGGTTAATTATTTGCTCAAGTAGATTACATACAAAGTCAATGCAAAGATGCAAATAGACACAAATTTGCGCAGGGCGATGCGACTGAGGAGAATTTTAACTCAAACGGAAAATTCACATGATGCAAAGTAAAATTCTGAGTTATAGAGCAAGGAACGAATGAATATATGTACTGTGTAACACAGCATAACATGATGTTGCACTTTGCAATCTAAATGAAAGTTACTGTACTGCAGTACTAAAAAAAATTGCTAATTTATGTATGTTTATTTTCTTGTATGTTTATTTATCAAAAGTAGATTTTTGGATTTACGTCAAATAAAGAGAATTGCAATTAAAACTTTTTTCCTTCCTAACATCTTACTGTTCCTGTCACCTATAGAATATGTAAAAACCTTGTAATGGGCTAGAACTAAACCGAATACATATTAAACCGTGAACTGTATGCATATTGTTGCTTCCCTAGTTCGTACACACACATGTATGTCCAAAGACCTTGTAAAAGTGGATTTTGCATGTGCCCTAACACTTCCTTTGTGAAAAATTATCCGGCTGGTAGTTCTATATATATTTAGATGTTTAGTCATCCTCTCTGAATCTGGATAAATGTTAACAGAAAGTCAAGGGCCTTATCAACATGAGCTTCCTCTGTTCTCTATCTACATAGCCTGTGTGATACTTGGAGTTATTTTCATCTTGTCCTCTTTGTGTATTTTGGGGAAGGCCATCCATGATCTGGCTGTCAAGCTTCTTCCTGAAGTGGTGAGTGGGTCAATATAATGGTAATATGTAATAATAAATGAATAGTTCACCCAAAAATGAAAATTCTGGAATCATTTACTCATACACAGGTCAGTCCAAAATCATATGAGTGTTTTTTTTTTTAAAGGGACACCCCGCTTTTTTTTTAAATATGCTAATTTTCCAGCTCGTCTAGAGTTAAACATTTAATTTTTACCATTTTGGAATCATTCAGCTGGTCTCCGGGTCTGCCGCTGCCACTTTTATCATAGCTTAGCATAGTCCATTGAATCTTATTAGACCATTAGCATCACACTTAAAATATCCAAAGAGTTTCGATATTTTTTCTATTTAAAACTTGACTCTTCTGTAGTTCCATTGTGTACTAAGCCCGCCAGAAAATTCAAAGTTGTGATTTTTTTAGGCAGATATGGCTAAGAACTATACTCTCAAACTGGTGTAATCATTAAGGACTTTGCTGCTGTAACATGGCTGCAGCAGGCGTAGTGATATTACACACTGCCCGAAAATAGTCCCCTTGGATACTTTCAATTGCAGGGGACTATTTTCAGGCGGTTCTGATTTTTTATTATTACGCCAGAATGAGAGTAAAGTTCCTAGCCATATCTGCCTAGAAAATTGCAACTTTTAATTTTCCGTCGGCCTTAGTACATGAAGTAACTACAGAAGAGTCAATTTTTAAATAGGAAACATATCAAAATTATTTGGTTATTTTTGCACGATGCTAATGGTCTAATAAGATTCAATGGATTGTGCTAAGCCATGCTAAAAGTGGTACCGCCAGGCCCGGAGATCAGCTGAATGGATTACAAAACGGCAAAAATCCAATTAAACTCTAGGGGAGCTGAAAAATGAGCACATTTTCAAAAAAAAGTGGAGTGTCCCTTTAAAATGTCATTAGTAAGGGACTGAAGCTTTCAAGCTCCACATATTGTATTGGATGTAAAGTGTTACTTTTCCTTTTAGGAACATCATTAGAGTGATTTAATAATGACAAAAATAAGGGAAAATTATGAATTTTAATTTTGGTTGAACTATTAAGGCGAATCTTGCTAAACTAAAATAAGTATTTTAAACCCACTAGTCAGATGTGGATTTTTCACTATATAGCTAACAGCAGTCTGTTCAGTCATCATTCATTAATAATTCTGGGACTGGCTTCATTCCAGTGAGCTGCTGGATAATTATTTCAGAGGTTGTGATGGTTTTGCAATTTAATCTTCTTTAATTTAATCTGTTTTACACTTCTGATAAATCTGTTATCAAAACCCTACAACAGAACATGTATTCTCACAATCCCCTATCAACCTAAGGTTTATTGATGGTCAGATCCAGAGCAATCATCTCTGCATCACAATATACTGTATCATCTATGTTTATGTTCACATATACATACTCTAGACCACTGGTTCCCAACCCAGGATCCGATATACTTTGTTATCAAATAAAGATGCATAAACGTTCCACTAATCATTTTATACACTTTTTTTAATCATATGCTTACAATGCCAAGATAAAATAATAATACATATTTTGCTTGCTCTATCTCAACTTGCTTCTCAATGTAACAGCAAAATCAAGAGGAAAGTTGGATGCAAATGGCTGGGGGGGCTCAGATTGGCGTTTTCAAGGAAAAAGGTTGGGAACCACTGCTCACATACAAGAGCTAAGCTACAAAACCACCAGTGCAACTCTTACAGAAGTTCGTATCTTAGTAAAATTTTGAAATTTAAATCTATTGATTCGTGTTCATGGACACAAACTTTTCGTATTTTTCATGTCACTCAGCACAATAGTTTGAGCTGGTTCGTTCACCATAGTAATGGTTCACTCTAAAAATGGCTGGGTTATTTTTGACCCATAATGGGTAAATATTGGACAGAACAATTTTTAACCCAGCACGTGTTCTGTCCAATATTTACCCATTGACTATGAGTCAAAAATAACCCAGCCATTTTTATAGTGGACTCATCGGTACTGTTTACTCTTAGATTTGAGAGATTTGAGTGTCAGAGTGACACTGGTTTAAAAATAAATTAAAAATGAGAGAGAGAGAAAAAACAATACAGCGTCTGTGTTGTAACTTGGTGCAGGCACAAAAAATACTTTCTGTTGAAATACATTACACTTTCAGAAAAATAGGTCCAAGCTATCAATGAGCAGTAACCTCTAAAAAAAAGTCAGATACTTTATGTCATATAGGCTACAGATATGCATACATTTGGTACCAATATGTAGCTTTGAGGTATATGCACTCTTTGATACCAATATGTAAATGTACACTCCTAAGGTGCAAACGTGTACTTTTTGACAGGGTGCTACCCCCGTGACAGCTAGGGACCCTTTTTGACCATTTTTAAACACGCGCTGAGAGACATGAAGAAAGAGGACAATCGTGTTCAAGAACATGAACCAATAGATTTTGTGACTATAACAAAATAGTTACCAGTGGTGGCTGGTGACTTCTCTTCCGAGTGGCGTGACTTCAAAATTTGTGTTCCTTGGGTCATGTAAACCATGTGCATCATGCTTCTTGTCAAAATATGTGCCTACACATGCTTTGAAAGGGTTTATGATAAAAGATTTTAATGTTCACGAAATACTCGCGAGGCACTTACTTAACACTAAACTCAGATTACACATGAGATTAAGCAAGAATCTGGCAAACGCGAGCGTCACTTTTATCATGAGTGTGCAGCAGGCACTTATTTTGACAAGACGCATGAAGCATATAAGTTTACTTGACGTGCATATGACGAACAACACACACAACGGGCTAAATGCATGTTGTGACGTGCTTCGCCCTCAAAAAATAAGTCCTGGCCACCGCTAATAGTTACACTACACTGTTTGTTTCCAATCACAGCATATGCATCTCACAAAACAACACTGACAGTGCATGTCTGTGGCAAAATATACATTCCTCTGCATGTCCTACTTCATAATGTAATTCAACTCATTCATGAGTTTCAGCTCTTTGTGAAAAAGCCGAGGGGAGTTAAACATTATCTGCTCTTCTGGATAAATGACTCTTCCTGTTAAATATGTGGCCGGTTTGATAAATGAAAAGATGACTCTGACATTGTCTTGTTTTGAATGGATTCTTGTCATGTTTTGGTTCAAGCACCATAATGAAACTCCACTGGAGCTGATTTTAATGATGGATTTGTGCTGGCTGTAAGCCCTCTAATTTCATCCATTTTGTTCTGTTGCACTTGGATAAATTTCCATTCGGAAATGGGCTTCCATCATTTTTAAAACTCTCTTTTTGGCATTCGTTTGGAATTTTTTTTCCTCTCACATTCATTAGTCTCTTAATTTAATCACCTGGCCCTTCCTGTCAGTACACTTCACTGACAAACGCACTGAACCTCTGGTGTCTTCAGCTGTGTGATCCAATTTATCTAAATTGGCAGTCTCAGCTGGCTGGTCTGCAGCTTAAGAGATGAAAGTCTGAACTTCAACACGTCCCTTGTCTCTCAGCTGTTACTTACAGATAAAGGTCTCTGAACAGACCGGCTGAATAGAAATGTAGGAGAAGTTGTTCTGGATATGTGTGGGTGAGCAAGACAGGAAAGAAATAAAGAGAAGCAGGAGAGACAAAACCAGCTTTAGTTCATTTTTGATGTATTTTTTTGAGTAGTATAAACAGGACATTCATTATTGTTTATTTCATAATGCACCACTGATATATAATGCTTGACTATATATTTTCTCATTTGTACTTACACTAACATTTGACATATAAGTGTTATCCTTATTACAAATGTTCAATTTATACATAAAAATTTATTCACCAATTAAGTAATTGGTTTTCATCCACATTCTTGGTTTTAAAGATGTTTAGTAATGTTGTATATATATATGTGTGTGTATATATACCTCATATATACACCTTTCGTATATATACACCTTATACCTTTCAACATATGTGTATATATACACAGTATGTTAATCTCTACATTTCTGCTGTGAAAATGGCTTTATTTGTCTTCTCTCATCAGGATGACTTTCTGTTTAGTGTTTCCATTGTCAGTGGCATCATATGTATCATTCTTGCTGTTGCCAAGTTTATGCTGGGCAGGATTTTGACCAGCAGAGCCCTCATAACTGATGGTATGGCACACACACTCATTAACACACAATATTAGCAACCTGTACTACACTGTAAAGAGTTAAATCTGCTCTACTTAAAAAAAACTTACCTAAAAATATTTTTATAAACTTCAAGTGAACATTTTTAATTAGTAAGAAAATTTAAGTTGAAAAAATGTTTCATTTCACGCTTTACCAATTGAAGTTTTTTTTTCTAGTTGATCCAACTTTTACTTTTTACAGTGCAAGTCTTTATAAACCTTAGAGGCAATGTTTCTATAACAACCCAAGCTTACTCGCCATACAGTACGTACCTCTGCCTATATTTCTGCATAGCCTACACTCACCTAAAGGATTATCAGGAAAACCTGTTAAATTTCTCATTAATGCAATTATCTAAACAACCAATCACATGGCAGTTGCTTCAATGCATTTAGGGGTGTGTCCTGGTCAAGACAATCTCCTGAACTCCAAACTGAATGTCAGAATGGGGGAAAAAAGGTGATTTGAGTGTGGCATGGTTGTTGGTGCCAGACGGGCCGGTCTGAGTATTTCACAGTCTGCTCAGTTACTGTGATTTTCACGCACAACCATTTCTAGGGTTTACAAAGAATGGTGTGAAAAGGGAAAACATCCAATATGCGGCGTCCTGTGGGACGAAAATGCCTTGTTGATGCTAGAGGTCAGAGGAGAATGTGCAAACTGATTTAAGCGGATACAAGAGCAACTTTAACTGAAATAACCACTCGTTACACCTGTAGTATGCAGCAAAGCATTTGTGAAGCCACAACACGCACAACCTTGAGGCAGATGGGCTACAACAGCAGAAGACCCCACCGGGTACCACTCATCTCCACTTCAAATAAGAAAAAGAGGCTACAATTTTCACGAGCTCACCAAAATTAGACAGTTGAAGACTGGAGAAATGTTGCTTGGTCTGATGAGTTTCGATTTCTGTTGAGACATTCAGATGGTAGAGTCAGAATTTGACGTAAACAGAATGAGAACATGGATCCATCATGCTTTGTTACCACTTTGCAGGCTGGTGGTGGTGGTGTAATGGTATGGCGGATGTTTTCTTGGCACACTTTAGGCCCCTTAGTGCCAATTGGGCATCATTTAAATTCCACAGCCTACCTTGGCATTGTTTCTAAACCATGTCCATCCCTTTATGACCACCATGAACCCATCCTCTGATGGCTACTTCCAGCAGGATAATGCACCATGTCACAAAGCTCAAATCATTTCAAATTGGTTTCTTGAACATGAGTTCGCTGTACTAAAATGGCCCCCACAGTCACCAGATCTCAACCCAATAGAGCATCTTTGGGATGTGGTGGAACGAGAGCTTCGTGCCCTGAATGTGCATCCTACAAATCTCCATCAACTGCAAGATACTATCCTATCAATATGGGCCAACATTTCTAAAGAATGCTTTTTAGCACCTTGTTGAATCAACGCCACATAGAATTAAAACAGTTCTGAAGGCGAAAGGGGGGTCCAACCCAGTATTAGTGTGGTGTTCCTAATAATCCTTTAGGTGAGTGTAAATACAATGCGCCACATATACATATTTCAGCATCTTTCAATGGAATGTCCAATAGAGGTGTTTGGTTTTTGTCAATTTTGACGGTGGAAAGTTATGAAGCACAGAAATGCACAGCATGCCTAGCGACTTATGGTGTCCTTGTGGGTTAATTTTAATAAAAGACATCCAATTAATACATTTTCCTGGAAACACGTTCTTGACATACCCTTATCAGAACACGATCAATAATGACATTTATCCACTACAGCCACACAAGCATGAACTAAAGAATATACGCCAATTATGTTCAGTATTGTCTGCTTTGTAACCTTGAATGAACCCACATCAAAACTGACACTCCAACCGAAAGATGCAGCAAGATATGTATCAGGGGCAATGTATTTCAGGTTAGGCAGAGGTACGTAATTCCAATGAGACGTAGGTCTATTACCAACCACTTTGAACTGTTGAGTCATATACGTATCTGTATTTATTCCTTTAAACAAACTGCTTCTGACAGTTGGAATCTAAGGAAACATGAATATCTCCTATAGGACACCTCTGAAAAAATGACTGCACATGTCTGTTTGGCGCGTTAACACTTGCTATTATTCTCACATTTGTCTCTGGTGGGTCCAATCACAAGTGGTGAGAGGAGTGAGATTTCTGTTTACACCTGCTATTCATGTGCATTTCAAAAGTGTCTCCTGTGACCACTTGTGATCAGATTTAATCTAGGAGAAAAACCAACTGTGAAAGTGTTGTAAAAAGACATTATCGTGTTATTACAGAGTAGTTTGATAAAAAAGAGCTTTTTCTGAATGCAATAAAGTGTTACCAACATCATTCTCCTATTTAATGATTTTTGTGGCAGCTTGCTGTATAATTTGGAAGATTGATGAGCTAACAGAAAATCTAATGATGTCGCATTTGATTTTCTTTTATTAGGGTTTAATTCTTTGGTTGGAGGCATCATGGGCTTTTCAATCCTTATTAGCGCTGAGGTGTTTAAACATCACCAAAATGTTTGGTATCTGGATGGAACCGCCGGGGTCCTGATTGGACTCATCATTCTAGCTTATGGGATCAAGTAAGAATATTCAATCTATTACCTGCAGAGCATAATAATGTTTTAAAAGGGACATTTCACAAGGGTTTTTTAAGATGTAAAATAAATCTTCGGTGTCCCCAGAGTACATACAGTATGTGACGTTCTAGCTCAAAATACCATATAGATAATTTATTATAACATGTTAAAATTGACACTTTGTAGGTGTGAGCAAAAATGTGCCGTTTTTGGGTGTGTCCTTTAAAATGCAAATGAGCTCATCTATGCACTAATGGCGCTTTTCCATTCCATAGTAACCCATGGTTTGGTTTGGGTCAGGTCAGCTCACCTCACTTTGGCTTGGTTAGCTTTTCCATCGAGTTTAGTAACACTTCTGAGTGGAAGAGAATATGGGCGCGTCGTTATATTTGCGCTGCCTACTGCTGTGACATTATACAAGTGAGAACGTCGTTGGAATACATCCCCATACACATTAATTTAACGTTATTTCTCAGTCCGCCACAAAAGTAAAATTGGCAAATAGATGTTTACACATTGCAGTTATCACTTCCTCTGTCTCACATGACAGTTTCTGTACAAACACCCGTGGCGTCAGTCAACACACTCCACTGAGCCTCATTCAAGTTGCATTTAAGCATATATGCGGACGTGCGCGTCGCCAATGTGCTGCCACCAGTGTTGGGTAAGTTACTCAAAAAAGTAATTAATTACTAGTTACTAATTACATCTTCAATCATGTAATTATATTACTTTACAAATTACTCTCTCCAAAAATTATTTAATTACTTATTACTAATTACTTTCAAAATCCTATTTAGTACATGATACAAGGATAGGCTTGATATAGCTCGAAGAAATAATATATAAAAATACATCAATTAACCTGATCCCACTTAAGTGTCCAATTCTCTCTATTAACTAATTATTACTTTTGCCTTAATATACTCCAACTACTGCTTATTAATACTAAAGAAGTTGTTAATTTTAAGTATTGGTAGAATTGGGGACGGTTAAGGACATAGAATAAGGTTTTGCAGAATGAGGCATTAATATGTGCTTTTAAGTATTAATAAACAGCCAGCATCTCATTAATATTAATGCTAATAATCAACCAGTTAATAGTGAGAATTGTAAACTTAAACCATGTTAAATCCACTATTGTATTATAGTATACATAATTGTTTTACAGTCCATACACAGTATTTAGTTACATCAGAAGTAACTGTAATTAGATTACAAGAAAAATAAGAGTAATTCCTTACTTTACTTTTTCAAGGGAAAAGTAATTAAATTACAGTAACTAATTACTTAGTAACTAGTTACACCCAACACTGGCTGCCACAAACTGCAAGTCTGGAAAAAAACTGGTATGGTGTTCCTGATTGTCAACCTGTGGATGTTTTTCATTGCTAAAAGGGAGTTTGGGAACTTATAGCAGAGTACAGATGACAACATGTTTGCTCGAGACAGCGCAAGCTAGCATGATGGTAAAGCTAATCTTTTACATTATAGTGATGACACAGGTAGTGACAATTCTCTCAGACCAATCAGTGATCTACAGTGTTTTCGCATCACATTTTGGTATCAGCTCGGGTCGCTTGAATCCCCAACTTTTTTGGTCCTACAAAAGTACTTCGTTCTGCACCCAGTTGAAAAACCACCAAAAGTAAGCTGACCCAAACCTTAGGGTAGTATGCAATGGAAAAGCGCCATAAATAGCAGTGGCGTGGTTGGATAATGCAGATTAAGGGGCGGTATTATCCCCTTCTGACATCACAAGGGGAGCCAAATATCAATGACCTATTTTTTCACATGCTTGTGGAGAATGGTTTACCAAAACTAAGTTACTGGGTTGTTCTTTTACACATTTTCTAGCTAGGTTGATAGTAGCACTGGGGACCCACTTATAGCACTTAAAAACATCAGATTTTCTGAAGAGTTTCGTTGCAAAAAGAGATAACTCTGTTTTTTAAATCTTTTAAATTTTCAGAAATCTCATTTTTTGGTGTGCATTCTAATTAATATCAATTCAAATACGGCTAAGTAGCACCATAAAACAAAATAATAACATGAAAATAAACATGTTTTGACAAAATTTTTTAAAACGGAGTTATCTCGTTTTGCAACGAAAGTCTTCATATATCCCCTTTAATGTCCTCTAAAACTTTTAGAGAGAAAATGTGGTTTTAAAGGCATTGGTCCTTGCAATGCGGGTCTCACTGAGGTTCTCATAGCACTTCTCTCCTGCAGGCTGCTGATTGACATGGTACCACGAGTAAGACAGACTCGAAACTATGAGCGCTTTGAGTAAACCTGGATCAGAGAAGAAAGGCAACGGTATGGATCCATCCATGCTGAGATACCACCCCCACCCTCTGCTCCTCCCCTGCCTCTCTCTCATCACACCCAAAGACATCCAAGAATAAAGTCTGCTGGCAGCCAATTCAGCATCATGATCAGTACTCATCACACTTTTGATCTCATGATGTCCTCTTTCACACAGCATAAAATCTTGTGGGTGAATAAGGGGGAATTAACATAAATGCAGAGCTAAAGGGGGAAACACTAAGTCCAGGCACTTTCTTTAACATGAGATTCTGATTTTAAAGAGAGATGTGCATTTATAGTGTCCATATAGTCTTCTTGCCACATTTTTAAATACTGTTTCGCTTTCATATTTTGGAGTAAATTTTGATCTCTGTATAATTAATGTCAATGTGTATTTAAAACTATTTGCAGCTTTTAATGCACTAAGCATTAGTGATATCTCTATAGACAGCCAGCATTCATCGTTTCTTCCCTCCCAAAATGAATATATTATACACGATGTATGGTATGTTAATATTTGACTGTAAAATATTGTATATAATCTTTCAGAGCACTTCCAGTACTCATTCAATAATGAAAGCACATTAAACATGCACTGGGGCGACAAGTGCATATTAAAGGTTTCTCTCATCCACAGTTCAGGGTCCACAGGTATCTGTGAAGGGGGATAACAATACAGATTACGATTACACTGAGCCTGTATGTGTTGATAATGGAAATGTTCAACCAGCACAAACCCCTCAATATGAGTTGTGGTTAATAATAGCTTGACTCCTATCCAAACATCACCAATACAGCAAAAATAGCTAAATGTGGTAACATTTCTGGTTTTCTTTCTAAATTTAAGAATCTTTTATAAACATGCCTTAGAAAAAGACATTACTGGTGTGTATATTGAGACCAATTAATGGCATATATTTTAAGATTTGTCAGTGCAAGTTATTTTTAGTTGAGACAGCTCAAACATGTGACTAGGACTAGCCTTAAAGGGACATTGCACGATTAAAAAAGATGCTGGTTTTCCAGCTCCTCTAGAGTTAAACATTTTAGGGTGTTTTCACATATAGTTCATTTTAAAAGAACCAAACCCAGTTCACTTAAAGTGAACCAGAAAAGGAACTAGCTGAATGTGACCTCAGTCCTTTTGGTGTTCACAATATAGTGGACTCAAAAGAGGACCTAGTTCTTTTTTAGTCCTCTTCAGAACTGAAGTGATCTCAGACCCTTTCTTGTTCACATCACAACTTCATACGAACTCAGACCCCAGCTTTCTGTGATTTTGATACAATGTCAAAACCACACGCGAAATGGACCGGGACCTAATTGATTTCACATATCAAAAAGAAATCGAACCACAAAAGAACCCAGAGGCGAACCGTACTCAGACCATCACACTTTTGACCACCTCCAGACGTGGTTTGAGTTCGGTTTGCTTTTGGGTCCTTTTAGGGGGGTGTTTGGAGGGCTCAAGGGAACTAGGTGTGAAAACACCCACCATTTTAGAATCCATTCGGCCGATCTCTGGGTCTGGCGCTGGCACTTGTGGCATGGCTTGGCACAGTCCATTGGATCTGATTAGACCATTAGCATCGCAACTAAAAACAAAAACAAAGAGTTTCGATATTTTTCCTATTTGGGGCTTGACTCTTCTGTGGTTGCATCGTGTACTTAGACTGGCGGAGGTTTGGAAGTTGCGGTTTTCTGGGCAGGTGTGGCTGGGAACTGTGCTCTCATTCTGGCGTGGTGATCAAGGACTTTGCTGCCGAACCATGGATGCAGGGGGCCCAGTGATGTTACGCAGCAGCCGAAAATAGTCCCCTACCATTGAAAGTTACTAAGGCCCTGTCCCAAATGGCGCACTTCATGTGGACTTTCGATCTCGTGGCCTTAAATTGCGTGTGCTTGCTTAGTCTACGAGTCCGTTGGGTGTCCCATCTGTCATTTTTGCGCTTCGAAGTGTGCTCATCAGCGCCCCCTTTGCCCCCTTGATGCGATCTTCGGCGAAGCACGCACTGCAGCAGGCTTCGCGCACTTTACCAACCCAGAAGTCCTTGCGAAAGAGTATTCAGACCAATCAGACGATGGAAGGGAGGAGTTCACACTGATGGGAAACTTCTCTTCGTATTTCCGGCGTGATGCTCAAGTCTGTCCCAAAATACGACTCTGGTGCACCCACGTAGACTCACATCAAGGGTCCCTAAAGTCTGCACTACATGATGTCATCAAAGTGTGGACTCTGAGGAGGACCACATGTCCGGAGTGTGCCATTTGGGACAGGGCCTGATGGGACTATTTTCAGGCAGTGCATAGTGTCACTGCGCCTGCTGCAGCCATGTTGCATTAGCGGGGTCCTTGATTGTTGCGCTAGGGTGAGAGTGTGGTTCCTAGCCATATATGCATGGAGGATCGCAGCTTTTGATTTTCTGTCGGTCTTATTGCGCAGAGTAACTACAGAGGAGTCATGTTTTGAGTGGGAAAAATATTGAAACTCTTTGGTTAATTTTTTTTGGGCGATGCTAATGGTCTGGTCGGATTCGGTGGATTGTGCTGGGCTATGCTGGGGGTGCTGGCGCCGGACCCGGAGATCAGCTGAATGGATAAAAATCAAATGTTTAACTCTAGGGAAGCTGGAAAATGGGCATATTTTCAAAAAAAGTGGAATGTCCCTTTAAGCATTGTCTGTAAAACAGGGTGTTAGTCTTATTTTATATGTAGCAATCTTAAAAGCAGCAATTAATCTGATTAACCTTTTGTTATGTGGGGATCTATTATAAAGTTTGCCAGCTTAAATTGAATTTATCAGCTATTCTTTAGTGCCAGGTTAGATGATGGCTTGAACAGGTTGAAATATTGTCTGATGCACAAATGATTGATTCTGGCTTTAGGGGACAGATAAAGTACGAATGATTGGTGGGTTATGATGAGCTTGTGAAGAGGGCGTGTAGTCCACAATGTAAAACAATACATTGTGAATATGAAGCACATTTAAGTAGCACACTGTTTAACAATACTAATGTGAAATACGAGTTTTCATCTTTAATTTGTTTATTTATAATAACCCCATATATCTGCAGGATAAACCCTCTGACAAGCACAGTAAATTCATTTCTGTTATTTTTTACTAGTGATGAAAGCAATTTAGCAGTTGTGGGAAACATTTCTTTACAAAGTATCATACACACGTATTTATTCATTACATACTATGTATTATTATAAAGAATATAGTGTATACGCAGCACTTGATCGTTTTAAACGTCTTCTGTTGTCTGTCTCATACATTTGGGACTGAAATGTAACTGAATGTACATGACTGTGATGAATTCGCAGCTGACCTACACTCAAATGCTGGGTTGTTTCAGGGTCAAATATTGACAAACCCAACAATTGGGTTCATTTCAACCCATGTGCTAGATTGTTTAACCCTTAGTTGAGTAACAACAACCCAGAATAATGTTAATTAAAACCCAACTGTTGTCCATATTTGACCCAACTATATGTTGAAACAACCAAGGATTTTTTTGACTGTATTGCACACTGATGTATCAAGTACAACAATAATATCAGACAATCACAAGCCTAGAAATAATCTTTTGTGTACTGCTGAATGTGATTTCATCTCAAGAGGGAAACTTGACATATTTGTGCTGTTTAAATTATCAGGACAAAATGGTTAGTTTTAATGTATTTATTATGGATATTGATATACAGGTGAAGCTATTGGCACATGATGTATTACAATGGTGTTATGTTCATTTCATTTATGCATCAATTGACATATTTTGTTAACTTGAATGTTTTTCAAATTCAGTGTTTCATACTGTATTGAATCAGACTGTATATGTGTATACACTGCCAATGGTGACTATATTATTTTAATGTGCCGAATGCTATATTTTGTTTACACAATTTGGTATTAAGTACTAACAATATTCAAATGTCAGATCACTTTTTATTGTTTATTTGCATTATTCTGTTCTCATTTGTCACTATATTTACATTTATGCATTTTTATCCAAAGCACCTTATACGTGCATATTATACGTACATTATGTATGTTCTCTGGCTTCAAATCCACAACCTTTTGCACTGTTAATGCTCAAACACTGAGCTACAGGAAAACTCATTAGTCGTATTGTGCTGGTTTGTAAATCTCTACACATGTGTACAGTAGATCCTAATGTATCATCAACCAATGTTGGAGAATGGTGTTGTACGGTCATAGATTTTAGTGGCTATTGTTGCTTGTGGATTACTATTAAGATCAACAGGATCACACAATGAGTATGACTCCTATATTGGCCTGGTTAAACTTATAAAGATTGTACAAATCACAAATCTGTCTCGATTCCAAAGATAAAACTGTTAAACTACTAGTTAGGCCCTGTTTTAGTTGGCTTAGACATGAAGACATGTCTGTTGTAATGCTGTAGTGTAGTCTTAGCATTTACGTAAGCAATACTCACTGCTGTGCTTTGCATGTAGACAAACCTTTTACCCACTAAATGCTGCACAAACATATGAGCACATGCATACACAAGCAAATGCAGACACAACATTTCCAATGTAAAATCATGTCTGGCACATAGACGAAAGGTTTTGAATGTACATTTACTTCATTAGTAATACTACTGATATCTATATTTATGTAGAACATGTGAAAGATGAATAGCTTAACTGTAAAAGTTGTACAAAAATAATAAAATCTTAAAAAAAACTGTCTAAATGTGTTTAATCATTTCTGTTTTTTCACCTGTTATACTAAAAACATGTGTCATTGCAAATAAGCACACTTTAACAGTAACCCTAACAAGTGAACACATGTCAATAGTTTTATAGATGTATCATAGGGTTAAATTCACTCTGAGGGCAAAAGGAAAAACTTAAAATTTGCATTTATGCATTTGGCAGTCTGAATTACAGTGCATTCATAATATACAATTTTTATCATGAGTTCAAACCCATACTTTTGCACTGCTAACACAGGCATCTGAACAGCTGCAGGATTTACTTTGAATTGCATTTATGCTTTTAGTAGAAAAGCAACTTACAGGGCACTTAATGTAAACATTTTTCATCAATATGTTTGTACACTGGTATTCAAACCCACAACTTCTGCACTGCTAATGCAATGTTCGAACAACTGAGCTACAAGAACACAGGACCCAATTTAAAGTAGTTTTTTTCTGTCAGTGTTAAATATGTTGTAGGTATCCTTTTATGACCATAATTACATCTGTTGGATATCCATAATGAAGCAGAAATTGATTTCTGTGTGACTGCTGTTCATCAGGTGTTGTGCACTTATCATTTCTGAACACTAGATGGCGGAATGTTAACAAGCAATTACACTCCCAGTTTAACAGACTGACTATAGTTTACTAATGACAAAGAAATTAACCCTCCAGCCACCCTCAAATATATAGACATAAACATAAACACACGTGTTAAAAAAACACCAAATCAAATAGTTAAAAAAAACTTACACGACTTGCATACTAAACAAATCACACACATTTATTATCATTTTTATTGTATTAAATAAAGTCAGGTTTGTAATTACGGACTTTGTTTCTTTGATTTTTGGTAAAGAAAATACTGTTTATATAAAATTAAAGGATTTAAGTATGTGTAATAGGTGCAAATGTATTTGTTATACTTTATACAGCCAGCAGGAGGCACCGAAAGAAAGATGACAGATTTGTGTCTCACACGTGATCTTTGCAGACATCACAAATTATTGTTTCTCTCACAGATAAATTCACAAATTACTAAGTTTGCACTGCACTATAGTGTGTGGGATCTCTGTACAGAGTGAGGTAAAACTTGTTGACAGTATTGGATACAATAGTACTTTGATTAACCCTTTCCCCTTCGAAATAATTTAACTCTCTGTCTAGAAGCAAAATCTGGGTCTCTTTTTAAAGAAGACACCAAGTCTTGCAGTGAAGTGTCTGGATTTGTGAATATTAAATTTAAAAATAGTAATAGCAGTTTAAGTTTAATGATTAAAATAAAATAATGCAATTAAGTATATATTTGATATTAAAAACCCATAAAAATGAAAATGTTTTACTCATAATATGCTATGAAAATAAGGCCATGAGTCTCATTTAGTTTTGATCCAAATTGCAAGTTAAAATCACAAACAATGAGGTTTTTGTCACACTTTTAGTTGTTTTACCAACTAAGGCCACTAGGTGTCAACCGTTCAACGGTTTGCTGCATATTAACAAATCACAAATTGATAAATTACTGTCACTGCATCATTTATATAAAAAATTATGAACTACATTCTAAGAACTACATTCTTAGAGCTTTACAACAATATTTAGTTTGTCAAGATTATTTCAGGTTTATAGGATATCTAATAATAAATATGTAAAAACACATTGCGCCCACCTGTTGGCCACTGGCATTTTAGAAAATTATTTGTACTATATCATTATTTTTGCAAAATGATGATGAAATATGAAAACCTCAATCTGAGAGCTTTCCAACAACAACATATAGTTTCTCAATATTAGTGCTGGTTAAAGGTGCAGTGTGCAGATTTTAGCGACATCTAGTGGTGAGATTGTGAATTGCAACCAGTGGCTTAGTGCACCCCTCTCTTTCGAAACCAAGCATGCCGCACAAGCTCTGAAAAGTGAAGCCAAAGCGTCTCGATTGCCCTCCAGTGACTGGTCCCAGTATAGATCATAAACCCCACCTCCCCCGTGTTATTCAATGGGACTTGAGACCAACAAATCAATTTAAAACAACTTCAATTATCTTTTTTTCTGAAGCTGTTTTCTGTTATTTACATGAGTTTTTATCACGCTGATGTAAATTCAAGTGTTTGTTTAAAATAAGTTTGTTTTTAGTTAGTTATTTAATGCTATAAAAACGGTGGTGTCACGTCATGATTGACAGCGGTGATATGCGCATTCTGCGAGAGCGGGGCCTTGATTTCGTGGCTTTACTTTCTGTTCATTACTGCAATGACTGGTCCCGAAATCGCTACTGCCCAGACTCAAGACCCAAGATGTCAGCACCGTTTCAGGACACTGCTGTAGAAATGGTGGTGCAAAAGGGCAACTTCTATTTAAGGGGCCCGCGGTGTATGTAGATAAAAACTGTTCATTCTAATGTAATAAAAACATAATAGTTAAATATGTATATTAGATTGCATTTTTGTCAATAGATATATGATAAATAAAAGATAATATACATGCAGCTGGATATTATCGCAACATTGACCCCTTTAGACATAGTGATAGAAGACCAAGAGGTTTATTGCATTAACAAGCATGATGTACATTCTCTGATTTATTGTATGACTACATACAACATGATTAAATAACTGAACATAAAATATCAATTTTAAATATTTTACTAGCTTATTTGTAAAAAAAAAAAGATTTTATATGTAATCGATAGTTGTACCGACTCGCAGTACCTAAAAAAGCGGTGTGTTATCAGTTTAAATGGTTGTTATCAGAAAAGGGACTGGGACTGACCAATCAGAACCAGTGTCCCAGAGATCTGTGCGTTGATTTATTATGACCAAGTACAGTATAGGCAACATTTAACATGCTTGCCTCTTGGTTAAATCTTTCGTAATTCAGTAACATACACCCAGTAAGCTTAAATTCAGTTCAGTCTAATAAACACCACTTGTTGAAACTACCATCTGCCTTTCCGGTTTCCGACACTTGGATTTCAGAGGACTTCTGCAAGAAGCTCAGCGTGAGCTTTCAGTGTCAGACTGCTGAATGAACAGATTTCACACTGGAAACAGGCGTAGAGTCAAACTAAAGCTTGGAGCCATGGTGACAGACGGACCACAGAAGCCAAAATCTCTTGGGCGATTGAAAGTGAGGTTCAGATGGGAGTCTAGCTTTTAAACGCTCCCCCAAAGTTACAGGGAATGACAGGAATCTCTCGAGCCATTCCTCCCCTGTCTCAAGTGTAAATCCCTGACTGACGTATTTGAAATGACTGTTACAGCTGTTCAGTGTTGTTTTTGGACTCAGGGTCTATAAATGCAAACTGGTCTTTGACTTATTCGGATTCCACAACTCTCACATGTCAAAGAGGCTTAGTTTAGATACAATGTTGCTGTTTTCCCAGAATAGCACATTCTTGTATCATTTTAAATATTATCTATTTAAAAGCTTTAAATGAGTGACATCTGAGACTCAAAAAGAAACTCGAAATCAAAGGGGTCTGTCTTGTTAATAACACAGTTGAGGAGTGGTGCATCTCTTCACATGCTATACTGTACATGCCTGCGAGGAGCTGATAGTTAAATGTTCTCATGGTTCACATTTCTCATTCCACTTTGTTCCCAGGCCGGTCAGGCTATACAGTAACTCAGAACCTGTTCAATTTTCTCCACCCTACTAAGACAGATGAACTAAATGCAGAGTTAAAGCTTTGTTCGGTGAATGGAGCAGCATTCCAGCGATGATGTGAAGCATACCACAGCACAAGATCATATGAGCTACGGCTCACAGCTGCAGATCTGACACTTTATCTCCTTTGGCATGACTTTTCCTCCACGCTCCGATCCAGGAAACTACTGTTTATCGACTTCTTAATCAATGTTTTACTGCATTGATGTGGTTTATGCATTTTGAGGACATGAGTATTGCAGATGTTTTAATGCACATGGTTGCAGATGTTTGGTAACATTTCTGACAGATATATTAATCTTAACATCATTTACTATCCATGTATTGCACTTCCAGACAGTCATGGTGCATTATAAAAGGAATAGAAGAAAAAAAAAGAATGCTTGCTAACATTAATTACTCAATCATCATTCATAAGACTTTAACAGAAGTAGTTTTGAAACTCATTTTTATCAGATCAGATTTTTTAATGGCTCAATAAGTTCATTACGGATCTAAAGCTTTTTTCCAAACTCTTTTTTTTCTATTATGCACATATTAACTGAGATCAGCTCATGCTTTGATCATTGCTTGGGTTTCTTTGCCGTTACATTGTGTTCTGTATTCTGTAGGCCATGTTGTCCATCCATCACATAATCACAAGATTAGTTTTGGTCTTCTTGTTTTGAAGTCACAAATCCTCTTCACCATGCTCATGAGACACCAGACAAAGGGCTGGATTTTAGAATTGTATTGATTTAAAGGCACAGACGACCACGCTGCTGGAATCTAGTTTAGGGGTGTAAAGGCAAAATATCTAGATGCTTAATGGATTAGTCAATTTTCTTAAAAATCCAGATAATTTACTCACCTCCATGTTATCCAACATGTTGATGTCTTTCTTTGTTCAGTCGAGAGGAAATTGTGTTTTTTGAAGAAAAACATTCCAGGATTTTTCTTATTTTAATGGACTTTAATGGACCCCAACACTTAACAGTTTTAAAGGAATATTCCATTTTCTTAAAAGAAAAATCCAGATAATTTACTCACCACCATCCAAAATGTTGATGTCTTTCTTTGTTCAGTCGAGGAGAAATTATGTTTTTTGAGGAAAACATTGCAGGATTTTTCTCATTTTAATGGACTTTAATAGACACCAACAATTACTACTTAACTCAACACCTAACAGTTTTTTTCAATGAAGTTTCAAAGGACTATAAACAATCCCAAACGAGGCATAAGGGTCTTATCTAGTGAAACGATTGTCATTTTTGACAAGAAAAATAACAAATATACATTTTTAAAGCACAACTTCTCGTCTAAATCCGGTCGTGATGCGCTAGCGTGACCCCACGCAATACGTCATCACGTCAAGAGGTCACAGAGGACGAGCGCGAAACTCCACCCCAGTGTTTACAAGTGTTGAGAAAGAGGACTGTTCCTACGTTGTTGTATGTCAACTGATACTAATTAATGTCTTTGTGTCAGTTTATTGTTTACAATGGTCCGCAAATGTGCGCTTTATATATGTAACACGTGACCTCACTACACATTTACGTTAGGTCGCGCTGCACCAGACCTAACGTTGTGGTTTAAAAGAGCATATTTTTTATTTTTCTTGTCAAAAATGACAATCGTTTCGCTAGATAAGACCCTTATGCATCGTTTGGGATTGTTTATAGTCCTTTGAAACTCTGTTGAAAAAAACTGTTACGTGTTGAGTTAAGTATTAATTGTTGGTGTCTATTAAAGTCCATTAAAATGAGAAAAATCCTGCAATGTTTTCTTCAAAAAAACATAATTTCTTCTCGACTGAACAAAGAAAGACATCAACATTTTGGATGACATGGTGGTGAGTAAATTATCTGGATTTTTCATTTAAGGAAATGGAATATTCCTTTAATGCAGTTTAAAATTGCAGTTTCAATGGACTCTAAATGATCCCAAATGAGGCATAAGGGTCTGAAACAATTGTCATTTTTGGCAAGAAAAAAATATGCACTTTAAACCACAACAACTTTTCTTTCTCCGGTCCTGTGACGTGCCAGCACGACCTCACGTAATTGCGTAATGATGTGGAAAGGTCACGTGTTACATATATGATATGCACATTTGCGGACCATTTTAAACAATAAACTGACACAAAGACATTAATTAGTATCATTCAACATACAACAATGTCGGAACGGTCCTCTTTCTCAACACTTGTAAACGCTGTGGTGTAGTTTCGCATTCGTCATCCGTGACCTCTTGACGTGATGACGTATTACTGAGGTCGCGCTGGCGCGTCACATGACCAGAGGAAGACGAGAAGTTGTCGTTTAAAAGGGCATTTTTTTTTTCTTGCCAAAAATGACAATCGTTTCGCTAGATAAGACCCTTATGCCTCGCTTGAGATCGTTTAAAGTCCTTTGAAACTGCAATTTTAAACTGCATGTTGGGGTCCAGTAAAATGAGAAAAATCCTGGAATGTTAAAAAACATTCTTCTCGACTGAACAAGACTTCAACATTTTGGATGACATGGTGGTAAGTAATTTATCTGGATTTTTTTTAAGAAAATGGACTAATCCTTTAAGTTTACAGTGGGATAGGATCCTATTAACAACAACGCTGATTAAGACATCATTGCTGCTCATGGAATGTATGATAGGGAACCAAAGGGGTGCAACTGTTGCTATGACAACAGCCATAAGCTACCATATGGAGGGGGAGGGTGAAAACAGGCATCTAATAAATGCCAATCACTGATGGATAGAGACGTCTGCAACGTGTTGGCAGATGGACTCAAGGGCACAACCGTGCAAATAGACAGGGGTTTTCCTGCGAAATCATTCCTTTGGAGATCTCAGTTCATGTGGTGAATGTCAGCCTATCTCATAATGATATTCAAAGCAATATAAATGTATTTCTTATTAAAGGACAAAAATAGATCTCATATTGCAGATCTCCATCTTCCATCATCAGTCATGAGTCGAAATTTCAGCATCAACAACTTGTGGCTTATTAAATTTACTGAGTTAGCAAACAATCCAGAGCCTTCTCGTGATGCATCCGCCTCGGGAATAAACATATGATGGATGCTGCCAGTAAAACAGCTGTTGCAAGTGAATAGGATTGTAACCCAAGTTCCTCACCCTTGGGAATGTTAATGTGCAACCTTTGTTTGTGCAACTGGGCATATCATATGAGTAAATGTTCCACCAATGTCCTTCATAGCCAAAGTTAGTATGTAGCATCTGGTTTCCAATGCAGTGTTTACAAACAAAAGCAAATGGGGGAGGGCAATGGCATTCAAGCAATTAAGTTTATGATAGCCCCCTAAAGATTCAAGTCAACATAGTGACGCAGGGATGATGTATTTTTGTATGCCAAGATAACAAGATAATCTTTATATAGGCCTAAGAACATAACTTTTATGATTTTGAAGTCAAAATACTAGTAAAAGCTAACCTTAAGCTACAAGGGAACTACACCATGATCTCTCGATATCAACGTCATGCAACTCTTTCAAACTTTATTATGCACATTTTTAAAAACATGTTCCCTGATAAGAAAATACTCTGTGGATGAATGTTTGTTGAAAATTGTGCCCGTGTTGCATTGGTTTTTAGATTGACAGGTTGACGATACATGCCATTCTTCCCAGACGCATCCCTGTCAGGATTTCGGTGCATCTTCTGGAAGTTGTATTTGTTGACCGCATACGCAGTTAAAAACATAAGACATACAATCATAGTTTCATTCTTACCTTAAAATGTAACAGTTGCTTTTTTATAATAATAATAATAACAATCCTCTATGACGTATGCAGTCAACAAATACGACTTCCGGAAGACGCAGGACGCGTCCAGGAAGAATGGGACGTATGGTCACCCTAATCATCCGTGATGATGTTTAAAGTCCCAGACAATGTTGCATCTTCTTAGCAACCGCACTTTAAAAAACACTTTGAAAAGTCACGAGTGGGGGTATTACTGCTGTGTTTTAGGTCGTAAAATAAAACTTAAAAAATATCTTGGGCTTATGTTAACCCAAGATCCTATTTAAGGTGTTTAACCAAAACCCCAATCAAAAAACCCTTTGGCAACCAGAAGTGCTAAAATGCTAACTCGCTACAAAAATATGACATCCCTGCGGCACTCCATAACCGACACATTTTCCTCTGAAATAACGAACAAGTAGAAACACAGAGAACAGGTGTGGTTACCTGGACCTCTGCGCAGATTGTACGTAATTTGCTCTCAGACACGCCTCTAAATGTTTCAACATGCTGTTAAAATAACTGCGATAACGCAACTGTGAACAAATAGAGGAAATACTTGACTGAACTCCTTCATATTGCGTAATCCTATAAGAGTCATGACCAAAACATCTAACTGAAGCTATTTATTGGGAGATATTAAATTTGGTAGTTTACTATAAAGAATTTATAATTAAGCTTATGTAATAAGGCGTGCAAGCAAACTAAAGCATAACAAGAGCTAGCAAGCGTTAACTTACATACCAGTGGTATATAATCTTTCCATCTGCTTTAAAACAGTGTTGGTTTAAACATGTCATTTTGGGCTTTACTGTAAATAGAGCTGCTATTTTTGGACAATCAGCAGGTTGAGGTCAATCACACAGTGTTATTTCAATCTTTTCTATAGGACTGTATTCTGTTGCAACATTATCATAACTAACTTTTCTAAAAAAAAAAAAAAAAATCTATCTATTGGATATGTTTCATTCACATTTTTTACTGGAAGGCATGATTTTAAATAAATATGTACTGTATGTCTGTTATGTTGCCTGTGTTTGCCCTTTAGATGTGTTTGTTTGATGTAAATAGGACACATGTGATTATGAAAGTTGAGCTTTTAGATTGTTACACCCTGTTATTGAGAAACACCCAGAGCCCTTATTCAAGCTGGATAATGTTTGACTCAGAATACAAACACTGCTAGAAATGCAAGAACAAGTTAAGGCACGTCTTACAATCTCTGTACACACAAATAAATGCTCCTGTCAGCTGCATGCTGAAATTTAATGACTCAGTTGATTTCCTTTATTAGGGTCTCACATCCTCTGTGGTCAAATGGGTGACTTGGAAATTTAACCTAAGGGGAAGATATTCCACAAATAATTGTACATAAAATGAAAAAAAAAAAAGTTTTTCAAAATCTTCACTGTTAACAGCCATAGGGACTATAAAGTGTACACTGAAAAAAATGATTCATTGAATTTAATAATTTTTTTAAGGTAAGTAGTTGCAATCAATTTATTTAAGCTACATTTAAACAAAAGTTTTATATTTTATTTTACTTTACTAATATTTTTTGTTTAAATGTAGCTTAAATAAATTGATTGCAACCACTTGCCTTAAAAATTGAGTAAATTCAATGAATAATTTTTTTTCAGTGGTAGTATGTGTGCTTAAAAAAAGTTTGGAATAACATTGAGGTGAGAAACCAATTTTTGGCTGAAATATGTTCATAAGGCAGATTTAGTACCATTTATGCAAGAAAATGTAACCCAGAAACTGCACATTGAAAAGCTAATTATCAAAGTACCCGAAAGCCAGGGCAGTCAGTCAAAGTTGAATTTACGTTCTCCAGCTGGAGACCCCTCAGAACAACCTCTGACCTTCAGTACCACAAAGAGCAAGGCTGTAGTCTTAGCTCAGTGAGGGCCGCTCATGTGTGGGAATTGCTTCCTGAGAGGGAATGGTTATAAAAGAGACGAACAAAGAAAAGAACAAAGAACTCTTTGTTGTAATTCCCAAAACCACCTATCATCTAATCTAAAGTAGCAAGATACAGTTTCAGCGATGTCTAACTGTTTTTCTTCAGGGATGAGAGTGTATTTCATTTGATAACTCCTTATGACTATAATAAAGACAAACGTGTTATGCCGCAGGTGTTTGTACATTTAACTATAGCCTGAGAAACATTAAAAGAGACTATAAAGATGAGCTTGGGTTCCTGTGGCCTTACCTGTAAAATCTCCTACCTTGTTCTTTAGTGCTGATAACTCCGCCCCTACAAGCTTTCATCAGGGTTGAGTTGATCTTCTGTTACTGACTAATGGTGTCTCAGTCATGAATCAGTCTTTGTACAAGCATTCGTTTCTGTCTTGCTCGCTCTCTCTCTCTCTCTAAGGTCATTTACCTGATTTATAAGGAACAATGAGTGACTAAATCCCTTTCTCCATGTGGAATGTTTTCCCAGGAGGGCCTGCAAAGGTAGATTGAATTTAGGGCTTTAATATTTAATCTATTTAAATCTCTATATTAGTCATTGCTGTTAGATCTGTATTCCCTAAACATTCTTATTACTTTCTCTAAAAAATGCTGGGTTATTTTAACCCATTGTTAAATATAAACATTTTTGGGTTAACTGCGCTCGTCTCTTTTTGACCCAACACCGAGTTGAAAATAACCCAACATGAATATAACAATTTCAACAATTTTATAATGTTTTTTCCCATAATTTGGACAGTGATGAAAAACTAATCTGCTTACATGTCCAGTGGAATGGATGTGAAGTTGTGTATATTTTTCTTAAAGGGGACTTTTTTCATGTTTAAGTGCTATAATTGGGTTCCCTTTTTTATTAACCTAGAAAATGTGAAAAAGATCAACCCAGTAACTTAGTTTTGGTAAACCATTCTCTGCAAGCATGTAAAAAAAATGTATCCAGTCTCATATAGATGCATATTTTTGAACCCAATATTTTTTGAACCCAGTCTCATGGAGTTTCGTATAAATAGCACGAAGTGTGAAAATTCCACTTTGGCGTGCATATGATAGGCCAGTTCTTCCATTCACTTAAACGGCGCATCTTTTTTTGTTGTTTTATTTATTGGTTTCTAAATTTTTTTCTGTTTTTTATACCATTTTGCTTGGGTTTAGGGTTAGATTTGAAATTTGTTTAAGGAGGTTATTTAATATAGAGGTTTCCCAATGTTTTTGTCTGTATTTAAGCCATGGTCGCTTGGAGTTGGGGTATGGGGTTTGGGTTAGGATGTAATTTTTATAAAACAAAAAGTTGTTCTAACCCTAAACCCAAGCGACAATGGTAAAAAAATAGCAAAAAAAAGAAAAATCTCAATTGGCGCCATAAGTGAATGGGAACGACTGATGTATCATATGCACGCCAAAGTGAAATTTGGCGTATGTATTGCACAATTTTCACACTTCATGCTATTTATATGCAACTCCGTGAGATTGGGTTAAAAAAATTGGTAATTGAAAATTGGCTCCCCTTGTGATGTCAGAAGGGGATAACACCGCCCCTTAATCTGCACTATCCAACCACGCCACTGCCATTTAGTGTAGAGATCAGCTCATTTGCATTTAAAAGGACACACCCAAAATGGCACATTTTTGCTCACACCTACAAAGTGGCAAATTTAACATGCTATAATAAATTCAATTATGAGCTAAAACTTCACGTACGTACCCTGGGGACACAAATTTATTTGACATCTTAAAAAAGTCTTGTGAAATATTCAAATCAAAATGTCAAACTAGTCACAATGCTTTCACTGTTAATGGGTCAGTGAGTCAATCTATTGATTTGGCAATAATATAGCAGCCACTCTTATTTTTTCCACAAACTTTGCTAAATAAATTCAGAGTCAGCAAAAGCTCTGGGTGAAGGGTTACATTTGACCAATGAAATGTATGATTATCATGGAAAAATAATCACGTTTGATGTACTACCATAATTGTGTATACACAAAGATAAATGAATAAATCTTTACAAAAGCCTTATAAACCGAATTATTTAAAAACCATAAACAAATAGATAATTGTTCTTGTTATGTCAAAGGAAGAATTTAATACATTCTTTCAAGTGATATTTATTTGGAGAAAAAAAATGTTTGGGGGTTAATTACAGGATGAGAGTATTTACGAAAATGTATGTGATCAGCCAATCAATTACATACCTACACATAAAAAGGTTTATGGATGTTATGTAGCATAAACAGTGGCTAACCATAATATATGATACGGAATGATGACATTGTAGATTTTACTTTAAACCTTTCCATTTATGAGCAAAAAAGGAACGACTGCAGACCATGAAACACCAAAGCAGGGAAACCACAAGACTCCACTACAGCTATAATCACCACTTGTGGAGGCAAAATGATATAACAGACGATGACCACAGAAGACCGTGGCAAAAGGTTTACCATCAATCCAGTTTAAATCGCATACAACTCTTTATTGTCACTATATAAAGAACTCTCTCGTAAATAAAAGGAGAGAGCGGAAGGATCCACTAAATAAACACATTGTGCAAAAACAGGTAAGTTATCACAATGACATGCTCTTTCAAGAACAAAAGATTATACATAGAGAGCACAAAGAAATGTTATTGCTGGATTCTCTGCCAGCAAAGAACAAAGCCACCAACACTATTAGAAAAAATTGTAAAGAAATTGTCCCTCTTGCTGTCACTAGGGTAGTACCCTTACAAAAAGTACACATTTGCACTTACAAAGTTCATAGTACCTATATTGGTACCAGTGCATATAGACCTTTTGCGAGTCGACGTCACAGTTACGTCACGCGCACATGTGGTGGCAGAAAAACAGTGGAAATGAATGAGACACGAGTGAAACAAACAATATAACTCATTAGAAAATGTTTTGTTGTGCTGTTGAGTGTCAGAATAGGAATGCCAAAATAGATGACCTTCATTTTTATAGTATACCGTCGTCGAAGACACCATTTGAAGATAAACGTAGGTGTTTATGGTTGCAATAAAAGCCCTCAACCGGACAGACTGGAATGATGAAATCATCTGAAAATCTTTTAATAATTTGAATAGAAAATAATTAGAGAATATATCTGTGTTCTGTCGAAGTCTGATCCCTCTATGTGTCTCTTATAGCGTTTTCATCACGTTACGTTTATAATTTATTTAGAAAGATTAAAAATTTGAATTAGTTCATAATATCAATAATATTACCATTTTTAACGTTTTCGTATTTTTTTCGTTTTCTATTACTTCTTTTTACCTTATATCTTAGCCTATGTCATGATGTTTACTAATAAATATATAAACATAGCACGCGCACGCACACACACACACACACACACACACACACACACACACACAATGTAAAGTGTTAATAATATATAAACAGGCCTATACAAATTAATTTGTATGTAAACATAATAGTTTTAGATCAAACACGTAAGCTATAAATATAAGGAAGAAATTGAAAACAGGAAAATGATGAAATATTTAAAAAATGATATTATACAGAATACATGATAGTATTGCTCTTAAAAGTACTTCAGCGATTCATATTGTGAAAATAATTGATTTACCAATAAAAAACAATACATATACATTACATACATGCACACAATTAGTAGCCTGTATTTCAATACCATTTAAACTTTTAATTTATTTAAAAAATAAACGTAACTTGGTGAAAACGTTATAAGAAACATTACACTTAAGGGAAATATAGGGGAAACAGACTTCTACAGAACACCGGATTCTTAAAGATCACAGTTTAATGCTAAAACACTTCACACAGCTATTGAGAAGCATTCACTTTCTGCCACCAGTTGGGCTCCGCCCACAACAAAACGTCATCTCTGTTTGCAAACATGCAAAAGGTCTATTAGTACCAAATGTATACATACCTGTACCAAAATAGTAGACCCTTTTAAATGGTACTTGGGAATTTGTTTGACAGTGAACCGTATTAGCATGTCTCACAAAGATCGTATATCGCTTCTAATATTGTACTTTTGATAATTTAGGCTGTTTTTAACCTGACAAATTGACATTATAATGTATTTTTTTGGGAAGATATTAATAGTTGGCTCAGACACTTTTTTATTCTGTTAAACATGAACACCGAGTTATCTGAGGTTGGAAGTACAGAGTTTCACATTCAAGACGTTCTTGTGAATAGTTTCCCCGTCTGAAATCCTACGATTCTCTCAAGACAGCTGGAGTGTGACCAGATGGACTGGTTGCCATGTCAACCTCTTGATTCCCTCTCACTCTTGTGAAAGTGGGGTGATCATAAATAAGCTGTATTTCATTACTAGATCCTTCTGTCTCACTCTCACATTTCAGCTGATGAGAATGGTAAGGTGTGATGTTTGGATGGTGTCTGTCAATATAAATTAATGCAAAAAATGTGCTGCTAATAGTTCTTATTATGGGGAAAATATTTTATTTGTTCTGCACACTTTAAAAGTTTTTGCTCCCTTCCCTACTGAAAAATCCAGCAAAGACCAGCATAAGCTGGTAGCTGGTTTTAGCTGGTTTAAGGTGGCAGTAGCTGGTCTAAGCTGGTCCTCTCAGCCTGGCAAAGCTGGTCAAGCTGGTGGATCAGCTGGTCTTTCAGCCTGACCAGCTAAGTCCAGCTAGACCAGCTTAAAAAGTGACCAAAACACAGCTAGACCAGCTTAAAAAGTGACCAAAACTATACCAGCTTGCTACACCAGCAATACCAGCTAAAACCAAGCTGGGAGACCAGCTAAAACCAGCTCACCAGCTAATACTGGTCTTTTGGTTTAAAATTTACAAGTCAATTCCACTATAGAGATTAGTTGTTATACTTATAAAGCAGGGGTCTCAAACCTTTTTGTAAGCAAGGGCTACCACAATGGATAAAACAATCTGGAGGGCTACGTTTTGATATAGTCTACTCAAAACTTTTTTGTTTTACTTGTTGATTTTATTTTATTTTACTTGTTGATATGTTTTAGTATTAAAATGTAAAATACGTAAACCAAGCCAAGCTAATATAAAAAATATGTTGTAAATAAATATTACAATTGAGACTATTAATAGAATGTGCTTTGGCGGGCATTGCGGGCACTACAAACCCCTGCTATAAACTAGTTGAAATTTATCAACTTCATTTTATAAGTTGTAGCAACTCGTCTCTTGTCAAGATAAATAATAGTAACTTAAAATGACTTGTAAATCTGAGCTGATTAAAAAATTAAGGCAGCAAAGATTTTTTTACAGTGTACTTTTTATAATGCAAAGTCATTAGTGTACTGAAATAATTTTTCTAACACTTAATTTCTGTATATATTTGGTACTTCTTTTTTAGACAGTGTAGAAAGAATTTTTAGAAAGCGATTTGTGAGCAGCTTAGAGTTATAAGATCTGATTTCACACCTTCACATCCATGTTGAGAATCTTATTGTAGCAGAAATAAGATGATCATGCTTATTACTTACAGCAGCTCTCCTCCCCTCTGGAAAAATCAAAGGATTCTGATTTTTTTTTTTAAGTTTTGCACTGCTTTTCATTCAGTTTGGAGCATGCTGTGGGGTCACATGGAATATTTTGGGTCATAATGAGACGATGTAATCCAGCACATTAATCATCCATTTATAGAGACGTGACACTCTGTGTCACCATGTCGGATTAAAAACGATCACTACACTTGTACTTCATCTAGAGAGGTGAAGTCAGTCACAATGCCATCAATAATAAAACTCTTTCTCCCATTTTGGGTTGGATTGTTTAACAAGTTCCTATTCCTAAACATGCAGCAGACTTATGTGGAGTTGAGTTTGCATATTTTAGTATATAATTATACCTTAAATAAAATTCCACTTCACTGGCCTTATTTTAACCTGTTTAATCACCTATTATACAAGCTTGTTGTATAATGAAAATCCTAATTGAATGTTTGTTGTATAAATGGGATGTCTTTTGTTGTGTTCTTTGAAGCAAAGGATTGTTGAATATAATGAAGGATGAGGTTTCCTCAGGATGTTGCGGTTTTGTATTTGAGTGATCCATTAGTTTAACTGCTGCACCCAAAGCTCATTTGTTTACTCAACCATGCACAGACTCGTAGAACTTTGACCTTTGACCTCTGACAGATTTTGCAAAAAGGCTCAATCAAGCAAATAGTGCTGCTTGCCCTTCAACCCCTTAGTAAGTGGCATTTTTGTACTGGGCTCCCCCCCCCACACACACACACAATGCAAAAATAAATCTACATAATAAAATAAGGCTCAACTTTATTTTCCAGTTACATACACATTTAGCTCTGAGTGAATGATCTTATGGTTGTGGTGAATTATATTCAGTATAAGTTACACAAAAATATCATGCTAGTCTTGTCACAAAATATGAAACCATTCATACAGGCACTGTTAAGTGCTGAATGGACAGGATTCACTTAAAGAATGTCTATCTATCTCTGGGCTGTAAACCTGTATATTCTACATTCATCAAAGTCACACCTTTTAATTCACAGCCTTTGTTTTTAGTTATAATCAAGACATCCATTACTGAAGAGCTGATTTAACAAGTAAACAGACGGGTTTGCAGCACCACACCTCAACGACAGATTTGTTGAGAATTATAAGAGGCGAAAAATAGAACCCAATTGAATTGCTCTGTTCAGAATTGGTATAAAAAGTATTCACAATGAGTCTAATGTTATAAAGACTGCAAAAAATGACTTTATTACTTAGTATAAGTACAAATATCTAAATTATATCTTAAATCAAGTTGAACTTTCTTAATGAGCAAAATGACATTTTTTCGAGGTTGCACGAAGCAAAGTTCATGACAACATGTATGTAGCCCGTCATGTGTGTGGTTTGTAATTTCAAAAATGTGTTCGCCGCGTTGAGCGAACCTGTGTCCATCACGTGTCACGTCAAAACAAGTGCCCGCTGCAGACGCGTCCAAAGGGTTTATGATAAAGAGAGGCTTGCATTTGCCAGATACTTGCATAATCTCATGTGTAATCAGAGTTTACGGTGTTGGGAGTGTATTTTGTTAAAGTGAGCGTCTCTTTTATCATAAACGGTTTTGACACTTGTGCAGCAGGCACTTATTCTGACAAAACACGTGATGCAAATGGTTCACACGACACAACAAACACAATCATGAGCAACACACATGACACTCTGAACACATATTTTGAATTTGCGCCCCTTGGAAGAGCAGTCACGAGCCGCCACTGAAAATGACCTTAGAAAATAAATAAAACTAGTTTTTAGACAAAAAATATAAAATTCAAGTGAATATTTTCTTAAAACAAGCAAACAAATTTGCCAATGGTGTAAGAACATTTTTCTAGATTTTTTTCTTGAAGTACATGTTTAAGAAAAAATTAAACTTTTTTCAAGATTTTTTTTCTTGACCAGATGAATGTAAAATAACATTAAATAGTACAACATGTACTCACATCACATCTCTGGTATAAAGTAGAAAGTTTAGTTACAACATGTTATGTAATCTGCATAACCTGTGGGAATTTTTCAAATTTTTCAATTTCTTTTTTAATTTGAAAGCCCTCAAAAACATACATAGTACAGTTTTATAGGTAAATTGCATAAATTGCATTACAATTTATTTTTTAAACACTAAAGAATAAACAAATAAATAAAGTATAGTGACACCTCAAAACATTTGATTACAAATAATTATCAATTAATTATCATCATTAAAAAATAATGAACCATATACAAAAAGCCGAAACCTTTTAAATGCAAAAAGGTTTTTATAGAATATAAAGGTTTTTATAGAATTTTATAGAAGGTTTTTGTGAATTCAGTCAATGTGACAAATGTGAGAGAGAGAGCGAGAGAGAGAGAGAGAGAGAGAGAGAGAGAGAGAGAGAGAGAGAGAGAGAGACAATAGAGAGCAGGGTAACAAAAACTCACTCCATTTCCATCTGAAAGGACTTTCCCAGCTTGAGCTGGAGAGAGCTGAAGACGAAAATCATCTTCACCTCAGTAGCTGTCTCACAGTTTCAAGGAAAGTGGAGGTGGCATCAGCATGACTGTATAGAAGTATCAAACCATGGTTGAAAATGATCATGGTTTGATCTGCCCAAACTAACTATAACACTCATTATCAAAAAAAATTACTATTTGTTTACTTTTTGTTCTCAAGCCTCAGTGTTATATTACATTGTCATAGGCCTCTAAACACAACCAAAGAAATTATTTTATAATAACCTAAAAACATAAAAGACTACAGTAGATACACAGGTGGATATGGGATGTGACCCAGATTTCTACCTCATACACAAAAGACAGTTGGGTGTAACTGTTGTTTCTCATTTATCTATTATCCATTTGTGGTTTCTGTTGCTGTTACATTTAAAGTCAATGATAAGAAAGTCAAGCTGGCCTTAGCAGGAAAGGCCTGTTCTGCCTGAAGCCTGTACATAAGATAATATTTCATCTCCAGCTTTTTGAATAACGAAATAAAGCATCATGGCTCTCTCACACTCCCATTGCTTTGGTTTTCAGAGAGCTCTGTGGCTTTGGCAGTACAGTGCAGCTTTTGTCTGGCAGTGTTTGTTTATTCCAAGCCAAGCTACTGTATATGTCTCTATGTGATTTAGATTTTGTTTTTGAGGGAAATTTTAAGCACTCTCTCCTGAGACCAAATGGTTAAACACACAAACAAATTGCAAACCAGTCATGAAGATATATCAGTTGATTGTTTTGATTGTTTTTACATAATATGCAGTTATATGTCTCTCAAGAGTGCTTATTATAAATTAGAAATTCAATCCAACACCAAACAATGTCTGCATTTTCAGCAGAGCATGCTGGGAAAAGAGGGTAACCTGACTGTAGATTGAATAGGAGGCACATTCAAGGGCTGAAATATAAAATAAAATAAAAATGAGTATGTTGAAATGTTACTGTGTTGTTTTCACTGCCGATGTTTGTTCAGGTGGTGCAAGATAAGTATGATGATGATGCAAAACGTCTAAATACATGCATTCAGCTGACGCTTTTATCCAAAGCAACTTACAATGTAAAATTGATGGTATAATTATTGTCTACTGGGAATCAAACTCTAGGGACTATACTGTTCAAAACAAACAAACCAACCAACCAATATACATAACAACATGGGTTACATTTTGGTGTCAGACACTCTGTAATTTTTATTTAACTGTGTTGTTGTTACATTTATAAAAATGTTTCATAAAGCACTGAGCTGACAGAAAACCACAATTGTTTTGACTGTCTGCAAAAAAGCAAGTTTACACATTTTATGTATCCCATTTGATTTATATCCCATTTTTATGTCAAGCATGTAATTCAGATTACATGTTTGTAAGCCACTTTTAATAATGCTTTATGAGTATAAATGTTAAATGCCTATTAAGATTTTTAAAACGTGATTCTTGGTGAAACTGACCGGATGGGGAGAGTTGGGGGATGTGAATCTCCTTCTGTACTTCTCTCCCATGAGAGGGAGGACATTGATTTGAATCCATTTACTGTGGGGTTTTTCGTCTTTATACTCCCTCAAGGAACCTTAAGATATCCACCCAACCCTACCCCCGACACAGACAGCCATTATGCGTCTCTGTCCTCCATCCCCCTCTCAAGGGAAAAGTAAACAGGCCTCCCCTCCTCCCTGGATTTCTCACTCAACCATCTCACACTTTTCATTCTTTCAGGCACCTCCACTCTTTCACACAATTAACACAGAAACCAGCCGAGCTCACATAAGGCCAGAGGTTTGCATTCGATTGACCTCCTGGCTGGCACATTTGCTGCAAACACAGAGCTGAGAGCAGAAATGGGCCGATTGATGTGTTTAAAACGAATTTCCAGCGAATAAACAATTATATATATTTTCACACAATAAAAATCGCTGGTATTTGCATTTTTGCAAAAGCTTGTACTCCTATCAGACAAGCAGACATCCACACACATAATAGCATTATAAGGCCAGCCTTTTAAACAAAAGGATCCAACCCAAGGCCATAATGCAGCTGAGAAAACAAACTGACAACATGTTCCACAGGTGGAAGAATAGCCTACAAACAAAACACACACACAGTCATAGTCTCAAATATTCATAGGTTTCTTCTGATTTCAAACATTGCGGGTTTAATTGAGGTAAGCAGGAAAGATAACATCTAAAGGGGGATGGAGAGGTTAACAAAGCAGTTATTTAGTGAAATTTTAGGCTTTGACTCATTACAGACTTACTGTTACTATCTTTACAAAGTAAAGATTTGCCACAGTTTGGAGAACATTATTATACATACTTGGCTGCAAGTCTGCATTTCCTGCACAAATGTCGTCACCTTTCCATTTTTATGAACGTGTGTTTAATCCTAATTGATTTTGTACATTAGGGATGTTATATTGACAAACGTAATAATGATCGTCTCAATGACCTCATTATGGCATCATCTCTTGTCCATTTAATGGTACACAGGGAATTGCCTTCTGTCTCCACAAAACCACTTTGAAACCCGATCTTCATGAAAGTTTCATGTTTGGTGAGGCTATTATCATCTCACATAGCAAATCAGATCAACCGGCTCTTATTATTACAAAATATGCTCTTTTTAAGAGATTTATGCAACAACTAACTATTCGTATAATCACATGTAGTACAGCCAGTACTTTTACGAACAGTTTGTTCATAAAAACAAAAACAAAAATTAGATTTGAGGAACTCATATTCAAAGAGCAGGTAATAACACAACAATTGGCTAAATGCAGCTGGTTTCTAAATGGCAGTTTTTGTATAGACCGCATTATTCCTTGTGAGATAAAAGAGTTGAATGGGATAGAAAGACACCATTGTCAACATTGCTGGAACGAGGCGGGGTATTATTACCTGCAGCCGATATAACAAAGAGGACATGAGTATCCAAGCACACAAATTGTAAGAAATGAGTTAAATGCAAACCTTAAAAGAATTGTGTTTTTAGTAAAAAAACAATCGAATGTTGATTTCGCTCACTTAAAGGAGCATTTCTAATCTCTATTGAAAGTGCGTCATATTTGTAGTCTATAGTCTATATAAGCCTATTTTGTTTGATTCAGGTGTGTTGAAGATGAAGAGATTCAAAGTTAGAGCCATTAGAGTTTAAACTTCAAAACTTTTTACATATTTATTTATACAGGCCAATTGTTGTTTATGCATAGGTTAATGTCTATATAGCTTTCTGATTATATATATATATATATATATATATATATATATATATATATATATATATATATATATATATATATATATTTTAAACAGTTCATTATTTAGGAATTTCTGAAGAATCTATGAAGAGATGCTTTGGTCTAACATTAATTTTCTTGGAAAATGTAAAAGACTTTAAGATTAGTCTTGAATTAGACATCGTAACTCATTATAAATATGTTTAACACTCAGATTACTAATGCAGATCCAAAATGAATGTGAGAGATGAGACATTTCCTTTACCACACATTTTAATTGCAAAAAATACTTTTGGATTCATTTTGACTCTGTAATACACCGGCAGTCTAATATCTGCTCTACAGTGTTGTACACTATTATCTCAGTAAGAAAAAAAGTGCTTAGAGATGGACCGTTTTGCAGGCAAAGCCCTATCCATCAGGACCATCATACGTCCTTCAGAGTTTCTAGACATCTTCATGATGTCACATCAGGCCTGTGACGTTACAGTAATATTTTGAATTGGAGTTTTCTCAGACCCCAAATTCATTCTGGGTTCTCCACATAACTGTTTCGGTGAAACAGTCAAAGAGATACAAAGCATTTCCACATAACAGTGTTACAGGGATTTCACAGTGCTCAGTACAGAAGTCCTTCAAACTCGGGCTATGCAAATTACTGGCAGCTTAAAGGGAACCAGCCCTTTTATGTAAAAGAAATCATTTTTGGTTCATTGACATGCTTGAAATGTCAGACACAAGTCCATCTTGAAAACAAACATCATGAATGTCAACAGTGCAATGATAAAATGCCATGTCCAATGACTCAAGGTATCAGCGATGGTTATCGCTTCTTCTTCTGTTTGAGGGCTTTTCGTCGTTTCACTATCATTTCATACAGTTTATCCATTCCCTCATGAAGTCCCTCGCCAATGATGGCACAGGCTGGTTGGATATGATATGTAGTGGCTGGTGTGAGCTCCTGAAGGGCCAGTTGTTTCTCTATATCCGCCACGGGCAGAGATTTCGGCAGGTCTTGTTTATTGGCAATTACTAACAATGGCGTTCCTTGGTTTTCAGCAAATTTGGTCACTTTATGCAGCTCCGTCTTAGCTTCTTCCAGTCGATCTACGTCGACAGAGTCCACCACATAAATAATGCCATCCGTGCACCTACTGTAAGATTTCCACAAGGGCCGGAGTTTCTCCTGTCCACCGACGTCCCAAAAATGACAACTTAATCCTTTGGCCGTGCCGTTACTTAACTTGATCTTCTCCGTGTTGAATCCAATCGTGGGCACGGTGTTAACAAACTCGTTAAATTTCAGTCTGTAGAGAACCGTGGTTTTCCCTGCGGAGTCCAAGCCAAGCATCACTATGTGGAGAGACTGAAACGCGGATATATTGGAGAAACTGTTTCCCATTTTGAATCCCGCTTCCTCTTGTAAAAACCACTGCGGTAAACAACAGCAATTCGACCAAATTTAGATTGAAATTGCTGTAGGGATCATTGCTTCGCGTTTATTGCTGAGATCAGCTGCTGCTGCTGCTCCTCTATCACAGAGTCTGCGCAGTCGCAGTCGCAGCTCACATCAACATTTTCTTCTCAAACTGCTTAAAATTCTTCACGAAGGACCCGATTGGCTTGTGTTCAGTTTCTTCGGACCCCTGGGCTCGCTACGACATTAGTGAAGAAATAAGACGCTGAAAAATCTTTTAAGGGTACACGACAATGGTCTGTAGTCCCGCAGTGGTGATCACGAGTGAATGTATAGTAATGAATGAAGCCTTGCAGCAGCAGCTGTGCTCCCCACACGCTGAACAAACTCCGCCCGTATTCATGTGATAAACAACCCCCCTGTGCACTGCTTATCACGATCGCTATCATTATGTGAGGAAAAACATTTCTACATAATACACATTTTAATCTCGACACTTGTTGTCGAAACTCTTTGTTTACATCCCGTCGTAAATTGTTTACATAATGACATTATAGCATAATGTAAGCCACTGGGAAAGTGCTCATTGCAGTAACTAAATTATTTGTGCAAATCAACCATCCAAAAGCTGTAAACAAACGAGAATGTTTTTAAAATATATAAAGGAAATTATCGTTTTTTTTATATGGAAACCCTATTTTATTTCTGAGGTACGAACATTCTTGATTTAGCGCGCCACCTGCCGTCCATATTAGTAGCTACTTTATCCCTAACAAAGTTTGTATATGTCCTTTTGTGTGAAGATTAATAACAAATCATTTCACAAAAGGATATTTTAAATAAGACCCCAGAAGTGTTTGCCAAATTTAAATGAGCCAAAATACAACCATGCTGGAAAAAACAATATGAATCATCATAGAAATTCTATTTAAATTAATGCATTTAATGGGAATTTTATTGTTTGTAATTAGCACTATAATGGTCCCTACTGGTATGTGTGGGGTTCTACTTGTGGGATCATTAATTCCTTTATGTCCCAAAACACACAACAAAAAGAAACACACTACACCACGACAAAGGTTTTAATAGTAAAAGCTAAAAGTTCCTAAATGTATTTGAATAGAAACCAATAGTATTTCTTTGATGGCTTCTGTTGTTTGTTATAGCATGAAAGATAAAGGACACTAAAATCTGATAAAAGCGAATTTGCTGATGAAGCTGGACATTTCCCCTTTAATTTTACAATTAAGCAATTGAATCAAAATCATCAGCTCAACTACTTATGTGCAAGCAAAGTGTCATGCTTCCTAGAACAGCATAATCTGAAAGTCAAAGGTGTCTTTACAAAATAAAACATAAACATTAACTTTTTGTCCACTAGGTGGTAGATTTGCAATAGAAATTGGCAGTGTTTAAATGAAAAGTTTGGGTTGTGTAGAGAGAAATGATAGCTCAAATAGTTCTAGAATCATGCACACATTCATAAAAATACTACACAACTGACTGTATACATTTATTATGTGTACACTCATCACACTGATGGATTCTTATCAACAGCCCCCAGTGTGTGTGTGTGTGTGTGTGTTTAGAGAGAACTGATTAAAGGCTTGTGAAAGTGAATTATGCACCCTTCATGCCCATGTCTCCAGTAAGGGCAAATATAAGTACATTTTTCTTAAACCCACAGTGATGACTGTTTGCTTTGGTCATAATGTTGTTGAAAGAAGCTGTCAAGCTGTGAGAAAAATTCCGCAGGAGTGATAAAGCAGGAATTCACATCTAGAAAGAACTTGGGAGTTGTAAAACTTTCATTTGGCATTTCAAGAAAATGAACTTGAAAACATTCTGTCAAGCAAAGTCTGTCCTGTTTGTCTTTGTATGCAATACAGTCAAGTTTACAGGATGTCTTAAGTGTCCAGTGAGAAAAGTCAAAGTATTGAAATTTTTTAAAAACTCTTTCTTTTATTTTCTATATCACAAAAGACACGTGCCTGTCTGTGGAAAATTAATACACATGGTAATTAAGACTTTGCTTAGTGTATACTAGATACACACACACAGCATATTAAAATGTCTTTACAAGTTACATGAATCACATTACATAAACTACAAACATCATCATGGTAAACCAGCAAAGTGCATGTTATTAAAAATAACGTACATTTCCATAATGTTAATACAAAATGTCTACAGAATTGTACTGTATACAGTAGTGTGCAAACATCTTAGGCAGATTTTTTATTAAAACGTTTTTTTTTAAATATATTTTTATATATTCTGCTTTATTATGTCAGTAAGAAATATCATTATTGTTTCTTTGCCTCTAACTGTAATGCAGGAAACAGCTAGACCCAAATCTGGATGATATAGTACACAGTATTTGAACTATATATATTTTTTTGTTTTACATTTTGTTTACAGCAAAAGTTATTTCTTAGTCTCATCAGTCATCATATAGATCTCTGTAACATCATGGTTTATTTTTTACTGTTTCACTTATTATTCCAGCATTTATATTTATACAAAAGTATTTAATGCATTAGCAAAACTGTATCGACAATAAACCAAACACTTTAAACAGAGAGAAAAGCTAAAACAGGGATTTAGCATCCAGCATGCATAAAAACAACAAACAAAAAGTATGATATATATTAAAAACGTAAAATTATACATTTTGAACAAAATTTACAAAACATGTATTCTACAGTGAACAATAACATATGCTTAACAAGAGATGTAGTCTTTTTTCACATTAAAGTCCCTTGTTTATTTTTTTTTTAAATTTTGTATTAAACCCCTACAGATCTCATTAGAACTCAGTTGGCTTTCAATTTGTTGTGCAACACCAACAACTAAAACTATTGTATAAACAAGACTCCTCATATGGCACAGTCATCTTGAGGGGAGGTGCTGAAGGCAGAGCTCCGCAGGAGATCCAGAGAGTTGACAAGAATAAGGGAGCCGGTGATGTGTCTCCAACGCTTAGTGATGGGGTTTTTCATTTTATCCAAGCCTGTGTGAAGTTCTTGAATCACGTCTCTATAGCTGTCTCCAATTTGAGCTGCCCATGTGACCAGGAAATCATAGGCAGGTTTCCACATGGCCTTAGAGAGACACAAAAGCAGATATGAAAGGTTTGCAACACTACATTATATTGACACCTAATTGTGTGATTTTAAATATTTATTATATATTGCAGTGGTCCTAAATTGAGTTTCAACAACATAAAAGTTGTTATGCTTAGAGTAAATGCTAAAATCTAAACCAGTGAAACTGAGAGCATGAGAGCAAGCTTGTAGCAAGATGTTTGTAAATATTTTGTTCCTCTTTTCTTCTATCTTGTTTTTTAAATAAAATTGATTCATGCAGGAATATAATTTTGTCATTTAACTATGTGACACATACATTATTAATTCCCAAAACACAGTATTACTAAACAAACATTTCTATATTATTTCCTGCGACAAAAGTGAGGCTTTTCTGAGTTTTTTTTTACCTCACTTTCCAGCTGTCCTTCACTGTCTCTGTGTGGAGCCTCATATGCATCCATCTGCTGGCGGGAGACTTTAGCCAGTCTCTCAGCAAGCTCTCTCCAGCGACCTGCAACCTCCACGGCTGTGGTCAACAGTACAAAGTCCATGGTCAGTCGTGCAACCAGGCCTTGACAGTCCATCTTCAGAAGTGCCTGAATTACAGATAAAGCAAACCATCTGTTTATTATCACACAGAGGACAGCAGAACATGTCTGGGTCTACTTTTATTCCAACCCATTCTCACCAAAAAGCGTACAAATGACACGCAGTGTCATTATCGTGCAATAGATACGCCAAATTCCGATTTTGCGTGCATATGATACGCCAGTCCTTCCCATTCACTTATATGGCGAATCGTTTCGTGACGTTTTATTTATTGTTTTCTCATTTGTTTTCTGTTTTTTTACCATTTTCGCTTGGGTTTAGGGTTAGAACAACTTTTTGTTATATAAAAATGACATCCTAACCCAAACCCCAACTCTAACCCCAACTCCAAGTGACCATGGCTTAAATATAGATAAAAACATAGAGAAACCTGTATATTAAATAACCTGCTCAAACAAATGTGAAATCTAACCCTAAACCCAAGCGAAAATGGTTTAAAAAACAGAAAACAAATGAGAAAACAATAAATAAAACGTCACGAAACGATTCGCCATATAAGTGAATGGGAAGGACTGGCGTATCATATGCACGCAAAATCGGAATTTGGCGTATCTATTGCACGATAATGACACTGCGTGTCATTTGTACGCATCTTGGTGAGAACGGGTACTTTATTCTGCTTTTTAATTGATTTTTAAGGTAGAAACTAGGTATGCGGTTGGGTGATTTTTGCGAAATTAGACTTATGAGGGGTCATGAAACATTTGGATAAAATAAGTAAATGTAAAGTAAGAGTATCAAAATAAGAAGCATACAGTTACAAACATCTCTTCACGTACTATTTTGCACATGATTTCAAATGACATCATACAAACCAATTTTATTTTTTTCCACATTTAAGGGGAATATTTTCATTAACGTAACTGGATTTGAGTTCTTTGACATGGAAATATTTATAATTAAAACATTTTAAAAATAAAAAGCTACTGGGCATGTTATAAACATTTACAGCAAAGAAACATGTGTTTTTTTGGTGATCATTGATAAATGTAGAGACAAAAATAAGGAATATAAATGTGTCCAAGAAAAAAATTCTTATCCTCCGCAACAATTTTTAATCATTGTTAAAGCCCTCAAGGAACTAACATTTTCAAAATATAAAAAATAAATAAATTAGTTGGAAGGGACATAATTGACTGTGACACTCAAAATGGCTACCAGGTAAGCAGTTCTTATTTTTTCTTTCTAGAAAAATGTTGAAATTTTGTTTGTCATAGTACCTAGACAACTTTATAGTTCTCATTACCGAAACATGAGTTTATAAATTCATATATTTAATCTAATATCATGTTGCGGTAATGATAATTTTTGATCATGATAATCTAAAAAATGTAAATAATTCTATAGGAAATATTTTTTAAATCCTCTAAAAATAATGGTTAAAGTGAGTTAAGACCTTAATATTATATGTGCAAAAAATAAAATTGGCTTCAATGGTTTTAAAAAAATCTGATGCTGGACACCTTTTAAGTCTGGATTTCGACCTGGTTGATGTGCGAACTCAGTAATGCAGAAATTATCTGATCTTTCAATAGTAATATGTTTATGACAAGTGAAGAAATTTAATCTGTGCAAATATTTAACATAGTAAAGCATTCAAACCAAATCTCAAAGTAAACTACTGCGGTTTGAGTCAATGGTATGTACAGTCTGAAATATATTTTGTAGTTTGTAAATAAACTTGTGTAGTATTCTTGTTGATGCCTGTCTTCAGGATCCAATACAATTTCTTTGACTATTTCAAAAGTCTCAATGGATAGAGAACAACACAAACTACAACTATGATTGTAAATCATCTCAATGGTTGATAAAGACAAAGCCCTATGACCAGTAAAGATCACAGTGCTTTGATAAATGTGCTGATATGTGGACAGGAAGTGAGATGCATGCTTTAATGAGCACAATATAATGAGAGCAACTCTAGTCCCATTGAATGAGGGAAATGTTAGGGAGGGATATCCGGTTGTTCAGTTGGCATATACTCTCTCTATTATGTGATCTTCCTTTGCCCCAGAGAGTCGGTGTGACATTTAGGGGCGGTTTCCCGGACAGGGTTTATATTAATCCAGCACTAGGCCTTAGGAATATATATGTAGTTTTTACAGAAATATCTTACAAAAAACAATACTGGTGTGAATCTTTTGACAAAACAATGGCACTGATATATTTTAAGATATGTCAGTGCAAGATGTTTTTAAATTAAGGAAGCTCAAACATGCATTTTAGTCTGGGACTACAGTAGTATTAGCCCTGTCTGGGAAAAAGCCCCATAAATATTTTGTAGCTAAACGTATTGCTTGATCTCTGTAACTACTTGCACTTATTTATATATTTCAATTTTTAATCTAGCATTTTTATTTTTTTCCCTTAAAAAGTATGCCTCAGAGCAGCAGACCATACCACTTAAAACAGCAAGGAAAAATTGAAAGAGGAATTTTAGCACGATGTGTATTTAGCATCACAAAACAATGATTGACGTGTATGCATTTGACAGACATGTTTATCAAACGCAATGTAAAGTGCATTTAAGCTAAACATTTTCTATCCCGTGTCCTTTGCGCTTGCTACCGCAATTCTCTTTAAGTTGAGCAACATGAATGTAATTTTTTATTTTTTTAATGTCTTGTTTGTTCTCTGCCCTTTCACAAGAGTTCGAAAACTGCAGATGTTCAACATAAATTTTAACACAAAACAGCAGCAAGTGCAGAAAAGCACACATTACACTCCCTAAACCTGCTAATCTCTGATCCAGTTCCATGGCTTGGAATGTTTGGAATGACAGGATGTCTGCTCAGAGGGGGAGGAACACAGGACTGATGCCCCAGAAGACATGCTAAATGACCGACCCCAAACAGAAAAATGAGATGAGGGTGAGCCTTGATTCATTTCTCTTTTATCCAGTTCACATGACAATAATACTTTTAGAAAATGGCTTAAATAAGGACTCTACACATGCATGATTAAGAAGCAATATAAACAAACTGACTATAGGTGATTTCATCGAACACACACGCTTTCTCACGGTTACCTGCCTCCCTAAGTTAACTTCTGGTCTGTGTTTGTTTACCTGTCAGGCAAAAATATTTTTGCACCTTGTCTAATTTACTTAAATGAAATACAACACATTTTTTTGTCTCAACCTATTTTTATAATGTTCAATCTGCTTAAATAAATAAAAAACTTAATCATTTTATATTGGGACCACATTAATGATTTTTGTTGCTATTACGTACTGGGCCGAGAATCTGTATTTCACAGCATGCTTTGCATGCAACTGCCTTTGGAGAGTAATTTTTTAAATTAAGTGTTATTTTATTAATTTTTAGAGAAAGACTTTCTAGTGTTTAATGTTGGTTAATCTTATTGATTTAGAAGAGTTTGTGTTATATTTTTACAAATTGTTTGGTTACCATCGTGCAGAAGGGTGGCGCTTGTGGTTAAGTTGTGGATGTGACGTACGTAGTTCTTTAACTGTGTTAATGCCTGTTTGAAGATCAATCTCTTCTCACATGTTCATGCAATGTGTCATTAGCATGCTAACGTGTGCTTATGCTAATTAGTATTATATAGAAACTGACAATTGGTTTAACTAGGCTTTTTTGCTTGAATTCAAGGATCTGTAGCTATTATATAAGTTAGTGTAGTAGTTGATAAACTGTCAAAAATAAAGGTACAAAGCTGTCACTGGGGCAGTACCCTTTAAAAAAGGTCCACTATTTATGTACAAATATGTATCTTTGAACTGCCAATATGTACCTTTGAAGTACTAATATGCACTCTTTGGGTACAAAGGTGTACCTTTTTGAAAGGGTACTGTCCCAGTGACAACTTTTATAACTTTATTTCTGAGAATTTAGCTATGATTTGAAGGTAATTTACTTGTGCTTGTTATCAGAATAATTTACCCTATAGGGAATCTGTTGTATTGATTCTTTGTGGAAGTCTACCGAAAATTAAGTTTGGGCCAAAAAAGCCTGTTTATGTATGTTGTTGCTGCTAAAACCGTCTATAGGAGCAGTGATTAACTGTGTCTGGGTGCAAGTACATGATCTTATAGTGGGATCAGTGCAGAAAAGCTAACTGTGTGTGAATGTATCACATTGTGTACACACAGACTATGTACATTAGTAGAAGTAAGATAACGCCTTTCATGTGCACCTGCTTCCTAGGGTCTCAACTGTGACCCTGTCACATCAGTCAGGAACCTACAGGCAAACAAAATCTCCTGCCTCCAGACTCTGTCTCTTTATAATTTTGAATAACTCAAACCTTTGATAATGCCTCACATTGGTCAGATTCTAACGGGGAGTAAAACATTCCAGCTTACAATCCTGTAATCACAAAATTTAATGACCAAAACCTCTTTCAGTTTCTTGGAAGGAGATTTCTGGGTGTGGAGAGTTTGGCAGTTAGGACGCTTATTCCATATATTTGATGCTTTTGTTTAGAAGCTAACAATAAGAAAGGAAACATCTGCACAACTTAGATTCTCCATCAGTCTTCCGGCATCTTCAAACACAGGTCTATCGTCACGTTTGAGATGGTCGCAAATGACCGTCAAAGACCCTTCCCTAATTTTAGTCAAGCAAAGTGCATGCATATAAACGCATCTACAAGATGCCTAAAATACAACATTAGAAACATCCTCTTTAGATTCCTGTTGACTGAACGGTTTGTTTACACAGTGTCTCCAGAGGCTGGCAAAGGTGGCAACCAGATAAACCTGAATCTAAAAAACACATTTCTACCCATATTGACCGTATGAGTGAATTAGTGTGTGGTTCTTCAGTACATTTATTAGGCAATTGTTGTATTGATAATATGTGACCCTGTCTGTATCCAGGCTAAAGTAATATAAATTAATTATGAGATCAGGAGAATCGAAGTTTGATTTAATCTTGACATGACCTTACTCAGTCAATATGAAAGATAACAATGTTATATTTTCACAGAATGTTCTTCTGTAATATGAATTTATGTAGAAAACAGTAAATAAAAAAATGACTTACAGGTTTTAAAAATGTGGTTTACATGCAGGGCCACATAAATTGCTGTTTTGACTTTCCCACTTCCAGCGCTCATAAAAAACTACTTTCCTCTCAAATATATGCAGCTGAAAGTGTGTATATTCCAAATCCTGTTACAGCACCACTTTAATTCTCTCAACAGACTGACTGCACTAATGAAACTGTGAGCTATTCATCATACTGACATGTGCTACATGCATGATGAATATTGCTACATAAGCATCAATGCAAAACTTGTAAAAAGATTTATATTGTTGTTTAAAGAAATTTTGTTATGGACTTCTTTAAACATGTTGACTTAAAAGGTTAAAGGAATATTCAATTTTCTTAAAAGAAAAATCCAGATAATTTACTCACCACCATGTCATCCAAAATGTTGATGTCTTTCTTTGTTCAGTCGAAAAGAAATTATGTTTTTTGAGGAAAACATTGCAGGATTTTTCTCATTTTAATGGACTTTAATAGAGCCCAACATTTAATACTTAACTCAACACTTAACAGTTTTTTTCAACGTAGTTTCAAAGGACTATAAATGAGCCCAAGCGAAGCATAAGGGTCTTATCTAGCGAAAATATCCACTTTTAAACCACAACTTCTCGTCTCATTTCGCTAGATAAGACCCTTGTTGAGTTAAGTATTAAATATTGGGCTCTATTAAAGTCCATTAAAATGAGAAAAATTCTGCAATGTTTTCCTCAAAAAACATAATTTCTTCTCGACTGAACAAAGAAAGACATCAACATTTTGGATGACATGGTGGTAAGTAAATTATCTACATTTTTCTTTTAAGAAAATGGAATATTCCTTTAACACAAATACCATTGCCGCATATAAATCAATATGGACATTGGGAGTTCAAAAACTTAACAAGCCCAGTCAAGAGGAGTAGGACGAAAGCACAAGGAATTATTATTCATGTAGACCAGAGACGATAAGAGAAAAATGTGGGGAAAGTCTGCCAAACATGTTCCTGGCCGTGTATTTTAAAAGGCCAGTATGTACCTCTAATGTACCACTGTGTACCTTTGACGTACTAATATCAGTTTACTTTTTTAGGTACTGCATGCCCCAGTGACACCTTTTGTACTACAGTATCTTGTACCTTTATTTATGGGCGTATCCTATCCATAAAGGATCCTAATGCTTCAAAATGTCCCACATCATTTCAAGTCATTTAATAAGTTTAGTCCGTCAGCACATTTCAGGGCTGAATGTTTTACGAACCTATAATGCAGGCTTTGCAAAGAGCATGTAATTGATGTATGGGACAGTAATAAACTACTCTGAACACAAAGTATGTCTAATATAACCTCTACTTTATTTATATATCCTAAAGATGCTGTCAATACGCACCCTAATTCCCCAGTGCTTTACCTTCATGAGTTCCTTCTGGAAAGACTTCCTCTCCTTGCCCTCAGCTGCATTGCAGTCCTCCTTAAGCCTCTCAAGAACAGAGGCAACTTTCTCTGGCTCGCTGTCTGGTTCTGTCCGGCAGAAATGTGTCAGAGGCAAATTGACGTAGCCCAGGGCATCAGCAAATGCTCTCCAACTCGCGACGTTTTCCATCAGTATTGTCCGAACTGAAGCGTAGATGTAAGTTAAGCACATGCAAGGCTTCAGCATTTGCTCTAAAAGGATTGTTGTGGTAAGATCAGGCCCTTTGCATTGCGGAGGTTTCACTTTTCCCATGATAAGAATGTTTTTTGCATGCACCAACCCAATTCTTCCATGATAGAAGCCAATGTACCAGTCCTTGTTCCATAAATGTCCTTTAAGTTTGATTTTTTCCTCACTCAAAAGTGTTATTATATCTCCTTTAAGATACTCCAGCAAATACTGGCTTTTGGATTGTCTTATAACAGTTTTCAGCAACTTGGCAAATTTCAGGTTTTTGACAAGCCTGTCCTGAAACACAGGGTACTTTGTGGTCACAGCAAGAGGAGACAATACAATTTTGTTGGCTTCCTTTTTCTTCAGGAAACGCCTTTGCACAGAGCTCCCTGTGCTTGTCTTTGGTAGAGGAGGTGGAGTCTGAACACAAAACTGGGCAAGGATACAGTCATTATCATCCTTGACCTGAATTCGCAACGTAAAGTCGGAGATTTCGTCAGAATCACGGGCTGTGATCATGTAGACAAGGCGGGCCACTTTGCCAAGTTTTATCTGAAAGCCCCTTACGCTTCTTCCCTGTTCTAGGTCTCTTACTTCGAAATTGGACATGTTGGAATAGACGCCGACCTGAAGATCTTGAGGTTTTGTAAGGACAAACTGGTGCTTTCCCCAGAGCTGTAGGATGACAGGTGGAGTAGACTGTGAGTGCTTTTTTACATCACTCACCAATAATGTCTTCGGGGCGCAGTCGTGGCCAAATATAGAGACCACTGTTTTGAAGGATGGGTGGATGTGTTTTGGCCCATATACCCCAAGAGTAACTTTTTTTACGACGTGTTCCCAGACTGTGTTGTAAGGGGCCAACACTTGGGCTTGGGCAACCACAGATACATACATACAAGGCTCTAAATTGTCTAGAGTGACTTGGACCGTATCTCCATACATGTATGCATGTGGAATTGGGACATAAGGCCCTTCCTTGCAGTCGCTTCTCACACAAACCACCTCTGCCGTTTTGCGGCTCTCTATCTTCACCACGACAGATACCTTCATCTCTAAAGTGACAGGAGTCTTGGTCTCCAAGTTACTGAGTTTTACTTCCACCACTGGACTTACAGTTGTACATTTATCATTGTTAAGCTCTAATGGTGGGTCCAGCATGGCCCTCAAAGATATTTGTTGAGTATCACCTGATGCCACGTGGCCCTCGGGGACATATATACTGATACTACTGTTCGGTAGCTGCACCGCACCACCCGAGCTGTCCAGTTTACACACTATGTTGGTCTCAATGGGTTGGGTTTGCCCCCAGCCTGGGTTTTGACCTATGGAGTCCAGATCATGGCAAGATCTTGTCAGTTTACGGTGATTTAACCATGCCGTTTTGAAATCCTCTATACTCTGAAAATGCTCAGGTTTAGGTGATTTCATGCCACCAAAGAAACTGAAAGAAGATTGAGATCCATCAGTCTGGGACTGAAGGATTGATAGTTCTGACATGCTATAGCAACGCTTGCTCCGTAAAAATGGGTTGTCTCTGCGAAACTTCTGGCCAGCCCCTGAGCCGGAGTTAAATAGCCCACTTCCAATCCCATTATTGTTAATAGTGCTGTTGTTGTTTGAGATAGGAGGCGAGAGATTATCAAAACCCAACAGATTTGCTGACTTCTGGTTACCGTTTTGGTCAGGTGTGCTTTGAAGCCCACCATTCAGAAAGGGGTTAGTTGACAACCGCTTATTAATAAAAGGATTTCCATTTTGTGAACATGAATCTGTGGCTTTCGAGAGCCCTGTCCACTCCCCAGAGGTGTCCATTTCTTTCACCTCTTCTGAAGTATCTCCTAGGCTGTCAATCATGCCGCTATCGCTGAACGAGGAATCTCGACAGTTGACTGGCTGGACATAGGCAGCTGGGATGTAGCCCATCTCTTTACTGTTGTGTGCATACCACCACTCTCCACCAGATGTATCTATAACGTAAAGACAGTCTCCCTTAGAGAACTTCAGAGTGGTAAAGCTGGACGGACAGTAATCCTTGATGGCAATAACTTCCCTGACAGAGCTAAATGAGGCAGTGGCATCCAGTCGTAAGGCACTAGGTGTGGGCACTGTAAAATGAGGTAAATATGACAAAAAGTTTACAAACAATACAGTCATTTATCTGGTAGGTATGAGAAGAAAATTTGAACACCTGTAAGGGTGGCTTCTGAGACTCCTTCACTTATATCGATAAGCGCGCCCTCAGATTTGCATCGAGGCAGCGCAGTGCTGTGATTTGCTGTTCGAATGCGATGGGCAGCCATGGTGTGTGGTCCTACAGCACTCCAACTCTGATCTCAGCTTTTCTCTGACATGTTTTCCTCTGTCTGTGAGAGAGATTATTGGCCTTCCATAGTATCTGATGTAAAGAAAAGTGAGAAAGTGATAAGAAATTTAATATATATACAGCCGCGGAAGTATATGTTGTTGGTAGTTGGCAGAATGAAAAAAAAATTACTTAAACACATAGCTATAACTAGTACATTTAGAAAAACTGAAAATAATCTTGTAGTGGTCTCTTAATTTTTTTATGCTGCTGTATAAAGGATTCTTAATTTTATGCAAAATCCAATATCCGTCGTGTTATTCTGTCATCTTTTCTCCCTTTTCCCCCAAAACACAATAAACGCTAGTCCTTCTCTGCAGAATGCAATTAATCTGCTCAACAAATCACAGGGCACCATTCCACGCATTGTAAACAGCAATTGCGGTGCGTTGAATACACACAGAATCCTAGTTTTCCTCATCTACTTTATACTTCGTGGTCAACAAACAAAATAATACTTTGATGGCACTGATAAACCTGTGGTGGTTTTCTGTGACGGGAAAGAAACGTAAGCCATCAAAATCTAATAATTTATGCAAAAGGCACTCGGGAAACTGAAAAAATGTCGGCTGTTGCTTGTTCTCCCGACAGCATCAAGCTTCTGTCATGCTACCACATTGACCCCACGGGATCTTACAAAAAACGTTACATTATATTACTCAAAGCCAACGAAAATCGAGCAGGACAAAAAACATTTTACAGCTGATCGCTTTCAAAAAGTTCAGCAACAACGTCCCAAGGATGACAGCAGCAATGACAGTGTTCTTAATATGGTAAGTGTTTTGATTAATGCCATTAATGTTTATTTTTTATTAGTGTATACCACTAGTCAACTAAATGAATATAACATGGCAAAAATGAATGCACATTTATGTATAGATTCAATAGATTTTTAGCATTTTGAAACAAAAAAATTGTCATGGATTTATTGCAATTGAATTTACTGAAAAAAATAATCAGTTTTTATAATAAATATTTGAAAATCAAATTATGGACTTGAATTTTTTAATGTTATTATAACCTAAAGATGCTTTGTGAAAGTTTGTAACAGAAAATTGTGTTTTTCATCTTGTCACTTCTTAGTATAGAAAACACGTTTTTACCGAAATTAGTCAAAACTGATTTATTGCCTTTTGGAACCAAACTCTTCATATATATTTACGTATACATTTCCATGTATTTCTATTAACATACAGAGGCCACACTTTGCCACTACATGCCTCCAAGTACAGTTAATAAGGTTTGAAATATGTATTCTTGTCCAGACACGTCTGTTTAATTCCTGACATCCTCTTACGCACAAAAGGAGAAAAATGCTGTGGAGAAAACAGGATTTCTTTCCTGGTTTTTTTTTAAGTTTAGAACAGATTTCAGCATGCTTTCTGTAAAGACATTTCTGTAATGTTTTCAATGATTGCAAATCTTTTTGCATCTGAACTGCTACAGCTATATCAGTTTGAGGATCAAACGGCTCTTGCTTTTAGATATCAAAAGTAGCATAGTGTTCGGGTGGAACTGGGAATCCTCTTAAGTCTGATCAGGAACTAAAAAGGCTCTCTAGCAATACACATCAGTGGTTTCCATGGCTACCACCTTAGGGAAAAAAGCACACACAGAGAAGCGCCTTCAGAGAAAATGCCCAGCTGTACTGGGAACGTGTCACATAAACAGACAATCAGACATGTTACAAAACTGCATGAACTAATGCAGTCCATCAGGTTATCATATCATTCAAGCAAATCACTGTTTTTGAGATCTTAAAACTCATATCTCAGTGAAGCCTTACTTTAAGTAAAAGAAAAAGCTATTAGGTTTAAGTAACCAAGAAAAACAATTCTTGAAGAGATACATCACTTTACCACCAAGCAACTGTGTAAAGCATTTCACAACAGAAAGAAACCAGATTTCACAGGATGTTGTTTTGTTCATATATTATTTAAGCATCTAGAGTTTTTGCTTGAAATTCAATTGTGACCCTGTCTGTGAAATCCAGGGCAAAGTCTCATAACCTAATTATAAGATTAGGAGCACCAAAGTTTGATATATTTCATTGATTAGAATCTTTTATATGACCTTACTGAGTCAGTATTAAAGATTGTATGGTTATATTTTCACACACTGGTTTTTACATTATGAATGATTTTATGTAATAAAACAGTAAATCACAAAAATGACCAGCTATGTTTTCACAGACTGGGTCACAAATAGAGACAGTAATTTGTAAACACAATTCATTTAGAGATTAGTTGATACAGAACTGAGCAAAATGTTCCAGAAAACAGGATAATAAAACAAGAAGTTGTGGACAAAATTTCTACAACAATTGACTTTACTTGATTTGATTTTATTTGTTTAAATTGAACAGTAATTTGTTTAATGTTTGAGATGAGGGTTAAGGGATCTGCTCTGTGAAAGACAGAACATGTTCCACCTTTTGTTTTGAAAACAGAGGAAATGCCTGTGAAATAAGGATGTGCTGCATTTCCCTAAACTCCTGTTTCACAATCTTATCAAACTATCAACTTCTGAAAATCTCTGTGGATATAGTGCAAAATGGGAAATGCTTTTTGACATGCATGCAACTTGCCCATAAAACTGAATGTTAGTCATATTCTTTATATTGTATACAATATTTGAACAATATATAATACTTATTAAATGTATAAATACAATTAAATGTGATATTGTATCCTGTTTAAATCAAATAATTTAAAAAGTGTTAAAAAGAAATCAGATTTTCCTCAAAATATGTATATTAACTGAAAGAATTTTCCACGTATTTCAAAATATGAGAAATGAAAAACATTCATATCGTTTAAATTAAACATGATGTAGCACGAGTATATGTTACTTGGAGCTTTTGAGGGAATGTTTGAGCAGATAGTCCTACTGATAACATTTACACTCGTTACAAAAAAAATCACATGGAGGATCAGAAATCTGTAAATTTCGTGCCAGATATGTGAAACTATACTGTCAAGGTTGTTAAAGACCTTTTGTAAGATTGTGAGATAGAGGGTCGTTCACTGTCTCAGAGAGTAAATTTACCGTCTTCATTATGTAAGGCAAGTAACTGTCTCCACCAGCGAGGTGGGTGTACCTCCGACAAGTTGAAACGGATTGTGAAAACATCGAGAAGCAGAAATTTAAAAAGCTATCACAGTGACAAGGACCACTCTTTGCAAGTGTCAAACAAAATAAAATAAAAAATCAACACGATTGTAAAAGTGTCAGAAAACAACATGCAAGTTCGGGAAAGTGCGAGCTGAAAGGTGGGAGGAGACGCGATCCTACATCAAAAATTGATAACGTTATAAACCTAAGGAAGAAATAAAGGAAAAAGTGTGTAAATGATAACTTACTCACTTTATCCAGGTGCAGTACAGTCACTTCGTGCACGAGAGATTCACCGTTATATGCATCTTCTGTTGTGAGCGCGCGCGTCTGTCTGTTTAGCGATTCACTTCACAGCGTGGCGTCATCCGCCGGGAGGAGTTCAGGAAATCAAGATGGACAAACCCTGTTACTGTACTTTCTACAGCTTTATAAACAAATTAATTTTTAAAACCAAATAAAATAATAAATACACTAATTTCTAAAAACTGCTAACACGTTGGAATGTTTGTTTTAGTTGTACGTATTTTATTTAGCTTTTATTTAGCTTAGATTTGATTTGATTTTCACTAGGATTACACATTAGACTAACCATTAAAAAGGTCATGTAGTTATGTGCTTAATAAATTATTTGCTATCTCCCATCCCATGTAGTGTTCATGGTAAATATTTTTATTTTAGTTTCATGCATTTCATTTAGTCGAACAATGTTCAACTTTATTATACTAATCAATAAAAAGAGTAATTTAATCATGTGAGCTTTAAGAAATTCAACTAGTCATAGTAAGTTCAGCCCTTTTGTGCTGTTTAACGTTACATATCTGGCGACCTCTGGTGGGATACGAAAAATAACGTTTTGTTACAGGGGGTGGTTTCCCGGACAGGGATTAGACTAGTCCTAGACTTAAACACTTTAAAGAGCTCTCCAAACTGAAAACAACTTGCACTGACATATCTTAAAATACATCAATGCCCTTTGTTTTACCTCTAAATGCACAAAGGTAATGTTTTTAGTATGGCATGTTTGTTAAAGCTCTATTTCTTAATTAAACTAAGGCCTAGTCCTGGATTAAGCTAATCCTGGTCCGGGAAACCACCCCTAGAAATTTATAGTCCAAGAAATTATCTGGCCTAAGTTCAGAAATCATGAATATTCACAAGTGTAATACTTAAATACTCGCTGTTTGCAGTCACAATTAATAACAAGTGTAACACACATTTGTTTTGCTAATACACGTTTGAGCTTTCTCAACTGAAAATAATTTGCACTGACATCTTAAAATATGCTGTGCCATTGATTTGTCTCAAGATACACACCAACGTCTTTTTCTAAGGCATGTTTAGAAATCTTAAGGTCTAGTCCTGGCTTTAACTAAGCCTGTGAAACCAGGCCGTACATCTAATTTAATTTAACACCTAACTTTTCTTAAAACATAATGGTTTTTCTCCTTTAAGCCGATGCTACATAATTTTGTCAAATGTTGTAATTGTATTGTTAGTTTGCAGCAAAGTTGTGTTGGATTGCAATAATGGAACTGAACTCTGGTTGGTCTGCGAATTTAGAGTTGCACAAAGAGGGCACGACCACTAGATGGCAGCCTTTACTAGTTGATACGTTTGTATTGAATCGTGTTGTAAACTGCCAAACCAAGAATGTCCATATTACTACCCAGTGTAGTGTAGGCCTACAATAAATGTTTAATAAAACATGCAGTTTTTTGAAGACCAATCAGTTCGATGTTAACACGAAATGAGCATTGTGTATCTTCTAAATGATGCAACTAATTGTAAAAAAAAAAAAACAATATGTATGTAATATTATAAAACGGTTAGTTCCAATCCTTGATTCTGATTGGTCAATAGGTGTGCTTTATTCACGATAAAACACTGCTATGACCGCTCCACCCAACGGTTCTATTTAATATCACTGCGCCCTTAGCAACACCCTTAGCAACACATAAACATATAATGAGACAAAGTCTGACAACAGTTTGTTGTTTTTATTTGAGCTTTCATGTTGTTGTTCGCAGTCAGGGACTATTTTTTCTAGCGGAAGGAATGCTTTTATTGATTTAACCATGAAAGTTGCACAATTTTTTTTTTACTTTAATATTGTGTGGTAACCGTTTTATAAAAGCAATAAGGAACTCGAGGCAAGTGCTGTATCGTGAATAAGTAACGGCTGAAGCCGTACAGTCTCCTGAGGTTGCGTATAAATAGCACGAAGTGTAAAACTCGTGCAATACATACGCCAAATTCCACTTTGGCGTGCATATGATACGCAAGTCCTTCCCATTCACTTAAACGGGGCATCTTTTTTGTCGTTTTATATTGGTTTCTCAATTTTTTTCTGTTTTTTAAACCATTTTCGCTTGGGTTTAGGGTTAGATTTTAGATGAGCTTAATAAGGTTATTTAATATACAGGTTTCTCAATGTTTTTGTCCATATTTAAGCCATGGTCGCTTGGAGTTGGGGTTAGAGTTGGGGTTTGGGTTAGGATGTCATTTTTATATAACAAAAAGTTGTTCTGGCCTTAAACCCAAGCGAAAATGGTAAAAAAATAGCAAAAAAATTGAGAAACCAATAAATAAAACGACAAAAAAGATGCCCCGTTTAAGTGAATGGGAAGGACTTGCGTATCATATGCACGCCAAAGTGGAATTTGGCGTATGTATTGCACGAGTTTTACACTTCGTGCTATTTATACGCATTTTCAAAAGACTGGGCTGCTTATTCACGATACAGCACAGCCTCTCGTACCTTATTGCTTACATAATCTAATGGCATTTTTTAAAAATCAACCTGATGCTTTATTTTTTTATTATTTCTGTATTTACAGCAAATAAATTTAGCTGTTAGCATTTTACCTGTTTTAAATGGTTTGTATTTGTTAAAGCATTAAATCTGTGGGAAATGTGGAGCAGTAAATACAATTTTAAGGTTACCTTATTTTTTACAAAAAAAAAAAAAAAAAAAAAAAAACTAGACTTTTGATCCTAAACAGTTATCTTTTTTGAAAACACCCTTCTTCACCTCTCAGAGACAAGTTAATGAACTCATATATAATTAAACAGCATTGATTTTGTGCAGCTGTTCTGATAATTTGAAACACTTTGTGAAGCCTTTATTTCACCAACTTGCCATGTCAAGCATGCGTGTTGTTCTACAAGGCAATCTAGAAGAAAACCGATCGAAACCCATTGAATATAAATTATAACATTTAAAATCATGGCTATCTTAGTCCTTTATGAAAGCGTTAGTATAAAAAGAAAAAACTAACTTCACTGAATTCACAGAACAACTGTTCAGCATGATAACACCCTACATTTTTCGCTCTTTTAAGTGGAAATATATTGATCTCAATGAAGCTATCAGAAGTCTAATGCAGATTTTTTTATTCCTGCTGAGTGACTTAGAAGTGTTTTCTGGAATGCTGAGCCTTTTGATGAACAACAATGATTGTGTGATTATTTGAAGCGCAAACTTTTGAAGCACAGTTAAATGATAAAAGAATAGAAAAATTACAGGAAGGCATTTGAAAAAAACATTTACAGTGACGTTTCTTAAATTGATTGATTTATAGAGTAACAATTGTGAGACCCCTGAAACTAATGCAATTTGGCATATCCAGCTTACCTTCATGTCTTTGGTTTTTCATGAAAACAGGATGGCCCAGACTCCCACACTGGACGAACGTACAAACTCTACACAGAAGGGCCTCCTGGCTCAGCTGAGCCTCAAACTGAGCATCTTATTGCTGTGAGGTAGGGCTGCACAATAAATTGCAAGTGCTACCCACTGAGCAACTATAAACTGACCCATAAACAGGCTAGTCCAAGTATGCTACTTGTAATGACACAGTCAAACAATAGTCTGCCGACCTCAGGGCAGGGGTATCAACTCCACATAGACATTTTTGCAATCATCCCCCGAATATTTTCTTAAATTAATTAAAATCAGAAATGTAAGACTTGGGGACAGATTTCCTAACAGTTTGCGGCCGGCACAAACCATAATTTTGGCGTAAATTTAATAAAAACTCGCAGTGGATACTTAGCGCTGAAAAGGTGTGGTCTAGTTAATTTTGAGACTGACCTTATTGCACATGCATTTCTAGGAGTTTCCCTTTTAGACGCAAAATTTATGAGAGGAGATTAGATGATTCACGGAATGTGATTTAATAATGTGTGCGTGTGTAATATTATTGATATTTGCACTTAAATGGCTGCAATTGTTGCTGATAAGAGGAGGAGTTATTATTCAAAAATTAAACATTTTTTCAGGAACACTGTTAGACTTAACTGTAATTTCTACAGTTACTTACCACAAAATGCCCAGTAAAATACCATCATTTTCTTTTCCAGTTCATTACTGTAATATGCATTGCATTATGGGTATTAACATTTAATTTAAAGTTATTTACTGTATGTTTTGAGTGCTACTGTAGTTGAAAATGGAAAAATAAAATATCTATGAAATGAAATACATTTTATTTGTTATGCTTTTAGCAGTGAAGCAAATTTCAAAATGTGAATTGTTTTTCAGCAGTGTAAATAATTTATTGAGAATTGTAGATAGAAACAAGAAAGGGATTATGGATAAATGCTTGACCGTCAGATTTGAATTTGACCTCAAGACTTCAAAACACTAGTGACGCCAAGATTTCGCTCCTCGGAGTGTCAGGAGAGTGACAGAAGAGGCTACTTGGGGAGTGTAGCGACTCGACTCGCGAGTAACTTTTATCACGTGACTCTGTGACACTGTGATAGTGTTATGTACCTACGACATGGGTGGCCCGGGTCCGATTCCCCTTCAAGGCAATGTATTAACTAGGTTACAGTAAGGGTGTTATACTGTAAAATGGAACTGCGGTAAAGGTGTCATACTGTAAAATACAGGTACTGTAATGGGGCACGTTGCCAGTGAGTTACCGCATATATACAATAAAAAGTCTAACAGTGAACATTATTCAAAAATGTTGTTTGCCAAGCCATTTTATTTTATTTGCTGGAGGAAATAAAAAAGGAGTCACTAGGAGAATTCACACATAGTATTCCAAAACTTCTTGTAAACCTAATTTTTTTGTTTTTCAGTTCTTTTCAATGTACTATGGATTCATTAGTTGGGATGGTTTTACACCCTGCATTTTCCGCTGCAATGTCCGTGGTGCTGAACTCAAGTGCATCAGGCGTAGGATCACCCGCACCTGCAGGAGCATCAGTTCTGCTTATTTGCGACCCTGAACTAATTTGCGCTGCTCTTAGTAGATGGTGTTGGTCATTATAGAAATTTAGCTGTTTAACCTGTGTTTTTTAAATTGTGCCTTTTTAGTAAATAATCCTAAACCGATATTATCACTCCCATTGGCGCTTTTTTTGGAATTGTGCTGTCACGCTTATTTGCCTGTTTAGTTAATCTGGCCTTAGGTCCTCAAAAAAGAGAATGTATGCAAGTATTTTGCAAAAAATTAACCCTTTTAAATACAATCAAACCATATAAACAAAAAAATAAGCATCACGTCGTTGACCCACATACTGATATGTATCGCTTGAATGTGATTTTTAATCTGGTGTCAGGGTTACTGGTTTCAATTCCTCACTGATGTGCTTTCTTGAGAGTTAAATGCAAAGACAGTATGTTTTTTCTCAGCAGCTGCTGGAAATGAATTTAATTCCACTTGGTCCATTGCTGCTCATCTCCGGGGTGCCACTGTCCTCAGGAGTTTGGTACAGCCATAAACAGAACCATCTGATTCAGCCTAGGGTGAGTTAATTAAATGAATTAAGAGTCCTGCTCGGTTGCAACAGATAACTGTGGACGCATGAAAGACTGCAGTCAAGAGCACCTGGAGATTGAAGAAGGTCTGTTTTTGTAGGCTTCTGTGAACAGATACCAAACATAGCAAAAGCGCATTGGAGATATGAAAGGATGCGTTTTTACATGTCCATATGCAATGCCATCTTCATTCACTTGGGGTCAGCAGAGGTATGACCAGTTAAATCATATAGTTTGAAACCACATACAAACCCTCTAAACTTTCTGTTTGGTATTTTACATAATAAAGCTCAACATTTGATATGCACAGGGGCGGACTGGCCATCTGGCAGACCGGGCAGTTTCCCGGTGGGCCGACGTACTTTTTGGGCCGATCCATCTCATACTATTTTTGTCTGAGCAGCCCAGTTAGCGTCTTTTTTTTCCTAGACAGACCGGCCCACTGACATTTAAGCAGCAGCCCATTGGTTATTTTTTTTAAACGACATTAAGCTGGCCCAATGACGGACCAGCCCAGTCATCGTCCTTTTTTTACCCTAAATAGACCGGCCCACTCACATTTAAGCAGCAGCCAATTGGTTATTTTTTTTAATGACATAAAGCTGGCCCAATCACCGCTTTGGTCTCTGTGCAAGCGAGCGTGCAACGTCGGTCAGTTCACGTGTCAAAATAGAGAGAGAGAGATGGAGAAAAAATCTCAAGGGAGGTGCAGAAAAACTGCGCGACAAAAAGAAACAGACTCTTCAGGCAGACGCTGGAAAATAACACAACTGTTTTCTTCAACTCGTGTCGCTGGTGATGATGATGATGATGATGGTGGCGCGTGGCACTGGCAGCACCAGCACGCAAAATGTCAGTGAGGAGAGGGAGAGAGAGACGAGGGAGAAGTGAGTTGCGGTAAGCAGAACTGCTTTCAAAACACAAGTTTAGATAGATACCCCTTGATAAAACCAAGTCAAAAACACACAATTATGGTGATAAAGCTGCAACAAAATAATTGCACTCTTTGCTCTGTGACTACAACCCAGTCAATATTTGACGACACTTGACCATTCGTCAATATGTGACGCGGAGGGTCTTCAATACTATTCTCTTCTCCTATTTTCTTACCATTTTTGCGTCGGTTTAGGGTTAGATTTACATAATGACATCCCTACCCAAACCTAACTCTAACCCCAACGCCAGGTGACAACTGTTTAATTTCGCGTACACTGTTTAATTTCGCGTACACTGTTTAATTTTGCGTAATCTAACCCTAAACCGACGCGAAAATGGTAAGAAAAGTGGAGAAGAGAATGCAACGGACGTCGTAATAGTATTGAAGTCCCCAGTTCGTCAAAAAATGACGCGAAAGGTATACCCTCCGCGTCACATATTGACGAATGGTCAAGTGCGTCAAATATTGACGACATGGGGTGAGACTGTGTTAGTGACTACGAGAGTGTATCTGATTCGTAGATTTTTCGTTGATTGTCTGTTTCAAAACGTGTCATTTCTCTTCAAGCAAAATCAAACAATCCAGGACATCTGCTTACAGACAAAATATATGTTTATTGTATATAACAATTGACAGATAATGTTAAAAAGCTCTATTACTGTAATCACACAAGTTTAGTTCAGTGAATGTAGTAGTGAATACTTTCCTGTAAGTACTGCAAGTAATAATCAGGTTTTAATATTACTGTAAGCAGCACTTGTATTTTGTTAAAAGTCAGCAATTCAATGGCAAATTTTGCCAATTGCACCATCTCTGGTGTCCTGATCTTCATCATAGGGTACTCTTCATCTGCCTCTCAGACTGTTTACAATCCACACAATTGGTAAAGAATACCATTAGAAAAAAGCGTGTACAATTTTGAGTTGTTGTGTTTGCTTGATGACAACTGAGTTGTAGTTGTGTTCATCTTTAGCAGCCTGCCTGTGTTTAGCATTTTTAAAACAAGTTCATTGCAGTGTAAAATGTGTGTTTTACTCAGAAGTTTGTTTAGAGTTTAGCCAAAAGAGTGCATGACGAATGTGTTTAGACCGCTATGAATTTAGTTCAGAGATTGGGGTTTAGTGTTTTAGCAATTCAGAAAAACTGTAATCAACATATAATATGACAGTTAATCAGATAGGAATATTTTTGTTGTGTTCATTATTTATTATAGGCTACGGTGTGTAGTGAATAGTGTTTTTAGGACCTAACAAAAATGTTTACAAATGTTTGAAGGATGAAGCTTGTTTAAGGATTCATGTGGATTATACAGTTTTACTGCATTAATAAATAAAACGTTCTAGAAGTGTTTGTTGTGTCAACTCTCACTCTTTTCTACCTGCTATTAATTGGGCTTAGTGCTTTTATGGAATTGGAGTTGCTATTGCTTAAAGGCGTGCAAAGATGGGTGGTATTTGTAAATATATGTAGTGTGGGCCGGTTTGGGCCAAAATGCCAGGGCCGAATTTTTGTCCCAGTCCAGCCCTGGATATGCATGAATGTTTTGATATGCTGCTAGATCAACAGCATATACAATACACCACTTTTAAACCTAAGATGGTTTAGGCTGCTTAAGCTGGGCTCCCAGCCTAGTCAAGTACCCAAAACCCTTAGCACTCGGAGCTAAAAGTGTTATTGTTTGCAGTTGCATTCGTAAACCCATATAATTCTTCATATATATTCTTCGTATCCCAGTAATTTCTCCTCAGAACTCAACTGTAACTCAAGCCTTTAGTTTATTTTTAGACGTTGACCTCTGCTGTGTTATTCTGTAGCAAACAGAATGATTCCTGTCCCCGGGGAGATCTGGGTAAATGTTGCTTCCTCTGAGCTGGAGATCTCTGCTTGATATTTAGCTCTCATCAGCAGATAAATAATAAAGCTCAATATCAGAACTGTTTCATGGCATAGCTCAGGTGCTGAAATCTTACACAAGGCGCTTAAAAACACATTCTTTACCAGAGAATACATTATTTTACTGCAGGAACATTATTTTACTGCAACATTTGTATAGGTAATAATATAAAAATATCTCTTTTGTTACCTAAGTGAGTTTTATGACAAACAGTTAAAATGTAGTTAAACTATAGCCATGATCTCTGTTTTAGCTTAACAGTTAATCATCCCACACAGCAAGTACAAGCCACCAAGGATTTCTTTGTCAGATAAGATGAAAATTAAAATCTCTTTTCACACATATATTTTGCAGGCTTTATTGTATTTCGACAGGTTTGGCTCTGCACTCCAGCAAACTGGTTTGAAATAAATCAATGCTGCATTGGCATTAGAGTGTTGGCTGTCACATTTAGATGGTATTTACAGCTACAAACTTTGAACCGTAGAGGATTTACAGTGAGAGGCTGTGTCCTTCATCCGCTTAGATTCTGAGGTGAGACAGTAACCATGCTAAAGGTGAGAAACGGTTCTGTCAAGAGACTATGGTGCCTGTAAGAATGAAGTGAATTTTTTAATTTTATTTATTGTTATGTCTAATGGATTAGGAAGTGATACATTTCTAGGTATCGGTTTGGGCTTAATAGTTACCGATCTTAAGTATTTTAGGCTGGTCATACTTGATGAACTTTACCGAATTTATAAGGAATAAAACATTGAATACTTTTATATAGACTAGTCCTATGCTTACAAAATATTTAGCTGTCAAATTATTCAAAAGTTTGGAATATAATTTAGCAAATACTTAAATTTGTCAAAAATCCAATTTTTTTAATGAACAAAGAAGCCCAGAATAAAGACTGAATGAAATACCAAGAACAGCTGGTGTGTGAAGAAAATCCTTTTGTCTTTTGTAGTTTTGACTTGGAATGAATCTCATTATTATCGTCTTTGATTTTGAGCTTCTTGTTAAGCTTGATTAGCCTCTGCCATATCTGAAGGGTTTTCATGCATTTCATGCCCTTTGACTATACTGCACTTGGTGTTATTGAGATTATCTTCTTTTTTAATATTCATCAATCAAGAGTTTCTTCATTGATTTAATACCATTTCTGAAATTGTACATACCTGTGCCTAAATGCTTAAGCTTACATGATTAACAGCTCTAACTCTTTTAGCAATGGATAAAAAAATTGCCAACCTTTGTTGGTTCTGTGAAATTGGAAACAGTCAGATAAAAAAATGTGTAACTAAAAGACATCAAGTTCTAGTATTTTACTGACAGAATGAAAGTTATTCACTGAAAGTTATTCACTGCACATGGCTTTGTTGGTTTTATTCTCGGATATTTTCTAAACTCATAAGTTGTTTTTCTGATGTCATTAGGTGTTCTTCTGATGTCATAAAGCATTCTTTTGATGTCATAAGGTGTTCTTCTGTTGTTATAAAATGTTTTTTTGATGACATGAGTAAGTATGGGCATTTTTCATTAATAATATTCAAATATTTGAGCTAAAAAAACGTATATTCGAATATTTGTTAGACGTTAATTATGACATCTGTTTTTGAAGTTTTGTGTGTGTATTTTTAAGTTGAAAACATTGTAAAAAATATATTTTTAAAGTTATTCTTTGAAAATTAGCTTGCAGAAAAGTGGCGTTAAAACCCTACGCAGAGTGAAGGCTGAGTCTAAATCCTTTCAAGCCGTTCATTTGTATGAATTGCAGACTGCACAGTCGGTGTATGAATATCTTCTTTACTTACTTCATTTACAATTACATGTTTTTGTGAAGAAAGACAACCATATTTAGCCTACCAGCTTGGGTGACAATTCTTTATTCTACACATAGCGGTAACCAGGGTATTAAAATTTGTGAGGTTGTTAAGAGTTAACAAATGCTATCCTAGGTAACACTAAAATACACTTTTTAGGTATACTTAATAAATGTATTCTTTTTATGCACTAATTGTGTAGCAAATAATACCAATATACCAAATTTGTCTTTAGTACTTCTAAAAAACATTTAAGTGTACACAACTGTGTCATTTTGAGACACCATTTATTTCAATACACTTCAATACACAAAACTTTCTTTTTAATTAGTATATCTGTAGCGTAACTTTACAACTTTACATGACTTACTTGCAGGGCTGGACTGGGACAAAAAAATCAGCCCTGGCATTTTGGCCCAGACCAGCCCACTACATGGGATCACAAATACCACCCATCTTTAGGCAATCTACCAACTACATATAATTTAGTAGAAAAGTACAAGAGCTGACACGTGACTTACAATAAATGCAAACAAGCACTGTAAGGCTTTGCAGGTTTTATAAATCTGCTAATTGTCTTAGCTAGTGGGTGTGCACAATGTGTAAACAAACCATTCTGACCAACTTATGATAACACTGAGACCTGATAAATGTTACAATGAAGTCGCTGTCTCACGGCAGAGCCACAAGTACAATTACAGTGTTTGCAGAATATTTTGATCACTTTTTTTCTGAACAGCTTTTACCAATTCCAAACCACAGTAATTTTAATAACTAACAATCATTTTGTATATTATCTTTTCCTTGTATCCTATTTTTTATGACCTTTTTATGGGGATTTCTTGTCTAATGGTCACACCTCAATTTTGCAATTTTCATGCATGGCATCTTTTCTTATGGACATTAAATAATGAATTTTCAGAGTACCTCTAAGGTACCCGCGTTTATCTTATATGTATCTATTATGTACAAATGTGTACTTTTTGAAAAGGTTCCACCCCAGTGACAACTTTTGTACCTTCATGTACCTTTTTTCTGAGAGTATACAGTGCACAGACCCTGAGATTGTGCTTATATTTCAGTCACACTTTTACTAAGAATTAGTTATTAGAATGCTCTGACTCTCCAAGGAGGGCAGAATTCCTTAAAATCTCTTGCATGATCTGCTTGATTAATTGTTATGAGAGGCAGCAGATGTATGAAAACCCCATATTCATTCTTCTGGGCAAATTGGGTTTATATTTAGATCAGACAGCTGCTGAGACAAAATCAAAGCCACAGAAGTGTCAGGGCCAACTGACACGGATTGACAGTTTTTAATGAGAGTGAAGCTGACATTGTATAGGTCAGTATTTTTTTTTAAATATATTACAAGTACAGTATTGAGATTTCAGTCTGATCTTTCTGGTTCATGGATGGCTTAGAGAAGGCTAGTTATATTAATCTTGAAATTAATGAATAAATTAAACTGCCATTGTTAAAATCTTAAATGATGAATGGTCAGATTGGAGTGTTATGTACAGTAACATCAATAGAACACCACCCTTCTGTGTCCTACCTGAGGTGACACTAATCGATTTACTCCTACAGACATCCCTTTGTGGATAAATAATTTGATCTTACAAAAATCAATTGTCACGATACATTAAACTGGACATTATTCATGCATATCTTACTGCTGAAGATGGTGTTTAAATGGTTTTTATAGGAAAATAAGTCATTATTCTATTAATTATTAGCATTATTTGAGGTGCCCTCTTTTTCCGAACACCAGCTTGGAAAAAGTTTACATGACTAAGCAGAACGAGATAAAACGAGATAAAACAAGGTGCCTGCAGGAGTTACATCAGCTATAAATGTTTCCAGGAGGCAGCCATGATGTCTGAGCTGTTGTCAGATAGATGTTCCCAGGAGAACCATGATGAATTCAGTCAACATTTCAGTTCCAGTCATTTTATCTCTGTTGTTTAGACCCAAGGGGTCAGTCAGACTGCTTTAGTTCTACATCAGTAGTACCCGCATATAATCAGTGGTAATCTGCATCTGTTACCCAAAAGTATCCCAATGGAGGTAAGAAAGAACAGATGAGAAACAACACATACTTAAGCGATATAAAGAGTTGCAAAAAGACTTGGCTTTAGTTGTTTGTACATACATGTAGCTTTGCAATAGGGGTGTCATTAGATGTCTTAAGATACATTCAGAATATGTAAATGTTATTCTCTATACATTGTTTTCCTTTCAAAATGTAGTGCTTATAGTTTTAATGCAGATTCTGTCTAGCCTGCAGCTGTCCTTTAGTAATCCAGGAAGACTCTGGACTCTGTCTCCTAGGCTCACAAGAGGGCGTACAGGTAGATGTATGGAAGAATCCACATAACCTTGTACGTACAGGCGGTATACAGGTGAGTACACTGGGCTTCGACTCTTGGGCATACATGTGGTATACAGGTGGGTACACTGAGCCTCTTAGCTCTTGGGCGTACAGGGAGGTATACAGGTGAGTACACTGAGCTCTTAGCTCTTGGGCATACAGGGAGGTATACAAGTGAGTAGATTGTGCTCTTAACTCTTGGCCGTACAGGGGAGGTGTAGAGGTGGGTACACTGGGCTTTTAGCTTTTGGGCGTACAGGAGGTATACAGGTGAGTACACTGGGCTCTTAGCTCTTGGGCATACAGGGAGGTATACAGGTAAGTACACTGGGCTCTTAACTCTTGGCTGTAAAGGGGAGGTATACAGGTGAGTACATTGGGCTCTTAACTCCTGGCTGTACAGGGAGGTATACAGGTGAGTACACTGAGCTCTTAGCTCTTGGGCATACAGGGAGGTATACAAGTGAGTACATTGTGCTCTTAACTCTTGGCCGTACAGGGGAGGTGTAGAGGTGGGTACACTGGGCTTTTAGCTTTTGGGCGTACAGGAGGTATACAGGTGAGTACACTGGGCTCTTAGCTCTTGGGCATACAGGGAGGTATACAGGTAAGTACACTGGGCTCTTAACTCTTGGCTGTAAAGGGGAGGTATACAGGTGAGTACATTGGGCTCTTAACTCCTGGCTGTACAGGGGAGGTATACAGGTGAGTACACTGGGCTTTTAACTCTTGGCCGTACAGGGGAGGTATACAGGTGTGTTCGACATACAGGCAGACGAGTGGGTGAATACACAGGACTTTAGCCCTTCGATGCTCAGGTGAATGGAGGAGACGTGCAGGCAAGACAACAAGGCTCCTAGCTTTCCACTCGCAGGTAGACTTACGGCGAGTACCCATGGCTTTGGCTTTTCAACATACAGCAGAACAGTCAAGCGACGATACAGAGCATTAGCTCTTCAACCTGCAGGCTGGTGGCAGAGGACACACAAGTGCATACACTAGTATTAGCTCCAATGGACATACAGTGGGAGATACGGCACCTCACTTTACACATGCAAAAAAGGCAGGTAGGAACACAGGGCTGTGATTCTTCAGCTTTTAAGCAAGCACACATACCAGAGACGAGTAACAATGAAAGGGGACACAGCGGTGTGTAGGTTGAGATGGAGGTTCTTACTGTTCAGTGCACTGGTGGAGGGAGGCCAAACGCTTCAAATCTCCTCCTCTTCAAACAGTGGAGCGGGGCGTTAGAGCATAAACTGGCATCTGGAAACACTCAACATGAGAATGGTTATGCGCAAAGACAGCCAGTGCACTTCCCAACAGCAACAGGTAAATACAAACACTCTCTTTCTTGACCCCAGGCACAGTAATCGAAGTCAGCCCTTACTTTCATGGCCACAGCGCCACCACCAGATGGTGAGGAAGGTTGAACGGGTCCCCAGTTGTGTACATATAAGAAACGGCTGTCCAACACCAGCACTCGGCTCTTCTCGGGCAGGGTTCTTTCCTCGCCCTAGAATACGATCACTGACAAACACTGACAAAAGCACAGCACTACAATTTTGGGCTTTTGTGAAGAAATCCGCACAAATACTGGTGGTAATACACAAGCAGGGGGAGTTCCAAAAGTGTCGGACTGTTCCTTTAACTTTGCACACTTCGCTTCTCATAACAAATGTCAAATAATCCAAAGCATTGACCAACGGGTTGACTTCGCTCTCCTTCTTCTATGGTTTCTCCAGTTTAATCCGTTTTCTATGTCCTCCAAACATCCAATGTTCCTTCAAGACACATCACATAGTCATGAAAAGCACAGCATAAAGGCTTAGCACTTATCTCTTCTGTGTTTCTGCCTAAATCTCCGTCTTCCTTTTTCCAAACTCCTTCCATGAAGGTTACGTCCTCTCCACCACTTGCCTCTTTGTCCACACACTCACTCTCATTCTTTCTCATAAATTTTAAATTCCATCACCTATTTTTGGTTATTCGCAAGTGATGTGCGGTGATATGCTGCCAAGATGGCGACGTCAGGCTCTACCAACTATTGGCTTCAAAAAAGCTCTTCACAAACCTATTTGTGACATCACGGACACTACGTCCATATTTTTTACAGTGCTGCATAAGCGTTGTTGCAAGACTCTTAAGGCAGAGTAATGAATAGGTTATTTGCATTTTGTGCTGTAAATGAAGATCGGATTAATATTCGTTTAGCCAAGAAACATTTATGTTGTCGAATGTAAATGGAACAGTTTTAACAAGTCAGATAGCCTTTTGATCAGAGAAGTGACCAGGTGTGCAAAGACCCTATGTCTGCTATTATGTTAAAAATTTTCATTGTTAAATAATGTGAAATAAATATAAAAATTACATCCTGAAAATCTTACTTGTGCAATGGTGAGCAAATGGTCAAATAATTAAGAAAAAAAAACATGTTTGGTTGTTTCTTTCGCTTTATTAAACAGTGAGGTTAGGAAAGGACAGGAAAATACAGGGAGGAGAAAGGGGTATGGGACACTTCGGCTGAGTGTTTCATTTTATTCAACCTTGGCCAATAATTTTTAATTTCGGTGCATCCCTAACCACCATTTAGTTTAATATTTGTAAATATAATGTCTTTTATGTTATAAAAAATATTTTTTCGTGTGTAATATACCTGGCAAAAAGATTTTGCCACTCAAAGGAGAAGTAAATCAGTAGCATTAGCCATATGTTGTATCATTAGCCATAACATTTTGGGATAAACACATCCTATAAAACTACACCAATGAATACTTTTATTCTGTGTAATTGCAAAGTTTTGTCAGTGAGTCTGCATTAAAAAACATCCATTATTTTGGAGCCGATGGTGTAGTGGGCAGCGCTCCAACATGTGGAGCTTTTGCACTTTCGGTGACCCGAGTTCGATTCACGACTAGTGGTCATTTGCCGATCCCATACCCATCTCTCCTACCTGTACTTTCCTGCCCTCTCCTAACCTCACTGTTTAATAAAGGCAAAAACTTGCCAAAAAAAATATATATAAAAAATACCCATTATGATGAGCCTTGTCTTATACAAAGGTGGAATGGTTAAATAGTGTAAGGCAAGACAAACATATATGTCAGGAAAAGCAATGTCTGGCCATATGACAATGTCCACAGACTACTGGTTGTTTGGCAAGTTGTTAGGGTCACTGTTAAGGCCAACTAAATTCAATTTAAGCTGATAATAGTCAGTTTTACTGGCGTTTTAGCAGCAGCCGCATTGAAAACCAGCCATTTTGTTGGATGTTTTGCCACCCAACAAGGCGAGTTCTGTGGTGGTCACGTGGAAAAGTGACCTTAATGCATACCCTCCTATTCTATTCTATTCTATTCTATTCTATTCTATTCTATTCTATTCTATTCTATTCTATTCTATTCAGAATGAAAGCCATGGCTTTGAGACGATTGTTAGAGATGAGTATTTCACGCTTTACGCCCCAGCATCTGTCACAGATGTCTCATGTATCACATATAGACGTGATTATTGCAGAACATATGAGTTCATTTGATGAGAATGAATCAACTTTTGAATCTGCTATTAGTGGATAATTGGGGTATTAACACAGAGGAAAGCACATGTTGCATTTGCTCTTGCACAATGGCTTCATATTGCCTACAATTAGCAAGCAATCACATATATATTAAAGGGGGGGGGGGGTCATGGGTATTTCATGCATTCTGACTTATTAAGAGAGTATAAGAGTTGTTTTTTCATGCTACAAATATATCAAAATATAAAAAAAGCAGTTGGATGTGTTAACATTTCTATGTACCTTTGTATGTGCCAATTACAGTACAGTAACTATTGCATGCAGTAGTAAAAAGTCTAGGGACAGACCATCAACATTTTTATTCATGACCCAATACATTTATTCTGACCCAATAAATTTTGATACTGATCTCAAAAATTGCCAACCTTCGCAATTATGATAGAAATGGCGTGATGGGATGAAAAATACTTGCTGTTAGTAAATGTACAGCTGAATGTTTATGTAGACTAGCCTGTCTGTCATCCATGTGTCTTCATCTGATGTGAAGTCTTTTGGGGTGCACTATAAAGTTCATAACTTTAGTATTTACTTGATGCAATACAGCACTGCAGTGTTGGTTTATTAATGATGTTTTGTTCTCAGTCAGTGAATGTGTCATAATGCATTTAAGGTCAATGAAATATGAATCAGCGGAATAAGTCTATCGAAGAACAAAACACCACCTGGCAGATCTGTCACCCAAGGAAGTGCTGAGACAGTAAATACATCCAATAACAGTGGGACAATGAGTTGCATACATAACCACAGTGTTTACAGACATCTCTAATATACTAAGCTAATGCTGGGGTTGACTGTAAATACTGCAAATCACTGAAATGTTTTCATGAGGATAACGCTTTGGCTTAGACATATCTTAGAATCTGTTTAAAGCTTGAATCAGTGCAGGTCCTCAACATATGGAAAGTATGCATGCTGCCCGAACCGCTATGTGGGCTCTCTAACCTTAACTTCATGCGGCACTGTACAGACAGACTGGCGTGTGACATCAATGTGCTGCAAGATCAATTCATAACCATGCACAAAGCCATGACTAACCAGGCACATGATTTATTACCAACATTGCAGTCCAAATCTCCAGATTCAATATTAGTCTAGTGTGTTTTGTTTGAAATGCCACATGATAAAATACACCTGAATAATTAAAACCTTTCATACGTCTTTATAAGAAATAAACTCATTTAGTCATGCAAGCTGTCGTGTTACTCCTGAGAATTATTTTTTTTTATTTTGGTATGTGTAATTAACTATGTTGTTTAGTTTTGTTAGCAGAGCGGATTTGGAAAACCTTATGAGTAGCCTACTGTTATGTCCATACAGCTATAGTACAATGTATGCTTTTAGTTAACATTTTGTTTATAGCTACATTTAAGCAGAGACAGTGAATGGGTTTTAGAAATGCCTGACAGGGCCCCCTCACAAGGTTTTGCTAGGGCCGCCAGAAGTAAAGGATCGGCTCTGGCTTGAATTGATTTACCACTGGGTAAAAGCCTGTATGTTGTGACATGCCTTTATTATACGTTATGTGATTTATTTTCCCTTATGCTGAACCATTAAGAGACTGTCATGAATATGTCGAGCAGGTTCTGCTGAATGCAGCGGGATGGAAGAACAGTGTTTCCTGTCATCAGACAGCCCATTAAGTAAAGATCTGAATGAGATGGAGAAATCACCAGATTTATTAAGAAGACAGCAAGAAACACACATCTATATTTATTACTTCTTCACACTTCGTTATTTGCAGAAGTAATGAGTCTATTTACAAACAAGCAAATAAACAAATACTGTTAAATGCCCAAATGCAATAAATAACAAGTTGTGTGACTGTACAAAAATGCACTAATTGCATGGATTAAGGTTAATTTACAGGAGCAAATGTGTGACCCTTAAAGGGACACTCCACTTTTTTTGGAAATATGCTCATTTTTCAGCTCCCCTAGAGTTAAACATTTGATTCTTGCCGTTTCTTGGGGTCCATTCGGCTGATGTCCGGGTCTGGCGCTGGCACTTTTAGCATAACTTAGCACAATTCATACAATCTGAGTAGTCCATTAATTAGCATTGTGCCTAAAAACCAAATAGTTTCTATATTTGTCCTATTTAAAACTTGACTCTTCTGTAGTTACATTGTGTACCAAGACAAACGGAAAATTAAAAGTTGCAATTTTCTAGGCAGATATGGCTAGGAACTATACTCTCATTCTGGCGTAATAATAAGACTTTGTTGCTGTAACATGGCTGCAGCAGGCGCAATGATATTACGCACTGCCCGAAAATAGTCCCCTGCCATTGAAAGTTACTACAGAAGAGTCTTAAGTTTTAAATAGGAAAAAAAATCAAAACTCTTTGGTTATTTTTTAGCGTGATGCTAATGGTCTAATCAGATTCTATAGATTATGCTAAGCTATGCTAAAAGTGCTAGCGCCAGACCCGGAGATCAGCTGAATGGATTTCAAAACGGTAAACTCTAGAAGAGCTGGAAAACGAGCATATTTTCAAAAAAGTGGAGTGTCCCCTTTAAGTTTTTTATGTGATTTATTGTTTTCTATATACTGTATACACTAAAAAACACTGTGAAAATAAAAGTTTGCTATATTTAATTTTGACCGAGTAAGGCCAACTTAATGTGAAAGCAATGGGTGAAATCTAATTTTTAAGATCTCAATTTCATAATTAGATTGGATTTGTTTAGAATTTAGATTGGACAGGCAGGGTCAGTTTGTTTAAGATGCTTCTCTTTAAATTTTACAAAAAGTGAAGAATTAAAGCAATTGAGTCTATTATTGTCATTAAGTTAGAATTTAAAATTATACAATTTCTGTGGATAGCACAGCCCAGATAATTTAGCCTTTAATTTTGGAATTTTAGTCTTTTTCTCAGGTAAAGAATCAGAGATAAAGATTGTCTAGCACCAACAAAAGAGGTGCCTTTTATTGCTTTGTTAATTTTTTTATAGGATGGTGTTTGGATTATTGTTTTAAAATGTCAGTGTTGCCAATGACTTATTTACTTTGATGCGACAGAGATTTCAATCACCCGAGACAACCATTAGATGAGCCCAAAGCGACTGATGAGACAGTTCTGCATCATAAATTATTTTTCCAGTCACTTACAACAGAAATAGTTCAGTTGGAAGGCCATTAAAGTAATTTGCACTGGAATCTAAAATACAGCTATTATAGCCTGGATTTGTTTAATTTAGACACAGATAATCATCTGGTCCGTTCACACGGTCCACTGAGCAAATCCAATCATCCTGACACCATTCATTTGGCTTCCCTTTGTGGTCTTTGTCCATTCTGGTCTGATGGTGTTAGAAAACGATAAGACTGAGTACATGTGAAATAAAGCCAGTGTGAGGTGCTAAAGCAAAGACATTTACGAGCTTTTGGGACAGTTCATATAAGCACCTTCTGATACACTTACAACAAATTTAGCCTTTACTGGATTATATAAGAAAAAAATTATAATCTGTAGATCCATCATGTTCTGCATAGATGAATATCAGCTGACGTCACTCACTTGTCTTCCGGTATTTTGATTACTTGAAGTGGCCACAAAAGAACTATAAGCTATGCCTTTAATATGTCGTGAGCATCAAAATCGCTATTTTTACAACACCAAGAAGGCTCAACACAACATAATACTTTGCCCGAAGCATCACCTGCGTCTCTACACATGAACCCGAGCACCGAGAACATTGTTTGTGTACACAGAGTTTACTAAAAATAAGGTTTTGAACAACTGACTTTGGTCTTCCCAGTCAATATGTATTAATCTCCGAATGCGACGTAAAGATGGATAGCTCCTAAAGCATAGTTCCATATAAATGCATGGATAATTCGTTGTTCTCAATGCTCGCGTTCATGTGTAGAGATCCAGGTGATACTTTGAGCAAAGTTTCATGCGGTGTCGTGCCTTCTTAGTGTTGTAAAAATAGTGGTAGTTCAGTAGCAGCGGACAGCGGCTGGAAGAACGCATCAGGGAACGAGTAGGCATCACACCCTAACCAAGATATTTTTTTTAATTAGCGTTTCTTTTTATGACAGTCAAGGTGCGAAAAGGTCTTTTGTAGCCATTTCCTGTATCCTTAAGAATCATAGACAGTAAAAGATAAGAAATCTGTAAATCGTAGCAAGCTAGCCAATGCGTGTCAGTACCCTACTGGTACTCGGTAGGTACTCAAGATGAGTAAAAGGTCACATGACTGATTTTCATCTAAACATTCATGATATATTTTTTAGAAAATGATACTTTATAATTGATCTGTAGACTAAGCATTTATTATTAAAGCTTGTCTGTGCTCCTGTATGCTAGCTCAGTAGTTGAGCATTGCGCTAGCAACGCAAAAGGTCATGGGTTTGAACCCAGAAAACACACACTCTCAACACACACAAAAATGCTGGATTGATTTCAACCATGTTGGATCATTAAAAAACGATGAACCCGGCCTTTGGGTTAAAGAAACCTAGAAAATGTTTATTTTTAACACAACAATGGATTAAACCAATCCAGCATAGAATAAATTACAACCCAATGGGTAGGGATGACTCCTTTTTAGGGTGTGCTGGTAAAAATGCACAGCTTGCAATGCACTGTAAGTTATTTTGGTATGCGTAAATGTAAACGTAATGTCTTTTTGTTGTTGAATTACAAAGATGTGATCCATATAGAGCATTAAGCAGTCCCTCCAGAAAAACACGATTGTGCAATCGCGCGATATATTGCATAATCAGCCAAAGTCTGCATATTTATGCGGGGCTGCATTTTTTCCAAATACGACGCACTTTCGCCGCATTAATTAAATATTTCCGCGCACAAAATATGCGGGGCTTGCATGATTTCATAATCTCTGCATTTTCGTAGCACAAAGTCATGTATATATATTAGCAGAAAGTTGAAAAATGTTGCATTTACTTCCCAAAAGCGCAGCCGTGTCCTCTATTGCCATGGGAACGTTATGAAGTGACGTTATTATATGATGTGAACATCATTGAAGCTTTTGCAAGTTTCCGCAGTTTTTGCAAGTTTCGCAATTTTCGCAAATTCCCGCAATTCCATCGCATAAATTGCATAAATATCCTGCATATTCCATCGCATTTTTTAAGAAAACGTGCCGCAAAATTCGAGGATTTTTGCCCGCAACAATCACAAAAAAACTCTGCGTTTTTCTGGAAGGACTGATTAAGGAGATTAAACAGATTGTTTTATAATTTTTTGATATTGGCTTTGTGATTAATGCTAAATAAAATGTTTGCACAAACGTAAGTATCTTGCTTGGAGTTTATATATTAGATTTATTTTGAACATTCAACTGGCTGCCAAATTTTTTACCTTAGAAATGTCAGATAATAATTTTTTTACACTATGACCTTTAGTTTCTGTAATTAGGTTCTTATATAAAATCTTCAATCCACAAAAACATTTATTTGACTATTATTAACATATCAATCTGTTTGACATGTTTATTTAACAAGCATTCATGTGATGGTTGCAAAATCTGTCATTTTTGTCATCTGCATCATCCAGTGGCATCATACAGACAGACAAATTTGTTGATGGTGGAACAGAGGTTTTATTGGAGCATCAGCAATTGGATTCCAAATAAAGGCAACAAAACAAGCCACAAACTAATAAAAAAGTTCAGTAAAATACCCTGCAGGACTTTTAAAAACAAAAGGATTACTGGCAAAGTAATTGGTATAGAAAAGTGTCACAGAAACCTTTATGAGCAACTGATTCAATTAGCACTTTAAAAACCTCACAGCACCCTTGTTATAAGAGCTTTTCCTCAGGCAATTAAATTCTCCCCTTAGTTTCTTAAAAAAAAACGATTAAAGTATTATTTATTTTTCCTGTTGTATTTTCTGATTATTATATTTTTACATTGTTGATTTCATCATAGATAACGTGTGCTGTATCTATGCGACTTTATGGAAAATGTTTGCTTATTATTTTCATAAATATTGAAAAATATATAAGTCAGTATATTGATAGTATATTGGTATATAGTCAGTATATAAAGTCAGTATATTGGCAGAAGTTGAACTTAAATGTTTAAAAGGTTTAAAATGCATTTTTTCTATATTAATAAAGTCACTTTTGAGTTCTTGGTCTCTTAAAAACCAGACTATTGCAAATGAATTAGGCAATACATAGTGAACATCAGTAATCAGGTCAGGTCCACACATCACAATGTTTCCTTTACTGAACAGAGCTGGCATGATGAAATGGACTCATAATGTATTCTGGCACTTTTTGCACAACTCTTCACCCAAAATATACAGAGACCCAAGAGGCACAATCTATTTGACTGAAATGGTGCAATAAACAACCTGTGTAATTTCACAAACTAGCAGGGTGTCTTCATGCTGTGATGATGGAGTGGCTCTTTGAGCAGTCATACATCATTTCCATCTGATCAGACTGTGTGTGTCATCATCAGATGTGTGATCACATTTGTCTATGTGGTAAGACCAGCAATAGATGTCGGTGTAGATGCCAGGAAATTTTGTTATAGAAATAGCATTTACAGTGCTAGTTGAAAACAGTTTGTAGAGGTCTGGATTTAAAATGACAGTCGAGCAATTGAGACACACAACGTCTTTCTTTCTTTCTTCTCCTTTCCAAATGATTTTGTTTTTTCCATTGCACTTGCCATGACTTTATTATAAATGTGATCTTTAATTAAAAAACAAATAATGAATGGTTGTCACTTTCTATTCTTGTGTGAAGAGAGTAATTGAACTGGGCAGGAAGAATAACTATCATTGCCAAGCTCAAACTAATGGATATTCATAGCATACTAAGGTGCAGCAAATCAGGCCAAATAACCTTTAGTCTAATGTTTTTCCTTGCTGTTTTAGCGACTAAATGTTTTGTCATCACAAATGTTTTAGTAGGACCTTTTTTCAAAAACTTTTTTGTAGTTTTAGACTAGCCTTAAACCTATATCAGGATGGCAACTTCTACAACAGTCCCCAAAGTGAGTCTGTAACTGAGAAAGGCAAGGACAGTTTCTTGGTTCAGGTGCCAGTGGGATAAATGATTCATGAGCAGCTGTCCTTGTTGGCACTAGGATCTTTCACAGCTGTGTTTGAACATCGTTTATTGTTGCTTTTTTCAGTGTTACACACACAGCTTGCATTGCTGAACAGGACTATATATATTGATATGGCAATCAGAAAAGATGCAGCTCCCATCTGACCTGTTTAAACTTTTTTCCATCTTGCTCACTTGTAATTAACGATGTGAGAGAACAGACCTGCTCTTAATTCTGAAGTAATAGAGATATTCACAACAACACTGTGACTACAATGTGAATGATGTCATTGATCTTTGTACCACATTTACATGCATTTGGCAGATGCTTTTATCCAAAACAACAAAGTGATATATCTTAGGGTAGCAATAAGTGCTTTATAAAGTTACTTTTAGCTTACAAAGTTCCAACACTACTTAAAGACACTATAAGTTCACACTTACAAATAAGTCAGATAGATTAAATTGGTGAACGTATTTGGCGTGCTGTCCGGGGAGAGGGCTCTGAGCTTGGTAATTGCCCCCCCCCCATGGTTTAGGAAGTGAGTAAGAGGAAACGGGGTGGTGGAGGGATTCTGAAGACTGTAGAGGATCCTTAGGTGAGTTTGACTTTGATTATATATATGCTTGCCTTCATGCTGATTGGGTAGATATGTTGATTACTGATTGTAGACAGCTTGTTCAGATGACGTGATACTTGAGTAGCTTATTTGACTTGTTTCTCCCGAAATACGTTAATAAAACATAATTTAGGGAAAGAGCCGTGAGAAGTATTTTATACATGTAAACATAACGCTCAACATGTTTCTGTCAAGTATTCATGAAAAAATGTACTTTAAAATGTTTTTAACACATAGTCTCAAGTAGATATTATGTTGAACATATAGAAAGTAATTGCAAATATATTATACTAATACTAAAACAACATATTAAACAGTGGTAAGTTTGTTAACATTATGGGCCCTATCTTGCACCCAGCGCAATTGACTTTGTCAGTGACGCATGTATCATTCGTATTTTGCACCGGCGCACAGCAGGGTTTTTCCTCCACAGACGCACATCGGCAAACTAGGGAATGAACTTGCGCTCCCTGGGCGGTTCAGCGCAAAAAAGGAGGCGTGTTCCGGCGCAAACCATCTCTGATGCTATTTTGCAGTTTCAAAAAACAATTGCGCCACTGACCAGAAAAAAATAGTCTAATGTCAGTGGCGCGTTGTTCATTATGCTATTTTAAGGGCGCATGCTTGACCATAATATATAGCGTGCACAATGCGCACACACTTTGCTTATCTAATCTACACAGATGCAACAGTTATTTTTGCAAATCATAAATTGTTACAAAAAAAAATATTAACACATGAGATAAGGGAAATCATTGTGGTGAGCATTGTGTTGATAGTTTTTATTTATTGTGTGGCTGCGTTAAAAAATTATCATGCAAATAATGATTAAAATGTTTTTTGTGAGTTTGTTGTGTGGCTGTTTATTTTATGTAAATAATAATTAAAATGTTTTCATAAGAAACCTTAATGTATGTGAACTTGATTTGTAAGTGTACTTTGGGGTTGGACCATGCTTGCGTTACTTTGCTTTCAGCGATGAGGTTGGACGCAGAGATGTCCTCTGCTGGCGACAGGTCCTGTGTAGAGGCAGATCCACCTCCCGTTTCACGGCGTCCCCAATTTATGCTGGCAAGCTTGGGATTCCCCCGTCTCCTGACATCATTGTATTGCTTGCGGCGCGACGTCCTGCTGATGAGACAATTGCGGCTATTTCCTCCCACGCCTGTTTAACCGACGCTGATTTGGGCGGGTTTCTCCCATCCCCATAGAAAACAACTCCTCTGTCTTTGACTGCTCTTACAAGAACGTCGGTCTCCTCGGCTGTGAACCGCTCCTGGCGTCCACCTGGTAAAGCTATCATAATAATAGCAACCCGCCATGGAACTTGCGCACTTGCGTTTAAAGGGAATGTTGGATGGCGTTCTGACGTTCTGGTTTATTTGACGTTACGCCCAAACCACACCTATGAATAATGAACCTACTTCAGACCAACCCCTTATTGATTTGCGCCTGGCGCAAGAGTTATTTCTCCCGCCAGGAAAATAGCAACAGCGCCCAAGATCCGCCCACAAATTCACTTGCGCTTTGCGCTTCGCACTTGCATTTCAGATCATTAAAATAGGGCCCAATGTCTGAAATGTAATAAAAGAGCAAATCTCTGATTGGTGGGTGTTTTTCTCATCTGTAGTCAGGGATCAAGCAAATTCTAGATTGGGTGTTTCATTGCTAAACCATCTCCTTGACTATTTCACACTTGGGATATGACATTTGATGCATTGTAATGTTTTGGGTAGAGCGATGAGGAATGGAAAATTACTTTGTAACATTTACCTTATATTGCCTCAATTCTCATCCATTAGCTGAAGACTCTCAGTCTACCAAACTCTGAAGTCATGACCTGGAGAGGTACAAAGCATTTTAATGTGCTTCAAAACTGCCTCTGTTATTCCCTCTCCAAGGTTCTGGAATACCATTTACATCTGACTCAACCGATCCTTTATGTTCCCACTGCAATGCAGCATAACTAATGCAGCATCAGATGTAAAACTGACATGGGTCTCTCAGGTCTGCATCTACTGGCATTTGAGCCTCCAGGCTTTTGTGAAACCAAAAGCTGGATAAAAGTCTCAAGCTTACTTCAAATGTCCAAATGTGTAATCGTTGATTGAGTGAGCCTTTATCAGTTTCTGGCCCAGGAAAACAAGAAGTGCTAAAAGCGTAGTTGTCTTTAGACAGTGTTTAGTATTTGTTAAGAGAACCAAGAAATTGCAAGGAATATTCATCATCTACACATTTTATAGCTTTTAAGTTGTGTAATGAAACAATATATAGACAGGAAACCAATAAGCCTTTAATCATTTTATGAAGCATTATTTTTTTATGAAATAAATTAACAAAAAGTTGTTTTTTTAAAATGGGAAAAAATATTTTTTTGAAGAAAAATACCCATATTTAAGAGTTTATAAGCAGAGAAAAGATATAGATGAAACCACTTTTTCCTGTTTTGTTTTTGTTTTTTTTTTGTTTTTTTTTATTGTTTGTTTGAAAGCAGAGGGTCTGTTCTTTTATTTGATATATTTGTATGTTTATATAGTTTTAGAAGGAACATTTTCCTGAAAGGCATTTTGTACAACTTTTGTGAAAATCACAAAAAATGCTGGCAGACAACTTTAAAAAAACCAACAACAAATGGCTGGCACGGAATGAGTTAATACACCACTGATAATATAGTAATGTTTATTATATTGGATCAAGAGATCCTTCTAAAAGTTACATATTGCACCTTTAAATATAGGATTAATATAATAAAATATGAATTCCATTTCCATTAACGACAAGACCTACAGCAGGGGTGTCCAGACTTTTTTGTGTGGTGATCTACTTTTAAAATGATAAAGCCGACAAGATCTACCTGCTAAAAAAACACAGTTAAATTTTTTAATGACAATTTAAAAGCGTATTAGGACTATACTGCATATCTCTACATTGAATTTAAGGCTGTTCCCATTAGGCTACTCCATTCTTTTTGAGGAGTTAAAAAAGTCATTGAGTACATGTCAAGTACTGCTTAAAATAGCGGAGATGCAGTTTAGTGAAACAAACTAGAAAAAGACAACAGTATTAGAAGCCTCTCTTTAAAAAAAAGAGCAGCGCGACGCGGCTAGGCAACCACCGAGTCAGCTGTCTTGTCAATCAAATATTGAAGCGTGAGCGCTCTTTTGCTGTTAACTGTCATATTAGCAGAAACTTTAAAAAGAGGGCGCTTGCTCTTACCTTGTTTGAGGATGAGAGGTGCACAAACACAGGAGAGAGTGAGCGAGTGGAGTCCGGTTCTTCAAAGTAACTGTAAACTTCCCTTACCTTCCCTTACCACAACTTAAGGCCCGCCTCTCCCCTCATTCGATTGGACAATGGAAAGACGCGAATGACGTCTGGCGCTTCTCCGCTCTCAGCGTTCCATCAAAGGTGCGTGCTGCGGCCGGCGGCAAAAACCGCAAGGCGCTCAGTGCGCATAAACATAGCTTAAACAGCGCGCAAACGCTCCCTGTCCATAGAATATCATTCAAAAAAGGTGCCTGCAACTGCCATAAACGCTTTTGGTGTGATTGGCCCCTCTCATAATGCCTATTTCGCCCTCTGTTTTCCGTTACAAACACTTCATAATAATAAATGTGTAGTTCTGGGACTATAATGTTATATACTGTATAATAACATTGTTATTATAACAACATGATCTCACAAAGTTCCGTGGGATAGTCACGGAATTTTGTGCTCATTTTTCCGTGGCATTCTCACGGATCTCCGCATTTTTCCGTGGCCCTGCTACGGACTGTCTTTTTCCGTGGCATTCTCACGGATTGGTTACTCAACTGCTTTTTCCTATTTTTCAAACCATTTTCGCTTCGGTTTAGGGTTAGATTTGGTGTTTGCGTTAGTATGACACTTTAACTATTGGTTTATACTATTTTTTCTGATGTATTCTTTTATATTTTCTAAACTTTAAACAATTGTCGCCTAGCGTTGGGGTTAGAGTTGGGTTTGGGTAGGGATGTCATTTCATGTAAATCTAACCCTAAACCGAAGCGAAAATGGTAAGAAAATATGACAAAACAGTTGAGTAACCAATACGTGAGAATGCCACGGAAAAAGACAGTCCGTAGCAGGGCCACGGAAAAATGCGGAGATCGGTGAGAATGCCACGGAAAAATGAGCACAAAAGTCCGTGACTTTGCCACGGAAATTCGTGAGATCAGGTTGTATTATAATTAGGGGTGTAACGGTACGCAAAAATCACGGTTCGGTGCGAACCCCGGTTTTGAAGCCACGGTTCGGTTCATTTTCGGTACAGTAAGGGAAAAATGCAAACATTAAACTGCAGGTTGTTTATTACTATAAACTTTTTTTACAATTTGTTTACACTTTTTTAAACACTTTTTTATTAAATATAACATATAAAATATATATAAAATGAAAAAATAATAAATAAAATACTACTGCAAAGTTCTTTTTTACATTATTTTATAACAGAAGGTAACTCTTTTCTTAACCTTCTCTTAAACTTTTTCTACTAAAACCTTGAACTAACAAATTCAATTCCTGAATACATTTATGAACAATTAGCCTACATTTTTGCCACCAAAAATGTTCTGTTTTGATTTATTTTGGATTGTTTACCTCACAGTATTGAATTGGCTATGTACCATCTCTGTATAAAAATAATATTACTGCTCTATGTGTAACTGCATAGCAAGCAACATGATGAAATACTTATTATACACTCATTTTAAGATTAGTGAGTTGCATACATAGCCATCTTTGATCTTTTGCACGTTTCTCCTATTCTTTGCTTGTGTCATCAATGTAAGCTGTGACTTTACTTACGAACCCCTCCGCAGCTGAGTAAGCCCGGGTACAACTCTTCCGTGTCCCGACCAGCTGATCGCATTGGCACAATGATATGATTGACGTGAGGTGCAGATGAAAAATCTGATCACGCATTCCTTATTCTCGCTGTCACAGAAAGCGCGTTTCATGAATGCGTAGCAACGAAAGACGCGCAACCTCTCACTCACTTTTGAAAGAACAAAGCAGCGCGTTGACACGCGTTTAACATGCGCTTTTAGATACGACACGTAAACGTTTACATCAATAATCAAACGGATATACAACTAAGTAAATAAAAATCTTTCTGCGGGCCGAATTATGTTATATGTTTGACAGAAGACTTGCGCTGAACGAGGAGACTTCCGCCACTTAATATGTTCGTGCGGAAACGCACGTATTATGTTCCGCACAGGCGCACACAAAATGCATTCGGCCTTTCGGTGCACGTGTGCACCGTGCCGAAAGCCCTGAACCGAAACGGTCCGGTTCGAATACACGTACCGTTACACCCCTAATTATAATGTTGCTATACTGATTAAATTGTAGTCGATGTATTATTCTATAATTGAAAGATGAAAAAAAATTCTGGGACAAACAAAATGGTTTCAGTCTCTGCTCTGGGTAGTTTTGTTAATTTGCAAAGGCAACACTTAGCCGACCTTTTTATGTGGGCTGCATTTAAACCATTAATTATTTCACATTATGTTATTTTGGATGTACATTACTTTCACCATAGCGGACATCAAGCCTGCATTTATATGTAGATGCGAAGCAACAGCTACACAAATTGATCTCCTAAAGGTCATTTCCCTCTATTTCCTCTTACACACAGCTAAATATGGTAATTAGCCATAACATTAGTGCTGTCTTTCTGATGGCACGCTTTCAAATGTTACATCTCATTATCCTGTGAATCTGAACAGACATTTGAGGTATTACCATGCTAAGCAAATGAGCAGTAATAACACTGGAGACCCTCTCATCTGCTAATAGACTACCTTGTGTATCCTAATGCTGCTATCATAGGAGTGTTATCCTCATGTTGCTGGATGAATGAGTCCATTGGTTTGAGAAAGGTTTCAATTGAAGTATTTGCTTGAACTTTAAAGACATTTTTGTGAAGTTTGTTGGCATGTTCTACTGTTTACTGCAATGCACAACAGCTTACTGGTTGGTTTCGCACGTGGCAGATGTTTGATGACCAGCAACATCTGCATACCACAACAGCATGTAAATAGCAAAAGAGACTATTGCAACTAAAATCAGGAAATGTGCTGCGGTCTCACAAGAGACGGTTCAGACCCTTCAGTTGTATTCCCCATCATAAAGTCAGCCAGCAGATGTGCTTCACAGCTGGGAAATGGTCCAGGGAGATCCACAACATTCAGTGTTTGGGCCATCACAGCTGTTTTCAACCATTCAGATCGGAGAACGCAGCATTTCTCTCACCTCCCAGTGTTTAAATGGACACATGAGAATAAAGACGCAGGACAACTTGCAAAGTTTTTCCCGAGGCGTCTGCTGTGTACGACTCTACAGGCTTAATGTTACTTTACAGAGAAAATACTTTGTTTATGCGACAAACTGTGGCACCAATTTTTAAACCTGCATTTTAACGCAATACCTGTTATATTCTATAAATACTGGCTATCATGTTTGACAAGATGTAGTTTGAGTCCCGTGTGATTTCATATCACTTCTTTGGTCTATACTTTATTTAACCATAAAAATGCACATTAGGCAAATCAGTAAATTCATATCATAAGCGCTACATGAAAATTGAGAGTCTCTTAAAAATAATATATAAATAAATATAGAAAGGTGAAACATATCCATGCACTGACATAGAGACATCTGGTGATTTTACCCCCTCTTGGCTGACCTTTGCTCACACCATTTTATTCCAGGGTGACATGAAGCCTTAGGGCAGAAAAAGGCATTTATATTCCACACACAAGTGCAGAATAGCTTAACGGGCTGTTGTTTTGCCCAGAGGGGGGCATATGCCAAGACAAGACACTCTGAGCCCCAGCAATATGTGTTCTGCACACATTGCTACATGAATGGTGAAATCTACGGACTGCAATACACAGTCACTCTGAGCAGGGTGACCTTACAATACAAAACAAAGTTAATTACAGGAGCGCAGGGTTCAAGCACTTTTACATTGATGCAGGGGCACCTTTTGAGTTGAACACCACTTGTGAAGGGTGTATGTGCTTTTTTAGTGCTCTGTTGCTTTTTGAAAGTGCTTAAGGTCAAGTAATGCTTAATACAAAAAACTTCTGGTTGTGGGGTCTAAATGTCTTAACTTTTGGAATCAGAAATAAAGAAAGGTGACTGTAAATTCATGACTAAGTTAGATTTTTCATTATGTAGTAAATTGAAAGTAAACATTGTTATATAATAGTTTTTAATATTAAATGAGTAGATTGTCTGGAAAGAGCTTAATTTCATTTTAGAGCACATTTTGAGTCATGATATCCCATTGAACACATTTTTGTACTCAGTTTGGGCACCTTTATCCTTATATTAGGCTGTATCTTAAAGCAATAGTTTACTCAAATATAAAAATACTCTTATTTTTTACACTCTCATTCCATTCAGATGTAAATGACTAACTTTCTTCAGTTGAACACAAACAAATCATTTTATATTAAAATGTCATCATGTTATCTTTTTGTATGGTATTCAACATTGCAAAGCCCCAAAAAGCACATGCATCCATTATTGAAGTAATCCAATTGACTTTAGTGGGATAATAAATGGCTTGTGAAGGAAAACAATATGTGAGAGAAAATGATATATATTTTGAGCTTATCTAGCAATCAACACTTTAGCTTGTTTTTTATTAAAAATGTGCACAAAACTTTAGCATTATTTTCTAAATGTCGACAAAAAAAAGGTTCCATTAACTGATGTTATGTAGGTAAAGCGTAATTTCATTCTCTCGTGAAGTCATACAAAAAAACATTGCAACGTGCATGCTTAACTTTATATGACAATATATGGATCGCATCAAAATTTTCCAATAGTGATTTGAAAGCATGAGCAGATGACTCTCGAATCATTCTCATTGTATTTTGATGTCATGCACTGTCTTCAGTCTCGTCCTTTCACCAAACATACTGTGCCATACATGCAGCCGCTTGCCGTAGGGCAATAGTTCCGGGTTTAAAAAGTTGCGGAAGGGCGCCACCTGGTGGATAATAGCGATATTGCCGAAAGCCGGGATTACTCGTCATTGGCAGGGAAGCGTTTTCTCTTGATTGAGATAACTCGTCAATGGCGGCAAAAGAGTAAAGCTTTTGGGTCTGTTAAAATACTAACCATACTTTTTTCTAAGAACCACAAACTTTAAAGAAATAATGTTTTTACAGTTTTTCTGATTGTGACTACAGTATTAAAGGGTTAATGTTGACATGTCTGAGCTCAGCAGCATTATTAATGTCAGAGCTGTCAGGCGGCACTTTACCCCCTCCAGTTACATCCATTAATACAGCACTTACAGCAGAATTAGCCTTATATGAAGACTTTCGTTGCAAAACGAGATAAATCCATTTTTTAACATTTTTGTCAAAACATGTTTATTATTATGTTATCATGTTATTATTTTGTTTTATTACACGGCTCTCTGGAATGCTTGATTCTGATTGGTCAGTTGAGACATTTGCAGGTTCGTTCTTTTCAAATAATAACCGCTCCAAATTAATAACGCATAGCCGGACTACTTGCAGGAGTGAAATCGCTCCGCGCCAATAAAGATCAATAAAGATTACTGTCTGTTTGGCGCCATCTTGTGACAAACACCGGACAACAACCACGACAAGACACAGACAGCTTACTGAGACTGAACTTGACAAAATAGAGCATGACAGCTACGAAGCCAACACACACAAAAATACAGAATGGGGATTAAAACTTCTCAAAGACTGGCTAAAAGAGAAAAAAATGGAGACAGACAAGTATGAAGCAGAGGATCTTAATAAGGTATTACGATCATTTTATGCATCTGTGCAAAGTTTCGCGGAAGGATAAAAATGTTAATTTTAAACAAATATGCCAATAAAATGTTTAAAATTCATATTCATGTCCAGTTTTTTTTCTTATGTGGCAAGTAGCCGTGTAATAAGCGGGATAATGTAGAGGCAGCCGGTAGCCACCGGGAAACAAGCCCCTTCAGCGCGATACAAGACCCTCCGCTTCGCGTCGGGTCCTGATCACACTGTCGGGGCTTATTTCCCAATAACTACCGGCTGCCTCTACATTATCCCTTACTTATGGTGCTACTAAGCTGTATTTTTTAAGTTATGAAGGTTTAAATCAAAACAAACCAACTGCAGTTCAATTGATATTAATTGGAATGCACAACCAAAAAACGAGATTTCTGAACAATTAAAAAAAAATGGTGGTTATCTCGTTTTGCAACGAAACTCTTCATATATACTGTATCTCACACACCCATCCTCAACAACATTATACAACACAGAACTATATTTTGTGCCCATTTAAAGTACCTTTAAAACCAATGATATTTTCCTGCCATAGCAGTTATTAACTAACAGTAGCACACAACACAAAACATTTATCTAAGTGAACAATGTCAATCAACAAGCTGTCAAACTTTCAAATAGCATGTGGGAAGTTAATTGGGGTCAATGAATCTTATACATGAACAGATGGGCTCACTGTTATGTAGTTTTTCATTTAGTCCATCTTTAGATAGAATGTCCATCATATCATATCTGAGCAATGGTGGGTCCGCAGAAACGTCTAAAGTCTCAGGGGTTTATAAATGAGGTGAGCTTTGAGATCAACCTCATTTCTCTTAACACAGAAGAGACAAACCTAGTGTGAACATGCAGAGGATGCTTTGCAGTGGTTGGATTATTGGCACATTATCTTTAAAATTAGCTATATGGACTAAAAGCTAAGTGTCTGACGTTTAGACACATTTTGACCCCTACAATAACTAACCATGGTAAAACTACAGTTAAGGCAAACAAACAAAACCTTTGTTATTACTGTATAGTTACCATGGTTAAACTGTGGTTAATGTAGTAAAACTATGGTTTTGCCATTGCTAATAAATATGCCCCAAAAAACAAGGTTACTAAAAAAAGGGGGATCATGTAATATGTCAATCTTTGTGAAATTGTAACACTTTTTCTGTAGCTTAAAACACAAAAGAGTGCATATAATTACCTCAAAGAAACAGATACCAAATGTGTCACACAAAGTCTTGGAGTCAATAGCAAGTTCACAAAGTTTATTTAGAAAAATGGATAGAGAAAAGGCAGAGCAAAAGTCAGTTCTCAAGAGACCACACACGACGACCACCCTCGACACTCTCTGGGTGGTATCCGATGAAACCCGGAAGCAACTGGTGTACCACCTAAAAACAAAGCGAACCAGCTGTACCGGGAAACAGTCAGAGTTCAATCGAGGTCAAGTTCATGTAATCCACAGGCGTGAGAACTCCGGGCAAAGATGAGCCTCCAGACGCCGAAAACCAAACTCTGGACGGTCCGATGAAACCCGGAAGCAACTGGTGTACCGCCCAAAAAACGAAGTGAACCAGCTGTACCGGGAAACAGTCAGAGTTCAATCGAGGTAAAGTTCATGTAATCCACAGGCGTGTGAACTCCGGGCAAAGACGAGCCTCCGGACGCCGAAAACCAAACCTGGGATCAGATGAGAGAGAGAAAACACAGATATTTCCGACAGGACAAGGCAAGGCAGCAAGACTGTGACCGAAAACAATGAGCGCGCGACGAGTGACAGGACGGCGTGCTTTTTAAAGGGAAACATTAACGAGACACCACCGTGAACAATTACCGAAACGAGTGGGCAGGGCTATTGAACACATGAGGAACCGTCACCAACAGGTAAATAAACAAACACATACCCACACACAACCACAGATCACCCAGGAGTCATGACAAAATGTATACATATCTGTACCTAACGGCAGACATTAGGACCTTCTTAAAGTGTACTGCCTCAGTGACTGCTGGGGTAACTATTTTGACCATTCTTTTTAAAGGAATAGCTTCAATTTTGATTTGACTTGTAACCTTTGCAGTACATACAGTGGGTTGCCATGAAGTAAGATTAAAAACCTCTGATTCAATGCATGAGAATAAATTCATTTTCTAATAAACCCAAGTTGTATCAGCTATGTTTCCATCCAAAGTTGCATATTAAACGTATGTGCGTAATTGGAATATCGCATCAAACATTTGCAAATGAAGCATGTGTTTCCATCCATTGAGCTAAAGAGAGCAAAATCGTCACTTCCAGATGAACATGCGCTTAATATAAGTCAGCAAAGCGTAAAGCCACTGTATTTAACAATTTTCATGTATAATCACCTCAAAGCATGTAGCCGGAGATGATACATTATAGGCTACACCTGTTATCTTTTTTCAGATGTACATTCCTGCTGTTTAAGATAACAGGAAGACAGTCCTATAAAGTAATATTACCAAACCATTGAGATAAACGCCTTTACCTGTTCATTTCAGAGCTTCCAAAAGTACATTTTAGATGGTGTGCAATGAGTTCTGTAAGATGGTAAGTCCAGTTATGCCTTTCAATGCTTAAAGTCACATGACCCTTTTCATGCGCATCTAGGGATTTATTCAATTAAAGTAGTTTATGCACATGTTTTCTTATCTGATAAGAAATTATCTGTTTTTTTATGCACATCTTTTTAATTATGCGCATCTTAGCACTTCCACCCAGCGTTTCTTTTATGCGCATCTCCAAAATGTGCATATAAATAGGTTGGATATAAACATAGCTATTGTAACTACTGTAGGCGTACTTACTGTAAATAAGTTTAGTTGTGCAGTGTTAAAAGCAGCTTGTGGGGCTGAAAGGTGACTTATCGATCTTTCTGCAGCCTCTCAAAGTCATTCAGTAGACCTGACAAGCCAAGCGAAGTATCTTCACATTTGCTCTTAATTGAACTCTGTGGTAAGAAACAGAAGACTGAGCAAGTGAATGTATTGTGGGAAGGCAGTCAGGGCTTTTATTCAGATGATGTCACTTAATTGAAGGATGCAACGTCCTTGGAAGTGCTGGTGGATGTTGAAAAATCCCTCTTTAATGAAAAGGAGACAAATTTAATAAAATCTGTTGACTCTTGATCATGACTATAATTCATGGTTACATTGGACAATGTGTTTTCTTATTTCCTCCTTCTATTTATTTTATTATTTTTTTCTCCCTGTTCCAAATCTTTTTTGTTTTATTTGTTTTTTTTGCACTTAGCTTGTCAGAGCTTGTGTCTTGTTTCTTCCTAATCTTTCTGTCCTTTAATGCTGTTTTTTGATGTGATTAACATAAAAATGTCACAGCCTATTGGCTAATATTTTCAGAAACCTTCTAGTTGGAAAGGTCACATTTTCAGGTGCAAATTTATTTTCTCTCAAAAAGCTGATTGCAGTTGTATTGCAAACATTTCTAGGACATGTGTGCCAAAGATATTCAAATTCTACTGCCTACGGATTTCTTAGACATTTTCATTGGTCTTGATATGCTCTATATCAGTGAATCTAAACCTTTTTGACCCCCATTGTCCACAAAATTTGAAGGCACCCCACTCACAATTTCTACCTGATAAATTATTCCAAAGCTTGACATTCTTAGAAAAATTTAGATTTTGGGCAGTTGTGGCCTAGTGGTTAAAGAGTCAGGCCAGTAATCAGAAAGTCACTGGTTTGAGTCTCACAGCTGGCAGGTTTTAACCGAGGTGCCCTTGAGCAACGCACATTTCCCCCAATTGCTTCCTGGGCACTGCAGTGATAGCTGCCCACTGCTCCGGGGATGGGTTAAATGCAGGGGTCATATTTTGAGTATGCGCTATACTTAATAATGTGACTCTCATTTGTTATGAGAGTAAACAAGTACTACATATTGTTTACTGCAGTTGTATTTGTTGTTTAAAATAATAGTTATCTTATTTTAAATAATTTTAAGGTCATCTTGAGGTCCCTTAAAAAAATCTATTATGCCCCTCCAGCGGGTCTTGGGCCCCTGGCTGAGTCTATAATTTTTAAAGATATGCAGACTTCATGATCATTTGTGGTGCGTTGTTTTGTTTTGTACAAATGAAAAGGTGCATACAGTATGTCTGTCTTAACAGAATGAGTATAACGTCTCGGTTACGGATGTAACCCTCGTTCCCTGAAGGAGGGAACGGAGACGTCACGTCGTGACCGACGAATTGGGAGCTCGCTTAGAGAGACCAATCTGCTTCGAATACTACTAAAACGCCAATGAACTTGGCATTGAGATATTTGCATAATGCTGGCGCTGCCCCGCCAGGTGCGTATATAAGGCGCACGTGCAAATAGGGAAATCAGCTTCTGTTCGCTGAGAAAGCCGGAAGGTGACCGGCCTAAACAGCAGGTGGCAGCACCTGTGGCGACGGGACGTGACGTCTCCGTTCCCTCCTTCAGGGAACGAGGGTTACATCCGTAACCGAGACGTTCCCTTTCAGTCGGTCACTACGACGTCACGTCGTGACCGACGAATTGGGAAACCCTACTAAAACGCCACTAGGGGCTGACCTCTTCCAGTGTCTGCTTAAAGCCCTCCGGTTCCACTTAAGGATAGGAGAATTAGGTTTCAAGGCAGAAGGCCGGGCACTAGATGTTCCTTTAACCCCACAGTAGTGCCAGCGACTGGGAAGCGCCCTAACTGAGCGGTATAGGGACGCTGCGGAAGCCACCGCCCCGTTAAGGGCTAATGGTGGACGAAAGTCAACCGTAGTTGCGGTATAAATGACAGCCGTGGCTGTGTAAGCAAAGCAGTGCTCTGCTAAGGGAAACGTGGGCTGGTAGGATTAACCCCACGGAATAATACTCACAAAGGAACCCGTTGGGACACAATGTGGGGCCCTGGCCAAACACGTAGGTTCATAAGAATACAACTAGTGAAAGGCTGACAGCCAATGCTCCGCAACAAAGGCTGTCAAGGCAGTGGAGAGAGCAAATCAAACCATTACGCCTTTTTGCTCTGTTAGCCTTCCATACTGAAAACTCAATTTGGAGCCTCAGTCGGAGGCTGCAAGCCGACTTGCGAGTCTGCTCTCCGTGTCCTCCCTGGTGAGGACAGAACACGAGAGGATACAGGCTCGATACGAACATTGTAGAATCTAATGAACGTATTAGGTGTCGCCCAACCAGCAGCTCTACAGATGTCTGTTAGCGAGGAACCACGAGCTAATGCCCAAGATGAGGCAACACTCCGTGTGGAGTGCGCTCTCAAATTAAAGGGGCAAGGAATGCCCTGCAAATTGTAAGCCAGGGCGATAGTATCAACTATCCAATGAGACATCCTCTGCTTAGTGACAGCTTTCCCTTTCTGCTGGCCACCATAACAAACAAAGAGCTGGTCTGAGGTCCTGAAGCTTTGCGTGCGGTCCACGTAGAATCGCAGTGCGCGTACGGGGCACAACAAAGCCTCGGTTGGGTTTGCCTGCTCCAAAGGCAATGTTGCAAGCTCACCACTTGATCTCTAAAGGGAGTAGTGGGAACTTTGGGCACGTAGCCTGGTCTGGGTCTCAAGGTCACGCTCGAGACAGAAGGACCAAACTGAAGGCACGAATCGTCAACAGAGAATGCATGTAAATCCCCTATTCTCTTCACCGAGGCCAATGCTAGTAGGGTCAGAGCCTTCATGGATAGAAGCTTCAGACTCGCAGACTGCAAAGGCTCGAACGGAGGACTCTGTAGCGCTTTCAGCACCATGGACAGGTCCCAGGGAGGAATAGAAGGAGGGCGCGAGGGGTTTAGCCTGCGAGCGCCTCTCAGGAATCTAATAACCAAATCATGCTGGCCCACTGATCTGCCGTTAATAAGTGAGTGATGCGCAGATATAGCGGCGATATCAACTTTAATAGTGGACGGTGACAGCCTACCATCTAACCTTTGTTGAAGATATAAAAGCACAATGTTAATAGGGCATTCTCTGGGGTCCTCGCGTTGCGAAGAGCACCAGGTGACGAAAAGGTTCCATTTTAACGCGTAAGCCCGTCTCGTGGACGGAGCTCGTGCCGCGTCAATAGTGTTAGATACCGCCTGGGGCAAATCACTTAAACCTTGCGCGCGCTCAACGACCAAACGTGGAGATTCCACAGGTCGGGGCGCGGGTGCCATAATGTGCCCCCTCCCTGAGAAAGAAGGTCCTTCCTCAGGGGAATCCGCCAGGGAGGGGCTGTCGCGAGGAGCATTAGTTCCGGAAACCAATTCCTGGTCGTCCAATATGGGGCGATCATTAAAAGGCTCTCCTCGTCCTGCCTGACTTTGCACAGTATCTGTGCTATTAAACTCACTGGGGGGAACGCATATTTGCGCATGCCCCGCGGCCAGCTGTGTGCCAACGCATCCACGCCGAGGCTGCCCTCGGTTAGTGAATAAAACAGGCGACAATGGGTATTGTTCGGTGACGCAAATAGGTCTATCTGCGCTCGACCGAATTTCCTCCAAATCAGCTGGACCGTCTGGGGGTGGAGTCGCCATTCGCCGGGGCGCGCCGCTCGGGAAAGCGCGTCTGCCGCTGTATTGAGCGAGCCCGGTATGTAAATGGCACGAAGGGACCTCAGATGCTTCTGACTCCAAAGGAGGAGACGACGAGCGAGATGCGACAGGTGACGAGAGCGCAAACCGCCTTGACGGTTGATATACGCTACGGTCGCAGTGTTGTCTGAGCGCACTAGTACATCCTTCCCTCGCAGCTCCTGAGCGAAGCGTACGAGTCCCAGATATACTGCCCATAACTCGCGGCAATTGATATGCCAATGCAACTGGGGTGCTGTCCACACCCCCGAAGCCGTGAGCTCGTCGTACGTGGCTCCCCAGCCCGTGTCGGAGGCATCTGTGTGCACAACAGCATGCCGGGAGACCTGTCTCATGGACACGCCGGCCCTGAGAAACGCGGGGTCTGACCACGGGGGGAATGTTAGGCGACACGCAGGTGTAATGGTTACACGATGAATGCCAGCGCGCCACGCTCTCCTCGGGACTCGATCGTGAAGCCAACGCTGAAGCGGTCTCATATGGAGCAGCCCGAGCGGTGTCACGGCCGCTGCTGCTGCCATACGCCCCAGGAGTCTCTGAAATTGTTTCAGAGGGACCGCATTCTTCCCTCGGAATGAACCGAGGCAAGTCAGAATTGATTGGACGCGCTCTTCTGTTAAACGCGCCGATAAATCGATCGAGTCCAGTTCCATACCGAGAAAAGAGATCCTCTGCGTGGGGCAGAGTTTGCTCTTTTCCCAGTTGACCCGAAGACCCAAACGGGCGAGATGTTGAAGTGTTAGATCTCTGTGTTCGCACAGCGTCCGCCGAGAATGCGCTATTATAAGCCAATCGTCGAGGTAAGCCAGAATGCGAACACCGCTCTCTCTGAGGGGCTTTAACGCCGCCTCTACCACTTTCGTGAACACACGGGGAGAGAGAGACAGCCCGAACGGTAGTACTTTGTATTGGTATGCCCGCCCCTCGAACGCAAACCGGAGAAACGGTCGGTGACGAGGGAGAATGGACACATGAAAGTACGCGTCTTTCAGGTCTATCGCTGCAAACCAATCTTGGGGGCGTATTGCACTGAAAATTTGTTTCGGTGTAATCATCCTGAAAGACCTCTTCTGAAGAGATTTGTTCAGGACACGCAAATCCAAAATCGGTCGTAACCCGCCGCCTTTCTTGGTACTATGAAACACGGGCTGTAGAAACCCGATCTCATCTCGGTAAGAGGGATCGGCTCGATCGCGTCCTTCGCCAGCAGGACTTCGACCTCTGCACGCAGTACATGTGCAACGGACGCTTTCACCGTGGTGAAATGTATGCCCGCAAATTTGGGAGTGTGCCGATTGAATTGAATTTCATAACCGAGGCGGATCGTGCGTAAAACCCAACGAGACGGACTGGGAAGCTGAAGCCAAGCCCCCAGGGACCGTACGAGAGGAATTAACGGCACTACCGGTGTACCCGCGGCGGGGCAGCGAGGCGGGACAGGCGGGACTGCCGGTGCGTCTGCCGTGACAGCATAAGCATCTACAGTATGTGTGTGTGTGACACTGACCTGAGCCCGCTGAGGTAAACGGTCGTCCGGTCTCCTCAGCTGAGGACGCAGACTCCGAAGGGGTTGCTGGTGGTCCGGTCTCCGAAGGGGAGAGCTCGAACTCCTCAGAACACCCACTGGCGACAGAGGAGAGGGAGAAAGAGCATCTGACTGCCCGCTCACATCTCTCTCGATCCTCTGGAGACCTGGAGAAGGAATAGGAATGCACTCTTTTTGTGGTTTTGTGGGTGCCGGCTGAGAAGCCGGCGGAACAGAAACAAAACGAAACAAAAGATTTTCCACCCGGCCCTCTACCGGTGGAAGGAGCGGTGCCGTCACCGTCTCCCGTAGAGTGATCCCATCCAACTCCAGGTCGCCCGTCTCAGGGCCGCTTCGATTTCCGTTTGCCACGGGAAGCGGGTGGTGCGGGCGGGGCGGGCTGCCGACGGCTGTTCCCTCTCCGTGGTCTAGAAGACGTTCTAGCGGGGGGGGGCGGAGGCAGCCGCCGGAGGGCGCCCTCGGCGAGGAGCAGACGGGGCCGCCGGCGCTGGGGGGCGAGATGCAGGTCGCTTGCGCCGGGGCATGATCTGAGCGATCGCTTCCGTCTGCTTCTGGGCGGCGGAGAACTGCTGGGCAAACGACTCCACCGACTCGCCGAACAGGCCTGCCTGGGATACGGGTGCATCCAAGAACTTGTTCTTTTCTGCATCCGTCATGTCAGCCAGACAGAGCCACAGATGGCGTTCCTGGACCACCATCGTGGACATCGCACGACCGATCGCCTGTGCCGTGACCTTCGTAGCACGGAGGGCCAGATCCGTAGCGGCCCGGAGCTCCGAAAGCACAGGCGAGTCGTGTCCTCCCTCGTGCAGATCTCTCAAGGCCTTGGCCTGGTGGACCTGCAGCAACGCCATAGCGTGCAGGGCTGAAGCCGCCTCTCCACATGCATGATAGGCAGCCCCCGTTAAACCGGAAGACTGTCTGCAAGCACGGGAGGGGAGGGCTGGGCGATCCTTCCAGGTGGAAGCGGTGGCCGGACACAATTGCATCACAACCGCCCGCTCCACGGGGGGGATTCCCGTATAGCCCTTAGCGGCTCCATCGGTGAGGGAGGTGAGGGGGGAGGGCTGAAACGGCCGTAAACGGGTAGAATACGGCGACCTCCAGGTCCTGGTCAGCTCCTCGTGCACCTCGGGGAAGAAAGGTACCGGCGGAGAGGGTTGTGAAACCCGGGCAGCTCCAAAGAACCAATCATCCAGGCGGGACGGCTCGGGCTGTGGGGGGTGAACCCACTCCAACCCGACGGTCTCCGCCGCTCGAGAGAGCACGGCCACCATCTCTGGATCGAAATCCGGCGTCACGACCCGTCCGGAAGGGGGGAGGACATCCAGATCCTCAGAGGTAGAGGGCCCACCCTCGGATGCTGCGGTCTCCGTGGACCCGGAGGGAGGCACGACAGATCCAACAGACATCGTAGAACACGACTCTGAAGTTTCCATCGGCGCATCAACCGGCTGTGGATGAGGAGGCTGAGAGGCAGAGGACGAATCCCCTGCCCGGTTCAGCACAGTGATGCGGAGATCATCCTTCGAGAGCTTCACAGCCGCACCGTGGCGGCGATCAGAGCTCGTCGGACGTGGGTTGCGTTTTTCCCGGAGGAAAGACAACCGTCTCCGCAAATCCACAAGGGACATGTTCTCGCAGTGAGAACACTTACCCCCAGCGAACGCTGCCTCAGCGTGCTCGATGCCCAAGCACGAAAGACAACGCTCGTGACCGTCCTTCGGACCCATATACTTCCCGCATCCAAGATCGCACGGACGAAAAGCCATCCTGAAAAGGACGCTAATCTCCGGATATACGAGAGAGTGGCTGCCTTTAACAAGGCACAAAGCTCTCTCGTATCACTCTTTTAGGGAAATTCACTCAGATGCTCAGTTGATGATGCGCACAGGGAAGGCAACGCACACACTAAACTCAAAACAAAAAAGATGCAGAGCCTGTGGAATACTGCGAAGCGTCCGCTGTGGTACTGCCAGTCCAACCAACTTCCGCAATCGATCCCAACAGAGTGAAGTAGCTTCTCAGTAGCAGATACTGCCGGCTTTCGAAGCGATAAAAAGCTGATTTCCCTATTTGCACGTGCGCCTTATATACGCACCTGGCGGGGCGGCGCCAGCATTATGCAAATATCTCAATGCCAAGTTCATTGGCGTTTTAGTAGTATTCGAAGCAGATTGGTCTCTCTAAGCGAGCTCCCAATTCGTCGGTCACGACGTGACGTCGTAGTGACCGACTGAAAGGGAACTGACTGTATATGATATGTTAACACCGTGACTTGTAAGTTACCTTTAAAAAAATATCAGCGTGATGGGCCTTCAGGTGCCGCTTGAGGTTAGTGGTATTCTTCCTACCTAGTTTGTGGCCACATTTACCGTTGTCTCCCAATATGCATTCCGTTTTTCTTTCTGATAGATTGTCCATAAATCATCTCGTTGTTTCCGTTTATTGGCGTCACCGCCACGGTCCAGAGGTGTGTTGTTGTTGTGTAAAATCTGGTGCGTGTGCGCGGCATGGCGGCAGCCGGGTGGTGGGCATACCCAAAACAAGGATAGGAACTGGCAGCATTGCTGATACCTTTTAGCTAAAAACAGACAGATTTCATGCAAAATAGGCAGAAATGACATGCATTGTGAACGTCAGACTTATAATCATTTTCGTTCCATCTCGTCAACGAAAACTCGAAAGCATCTCGTCATGTTTTAGTCACCTTAGACGTGAGAAGAGTGGCGTCTGCGCCTAATGTCCAATATAAATAGTATGCCATCATCACTGATGATGGGCTAGGCCCGAAACGTTTGTCTTGTTGTGTTTGTTATGGCCTGTTGTATTTTTACGGTACTTTAATACAGTCTTTGTATTTTATTCAGTCTCTGAGTGTGGTCTTTATGCTACTATTAGTCACCTTAGAGTCATTTTTAGCTAGTCATCGTCACGTTATCGTCATAAAAAAAGGTGCATCAACAAAATTATTTCGTTATTGTCACCATTGACAAAAACAACACTGCATGTAAGGGGACCTGCGATGTATGCAGATAAAAATGGCTCATTCTAAGGTACTAAAAACAATACAGTTCATTGTGTAAGAACTTTATACACCACTGATAATATAGTGATGTATATTATATTGCCTTTCTGTCAAGAGATCCTTTTAAAGTTACACATTGCGCCTTTAAAAACTTTTAGGTGTTCTTTTAGCACGGCTGAAAGAACTTTGGAACATTTAAACCAGAAGAGCATTCAATCATGTACAAAAAGAAATGGAAATCTAATAATGTCACTAATGCTGTTTTATTGTACTTGTATTTTCCAATTAATCTTGAACACACAGCCAATGATTTATTATAGTAAAACTCAACTAATTTTTAGAGCATTTTAACAAAGGAAGAGCTGTACTTTAATTAATGAGAGTCATTTATTGGCAGCAGGTTTTAGATATTGATCAGTAAAAGTGGTGATTACTGGAACATTCTATAACATCACACATTCTTTCATTTAATAAACCATTGAAGCATATCTTTAGTGAATAATTAATCTCCATGCTGGCCATGACTCACCATGTAGTCAGTCTTAGGAGCCAGATCTGTTTCTGCCAAAGCTTTTCTAGGATATACAACCTCCACAGTTTTATATCTTTAGTTCAGAATTTTCACTGCTTTCAGGTGCCAATATAAACTATTATAATAGGTTTAGTATTTATAACTGTATTTAATGCAATGTCTATAACTCAGATGGATAGTGTAAAATATTTTGTTCATTATTATTAATGTGTAATTAATAATGTTGTATTTAAAAATACTCTTGTTGACATTTTTTAAACTATCACTCTTCTATCACAGGGAAGGCTGCACATGCATCCATGTCACATTATATTGCAGTGACATTTAGCAATGCAAACATCCTTTAGGCTATATGTAAAGGAATGCATATGCATCTTTTCTATAAATATACACCATGTACATGTTATTTCTACCAAAGCGTCTTACAAAAGGTGCATATTTGCATCTTGAACTAACTGCTGAGCTCAGCTTGGACAAAAATGGATACAGAATATTTTGAATAAAATTCTTTACGCATATGTTTCTTTAATCAATATATGTGTTCCCTGGGTTCAAACTTTTGACCTTTTTCGCTGCTAATGCTTTACCACTGAGCTACAGGAGCGCAGAAAATGGCATTTTCCTCTTTATACTATACACTAAAACAGTGCTTGCCATATACTAATATTGTGTCTGTTTGTTTGTTTATTTGTTTAATCTTAATGCCACTCCAGCATCTATGGCTATTTCAATGGCGACAACTGGTTAATTTTGGTAATTTGGCATCTCCAGTTCACCTAGCCTGCATGTTTTTGGCACCCGGAGTAAACCCACGCTAACACAGGGAGAACACGCAAACTCCACACAGAAAGGCCACCTAAAACCCACCTGTGAGGCATACCCACTGAGCCCCAGTGCCACCCAATAGTTTTTCTGAATGTGATTCTGTATGTTTCACAGTGGATCTCAAGATTTAAAGCGCAGTGCATCACATTTAACTCTTCGAATGTGTTTTTGCAAGTTTTAAGCATAACAAACCGAAACAATGAGCTGTATAAAATCTTCCCATTAAACAGCTCTTAACTTAATGATTCCAGTCTTCTGGGATGGACGTGTCGAATTGTAAAGACTCAATTCTGCCTGCATCTGCACATTGTGCATTAGACTGCAGAGACATTAGCATCAGCCTCTGATATGGGAACAATGAGTGGAAATTTGAGTGTCTTTAAGCAAATCCGTGTTTATGAGTTATCCAGGGCACTCAGCTTCAGATGTCATTTTTTATGTTGAACAATAACATTGCAATTTATTAATAAAGATGTAGCTTTTTATGTGTAGACTTTCATAAAATGTTTCTTCGCTTTTAGGTATCAACAAAGACATTTTGTAACTCTCAAAGCGCACATTTTATACTGAACCATAATTAAAGAGAGTGAACATTGTTTTGTCAAATCGTTTGTGCATAACTAACACATTATAAAAATTGATTTAAAAGACTGAAAATATCACAAGCATATTGTCTTTCACAACGTTTTCTCTGAACCCGTCTTCCAGATTAAACCGTTTGTGAATAAAAAGACACTCAGTCATGTACAGAATACGCCCCCCGTGAGGATCAGTTATGTTAATGAAGGGATGCTGTGTAAGATCAAGACAAAAGGCCGCCGACAAGATGGAAATAAATCCGGCTCTGGCTGGGTATTATGACAAATCTCCTGGTGAATAGAAGCCAACTGTGCAATACATCAGAGAACAAGATTAGTGGAATGTTTCAAATCGGAATTCAATTGAAGATACCAAAACTCTGAATCTGTTTCCTTTCTTCTTTTCTGCTGTCCTTGAAAAAGATGAGATGCCAAACGGTTGCGACAAGACCATCAAACAAACACCTAGATATCTATGTTGTCCTTGTGGGATGTAAGGTGATCTCGAGTGGCCTTTCATCAGCAATGAGAGATTCGCATTTTAAATGAACCTTAATACTTTGTTTGCATCTGCTATTGAACGAGCAGGATTTTACGTAATGCAGCCTACAGCTACCATCTCGTGTTCTGTATGTAGGCAGGCTGAGATAAAAGGTTATGGCTTTATCATCCCCCTGGATTAGTTTGAATAAGCAGCATCTCAACTGTATTTCATTAACTAGCTTAATAAATACTCAAATCTATTTTCACTTTCGCATATGAAGTACGTCTGATGCTTTTTTGTAAATATGCAACTAAATTTTCTAAGCTCCCACATGTTCTGGTGCCTGACAGATGAACAATATAACAAAGACCAATCTGGAATTTGTTTTAGTGGTTATTTAAAACACTTGTTCCTCTGTTTGCACCATTTGGCCTTTTTGGTGCATTAAGCGTCTTACAGGGATCATCTGTGGATTGCATGCATAGTGCAACATGTTTAATAAGACATTTTTGCTGTATGCTTCTTGTAATTCCTCATTTTAATGACCCAAATTGCTGCCATTGGCTTGTGCAATAAAATTTTAAACGATCGCTAAAAATTTGAATGACCCCCCCAATAAATATTATTTTTTTATGTTTAAGTTTATAGTTTGTGATATTTCACACTTATACAGTACCTGTCTAACATTTAAACTATTACATGTAATGTTTAGATCTAGTTAATGGATATAGGAATGGATTCTAAGCAGTATTTTATGACCTTGAAAGATATGGAGATGATATAGATAAGCTTTTATCTGTACCCTTACTATACAGTTATTCTCCATGTTGCTATTGCCTCACACAAATGAACAAAGCGTAAACATTATTGTTTACACAACAATATATTTATGAACAAAGCAAAGCAAAACAAAAACAAAATAACATTACTGTACATGAAAAAATATATAATTAATATTCAAAAACGTTCCACAATTATGTGTAAATTTGGCCACTGGCCAGTTAGGCATGCATGTGTTAAAATAATGCATGTTGTTCTGCCTCATGTCACAAACAATGGTCTTTTTTGGACTGGACTGGAAAAAACTTTGAAAGTTATACAGTACTGCGTTTTTTTTATAAAGCAATAAACTCTTATCTCAAAGTAGAAGGAAAGATAAGAAAATAAAGTAAGGAAAATTTGATTCCTCATACCATGACCCTTTTAAGTAACAAAATCCAGTGGCTTCATATTCTTGGCTCCTGTCGTGTCGCATGACAAGCTATATTAAAGCTTTATTGACTATCTGTCAGTGTGGGCCCTCAGATGTCACAGGCTGTCTGTGTGTTTGACAGACAGCTCCTCTGTTGCGGTGTTTGTGTGACAGTGGCCTGTCCTCACATGTCAGTAATCTGAGAAAAAAGATCATGACCCCACAATTGAAAATACACAGAGGACTGGACTGTATTATACATATAAGGCCAACACTGTTTTATGTTAAAGGAAAACATCACAGTTTTTCAATATTTTACTATGTTCTTACCTCAAGTTAGACAAATTAATACATACCTATCTTTTTTTAATGCGTGCACTTTTAATCGTAAATGTGTTAGCATTTTGCTTAGCCTCATTCATTCCTATGGCTCCAAACAAAAGTTTTATTTCGTACCACCACACTCACTCATGTAACTACTCACGTATCAGTCCCCAAATAGGGAAAACATGGAAGTGTTTGGTGGCTTCTAAATTCATCCAAGTGCTGTATAGATCAAGGGCTCTATCATACACCTGGCGCAATGCAGAGCAATGCGCCACGCAAGTGTATTTTGCTAGTTTCAACCCGGCGCAATTATCATTTTTACGTTTAGCGCCATGCTGTTTAAATAACAAATGCATTTGCGCCCAATTTTGCGCCCATGGCCGTTCTGGTCTGAAATTGTTGGCGCGTTGCTATTTTGAGGCAACTAAAATAGACTACACCATTGACCAACAAAAACCTGGTCTAAAGTCTAAAGTCAATGGCGCAGTGTTTTTGTTATTGAAAGAGCGCGTTAGTAATATGTGCCTATACGAGACGACAACGCTGGCTTGCTTATCACATACATAAATGCGCAGCAGCACAAAAACACTTTTAAATATGAAAAATTAAAGAATTGAAATGTAAAAGATTATTATTGAGTCTCTGGGACATAAATGAGGACCGATTATGAGACGCTAGAAGGCGTAAAGAGCTGCTTCACCTGTAGCCTGGTAAGTAAATAAATGCTTTGCTTTAAACAAATGCATCTATTTTTAAATGTTTTTTAAATGCTACCCTACGGATTTATTGTATATGATGACTGTGCCTGTGGATATGGTGAGATGAGACACATTTTAAATAATGCTTGTTAAAAATCCAATGGCGCTGTCCGAGTGCTGAAACGCTCTCTGCACGATTGTAAATTCTTTATCTCTTTTTTTATTCTGTATTTATCTGTATTTTTAGAGTACAAACCTTTTTTTGCATATTTGGAAATTATTTTATGAGATTACATTGATTATGTAGGATATCAATACATTTACAGCAATTAAAGCCTGCTATTTGTACTTCTATGACTGATAGAAAACGACTTTTAAAGGTTTTAATCCAAAAAATTAAAATTTCAATAAAAATGAATTTTTTTTAAAATAATTCCTAAACTGCGGGTTTTTCTTCCTCTGCTTAGTTTTCCAGTTTACAAATTCCGTCATCTAAATAGGGATTAGACATACAATGAAAAAAATTATTCATTCAATTTACTACATTTTTTAAGGTAAGTGGTCGCAATCAATTTATTTAAGCCACATTTAAACAAAAGGTTTTTGTTTTGTTTTGTATTTCAAATTTTTCTTGTTTAAATGTAGATTAAATAAATTGATTGGGACTACTTACCTTAAAAAAAATTGTAAATTGAATGAATAATTTTTTTCAGTGTAGCGCCAGCGCAACTGGCTTTTAACTCTTTCACCGCCAGCGTTTTTAAAAAAAGTTGCCAGCCAGCGCCAGCGTTTTTCATGATTTTCACAAAAGTTTAATGCCTTCCAGAAAATTTTCTTCTTTAAATATATGAACACACAATATATCAAATGAAAGAACAGACCCTCTGCTTTCAAACAAAAAGGGGGTGAGAGATAAGACTCTCATTGGTTTATTGCACGCTAGGCCCAAAACACACCCATTACTCATTAGGTACATATGAACAACCCTTTTCGACTGTGTGCCGTTTGCTTTAGATAATGCGCTTAGAACGTTAAATAAAATAGGCCCTTAAAAGTGCATGCATAAAAAATGTGTATAAGTTACTGCCCCAGTGACAACTTTTGTACGTTCATGTACCTTTTATTCTGAGAGTGCATTGTTTCAAAGTAGCTTTTCATATAAAAAAGAAAGTCACAGAAAATCACAGAAACCGGAGAAACTAGTTATCAAATATATACTAAACAATTATATACTAAACATAGGTGGCAATAAAGTTATTTGTTTAGATGCAAAGGAAATCTTATTGGTTTTCAGAACTGTTGGTACCAATTGTGTAGCAAATGTCTAGTGTAAATACTGTATGCATCTTCAAACTATGCATGTTTGTACATATGAGAAACACTACTAACATTGCTGATAACATTGCTATTGTTGGAGGGCATTTGTTGTTCTTGAAACACTAACAGCCTCACAGTTACAGCAATTAAAGCATTCACATGTTCTCATTCCTGCTCTCTCACTTTCTGCAACTCTGCCCTCATTTGTGTAATTTGTAGACTCGCACAACAAGCCAATTAAAAGTTGACATCATTTGTGTTACTGTTTGCTAATAAATTAATAGACTTTATTTAGTCAATGGTATAATGAAGCTTTGATTTGATCTCTCAGCTGGAGATCTGTAGATTGAATGAAAATTAAATAATGCTCTTGTTAATTATTTTTTATTTAAACTCCACATACGTTTAAGCATTTGACAGTCACTTTTATCCAAAGCAATTTACAGTGCATTTAAGGTATGCATTAAGCATCAACCTCACAGACTTTTTACTAACACAATGCTCTACCATTTGATAAATACAGGCACACAGAAGCAAACATCCATAGACATGGCCTTAAGATAGTCTTTCAAGGTTGAGAATCGATCAGTAAGAACAAATAGATTAAAAGTGAAAATAGATCAAACAAATAAAAAACTACATTGAACTGTATATAGAAAAGGTTATAAACCAGTGAGAATTGCTTCTGGGGTGCATGTTCAGGCTTTGAAGATGTAACAGTATCATGTTAAATCACAGCTCTGTCAGTGTGGACAGCAGCAAGTCTGACATGGAAATATTAATAACATTTCCTCTGTCTATAAGCTCCTTCAGACTATGTAATGCCCCAGTAGACATCTGAACAATATAATCCCTTAACCTACAGAGTGTAGATTTAAAATATAAGAGCAAGGCTGAGGTATATTAAAAGTGACAACACAAGTTACCAACAGATTTTTATCCTTCGTTCTTTGATAAAATTGTTTGTTTTACAAATGCTAATGCTGGTAATTAAAGGCAGCATGTAGCCATTTTCTTTCCCAATTCTGCATCTGGATCCACTTAAGATCCGCTGAAAATCTGTTTAATGAAGTGGGTTGTCAGTAGAGTTTCAAACTGACAGATTTAAAATATAGGTTTGGTTCCAAAACAAGACAACTCAGTTTTTTTGTCAAAACATGTTTATTATTATGTTATCATTTTTTATTGTGTTTTATTGTGCTACTTAGTTGGGTGTTTTTTTTAGTTATGAAGGCTTAAATCAAAACAAACCAACTGCAGTTTGACTGAGATTAATTGGAAAAATCTAGATTTCTGAAAAAAGTTGGAACCAAACTCTTAATATATATGAATGGTATACAGTATATCTAAAGTGTTTGGTTCCAAAATGCAATAAACGGCATTTTAAAAAAATACGTTATCGTCAAAATCAGCATTGTATCAGGTCAGTTTTAAAAAGCGAATTCTTAATTTTATGCCAAATCCAACATCAGTCGTGTTATTCTGTCACCTTTTCTACCCTTTTTCCCAAAACGCGATAAACTCCAGTCCTCCTGCTCCGCAGAATGCAATAAATCCGCTCAACCAATCACAGTGCACCATTCCATGCATTGTAAACAACAATGGCGGCGCGTTGAACACACACACACATACACAGTTTTCCTCATCTACTTTGTACTTGGTGATCAACAAACAAACAAAAACAAAATAATACTTTTGTTGGCATTGATAAACCTGTGGTGGTTTTCTGTGATGGAGAAGAAATGTAAGCCATCAAAATCGAATAATTTACGCGAGAGGCACTTGTTCTCCCGACAGTATCAAGTTTCTGTCATGATATCACATTGACCCCAGGGGAACTTATGAAAAACTTTCCATTATTTTACTCGAAGCCAACGAAAATCAAGCAAGGTCAAAACATTTTACAGCTGATCGCTGTCAAAAAAGTTCAGCGACGACGTCCCAAGGACGACAGCAGCAATGACAGTGTTCTTAATATGACAAAGTAAGTGTTTTGATTAATGCAATTAACGTTTTTTTTTGTGTGTGTGTGTATACCACTAGTCAACTAAATGAATTTGACATGGCAAAGATGAACGCACATTTATATATTGATTCATTTTGAAAAAAAAAACTTGTCATGGATGTATTGCTTTTTGTGGGAAATAAATGTTTTTATAATAAATCAAATTAGGCATGTATATTTTTATAACTTAAAATGGTATGTGAAAGTTTCAGAAAATAGTGGTTTTCATTTTGTCACTTTCTTGGTATAGAAAACACGTTTTAACCGAAATTAGTCAAAATGGATTTATTGCATTTTGGAACCAAACTCTTTATCTATTCATGAATTCATTACAGAATTTATTAAGAATGGAGAGATTTTCATTTAGCCTGGAGTTCAATTTTTAAGTAAAACTTTTAATAAACCTGTGTAATATTCCCATATCGTCTAATATGTTATATAATGTGTTATATAGTTTATATAACATTTATTTACAAGTCTTGTAAATGTCAAGTACAAAGAGTGTTGTAATAAGAGTCGAAGGGTGGCTTATAACACCATAAAGTGTTATAAATTACATTTCTCATCATCTGCTCAGCATGCAGATTTAAATACCTGAGCTAAAATAAGTCACTTTTATATTTAATAAATAATAGGATAAAATAAATGTAAGAAGATAATCTAATCTAATAACGTGAGCCATATTTAGATCATACATTTAATATTCAAAGTATTGCCACTCTTTTGCAAGATTTTGCAATCTCTTCATTCTCTTTCCTAACCAAATTCTAAACAGTTGACAACTTGGCATCTGTCAGGACCATTTAGCAAAACACTTAAAATGTAGTTAACAAACTTCAATAGACACAGCAGGAGACAAACTTACAACACTAATGCAAACACTTTATAGTGAAAGCATGATGACTGGAGTCAATTATCTACAAAATGATTTCTGTTTCCCACCACATTGTGATAAGAGTCATTTCACATCACACTATCCATGCTGGCATCATACAGGTCTTTAAAGTTACATTTGTCCCTCTAGCCTTCACTTCTGTGGTTTCATTCCCAGAAATGGCTCCAGGTTCTTCATCTATTAGAGCTTCCCACAATAAACACCTGACTCAGCAAGTGTCTTCTAACATACTGAGCCAGCGGCATTTTACGCTTCCCACATCCAGAGCAGCTAAGAGTGGCCTGATCCAGCTGAGTCTCCAGAGAGAGACTGTCAAGGCATATTAGCTTCTCAATGAGAGGCTACACTGTTGCTCTCTTGGGGTTAAAGTGAACTTTCAGCTGGTATTTCTACATTGTTTTTATAGCAGCTAAACTCCTGTTCACCTTTTCAGTTGGCGTTAAGCTACTAAAGGAGAAGGGCGGAGATGGAGGAGGAGAGCGTAAGAAAAGGAGGAGAAACATGAGAGTACTAGTACAGAGATAGATAAAGTCAACAATGTTTCCCCCAGGTTACATTTACATTACAAGTATGCATTTGGAAGACACTTTTATTTGAAGCAATTTACAGTGCATTCGATCAATACTTTATTTTATCAGTATGTGTGTTCCTTGTGGATCAAACCAAAGTCCCTTTAGGGTAGTCAATGCCTAGAGGCGGCCATGTTTGTAACACCTCCAGGCAGATTAAAATAACTGTCACAAAGATTAAAATATTAAAATCAAATTGTGAGGAAAAGGTTTAATAAAAATATAGTTCACAGCAAATGAATAGAACCATTAGAAGGGTTTATCAACAGCTTAAGTAATTTGTTTAGTCAATTATCTAACAAAAGCCATGCTAAATAATGTAAAGAAAAGACATAAAGTGACGTATTAAGGATTTAGCGTCCTCTAGCGGCAGTAGTTTATACGCAACCCATTCTCACTTCCCAAGGCGTCAAAATCTGAAGCATGTTCAAACGCCTTCAGCGTCAGTATGAAGACGCGAAGGGTGCCCCTATGCTTCACTATATCAACGAAATGGGAACTCTGTTGCTTTCATGCTAATCCCTCAGCGTCGGATATACGAAAGGGAATCCAGTGCTGGGCAAGCTACTTGGAAAATGTAGTGAGCTAAGCTACCAGTTACTTCACATTAAATGAAGCTTCACTACACTGAAGCTACCCCCCTGGGAAATGTAGCAAGCTAAGCTACATCAATAGTAGCTTGCTACATCCAAGCTAGTTATTTATTTTTAACCAGTTTTATTATGTAATTATTTATTCAGTTTCAATTTATCATTTTGGTAATTATAGGCAATACAAGCATAATGTAGGCCTAGGTACTTCACATTTTGGGGCTGTTTGCTGGACTTATCCTACTCCCAGAATTAAATGCATGTTTGAGCTGCCTTTATTCAAAAACACCTTGTCCTGAAGGGTCTCCAACGTGGGCCCGCAGGCAGCAGGTAGCCTGCACAGAGTCTGTGAGGTGCCCACCAAAGCACATTCTATTAATAGTTTCAATTGTAATATTTATTACATGTTTTTATATTAGCTTGGCTTGGTGACATAACCCAGTCAGAGGTAGAGCACGAGTCTTCACAGAATGCGAGTGGTAATGTTTTGTATGAGTGAAGGCTGCACAACTCGAAAATACGGAACAAACGACGTCCTGTGTCGATTGAAATGACGCGCTTATTCTCAAATTCAGGACGACTTCAGAAATGTTTGGAAAATTGTAGCTTGTGTGGAAGCTACCTCACTACTTGGTCAAAAAACGAGCTTAGCTACTGAAAAGCTATTTGATTTAGAAAGCAGCTAAGCTACCGCCAAGCTACTGAAAAATGTAGTTAAACTACTAGCTTCGCTACTTGTAGTGAAGCTACTGCCCAGCACTGAGGGAATCCTGGAAGGTGATGCCGTCACGTTATGCGACGATCGGCAGGATCATGCCGCTTCTGGATGGTAACTACTCCATTTTTTTCCAATTTTTAAACCATTGTCGCTTGGGGTTGGGGTTAGACTTGGGGTTTGATGTCAGTTTAAGTATTGGTTTATACTTTTTGTGTTCTGATTTTTAAGCCATTGTTGCTTGGGGTTAGGGTTAGAGTTCAGGTTTGGGTTAGGATGTCTGTATTGGTTTATACTTTTTGTGTTCTGAATTTTAAACCATTGTAGCTTGGGGTTAGGGTTAGAGTTGGGCTGGGGTTGGGATGTAAGTTTATGTAACAGAAAGTCATTCTAACCCCAACCGACAATGGTAAAAAATTTGGAACAAAAATTGAGTAGTTACCGTCCAGAAGCGGCATGATCCTGCCGATCGTCGCATTACGTGACGGCATCACCTTCCGGGATTCCCTTTCGTCTATATCCGACGCTGAGGGATTAGCATGAAAGCAACAGAGTTCCCATTTTGTCGATTTAGTGATGCATAGGGGCACCCTTCGCGTCTTCATACTGACGCTGAAGGCGTTTGAACATGCTTCAGATTTTGATGGTTTGGGGAGTGAGAATGGGTTGTTATACAACATGTTGTTACATTTTAAGGTTTTTGCCTTATACATCAGATTAGACACATTTAATTTTATTATGTATTATTATTATGTAGAAATGGTTTCATAAACATTTATGGTTTACCCTCACCCTTACCCTAAACCCAAACACTTCCCAACCATATTAAACACAACACACAAGTAAAAGCACATTCACAGGTATTTATTGCATAAAACAGTATCAAAGTATTACAAACCATTTGCGTTGCAAACCTTGAACTGAAGCCAGATGATTACTTTATATGAAGAATGCACAGTCAGATCTCATTCAAACATAAACCAGCATGATGTAGTTGGTCACAAGAGCCAATAGCGCTTCACAATCTTAGCTGACGTAATGATGCGATCAGTCACAAGACACACAAGTGCCAATGCTTTTTCACAATCATAGATGACATATCATCGCTTCTTCTGGCGGCAGTTTTTGAATCAGTCTACACCGGATCTGATATTTACAGCGGATTGTCATCACTTTTGCATCTTCAAGTAAATCGATCGTTTGACCTTGGTACACTAGGAATATTTTAAGTATATTTTTAAATATACTCACTGGTTTTGTATGCTGTGTTTATATCATATAATAAATAAATGGGTATGTTTTTTGCCCTAAATGCCTGAATAGTGTAATGTGTTACGACCAGCTCGTTTAAAGCCGCAACACAAAAGAGGAATCACACAAACCATATAATTAATGTGAATTTTATTACATTAAAACATATGCCACAACCAATAATAATAAACAAATGTCTAGGGGAAAATAAAATAATACAAATTACCAAAACAAAATCTGGACGCTACATGTGAAAGAAAACCATAAGAATGAGCCACTCGAGAGGAAAACTTCCCCCAAGAGTGCCTGCCTCCCAAATCAAACACAGCACTTTTATATTCTCTTGGCTAACTATCAATTAGCATGGGCAAAGCCAATCAGGAACTCCCATGATCTGCACCCATGGAATCAGGAAGTAACTCAGGGTCGTCACACCTCCCACTCGAAAAGGAAGTTCTCCCAGAGAACTGACAAAGGAAAAACAAAATTACCAAAAACAATACCACCATTTAAATGTGAATGTACAATAACTTTAATACTCATCTCTATGAATCTAACTCCATGTCACCTCCGGAATCCTGGGCCCTAGGACATTGAGGAGAAAAGGAGAAAAAAAAGAGAAGAACAGAGAAAAAGACCAGACTCTAACGGTACACGTTACATTCGGGAAAGAGCATCAGCAATGATGTTTTCCTTGCCGCGTATGTGTTTAATCTGTAAGTGGAAAGGTTGTAGAATAAGGCTCCACCTCATAATTCTTTGATTTTTGCCTCGCATTCGATCTAAGAAAGTCAACGGATTATGGTCCGTATATACAATAATGGGACCACAGATAGAACTCAGATAGACCTCAAAATGCTGAACGGCTAAGACAAGGGCTAATGCCTCTTTTTCCACTGTAGAGTAGACTTGCTGGTGACGATTGAACTTTTTTGAAAAATAACTGACTGGATGTTCAACTCCGTTACAATCTTCCTGCAGAAGAACAGCACCAGCCCCATAAGCACTAGCATCAACGGCGAGTAAAAACCGCTTCTCAAAATTAGGGGTAATTAGCACGGGAGCATTTGCCAATAAAGATTTCGCATTCTCAAAAGAACACTGGCATTTCTCAGACCATTGAAATGGTCTCTTTGGGCTTAACAGGTCAGTCAGAGGGGCAACTACACTCGCAAAATTGTGACAAAAACCTCTATAGTAACCCACCATCCCAAGGAATCGTCGTAACTCACGACGGGTAGTTGGTTTGGGAAAACCGCAAATCGCATTCACTTTAGCATGAATCGGTTTCACACAACCCCGGCCAACCACCTTACCTAGATACGTCACAGTTGCCTTTCCGAATTCACACTTGGCAAGGTTTATGGTCAAGTTGGCTTTAGCCAGACGCACAAAAAGCTCTCTAATTTGATCAAGATGTTCAGACCAAGTGGAACTATAGAGAACAACATCATCCAGGTAGGCCTCACAACCAGTCATCCCAGACAACACATGATTTACCAATCGCTGGAACGTAGCCGGAGCATTTCGGACCCCAAAAGGCATAACAGTATACTGCAGGAAACTATCAGGGGTGACAAAAGCAGATAGTTCTTTAGCACGAGATGTCAATGGCACCTGCCAGTAACCTTTTAGGAGGTCAAATTTGCTAACAAATTGTGCGGAACCAACCCGGTCAACACAATCATCAATTCTTGGTAGGGGATAACAATCAGGTTTTGTTAAAGAATTGAGTTTCCTGTAGTCGGTGCAAAAACGATACGAATTATCAGATTTACTCACTAAAATACATGGAGAACTCCAAGAACTAAAACTAGGTTCTGCCAAGTTATGATCAAGTAAATAGTTCACCTCTTTCTGAAGTAACTTCCTTTTTATAGGATTTACACGATATGCATGTTGTTTCACTGGCTGTGCCATACCCACATCAATGTCGTGCTCAATTACAGACGTTCGCGTAGGAACATCAGAGAAGAGGGTTGGAAATGAGCTTACCAACTCTATTATATTGGTCCTTTCTGACTCAGACAAGTGAGACAGATGGTGAGCAAAATTAACAAGAACTTCAGAGTTATTTAATCGCCCTTCCACTTCTCCTCGAGAAGGACCCTTAAATTCCTCTAAATGGTCATCCACCTCTACAGATGCTTCTGAAACACTTTCAGTTACAGTCATAACATCAACAGGCAAAGAAGGTACTGGGGTCACATAAGATTTAAGTAGGTTAACATGACAAACCTGTATTTTCTTTCGACGATCGGGGGTACTTAATAAATAGTTGTTATTCGGAAGACACTTCGCAATTGTATAAGGTCCAGCAAATCGAGCCTTGAAGGGACTAGTCAAGACAGGTAACAACGCCAGCACTTGATCACCTACTTGAAACTGTCTGGACTTAACGTTGCGATCAAACAACCGTTTCATCTTTCCCTGAGACTTGGCTAGGTTTCTTAGAGCAATAGCTCTAGCTTCATAAAGTCGATAACGGAAACTACTCACGTAGTCTAGAACATTCTCAGACGGGTCAAAATTCGTCCACTCATCTGCCAAGACAGCAGTAGGTCCCCTAACAGTGTGTCCAAATACTAACTCATTAGGGCTAAAACCTATGCTCTCTTGTACAACCTCACGAATAGCTAACAGCATCCAAGGAAGTCCTTCCTCCCAGTCACAGTCGAGTTCAACACAGTACGACCTCAAAAGTGACTTAAGTGTTTGATGGAACCTTTCTAGACCTCCTTGGCTTTGAGGGTGATAAGCACTTGAGATATTATGTTTAACTTCAAGTTGTCGCATGACCTTGGAGAAGTTTCGGGACATAAAATTTGAACCCTGATCAGATTGAATAGTTTTTGGAATACCGAAAATAGACATGAAACTTGTTAAAGCCTTTAAAATGGCTTTGGTAGTAATTGATCTAAGGGGGTAAGCTGCCGGGTAACGTGTAGTCTGACACATTATGGTGAGTAAATAAGCATGTCCAGCCTTAGATCGTGGTAAAGGGCCAACGCAATCAATAGTCAAATGTGCAAAAGGAGTGGAAACTGCAGCAATAGGCTGTAAAGGAGCAACTGGAACTTTTTGATTCGGCTTTCCAGTCATTTGACAAGTATGGCAAGATCGTAGAAAGTTAATCACGTCTCGTTTACATCTAGGCCAATAAAATCTCCTTAACACCCTATCATAAGTTTTTCGTACCCCCATATGCCCAGCTATGCCCTGATGCGAAAGCTGTACGAGGTCTTGACGAAACTTAAGTGGAACCACAATTTGGATTCTGGGATCGAGTGAAAAATCAGAGCTCATAGGCTGTTGTCTACAAAGCAATCCATCTTGGAGAAAATAGAAAGGAGATGAAGTTTTGTCTCCAACTTCATGAGCTAAAGAAAACAATTCCTGAAGAGTATCATCCGCCTGCTGTGCTTTAATAAGGTCATCTCGAGTCACACTATAAAGCGGAGATAAAGAACAAGTGTTAACATGGTCACAGAGAAATGGGCTTTCTGGCTTTAAATTAACCTCATCTACAACATGTGACTCATTTATAGGGATCACATTTTCCACATCTGTACACACAGTACTAGGTTCCAACTGAGAGGAGTTTCCTGAAACCAGAAAAGTATCAGAAAGAATATTTTCAGTTTCATCTGGCACACATTTCTTAGCCATTGCTCGAGTTATGGCACATGCAGGGTATAAATCAGGACAGTCAGAAGATCCACTTAACTTCTCAACAGTAGACATCACTATAGGTGGAACACCCCCATCTGACTTTTCCCAAACATTTCCCCCGGCTAGATCATTACCGAGTATGAAAGTGACACCAGGGACAGGAAGCATAGCACGAACTCCAACGACCACATCACCTGACACAAGTTTAGAATTAAGATGAATGCAGTGTAGAGGAACTTCTGTAAACCCCATCTCAAGCCCTCTGACCAGTACATTTGTTCCTGTAGCAGTACGTTCAGACAAGGGCAAAAGTCCTTCCAAAAGAAAAGATTGCCCTGCCCCTGTGTCACGGAGGATACGTACAGGCACCGCCTCATCGGAGTTAGGCAAAGCAACAGTCCCTTCAGTAAGAAAAGGTGCAAAATCAGCATTAATTTTAACAGTCTCCATCTCAGTAACATCCACTCGTTTAATATGCTCGTTACATTGAACAGTAGTATGCTTCACATTTGATGTAGAAATTAAACCAACAGGTTTTATCCCTTTCTCTTTCTTTTTAAGAGCAACACAGTCTGAAATTTTATGTCCTGGTTTCCTACAATAAAAGCAAACCATCTCACCTTTCGTACGTGTACCTGAGATATTATCAGCAACATTTGGGGCACCATTCTGACGTACAACCATCTTTTTACTTTTAACAGCAACATTGAACTTAGGCCTGCTCAAATCAACAGAAAGCTGATGAGTAAGAACAAATTCATCCGCCATAAGAGCAGCATCTGACATTTTGCTTACTTTGTGTTCATTAAGATACATTGCGACAGCATTTGGAACACAGTTTTTAAACTCTTCTAAAAGAATCAGTTCTCTAAGCTGTTCCTTAGTGGTTACTTTTACTGAGGTACACCAGCGGTCAAACAAATTTTCTTTCTCTCTAGCAAACTCAAGATATGTACATTTTTCAGCCTTAGAGTAACTTCTAAATTTCTGACGGTATGCTTCGGGTGCCAGTTCATAAGCGTGCAAAATAGCAGATTTAACCACTTCATAATCGCCACTTTGTTCCGTAGTTAGCGCTGAATAGACATCCTGTGCCCTCCCTACTAACACACATTGCAGCAGTAAAGTCCAAAACTCTCTTGGCCATTTCAAAGACTCTGCAACACGCTCAAAATGTTGGAAATACTTCTCTACTTCCTTCTCCAAAAACAGCGGCACTAATCTAATGTTTTTATAAACATCAAAAACAGGTGCAGGAAATACGGGTTCAGCAGATGGCACAAGTGGAGTTTCACCTGTTTGGGCACTCAGCTCTAATTCAAGTTTTCTCAACTGAAACTCTCTTTGCTCCCTTTCAGATTGCAACTCCAATTTACGTAACTCTACTTGCTGTTCTAACTGCATTTTATACTGCAACTCTATTTTCTTAATCTCAAAATCATTTTCTAGCGCTTTCCCCTTTAGTGCACAAGCATCACGCTCAACACGAAGTTTTTCCACATCAACACATAAGCGTTTCTCCTGTAAAGACATCTCACTAAACTTCACAGTTTGATCAGCAGCGAAAATAGGAGAGGTTAATGATTCAGCAGCATCAAGAGGAGAGGTTAACAATTCCTCTGAATTAACTTGAGCTCTTACCTCTAAAACACCGCGCTCAGAAAGTGCATTTTTCACAGCTGCCATCAGCGTTTCTTTCAGCTTCTTGTCATTACTCGTTACCTCCACATCAAAGCGCTCAGCAATCTGCACCAGTTCTTCCTTCGTACATCTCTCCAATAAGATTTCCGAAGGAAATACAAGAAAATCCTCGATTACAGACGACATTTCTACTAAAGGATGCGGCAGAAACACAATAACAAACAGCAATACAAACACGGACGAAACGCCGCTAAACTAGAGCAATAGAACTACAAATCCCATCAGCCACTTCGCCCGGAATTGTTACACATACATGCTCCGAGTGCAAACCCCACTTCAGTTATGAGATAAATAAAACTTACCACAAGTCTTTACTCAAATTATCTTCATCTTTAGCAGGTATTATACACACAAATACAGAAAATAACCAAGTGTCACCTTTTACTGAAAAATGAGAGACTCCAGTTCCTACCTATAATAAACCAACTAACTAAACCTACCTAATCTTCAAAGGTGTACCGGACTCGGGGCGGTATTTAAACGCTAAACTCACGGACATTTGGCAATTCAAACCAAAAGCCTGAAGCGTACCCCCAACAGAGATTTAAAACCTCCGCCCAGGATAACCTTCAAAAACAAAAAAGGAAAAATAACAAACACAAAACAACAAACAGTGCCTCGATGGAAGGATTATAAAACCCAGCTGAGAACACTCTAAATACCCGAAGTCTACTCATTTCACAGGTGAACACACTAAATACATTATGCATTTACTTACACATGTAGCAATCCCGGACGAGCCCCCAATTTTATGTTACGACCAGCTCGTTTAAAGCCGCAACACAAAAGAGGAATCACACAAACCATATAATTAATGTGAATTTTATTACATTAAAACATATGCCACAACCAATAATAATAAACAAATGTCTAGGGGAAAATAAAATAATACAAATTACCAAAACAAAATCTGGACGCTACATGTGAAAGAAAACCATAAGAATGAGCCACTCGAGAGGAAAACTTCCCCCAAGAGTGCCTGCCTCCCAAATCAAACACAGCACTTTTATATTCTCTTGGCTAACTATCAATTAGCATGGGCAAAGCCAATCAGGAACTCCCATGATCTGCACCCATGGAATCAGGAAGTAACTCAGGGTCGTCACAAATGTGTAATAAAATACAATTAATCCTGGCGATTTAAATTGAAAATCTTATCCCAGTACATTTTATCATAGTAAAATTACACCCCAAAATATCATTTTATATATTATAATATAATACATTTTACCTGCTGCTGGTAGAGGCGCTACTTTACTAAATGCATCTATTGGTCGTATTTGGTGAAATGGACAAACGACCAAAGCAATGGTATGGGTTGGAGGATTTGTTGGTATAAAGACCTCATAAAATGAACTATTATTATTAGTAATGTTATTACCTTAGAATGAGCTGTTTTTATCTATTGTATATACACCGCAGGTCTCTTTACATGACGATGCCATTTTGCGCCGTCATGTTTCTATAGTATTTTTTAAACGTGCAAACGGTTCTATAGATTTTGCTTTGTTACTACGTTGTCTCAGACGATGACTTGATTGTCCTGTAGCGGCAACTTAGCTATGTGTTTTGGAAAGGAGGGGTAAGTGAACTGAGCTATTGGTTGCAATTCACACTATAACCCATAAAAGTCCCACATTGCACCTTTAAGCCATGTCAAAGACAACTTGAAATCAATGAATGAAAAATGCTGATGCTATTGTATAGACAAAGTCATATTTATTTTGACCCTGCCCGATCAATAATTTGGAATTGTTAATTTTTTGTAATATATAATTAAGCAATATTGCTCGAGTAGGAGTGTGATATAGCTCTATATCATCACGGCTGTGATTAGGCCAGAGGCACGAGGTCGCAGGCCGAGTGCCGGAGGCAATCACAGCCGTGATGATATAGAGCTACACCACACGACTCCGAGAGCGATACCGCTTTTATACAACAGTTCGACGGCACACGTTTGAAAAACGAAAACTAGAAAACAACAACGGAGTTATTTTAAAAGCCTCTTTGTTTGAGAACTACTTCTTCCGCCACGGATTTGAGGGCGGCCAGAATGACAGGTAAAACTTTCGGCTGCTTTGAAGCTCATAACAACTCAATGGACAGAAAAGCCGTTACTTTATATGACCGTTTCTTGGTCACAAAGTGTAGTTTTAAGATTAGTTCAGTCGAGAATGTATATGTATTATATTTAAATCTGCAGTCGATTAGTAAAGATAGCACCTGTTTGAACGTTTGCTTAGTGAGATTCGGTACGAATGAGAACCAAAGCATGAGCGGACATCAGTGTTCACTCGCCCCGCTGACCACCGCCCTCTCTGGGCTACATTTCTGACAGAGATACCCTGGCTCTCATGTTGGCCTTGTTTGTTTATGATCGTCAAAATGAGATCAAATCAGCACTATTTGGTGTCATGATCAGGGGCGTTGCACAAGATCTCGGGGCCCTATGCATAGGCAGTCCTGATGGGCCCCCATGCCCCACCCCATAACATATTCCAGACTTTTCAAGGGCCCTCTCTTTCTTTGGGGCCCTGGACCCTGGTAATCAGTACTGGTTTTACCCCCAGTTCGACGCCCCTGGTCATGATCAAACTATTACTTGTTTTTTAATTCATATTTAGTGTCTTTTGTGTTGTTATTGTTTTGGCGCGAGGTAAAAGTTAATAAAACTACTTGTAACGTTACTATTGCTTTCTCATTTATTCTTAACGTGATACGAGACTCGATTATTATTATTAAACTTTGTTCTTGTCAGTACTATATAAAACTGTTTTTTATAAGTGTCAGAGAGATGTTTTTGCATGCTGCTTATAAATATATCAGTGGCGATATCTCATAACATGTTTTAATAGTCAGGTCACGATAAAGTAAATGATCAATGTCCACATTTAAAAGCTGCGGTGCTTACCCGCAGTTCCACGGTGTTTTCGCGTTCTGATAAGAAATATAGCTCCAGAAAAAAAACGAGTGTTTATATTCCTCTTTCCAAGTGTTAATCGTCCACACGATGTGACAAGACATTTCTCCCATTAACTGTAACGTAACATCCAAGAGCGCTGATCTTTGATGGAATAACTTCCGATTGGGGATTCACAGACTGATTTATGAGCTAGTAAACTAATGAGACAAACGGAGAGTGATTCAAAACAGGGCGTCTGTGTTTTTCCATTCAGAGATGAGCCTGCTTAGGACCTCCATTCACTAGGTGGCGGAATGATACGAAAGGTGAAGCGGTTACAGTGCCGATATCAGCACAATATCGCATAGGTCTTAGCCAATCAGATTCGAGAACCAGAAAGAACTGTTGTATAATATATAATAGTCATGCAGTTGGTCATGCATTTTCCTATTACATGAATACTTTTTATCAACCAATGAATGTTTAATGTCTTTATAGGTCAGAACAGAAGAGCAGCCAATGAGTAAACAGTCATACAGGGTTCAGAGCAGAAGTACAAATATCAGTGTCAGCCAGTGACTTTTTTATTTCGAGGGCGCACAATACGAAGTTCGTCACAACATGTATGTAGCCCGTCATGTGTGTGTTTAGTAATTTCGAAATATGTGTTCTACGCGTCGAGTGAACCTGTGTGCATCACGTGTCTTGTCAAAATAAGTGCCTGCTGCAGACGCGTCTAAAGGGTTTATGATAAAAGAGACACTCCGAAGCCATATTTTGAATTTGCACCCCTCGGAAGTCATGAGCCAACACTGACAAATATCATTTGGCTCATTTTTAAGACATTCTCAAAGCAATATTTTCTTGTGCTAAAGCCTTTTTGGACATTTTGGAGAATGCTTATGTCCCTTCCTTCACTGTACTCTGAATATAACTGTGGTAATTAAATAAGAAATCATTAGCACCAGGCTTTCGAGATCCCGAGGGGTGAGTTTAATTATATTAATATTACAGATCCTGATTAAGAGGCTGGTGAACTGTGGGTTGCGGGAAGCAAATATTTTTATAATAAAATCTTCAACAAAACCAACAATACAGCTGCTGCTATTTAGAGTAATAGCAAGTCTTATATTTGCAATAAGCAAATATCTATTTGTCAAGTAGTAGAACAGCTTCTTCTCCATATTAATTTTAAAGGGAACTGAGATTTTGGAAAATCTTTTGCAAATAAACATTACCGCTGGGTGATAGACATAAAATAATGCTGTTAATAAAACTGTCTGTTTTCAGTATCAGACTCTAATTAAAACACAATGACGCCCACAGCGCCTTGCAAATCTTTCTCAGAGGTAATGTAAGGTTGTGTGACAATGTTGTGCTTGCCTTTAGCGCTGAAATGATCCCATATATTCCTTTTAAGCTTTGCATATAAATAAAGCCATTTGTCATATTGCAGACACCGAGAGCCCTTCACGTTCAAAGGGGAGACCTCTCTGTGATGTGTTTACATTTCCCAGCTGCCTCTTCTGGGTGATGGGTGTGTGCTGCAGGAACAGCTGGCGGCCCACCTGTCTGTCCCCACTGCCCCGATTTCACTTCTCTGAGAAATGAAAAAAGAGATGGTAGAGAAATAGAGAAATAGATTAACAATGTTTTGATTTATGAAATGATGTTATATTTACAAATGTTTCCTCGAAAGGTTTCTGCAGTGCTGCGTGAGCAGATGGCTGGAGAAGGGGAAGCTTTTATTGTTAGGAATTACAGTGCTGCTTTGTAGAGTCACAATGCAATCAAAACAATCAAATCTATTCTAATAGTCTAATGCTTTTGGGGACCTAAAATTGGAAAGTAGGTTTGGGAAGCGCTCTTCAGGAAAGATTTTTTGCTATACTGCTGATGTTTGCAAAACAGCTGAAATAACTTTAAATGAAACAATAGCTTAAGAAGAACTTGATGAAACTGCTCCGTTGGCAGGATCGTTCTGTGTTCAAGTTTTAACAGATGAACTAATTCATTGCTTCCATAAAAGTTTAAGTGTCTCTGCTTCTGGTACAGCAATCAGCGCATCTTCGGTCATACCAGTCGGTGCCAATGTTGATACTGGGGTATTACATTTTTACTCTGCAAAGTTTGCTTCATTTACTGCTGGCACCTGCTAGAAATCTATTTCAGACAGCATTTCTGTCTTGCTCTGCTTTCAATGACCCCTCATTGCCTTTAATCCTTCATTAAGCTGTAGACCCCAGCCTCCAGAAATATTTCCATTTCCCTCCATGGTGAAATGAAATCCTAATAACTGTTTTAACGGCAACCTCTCCAGGCTCGTTCAAATAAATGATTAGATGAGCGCTATATTCGTTATTGCTGTGGGCTAATCTTTGACATTTGAGACCCAACTTAAAGTGTTGCATATTCTTAGTTACTTGCCCTGCTATGAGCCATTACTGTGATTTGTGCATTTTATTGCAAGCTGTATTGGTGAAAAAAATGTCTGCTAGAAATATAAAAATAATGTAAATGTAACAAACTTTATGCTTTTATAGCGTAAGAAAGGAAATTTAAAGCCCTGAAACATACCGTGGATTTTTTTATTTATTGTTATGTTTCATGGAAACTCTAAATTAAAGCTTGGAAGACTACTGTATCAAAATTAAATAAATAGCATGGTTTTATGTGTCTTTAAAGTGAAACAAAAAACCAACAAAAAAAGGAAATGATTTCTATATACCAAATATTGATGAAAAAGACAGAGATGTGGGGCTATTCCAGTTTAAATTCCTACTATCTAATGGGAGAGAGAATGCACAGACAGATAAAAATGTTTGCCCTAAATCAAAGTCCCTTTAGGAAAGTCGCGCCACTCGGTGGCCATGTTTGCATGTATTTCATTCATGCAAGAATAAAGTCCTATCTGCTTGATAGGAAAAGACAGATAACACTTAAACCATGTGCTAAAATCACAATTAAACACATTTTTTCTAAAAAAATAAAAATAAAAAAATAAGCTGCACCATATCTTTTGTTACTTAAGTTCAAATGACACTACAAAAAACACCTTTATCAATGTCGTTTTAGCTGGCCAACTTGTGCACAGGTTGGCAAGCACTTCACTTGTACAGAGCCCCTTTCCTAAAGAATTGTTAGTCTTTACTGATTGATGATTGGTTCCTTTAATTGGAAGGCGGGACTTATGTTACCAGAGGAGCCATATTGAGTGTTGCATTGTCCCCTATTCATAGTAATAACAGTGCTCAGTCTTGTTATACCCAATATATTTTCATGAATGCACTGTAATTTACTTTGGATAAAATGAATTTACACAATTTAGGTGTCATTTATTACCTTATATTGCATTTTTGTGTGATCATTGTAGCAAGAACAAGGCTGAAAAAATAATTTGACAATACTGTATTTTAAACAAGTTCAAAACAAGAAACTTTGCCAGACTGTCACATCATAAGCATGAAACGTACAATATGTGCTTTCTCCCTTAATTTAGCAGTTGCTATTCCTGCAGTGTAAACAATATTAATTGCATCAAGAAACTTTATGATAGATTTGACAGCATAAGTCTGCTTATATTAGCTGCGGTCATTCATTTCTACAGAGTTAACTATATTAGAAATATAATAAGAGTGACAATTTCTTTTGAACAAAGATCTGTTATTTTCTTGACAGGAAGACAGCAGTAGAGAGACAAAATTCAAAGATGTCTCTTTTGTTTGTTCATTCGACTAATCACTTTAATGCAGTGATGCCAACTTTAAAGACAAGGCAGCTTTTTCCAATTGCTCCCTGGAAGTGTGTGTGTTACACAAAAGTGAGATTTTGAATATAGAAAAATACTCAACCTGATCTCACAAATTTCCGTGAAGTAGTCACGCATTATTTTGCTCAGTTTTTCGTGGCATTGTCACGTATTTCCACCATTTTACGTGCCCGTGCAACGCATTTCTTTTCCGTGTCAGTTTTACGTATTGGTTACTCAACTGTTTTCCTATTTTTAAGCAATTGTTGCTTCGGTTTGGGGTTAGGTTTGCTGTTTGCGTTAGGATGTCACTTTAAGTCAGGGGCGTAGCCAGAATTTTATTTTTAGGGGGTCCTATCTTAAAATGAGGGGGCAACTCGTATATACAGTATATTTTTTATACGTTTATAGCACAGTTATAAGTTTATATAAGTTACGCACAACAACGCGTGACATGAGCTAATCCAATCAAGTTTGAAAATAGCTGCATTTTATCGCACAGCATTTTGATTGGCCAATCTATCAATCAGACTAAGAAATCAACAATCTTATTTTATTTTAAGCAATTGGAAATCTGAGGGGGTCGGACGTGTAAATGAGGGGGCCAAAGCCCACCCAGGCCCCCTCGTGGCTACGCCCCTGCTTTAAGTATTGGTTTATAAAAAAATGTTGTATGCTTTTTAAACCATTGTCGCCTGACGTCAGGGTTGCTGCAATGTGATCTCACAAAGTTCCGTGGGATAGTCACGGAATTTTTTGCTAATTTTTCCATGGCATTCTCACGGATCTCCGCATTTTTTCGTGGCCCTGCTACGGACAGTCTTTTTCCATGGCATTCTCACGGATTGGTTACTCAACTGCTGTAGCAGGGCCACGGAAAAATGCGGAGATCCATGAGAATGCTACGGAAAAATGAGCAAACAAATCCGTGACTATCCCACGGAAATTCGTGTGATCAGGCTGGTTAAAAGTTGTTCTAAAGTTGTGACCAAGTGTCGAGGTGTCCTTGAGCAAGACACCCAACCCCAGCTGCTCCCGACGAGCTGGATGGCGCCTTGCATGGCTGACACCGCCGTCGGTGTATGAATGTGTGCGTGAATGGGTGAATGTGAGGCAAACTTGTAAAGCGCTTTGGATGGCCATAGGTCTGTTAAAAGCGCTATATAAATGCAGTCCATTTTACCATTTTACCATATAAAGCGTGCAGGGCGGGTGTGCCTCATAATAAGTCTTGAAAAGTGAAGCCGCTGGCTCTTTGATCGCCCCCTGGTGGCTGGCTGCAGTACAAGTCATAAACCCTGCCCTCTCCATTCAAATGAATGGGACTCTGCTCTAAATAAAAAAATTTACACTTTCAATAAACGTTTCCAAAAGATGGTTTTGGTCCTTTCAAGTAGTTGTTATCATGCTGATATATGTTCAAGTGTTCATTTTTGTGATAAGTTTCATTTTAGCTAGTAATTTGATGCTATAGAAATGGGGCGTGTCGTTATAAGTGGAGTGGTTGAATTGGTCGCGCGAGTGTTTGGGTGGAAGTTTGATACCTCTGGCTCCACAGCCTTTGCTCCAAACTGTTGTTTTTACGTAACATGGCGGCGACCATGGTCGGACATTTTTGGCTTCAATTCATTACAATGGAAGGAGGCAACTTTGCGTCGTCCATCTTTTTTTTCCGGTCTATTGTGCAGGGGTATAAAAGAGTCAATGCTGAGCATACAAAAAAGAGAGATATATTATGTTAATTATATTTATTTATACTGTAGTGTTACATACAGTTGCATCTTCACAGCGATGCCATATGGATGTTGGATGTTGAATTGATGTTCTTTAAGGAACCACATGCCCAGACAAAGCTCATTTAGTGGAACCTTTATTTTCAAGAAACCAGTCAAGATTTTTACTCTTATAATCTTGAATATTCAGTAAGTGCACAAAGCTTTTGCAACAAAGCATTTTCTACTGATTATTATCAAAAAGCACTTTCCTCCTAGTTACTCACATAAAGGTAAACTATGCACTTAAGACATCCAGGAGCATCTCTCTGCAAACACTTAGAGTTCCACCTTTTCCAATATGTATAATATTTTTTGTCAGTTGTGTAACAAATGTGTCTCTGTGATAGCGAAAGCATCTTAGCTTTGTTTGAGCATTAATTCTTTCTCACACTGACATCAGCCGTCTCATGTGACGCTATCCGTCACTAACTGCTATTACAGGCATGATGGGTGTCACTGGAGTCTCTCTATACATCAGACTGATGAGTCCTTGTCTGAATTTTTTGAGAGAGTTTGATTTCTCTCCCTTTTTTAACCTGAAGCCAAAAGTGAAGAATGACCGGATTATGTTATCCAAAGAGAGTGTGGAGAACTCATTCCCTGCTAATGGATTTATGCAGTTTGTGCGGTATGAAATGAGTAAGTGTGAATATATTTCCATTAGTTCAGCAGAGACAACAGAAACAGATGTACTTTGATCTAGTGCACAAGAGCCGGAGGTGACTTGTGAGGAACAAACAACGGTTGAGATGAGTATGTACATCACAAACAAGCCAGCATAACAACAGACAATGGACCTCATTTATCAATCTAACATAGAAACGAGCAAAGATATCATCGTATGCTGCTAATCCTATACTGTACAAATGATCAGGCAATGAAAAATGTGTCCAAAAGCAATTGTCAATTAATATCCTACTCCTATAAAATTATTGTTTCGATGCCTTGACCCTAGACTGTAAATAAAGCTGTAATTTATTCAGCTGGTTGCCAGTAAATTACTGTAGATTCAAATTATGTTATTTACTGGCAACAGTTTGTTCAAAGTTAAATAAAAATTAAACATTAATAAGTCGTTATCTTTACACAATAAATCTAAAATAATAGCCTCATGCAAAGCATTCTGGGAACCAGAAATCCTCATCAACCTTTTTCTGTTTTTGTTTCCCAGAATGCTTTGCATGAGATTATTTTAGTCTTATTCTTTAAAGATAAAGACTTGTTAATGTTTAATGTTCACTAACTTAATGTTCAAAACACTGTAAGCCCGGATAAGTTGAGTTTACTTAAAAAAATGAAGCAAACTTGTTGCCCAAAAAATTTAAGTAATGATTACTTAAAAAACTTTTACTTAAACATATAAATTGTTCTAACAAGACTTAATGTTTACATTTCTTTCAATATTCCTGCACTCTTAACCCAGATTAGTTGACATTACTAGAAATTTGTGAGGACACCCATTGCATATAACTTTAGTTCCCTTTCAGTCGGTCAATACGACGTCACGTCGTGATCGACGAATTGGGAACCGCTTTGCGGGTGACCTATCTAGTTCGAGAAACCTTTAAAATGCCAATAAACTTGACATGCAGATAATTGCATCTGCCGGCACCGCCCCACCGCACAAGTATTTAATGAGCGGCAGGTGCAGTTATCAAATCAGCTTTTTAGCTTCGAAAGCTGGCAGACCTACACTGCTCACGAGAAGCTGCTCTTTTCTCTATTATTGGAATAGATCTCTGCGTGTTAGTCGGTTGGGTGAAGGCACCACAGCGGGGCTCGCGAGTGTTTCCACCCTTTTGATCTACGTGATCACTTTCACTCTTTAGTCCTCCCTGTGTGCTTCATCAATTTGCACATCTGAAAGAGTGATTTCCCTAAAAGAGCTGCAGTTGAACTTGCATCTTTTTAAAGACAGCTGTTCGCTGCTCACGGGCGTTGAGCGTCTTTTTAAAGATGTCTTTTCGTCTGTGCTCCACTTCTGGATGCGGCAAGTACATGGGTCCTCGTGATGGACACGATCGCTGTCTCTCGTGTCTGGGTCTCCAGCACGCTGTGGCGGCATCGTGGGAGGGACATGCTCCGCTTGCGAGAGCTTGACTCTTGCGGATCTGCAGGGTCGTGTGGCGTTTCTCCGGGAACGCCGCCCTCCGTTGCTGATCGCCCCTAAGAAGGCGGCTGTGAAGCTACGGAGAGATGACCTCACGGTGCTGAGTCGGTCAGCTGGTTCGTCCAGCGGCTCTCAGCAACCGGATCTGCAACCAGCTGAGGTTCCGATGGAGATGGAGAGTGCGCGTTCTGCGTCGCTTTCTACCTCCGTCGGACCTCGTCACAGTTTGCCACAGTCGCCACAGTTTGCTGTTCCACTGCTGATACCGGCCGGACCCTTTCCTTCTGTCCAGCTTTCTCAGCAAAAAATAGCTGATTTGATAACTGCACCTGCCGCTCATTAAATACCTGTGCGGCGGGGCGGCGCCGGCAGATGCAATTATCTGCATGCCAAGTTCATTGGAGTTTTAAAGGTTTCTCGAAGTAGATAGGTCACCCGCGAAGCGGTTCCCAATTCGTTGGTCACAACGTGACGTCTCCGTTCCCTTCCTTCAGGGAACGAGGGTTACATATGAAACGTTTTTATTACTTTATATTACTTTTGATGTTATACATGGTATTATAACACAAAATTAATGACTGACATTAAGTCAATCATTGAATAAATGTGATTCTCCACAGAAACACATACAAAACGGTAATGTTGTAGTTCTCGAGACCGTTTTCAAGACCACTTTTTAAAGGTCTTGGTCTCGTCTTGGAATCTACCGCATTTTTACTTGGTCTCGTCTCGGTCTCAGAATTTTACAAATATCAGAATTTTATTTCAAGACCGGTCAAGACCATAACTGATGGCACATCACAAAAGTATTTTTTATCATTATTTTCATGCAGTTTATTCAGGTTTGGCATATTATGTTGGCATTGTTTAAGCATTGTTTGAAGTGAAGCAAAAGTTTTTCCCAATGACAATTTTTCAAATTTTATTACAAAAATCACATGCATTGTAGGCAAACCATGGAAAGACAGTTTAGAATAAATGGTTAAGTTGATTTTAGCTCTTTAGTGTTTGTTAACTAATATTTGCTAATAGACAAAGATAAATTCCCACATATCTGTAATGCCTTTGATTATTTTATCAACTACTCTGATAGCACACACACACACACACACACACACACACACACGCACACACACGCATGGACACGCACGCACACACAAAGACAAGAAGTGCCTAATCATATTCCACATTTTATCATAAGTGTTTTAAGGCAGTGACTTGCACTGGTCTTGGTCTTGACTTGGTCTCGGCCTGTCTTGGTCTTAACTTGGTCTCGACCCTTTAAAGTCTTGGTCTTGTCTCGGTCTCGCCCTGTCTTGGCCTTGGTCATGACCTGGTCTCGGTTTAGGTGGTCTTGACTACAACACTACAAAACTGTGTTTTTGACATACATTGTCAGTACTGTGGAGAGAAATCCCCTTCTGAACAGGGTTCGTGTACAGAAACACTGATCACCTGAACGGTGACTTCACAAAATTATAATTTACAACAAAACAACATCAATAATATAAGAGCTTGAACCTACATGACATTTGATTAACAAATATTTGAGTGGAGAAAGTTCTTATCAGTTTTTATTCTGTGAAAAAGCAGAAAATAATCTAGTTTTCAAGGCGCAAAGGATTATGGGTATTTCTCACAACATGAACTAATAATTTTAAATTCATTTTACTTGAATGTTTTAGTTTAATGGATTATGTAAACTAAAAAGTTAAATCAACTAAACTTTTTTAAGCTTTGGCTTCAAAACACAAAATATTAAGTAATGTTTACTTGATTGTTTAAGTAAAGACAATATCTAGGTGAACAGTGAACAAACTGTTGCCAGTAAATAACATAAATGTATATCTACAGTAAGTTACTGGCAAACAGCTGCCAGTAATACTGTAATTTCTAAAGACATTTTTTTACATTGCAGAGATTACCGTATAAATGTAACCTGGGCAAGAAGTTCAGACTGAAACTTTGACCTTGTAAGTCAGAACGAACCGTACTTGTGTTATTTTGCAGCTTGAAAGTGGAATAAGTTTGAAAAATACAGATTGGAACGAGATGTTAAACCAGGCTCAGACTACAGGATTTTCTGCCCTCCTGACAGTCTGAGGAAAAATCTGGTCCGTAAATCATTATCTGGTAATGTTAGGTGTTTATAGATCAAATCTTACGTGTCCCAATCTTCTGTAGGATAAACATCAGGGCAACCTCAATAATATTAAACCAGGTACCCAAGTTTAATGTTGTATGCCGGGAGAAAAAATTACATACCTAGTCACGTAATTTTTTTATTCTTTTTCATTATACTGTCACGAATTTCCGAGTTTTTTCGTGATCGTATATCACGAATTTCTGTTTATGTGTCATTCTCACGTATTGGTTACTCAACTGTTTTGTACTATTTTCCTACCATTTTCACTTCGGTTTAGGGTTAGATTTACATAAAATGGCATCCTTACCCAAACTCAACTCTAACCCTAACGCCAGGTGACAATGTTTTAAAATTTAGAAAATCTAAAAAATCTGAAAAAATAGTATAAACCAATACTTAAAGTGACATCCTAACGCAAACACCAAATCTAACCCTAAACCGAAGCGAAAATGGTTGGAAAATAGGAAAAAGCAGTTGAGTAACCAATCAGTGACAATGAAACATAAACAGAAATTTGTGATACGATCACGAAAAAATGCGGAAATTCGTGACAGTATCATGAAAAAGAATGAAAAAATTATGTGACTATAGGTACATCGTTTTGTGAGACTGGATAGTCCATCACTATTAAACATATGGATATTTGACTCTTGACATTTTACTGATATGGTGACATTACCAAAAAGAATTACCAAAAGCTCCAAATAAATTATTAAATAACAAACTCTGTACAAACAGGGAAATGTCTTGGTTTTGATCATATATGAGTCATTTTAACTGAAGAGGACAGTTGTGTGGGATGCTCCAGATTGTGGTGCCCAGAATCTAAATTTGGCTCTCTGAGGTGGAAACGTTTTGCATTATTTTTTAATAAAATACATGTATGTTTTAATGAAAATGAATCAAGTTTAATTACAGAATTTGCTTTGCTTATATAGGTCATAATTAAAATTCTAAATAAGACAATAGATAACCTATACTTTTTAAATGTAGATTTTTGCACACTGGACATGAAATATGGTTGGAATGAGGTTTTACACTTTTGCTAGTTGTTTAAAAGAGTGTAATAGGAGATTTTGAAATATTTTACACCCTGCACTGTTGTGACTTTAAAATAAGGATACATTTTTCATGGCTCCCTGCCTTTAGAAAGGTAATGTTAAACCATGAATCGGATTTGTATGGGTAAAAGAGGGTGTCAAAATGGCCTTGCAATTTAATAGCTCTTCATGAACTTCCTTGTAAATTGACAACAAGAATGGCTCAGGGTACTTGGGGGTGAGTCTACTGAGCTACTAGATAAATGAAAACAGAATGCATTCATGCAAATGATAGAAATAGTGCCATCAGTCGAAGGCAGGGCACATAAATCATATTTCGTATGTTAAACACCTGAGTGGATGTTGCTTTAATATAGGACTTTAGAGTTCATGTGATTTTTTCACATACAGCTTGTTTTAAATAAATATATTTTATTCATTGTTTTGCAATTGTAGAATAACAATATCTTTATCAACAAATTCACTATAGGGGCTCACATTGAAAGACTTTTTCATTGCAACCGCCTAAGAGAAAAACAGGATCTAGCATACACACTTATGCCATCATATGCTGATCCGTTATAAAGCGTGTAAATCTAGCATCTTTGTGGTGGTGAGATCATGAATCGTTTTCACTAATTGGGCCACAAGCATATATATTACATGCAATTTATGCTCTTTAAAGCATTTAGTATTGATTAGTGTAATACGAAGAAGTGCAAATATTAAAAAGTTACAGCTCATAAATAGGATCAATCTGGAATAGAAAAATCTAATCTGGTGACACATCTATGTTTAGATGTTCTTTGAAATGCTATAGGAACCAAATACATTAGATTGCATCCGAGATGCTGTGACTTCTGTGCTTTCTCTAAATAAGTCAGTGAATAGAAATGTTTTGTATGAAGAGGTTATTTACATTCATAATAAATATAAGAAATTGGACATCTGGATGTGGATAAAGAGGGTCAAACCTTAAACTTTTCATGTGAGAGTCTCCTCATTCCCCGTCTCGTGTGTAGCTTATTTGTAGTCTCTTATGTGATAACATGCTTATCACTGTTCCCAGTGGGTGATGTGTCGTCTGTCCGCAACATTAAACCATTGCACAAACACACTTATCATCCAACTGTCATCATTATCTATCATTAGCTTTTAACTTTTATTGTGATCTTTTTATTTCTTTTGCCAATACTCCACATCTTTTCCTTCAAATATGAAACAGATTAATAAGGTAAAGGCAATTTAGCAAATAATACAATCAAAAATAAATGTAAAATCATAGATTAGATTTCTGTTGTAGTACCTCAGCAGAATTTTTTTTTTTTTTTTTAAGTGCTGAGGAGGTCATGGGGTCGATTCAGATAAAGGTACGCTCACAGTACCCTTTAAAATGGTCCTAATATGTACCATGTGAGCAGATTCATTTGGTACAAATATGTATATTGAATGCACTAATATGTATTTATGTGCAAAAATTAATTTTTTGAAAGAGTACAAGCCTAGTGACAGATTTTTACCTTTTTTCTGAGAGTGCACAAAACTCACATACTGACATAGTGATACAATGTACCTTAAAGGGGACATTTCATAGTCTTTTTTAAGATGCCAAATAAGTCTTTGGTGTCATATGTGAAGTTTTAGCTCAAAATATCATATAGATGGTTTATTAAAGCATGTTAAAATTACCACTGTGTAGGTGTGCCCTTTTTTGGGTGTGCCCTTTTAAATGCAAATAAGCTGATTTCTGCATTAAATGGCAGTGCCATGGTTGGATAGTGCAAATTAAGGGGTATTATCCCCTTCTGACATCACAAGGGGAACCACATTTCATTGCCCTATTTTTTACATGCAACATGATCTCACAAATAGTCACAGAATTTTTTTGTTAATTTTTCCGTGGCAATCACGGATTGGTTACTCAACTGCTTTTTCCTATTTTCAAACCATTGTTGCTTCGGTTTAGGGTAAGATTTGGTGTTTGCGTTAGTTTGTCACTTTATGTATTGGTATATACTATTTTTCCTGCTTTATTCTTTTATATTTTCTAAACTTTAAACAATTGTCGCCTGGTGTTGGGGTTAGAGTTGCACTGTAAAAAAATTCTGTAGAAATTTCTATGTTATTGCAGCTGGGTTGCCGGTAATTTACCGTAGATTTAAATTTATGTTATTTACTGGCAAGTGTTTGTTCGAAGTTAAATAAATTTTAAATATTAACAAGTCTTTATCTTTACAGAATAAAACTATACAATAACAGCCTCATGCAAAGCATTTTGGGAAACAGAAATCATCATCAACCTTTTTCTGTTTTTTGCTTCAGATTTTGTTTACCAGAATGTTTTGCTTGATGCTGCTTTTTTAGTTTTACTCTGTAAAGACAAAGACTTGTAAATGTTAAATGTCTTTTTAACATTGAACAAAATGTTGCCAGTAAATAACAAAAATTTAAATCTACGGTAAGTTACCGGCAACCCAGCTGCAATTTCTACAGATTTTTTTTACAGTGTGGGTTTGGGTAAGGATGTCATTTTATGTAAATCTAACCCTAAACCTAAGCAACAATGGTAAAACGTAATACCTGTTTGCTTAAAACCAATATCTGTTCTTGTCTTTGATTAACTTTAATTACAATTTTAACAACTTCCATTATCGACTAGTTTTAAATAGTAACAACTCTTCAAACTACATTTTATTGTAATGTTCATAACTTTACTATAAATTTTGAACTGCTAAATTTTCCCCACTGAATTTACCAACAAAAATTTTGCACAAATATAATCATTTTGTTTTGGATATTGTGCCCAGTTGGGATGGTTTTGCTTGCTGTTTCAATAAAAGCAATTTACTTCTTTAGCCTGCTGTGGCTAAACAGTTGAATGATGTTTTATAGATGCTGATAATTGACAATAAAATTATTTAGACACGAAACCAAAGATGAGCTGTTTTTATGAATTGATTCATGTCATTTCAACATAATTCACCGATCGAGGCCAGAGCCACTGCTGACAACACTGCTGTTCACTGGTTCTGTGTGAGTCACTGAGTCCTCATGCACAAGGAGACACAGAAGAGCAGTTGACTCAGTCTGTAGGCAGTGTTGTCATCCCATTTAAAGCCTATGGGTGTCACCAACTGTCTAGTAAAGTGAGACAGATGAGTCCAAAGGTGTTTACAACCAAAAGCTTTACAAATAAATAATTATGACATGACTTAGGATGCACAGTGTGTACTTTAAAAAAATAAAGGTGTAAAAAGGATTCTTAGCAGCAATTTTTGGTTCTCCAAATAACATTTTCTATCTTATCTTTATTTCATCTAGTCAGTAGAATTTAACCATGAACATTTGTGCAACATAAAGCCTCTAAATGAAACCATGCAGTTTAAAAAAATAACCTTTTAGGAATAATTGTAAGAGTTTAAAGTACAAAACTGTATCTTTTGTGTCACTGGGGTGGTACCCCATGTCGGGTCAGTGGAACTGTCCACGGTGCTGAAACATTACACTAATGTTTCACTAACAACTAAAGCCCATATGAATATTACTTACAGTTTTCCACACTGTTTCACACTGTATACCCCCAAACACTTATTTGTCATATGGGATTAGCTTCTGATGCATTTGGAGCACAAACAGTGTTGTTTTGGAAAATGAGGTACTAGTGTTAGAGGATGCATGAGTGTTTGTGTATGTGTGTGCGTTGGAGAGATGACGCTGACGGTGTTTTGGGAGCTGTGGGTGTCTTTAAGAGCTTCTTTCCCGACTGGTGTCGGTTCTGCTGCTCACTGGTAAGAGAGAGAGAGAGAGGGAGAGAGGAGGCACGAGCTGCTGAAATATCAAGGAGAAACGAGACCACGCGAGTCGTACTGGACTTTATTTATTAGGATACATATTTAGGATATACTGCCATTCAACCTGGACAACATGCAGTTGCCAAAGTCATGGGCTTGCGGTTTGACGCTGCTCTCCGTTTTCAGCTCAGCCATGTGCGCCAGTCACCGTAAGTACAGTGCAGTTCTTTGCGCTTTGATATTGGAAGTTTCTTGCGTTTTTATTTGACTCGGATGTTTGATGTTAAACGGGATCGATTCATTGACTGCAGAAAATTGAATAGCTAGCAATTTATTGACTTATTTAACATTACCTGATTTAAGAAATCCTCAACAATGTCCACGGAATTATGCAAAAATGAAAAAGATGTGATAACCATCAAAAGACATGAGGCTAGTCGTTTGGCTATCAAGGAATTTGCGTAAGATGTCAACAACCTGAATCCACATTTATGTGATTTTTATTGTTGTAGTTAGTGTTATGTATGTCAAAAAGTTTCATTTAAACTTTTACCGTAGTCTTTGTCACGTTCAGTTAGATATTTTTTACTATAATTGATTTCACGCGCTAATATACACATTGCATTGTGACGCGTGTCATAGCGCGTTTAAGATAGCGCGTTATTTAGTACTTAGCAGAGAAAAACATTGCACGTGTTGCTTTCAGCTGTTTTGTATGACTTATAATGTTACTCTAGCTTTTTATAATGGTATAATATGGACTTCTTGTTATTGGTTTCATTATTCTGACATTCCCCAACACACTCCAGTGAATGTAGTCTTCTTAGCTTTAAACAATTCAAATACATGATTGTCACTCTTTGTTGGTCCCCTCACAGTGTATGACTCACATATAGACTTGATAGGAGTGGGATAGGACAGTGCGACTTCCCCTGACTGCTGAATGTGCCTTGTATTGTGTGTATTTTCCAATACTTGATAGGGAAACTGTTCCAAATGTGTCACCTGTAGTATTAAAAGGAACCCAATGAAGCAGGGCTCATCTGTCGGTTTCATATACCACAACATTTTTCCATATATTCTGACTCAGTTGTTTACATTTCTATATTATCTGGAACTAAAACTTCCTTAATGACTTAACTTCCGACTGACGTACATGCATTGAATCCCCACCGAGGACTGCAAAAGGATATTCTCATATTTACCACAGAGATGAACCAAAACTTCCTCAATCATTCATGGCTCTGCAGTGCTTGAAAGTTGTGTTGTGGATCGGGATCGACTGACTTACATGCACTGAATCCACACTGAGGACAGCAAAAGGATATTCTCATATTTACCTCAGAGGCACCAGAATATAGCTAGAGATCTATCATATCCTTGTCAATTGTGTCAGGTAACAGAGATAATGGTTGCTGCTGTCTCTCTCAGGAGCCCCTGGCTCTGCTCTCAAAGAGGGATAACAAGAGCGCGTCCTTTCAGATCTGGTGTCCCTGGAAAAACATCTACATCCCTTTATTGTGACCACTAGACATTGGAGGGTCCCAACATGACATAAGATGAAAGTCTTATTTCACCTTACTACGGCAAACAGTGAGTCAGGGCCCAGGGACTCAGTTTTGTGAAACATGACATTGTCTGTGGACAAGATGATATTAAGAAGTCCAGCGTGATGGGTTTTACACTCAAAAGGCAGAATAAAATGAGGTCTTTGTCTTATGGTGCAATATTAATGATACGTCAATCACAGACAATTAATTATTTAAACAGTTTGCAAAGCAAATTTCCTGAATATGTGGGAGACTGCCAAACACGCTGTAGATCTCTCAATATCTGTAGTATGTACCGTGATAAACTGTACACCACCTGGACAGCCATTAAGAGAATAAATAGCCCCTTGAAGGATGATGACAATTGATATGCATATTCTTTTGCATGCATACAGTTGCTGTTATTTTATATATTACTATATTATTCAGTTCCTGTTACTCAATAGATGGATAGATAGAAATTGGTAGAGCATTGCATAAGTAAAATAAAATGTCATGTGTTTGACCCCCCAGGAACACACATGCTAATAAAATGTATACTTTGTAATGCATTGTAAGTCAATTTGTATAAAAGCATCTGCCAAATGCATAAAAATGCAAATCCTAAAATTACGTTTTTCAATTTAACGCCTTCAACGCTGCCAGAACCTTAAAAAGTGTTGCTAAACGTCTGAGACCACTACTGTCCCACACACAGTTAGAAGTGCAAATGGTGTGCATTGACCCAAACAGGACACGCATATTTATTCAGTCTGAATGCATGTCAAAGTGCTTTTCTGGTATAGGCAACCTGATTTAACATTCTCGATACAACTCCCCTCTCAGTGGGGGAGAGCAGAGTCTTGTCGGGCATTAGCATGATAGAGCCATTTATTTCAACTTTCTTATGAGGTCAAATGCAAAGGCTTTTAAAGAGAGCTCTCCTGCGGAGATGACCAGATTTCCTACAGGAATTGAGGAGGAGGGAATCTGTACTAGATTGTTTTCCGTTTCCTCCATAATAGTTTTGGCTGGAGTTGGATGGGAAATGACTGGTTCACTGCTAGGGCAGGCTTGATCTACTCAATTTTCTGTCAACTGTAAAACCAAATTGCCTACTGGTTTAACAGTCTCTTATAAGACAAAGGGTGACGATATTGAGCCGAAGCACCTTGGAATGTGGAGAAATGGCTGCATTAAGACTATAGCAGATCATATAAATCACCTTGAAAGGTGAGAGGCTACGAAGAGCTTTGACAGTGTTGTCCATATTATAAACTTGACTTCATCTCCATGCTGATTTATGCTGTGTGGGCACCAGAGCATGAAAAGATTGATTAATCGGGGCTTTTATTCAGACAAAATCAGCCTATCGCTGCATCCTCCGCTTCCTCACGTCTGTGGAGGAAGATACCGTTTACAGAATAAGAGAGATTTCACAAGAATTCTGCTGAATACTGATACTGTCGAGCCGGGTCAAAAATTATTTGTATAGCAAGTTAGTGGATAGTCAGCAGATTGTACATACTGTACCTGTGAAGATTCAGTTGAATGCCATAAATATGAATTTTCATCAACCTGTCGTTTTCTAAAATGATGACCATCGACAACACTTGTGCTTTGTCTGCAGTTATGATCTCAATCTCTTTTTGTAGTTCCCCTATGACCAAATCAGACTGCCTTGTTGTGGATCCTGCAGCATTGAAAGATTGCTAGATTATCTGGTAGAGGTATAACTTTTGATTTTACGCATTTGTTACAGTTAACGCCACTTTTAAATTGTCTTTATACATTTCTGGTCAGAGAATGAAGTTTCCTTGCAAACATTACTTTAGTGCAGTTATCTTTACAAGCACACATATAACTTTTATTCTCTGTCTGGCAAATCTTCTATTTTTTATGTTTTTCTATCTTTTCTGCTTTCACAATAAAAAACAGAAAATGTTTTAATTTTAGATCTTTTTCCAAAGACAATCAAGACCCTGTTTTACAGCATACAGATCTTGTACTTTTTACTGTATAATCTTTACTATCCGCATCGCGCCAACTAAATAAAAAATGTATCACGCGCTATGATGTGCTTCCTGAACATTGAACAACGGTCCGCGTGAATCAGATCCCGGCGCGTGTAGTGCACGTCATAGTAATTTAACGAGGCTTCGAGGCAGAATTCTTGCCTCGAGGAATTTTTTGAATCGAGTTAATCGAGTAACTGTCACGTTCGGTATACACCGGAAAGTGAAAACAAAAGGAGAACCCAAACGCAGAGGATGTATCAAAATAAACAATGTATTTAATAAGACTGAACAGAAAATACCCACGTGGGGGTAAAACAGAGGATAACAAAACACTGTGATAAAACACAAACCAAAACACGGGAACAAAAACAGGAACTGGTAACAGAGAACACGGAATACATGAAAACTCTGCACATTCAACAACGCACGCGCACAACACAGAGAACGCGAGGGCATTATAAAGACAGCACATCAATGGGGAACAGGTGAACATAATTAATCACGTAAGACACGAGTACACAAGGGAGTAGGGTAAAAGTGACAAGACACTGGGAACACGTGTCACACATACATGATGTGAAAACACACGTGTTCCCATGTAAACACAATGCTGCCATAGTCTTGCCCTCTAACATCCGACCTGGATTATAACCAAGGTCAGGCAAGACCATGACAGCCACAAAACACTGGGAACACGTGGAAGCCACACATACTATATGACTCCACATGTTCCCACACAGAACATAGTACTGTCATGGTCTTGCCAGATACACTCAGACCTGAGTCTAGTACAAAAGATCTGGCAAGCCCATGACAGTAACTTGATGAATCGTTTCAGCCCTAAACAGCCGTATGATACAAGACCCTCCACTTCATATCGGGTCCTGATCACACCGTCGGAACTTATTTTTGTGATAACAACTTATACATTATCCCTTACTTAAATTCCATACAAGATCTATTTAAACTATTTAAACCAGTTAAAATAATTGACTCTCGGATTTGTAGTTCTTTCAAAATCCTTTTAAATAATGGTTTACAAAGCTACTTTAAAGCATTTTAATAGGAACCTTACTATTAGTAACCTTTTTGAGAGTGGGTTACCCAGTATCACAAAATTACGTACCTATAGTCACGTAAATTTGAGAGTCTTTTTCGTGACACTGTCACGTTTTTCCACCTTTTAAGGAATGTATCACGTATGTCTGTTTATGTGTCATTATGTTTGACTGTTTACGTTTCTTACCATTGTCGCTTTGTTTTAGATTTACATAAAATGACATCCTTACCCAAACCCAACTCTAACCCTAACACCAGGCGACAATGGTTTAAAAATCAGAAAATATAAAAAATAAATCATGACATAAGTAACATCCTAATGCTGCGTTTACACCAACCACGTTTCATGCGTCAAAATCGCGTCTACCGCACCTGGTTTGCCGCTTGAACAGTTGGAATGCATTCGCGCATCTAGAGCGAAGTAGACATGCTGAAAAAGCAAGCGTTTGACGCGTGTCAGAGGCAAAATCCGCTTCTTGTGAAAGGGGCAAGTGCTATGCGGTTGTCTGTTTGCAAGATGGCTGATTTTTTTGCATTTATTGAGAGAGTTACCGGTTTGTATTTGGTAACCTTACTATAGGGGGAAAATAAACGGCGTCGATTATTCCTGTCTCTATAGAAATAAGAACTTGTGTCGTTTAGCTCCGGGTGACTGGTTTGACAATATCAAGCATTCCTTCAGGTTGAATGAGTGACTCCAAGTGGGGCTGCCGCCACAGCAGCAAGCAGGCTGCTGATTGGTTAACGCAGCGCGAAAATCCGCCAAAGTTCAAATTTTTCAACTCGGGTGTCAGCCGCAAATTCGCCTCAAACGCAAAATGCACAAAAAGCACCATTCACGCGTACCGCGACAGGCGCTCAATTCGTGCGAACTATATGTGCGAATAAGCCGGAATCGCGTTTTCCGCGCCAAACGCCTTATTCGCGCTGTGAAACCTCCAGACGTGCGTCAACGCGTCTTCACATTGACTTAACATTGTAATCACTTGCGCTTCACGCCTCCATTGCGGATGGTGTAAACGCAGCATAACGCAAACACCAAACCTAACCCTAAACCAAAGCGACAATGGTTTGAAAATAGGACAAAACAGTTGAGTAACCAATACGTGACAATGACACGAAAACAGAAATATGTGATACATTCACGTAAAAAGGCGGAAAAACGTGACAGTGTCAGGGAAAATGTACATGGCTATAGGTACGTAATTTCGTGATACAGGGTTGGATAGTGAGGTAGTAACCTTTTGAGAGTAAGACTTTCAAAACAATTGGTCACAATTGTCCAAATGAGTTGCATAGAAATATTTCATAGTATTTAGTTTCAAAGTAATTTAAGGGAAATGCACATTAAATTCGATTTCTCCATGACTAAGGTGCTACACAAAACAACATAAGACACGCAATTAATTGTACATCATTTAATTATCTTAGATAGACTGAAAAAATAGAAAGTTGAAAAGACCTAAAATAAGACCTCAAAGCCCCTAATACAAAGCAGTATTGTTGTGTTTATTTGAACAATTTACAATCATTCTATGTTATTTGTCTGTGCTTATAATCTAGTCTCCATAAATATCTGTCTCAGTCATTTACTTTAATGTAAATAATTTGAAACACCAATAGATTTATGCAATTGCATCAATTTTCTAAACCACTTGTACATTTGCAGAAAGGGCTGAAACCTATCCAAGCATCTTGGGCTGGAGCCAGGTAAAGATTACAGGTCTTCACGCAGTCACAACTCTAAGTAAATGTGCTAGGATTATACAATATTACCCATTACAACATGTGCAATCAACCTTCATGTGCGCCTATTTCTTTCTAATTAAAGACATGATTCACATGCACGTAAGACATGTAGATGTTAACAGGTAACTTGGTGTCAGTTTGCGTAGGTTGTTTCAGGGGAAAATTGGACGTAATTGTTGACCTGATGTATGCATGAATTTTAGTCTGCTGTTGAGTGTCAAAATGTTTTTTATTAATCTAATACAAAGGCCAGATGTCATAATTTGGTCCCTGCTCTCTCTTTTTCTCACGATCTTAGTTTTTTCTTTTGTGATGATTTGTATTGCCTAAGTTTTCATGTAAATTCTGAAGAAAGGCCATTATGGTATCTGATTCATTATTGAGGACAGTGTAGATCGATATAAAATGCTAAATATAAATGAAAATAATATAATAATATGTAATATTATCTACATTATTATTTTAACTTTAAGGCCATTATAATATATTTTTTGTAAGGTTGATTTAAATAAGCATCAGGTGGGAGGTGTGCTTACACAACGTCTAATATTAAACATACTCCACTTAAGTGCTACTCTCCTTTCTGATCTCTTCCACTATACCATATACACTCACCTAAAGGATTATTAGGAACACCATACTAATACTGTGTTTGACCCCCTTTCACCCTCAGAACTGCCGTAATTCTACGTGGCATTTATTCATCAAGGTGCTGAAAGCATTCTTTATAAATGTTGGCCCATATTGATAGGATAGCATCTTGCAGTTGATGGAGATTTGTGGGATGCACATCCAAGGCACGAAGCTCCCGTCCCACCACATACCAAAGATGCTCTATTGGGTTGAGATCTGGTGACTGTGGGGGCCATTTTAGTACAGTGAACTCATTGTCATGTTCAAGAAACCAATTTAAAATGATTCGAGCTTTGTGACATTGTGCATTATCCTGCTGGAAGTAGCCATCAGAGGATGGGTACATGGTGGTCATAAAGGGATGGGCATGGTCAGAAACAATGCTCAGGTAGGCCGTGGCATTTAAATGATGCCCAATTGGCACTAAGGGGCCTAAAGTGTGCCAAGAAAATATCCCCCACACCATTACACCACCACCAGCCTGCACAGTGGTAACAAGGAATGATGGATCCATGTTCTTACCTGAATGTCTCAACAGAAATCGGGACTCATCAGACCAGGGCAACATTTTTCCAGTCTTCAACTGTCCAATTTTGGTGAGCTTGTGCAAATTGTAGCTTCTTTTTCCTATTTTTAGTGGAGATGATTGGTACCCAGTGGGGTCTTCTGCTGTTGTAGTCCATCCTAGCCAAGGTTGTGTGTGTTGTGGCTTCACAAATGCTTTGCTGCATACATCGGTTGTAACGAGTGGTTATTTCAGTCAAAGTTGCTCTTCTATCAGCTTGAATCAGTGGGCACATTCTCCTCTGACCTCTAGCGTCAACAAGGCATTTTCGCCCACAGGATTTCTGCATACTGGATGTTTTTCCCTTTTCACGCCATTCTTTGTAAACCCTAGAAACGGTTGTGCATGAAAATCCCAGTAACTGAGCAGATTGTGAAATACTCAGACCGGCCCGTCTGGCACCAACAACCATGCCATGCTCAAAATGGTTTAAATCAACTTTCTTTCCCATTCTGACATTCAGTTTGGAGTTCAGGAGATTGTCTTTACTAGGACCACACTCCTAAATGCATTGAAGCAACTGCCAGGTGATTGTTTGATTAGATAATGGCATTAATGAGAAATTGAACAGGTGTTCCTAATAATCCTTTTGGTGAGTTTATATTATATTTAAAAGATTTTTCTTGACAGTTTCCAAAGAAAAGAGTTTTCAAATGGCATTTGTAAAGCTGAGACTCCTGATGACGTTTTTTAAAACACATTTTCTACTTTATTGTAAAACCTGATCAAAGAGGATATCTCCAAAAACATTTAGAGAGAATTAGAAAGCATGTTTAAACTTTGTAACCTTTGTAAGTATAAATGAATGTGTTTTGAAAATTCAGAAAGAACTGTGATCCCATAAATAAAATATGTCTGTGTTAGAAACCTGTTTTATCTTGAATCCACACTGTACTGCTGAAGCTGTTAGACTTATGATGTAGAAACAGGTTTGACTGTCTGCTGTGTAGTGTCATGTTCACTGCAGGCTTACACTCAAACAAAGAGGATAAAAGATAGAGCATCAGCAAAAATATAAAGCGCACACCTGCATGTCCTGCATTTCTTTTTCATTATGTTTCAAATGCCATTCTTGTGACATTTCCATAAGCCAGCCGGGGGCAGAGCATGTGCCCTGCCATCTGGGCGATGGGCTGGAAATGGCCCAACTGTCAGCATCCTGTAGCAGCAGATCCACTTCCCCTGATGTGATATTCAACAGAAGCTCATAGGACAATAACCTCAGGCATTCCCTCACCCTGTCTAACATAGCGGGTTAACGATGATCTGTAGCCTTAGGAGTGATGTCAAGGCAGGGGTTGATGCTGCTTTGAGAATAACAATTATAGAAATCACATCACAAGTCAAGCAACAATGCTTATAATAACACACTGCCAAGTTTCACTAGAAAGCTAGAGTGAGGGAAAACATTTTTAAATAATAAAGTCTATTACCCTAATTTGTTAAATCGAATGTAGAGTTATAGTTTTAATACTATAGGGTGTTAATATGGTAAATCTAAAGACAGCAACACATTACAGTACATTTTATTTTCAAACAGTTTTTAAAAGCAGTATCATCTATCATTCCTAATATAATACTGTTAAGTTTTTTTTTTTTTAATCTGATAACTTTACAGTGCAAAGATCTTAGGCCACCATGCCAGAATTAGATTTGTTGTTTTTGCAATGTTATAGTGATCATATATAATTGTTTCTCAGTCTCTTTAATAGAATACATCCAGAAAATACAGGAAATGTGTATATAGTATTAAAACTGCAAAAATGTAAGTCAAGTTTTTAAGGTTGTCACGATTTCGATTTAAAATCGAAATCGATCGAAATTAAGTCATAACCTCGAACTTCGAATAAAAAAATGGGATCGTCGATGCTGCCACGCCCCCATTTCACGTCCGGTCGGCTTGCCAAGCGGGGGAAAATAAACTCTCAGAAGTGTCTTTATAAACATCCATCCAGCGGAACGCGATTTATATTTTAAACACGAGGGATGTATTGCTACAACTCCTTGAAATGCATATCATAAACAGGATTACTACCTAGTGATCTGTCTTCGGAGTTGGGACAGAGCGCAGCTCTCTGCACGTGCACGAGAGAGCCGCCAAGATGCAGCGGGTTATATTTTAAACAAAAGGTATAGTTTGCCTCAGCTCGCATGAAACTCATAAAACTGAATAGGTAAGGATTATTACTTAAGTTTATGTTTAGACTTTGGACAGATGCGAGAGCTCGTGCACGTGAGACAGAGAAAAGCGCAGCTGCTTATGACGCACTGGTTTTATTTCAGATAATAGGAGTCCAAGACGCGCGCATTAAGTCTATCTGCATGCAAGAAGGAATTCTCTCTCTACAAGCTCTCTTGCGTAAAGTAAAGCCCACAAACCCCCATGCGAGGAAAAGCACGCAATGTGCATGTTAATGTGAAACTATAATAGTTATAATAATAATAATAATAATGAAGGCATATAATTTTTTGTCTTAAAAAATTCTTTAAAAAATCGAGAATCGAATTGAACCGTGACATCAGAATCGAAAATGTAATCGAATCGAGGATTTGGAGAATCGTGACACCCCTACAAGTTTTTAGGGTAAACTCACCTTTGTACTCCATTCTGCACAAAAAAATAGAGGTCACACTAAACACTGACGATGCCTGAAAAAGACATTTAGTTCTGAAAATTTTTATTTTTGTACATATTTCCTGCACTGTAAAAATACTTTGCAATTTTTGTTGAATCAACTCAGATTTACAAGTCATTTCAACTTACTATAATTTGTCTTTACTAGAGATGAGTTGTTATAACTACAGGTGAGTTGTTATAACTTATAAAATTAAGTAGACTTTTCTAAACTATATTTTATAAGTTGTGACAACTCATCTTGTAAATCTGAGTTGATTTAACAAAAAAATTAAGGCAGCAAAGTATTTTTACAGTGTGTATTTTCAGTTTGTATCTTAATAAAATAGATTGAAAAATAAATAGGCCTATGGATGGACACTAAAACTTCTAAAACTTCTAAAAGTCTGGTGGTGGTGGCCTAAGACTTTTGCACAATACTGAATATGACAGAAACATTTTCCTTAGGGTGGGTTGCACCAACAAGGATTAGGCCTAAATCTGGTTTAAATCAAAGCTTATTTAATAATTCCGTTGCACCAAACTTTAAACCTGTTTAAAAATAAACAGGTTTAAATTTAAAGTGTCATTTTGATCCACGTTTAAATCTTACAGTAAATCTAGATTATCTTTAATCCTGTTGCTCCATTACTTTAAACTCCGTTTTAAATCTCAGTGAGGGATTAACTTTAAACTTGCATATGAGGAGGTTTAAATATGTTTTTTACGATTAAATGTCTGGCTAAATGATTAGAAACACATACCGCGAGCGTGGTGGCCCTATTTAAAGATGCGTTTATTATAACATCTCAACAAAGTGAGTTTGGCGGCTCAAAAAGATTATTAACAGCACCGGTGACAGCTACCGATGCTCGTATGTGCTTCTCCTCTGTCACGCGCGCTCCAGTCAGACGAAGGACAGTGAATGTACGGACACACGGTGGCGCTTCATGACAAATGCGTCGACACATCTTGTTCATTATACCACAATATCTGAGCTTTGCGATATTTCCTGTCACAATATTTCCTGATCTGTTAATTGTTTTAAAAGATTGTCAAATGTTTTTATTTGAATCAGACCTTTAGATTAGCCTACCGGTGTATGTAGGTGATTTATAATACAACAATTACATTACCTTTGCTTGCATAAACTGTTTATTTCCTTTTTGAATGACAACGTCAACATTGTTGCTGTTTAATTACACCGGAAAATTAAACATGGCGGACAAAATAAATCGCAGATGAAGGTTTTAATACAGTTTAAAGGTTTAATCTAAGATTTGTTAATCTGTGTTTAAATTTAAGTGGTGCAACACAACTCGAATTAAAATTAAACTGGGATCAACAAACCCTAGATTAGCTCTAAACTCTGCTTAATTTAATCCTTGTTGGTGCAACCCACCCTTAATGTATTATACATTTAAGTGCTCATTAAAAATGATAAATATGTTAACATCTGACACAACTAAAAAGCAAACTTCCAATGTATAACAACAGTATAGATATTTATAAACAAAGTTCATGGTATAAATATTTATAAACAAAGTTCATGGGATGCTTCAGTACATACAAGCAAGTTTGACTTCATTTCAATCCAAAAGCCATGTTGGTCTCCTCAGACTCTTCAGACATGACATTTTATAAAATACATTAATTTATCATGAATTCTGTGTAATTAAACCTAATAGGCAACTAACCAACAGCACTACTTTGTATAACTTAATATGTTTTGCTTAATTAAAAAATAAATTTTAGAACAGTTTTTGTCATAAATTTTCTTTGAGGGGGCCGCGAAAGAATGCACCGTACACAAGGGGGGCCGCACGCGGAAAAAGTTTGAGAACCACTGGTAACACACAAGCCAGATGTCCTAATATTTTTCAGGCTACTTAAAATTCTTTTTTTTTGTTGTGATGATTTGTGTTGCTTCCTGGAATTTGTTTCAGGCCTGGCTCCAAGTGGAGTTAAATACTGGACAGAGCACATGTTGGGTTATATTAAGTCTTGCGTAGTGTTTTTTTGCTGCTTTTTCTGGACAAAGCCCGCCCACGAGCTGTTTGACCGACATATTCAACAACCAATTACAGTTTGTTTCGTCTAGCATCATGTTTTGGACTCCCCACAATAACGAGCCGTCTTGCAACAAGTCAGTTATTGAAATAACCAGCCGCAATCGAGTAGCATCTAAATAAACAACACTACTCATCACCATAGAACAACGTTGTGCACTTCATCAACAGCCACACCAATGAGACACTCCCGGTAAACATCTGTTTGAAGCATATCTCTCCCCTTTATAACACCAACAAGCAATTCAGAAGAACCGAACTACCTCAAGCAAAACTCTTGGACGTCTTTTAGAAAGTCTATACCGCGAACTTTGCATATTTTTATAGAATCCAATGTTTAGCTGATCATGATAACTGCCCATTATTATCCACGTGAACACGACTGATTCTCTTCCTCAATGGAACGTCAGAGCTTTGTTTTCCAGGGACCAAAACTAATCGCGACACTCGCGTCTCGTGGAAATCCGGTTTATTTCAACCAATCAAAATGACTTCGACATTCTCACAAAAGTTTACGAAAAACATCAGACGTTTAGCCAACAGTCTGTGGGCGTGACGTCTGAGGCTGAGACTAGGTTATATTAAACCTATGCTGGGTTGTTGTTAACCCAACCATGAGTTGACACAACCCAGCATTGAATTAAAACAACCCAGTGCATGGAGTGCATCCTGGTCTGTTTGGGAATATCAAGAAAATGTCAAAAAGCCATAAAAAGCATGGCAGGTGTTGTAAAATTCTTAGCTGTTAATGAGCTTCCACTATGTGGGGATCAAGAAACATGTGACAATGAAAAAAATACATCGATAAAATTCAACATTCCAAAAAGTTAATAACGTTAGCTGTAGCAGTAGACATGTGAGATTCATTTTAAAGAAAATAACAGTTGAAATGTAAAGAATAGTGTACCTCCTAAAGTTGTCTGTGTAATTATTTTAATTCTTCATCTGATTATTTCTCTTATCCCATGAGACAACTATAATGCTTGCAACCTCAACACCCCCCTCCAAAACTTGCATCTCTAAAGCCGGGCCTGATTTGTTTTTATTCTAATGCTGATGATTTTCGAGTTTTCTAAAGATCTTGCCATCACAAGGTCTGTGCTTTATAACAGAAATTTGTATTGAATTCTGCCATACATCACTGAGCGTATTTGATCTTTCTGTGTTGTCGGGTTTCTTGTTTCATTCATTCATCTTTTAGAGCTTCTTCTGAAGTATGACAGTGTTCTCATTTAAGCCTATCATCTCATACAGCTAAGCATCAGCTATATTTAAATAAATCAAGACATAGTGTTCATCATGATTCACATTATAGAGTTATTATTTGTAATCACCGTTCTCTTTTAGATGACAAATACATGAAAAGGCAGCACACCTACCTGAAACATCGGATTTGTTTCTGGAACAAAGACGGACAGAAAATAGAAATCTTTGCTGGAAGACAGAAAGCAATTTGATGGCATTATTGAGTCACATCTCTTTGTAGAGTAGTATTTGTTTTGGTGAAGTGCAGGCTGTCTAATTATGGACAGAGGGATGCCAATCTCCTGTATGTGAACAGAGGCCACAGAATAACGCCTGTTCAAAAACCATTAGGAGGAAATGCTGACAAATAATGCTACATGATAGGAGCCAAAAAGCAGCCATGTGAAAGAAAGCAAGCTTTATGAGAGCGGACATTCAGTATAAATCTAGCTTTCAGATTTTAGCTTTACAGCTAAAAAACACAGAGCAGTTTAATTGTGTTTATTTAAAAAACATGTAAAGTACAAATTTTCATTACTATTTAATTATTTACAATTTTACGATTACATTTATTTTAGCAGGCTCTTTTAAAGGAACCTACTTCTTTACAAGCCATCTTCAAAAGTAGGAATTGTATCCACTTTTCCTGCATAAATAACAACGTGCTTTAGACCTGGCATTGACTTCGATCTGATAAACTATGTTTATCTGGCATGACTTAAAGGGTACATACCATGAAAATGTGACTTTTTCCATGTTTAAGTGCTATAATTGGATCCCCAGTGCTTTTATCAACCTAGAAAATGTGAAGAACAACCCAGTAACTTAGTTTTGGTAAACCATTCTCCACAAGCATGTGAAAAAATGGTCATTGAAAATTTGTCTCCCTTGGTGATGTCAGAAGGGGATTGTCATGGATCTGCTTATTTGTTTACTGAACTTGAAGTAGTTGAGAATATAAAAGTTTTCTTTTTGAATATATGTGGTACTACTTGCATTAAATAACTTTATTTCTACCTTCAATTTAGATTTTGAAGCAGAGTTTTCAATGTGATCTTTCACTTGACCCTAGTGTATATTCATTTATTGTATTCTGAACATCTTGAAATACTTGGCAGGATTGAGGTCTGGCTGTCTTTAATTATGAGCAGCAGTGTTCATAGGGTGTAACATGCTGTTTTACAGCCTTTGCGAGAGCCTCATCAACAGCTTGGGTGATGCTAAAAATTAACTTGGCCAGGTTTCCTGATGGGTGACCTTCTCCTGATCAATTTAGCCGTTGTCTTGACAATAGGGCTCCTGTAGTTTTCTAGCAAATATGACAGACTTAGCATAAGCCTCTTTAAATATGACTCTGCAATGTCACTGATAAAAATGGAAAAATATTGTATGATTGCCTGCTAGTGTGTGACATATGATATGCGTCAAGATCTTTGTGACAGACTGAGGGGTCTTGCTACATAATAATGTTTATTAAAGTGATGATTAAAAGAGACAATACTAAAACTATATAAAGAGCATACTGTAAATGAATGGCAGTTATAGGTAGGGTGGCCATTCGTGCCAGCTCCGCCGGACACGTCCCGAACATGTTTTCGGGTTCGTTCTCCGGAAGTCGCGTTGGTCGACCGCATACGTCATCAAGGTTTAATATTTCGGGTTTAATTTCAGAAAAGCAACCGCTACATTTCAAGGTACGAAGGAAACTACAATTATGGTATGTCTTAAAATAAATAAATCTTAATTTTCTAATGTATTTTTACTCAAATGTGAGAACCTCGATGACGTATGCGGTCGAACAACGCGACTTCCGGAGAACGAACACGAAAACATGTTCAGGACGTGTCCGGCGGAACTGGCACGAATGGCCACCCTAGTTATAGTTGACTTTGCAAGAGCCTCTTTCATGAGCCCTGCTACATTTTTCTATTTAGAATCACTGAAGAGAATAACTTATCAAGACATTGAGCGATGCGTCTATTAGGCTTGATCATGCATGTCTGTCACTAAAAGTATTTCTTTGCCATCATGAGAAGGTCAACTGTGTATATGGGTTGCCTTTGGAATAATGTTCTCATGCTGACTGCTGGGGCAGTAAATATTGTGCCTTTGAGTAGGCACAGCATTAAGCATCTTGTTTTGGACATTACTCCATACATCAGGTCAAGTATTAGTTACAGTGACCACACAGCTGTTTAAAAAAAACTTACTAACATTCCTTGGCTATTATCTGGCAATGCTTTCCTGGTACAGGCACAAGTGAATTAAGCTGGCAATTGTTGTTGTGTAGTCCTACTAAAAACAACATGGAATTACACGTATGTGTTAAGCAGACAATTTTATTCAAAGAGACTTAGAGGGTATACAAAATTTGTGTTGGCGTGATGTTAAGCTCTACGAGTTAAGCCTGTCTTTCTCCTTATTTTTCATCTAGTATTGCTGCGTCTAATCACTTGAACTAAAAGTAGACTGACACTGTTTGTAGATTTTGCTGATACAATTTCAGTGACAGCAATGAGCTAAAAGAACTGAACTTGTCATTCATTGTTAAAACTGTAGAGGAGGAAGTACAGACTTCACAGCTCGCCTGTCAACACTGTTACTGAGTCTGCTAATAGGTCCTTTATACACAGCACGAAACTGAATGCATCATTTATAGAATTTCATAAGCTTTCGTCATTGTTAAAGTAAACGAATACTGTCCCACTTTACCATTTAAGCATCAGCCCCAGGCTGGTTTTTGCTGCTACACCAAACACCAACTTTTTGATGTTGGCTAATGTTTGTACAGTACATACACTCACCTAAAGGATTATTAGGAACACTATACTAATACTGTGTTTGACCCCCTACTGCTCAGTGCATAAATGTTGTAATTTTTTTTTTACGTGTACACAAACGTACATGCACGGTCGAATGCACAGCTTTGCCAAGCATCGTTTATTTGCCTCGTACATGTACACAGATGTTTGACCCATGTGCATTGCTACCCAGTCTCATGAGGTTTCGTGATATAGTCACGTAGTTTTTTGATTCTTTTTTCTTGATATTATCACGAAATTCAGTGTTTTTTCGTGATCATTTAACAAATTCCTGTTTTTGTGTGATTATCACGTATTGGTTACTCAACTGCTGTTTCCTATTTTTAAACCATTGTTGCTTTAGGGTTGAGATGGGTCTGTCTGCGGACCGCAAGAGAGGGGCGTGCCGTTAAGGGGCGTAACTTTTAGCAGGGGGCGTAACCTTAAGTTGTCCAAGTTACACAGAACCACGCGAGACGTCAGGACGAGATGTTGTCATTCTGTCTTCTCTTCTGCCCGCATAGAGATACGGTGGCTAAAGGCGTTATTAAAGTTGCTTATCCAAGCGCCCTCATGTTTGTTCGTACCAATTTTAATGGACGGGAAGCCGACTGACGAACATCCTTTTCCCGTTGGTTCGGCTACGACACATGTTAAGAAGTCACGCCAGGGGCTGAATTAAGGTCGACCGTTTCAGGTAAGCTCGCTAACGTTAGCTAACTTATGTGTTGTTAGCCTAATGTTAGATTTGTGAAGTCCGTTCTATGATTACACTTATGATCAGTAACGAGTAGTTAACAAAATGCAACAAATCTTGCATGAGTTTCATTGTTCACCTATATATTTTCCTATTTATGATAGTAACGTTAGATATTAGTACATTAGAATCTTACAGTTATTCTTGTAAGTTGTCGACATTTCAAATGACAGTTTATTAATTAATGACCTATTAAACGTCATAATAACAGTTAAAGGATGTGTGTACTACTGTCTCGTTTTTAATGTATCTCTCTCAAACCCTATTCTGTTTAAGTATGGGTGCCATTGTATATTCTCATAATGTAAGCTTATTTTAAGTACAAATGTAAAATATGTTTGTTTATGGTTATTATTTTCACAGCTGCATTGATGTGAAGTGATGCAGTGGACAACTTGTGAGGGTGATACCATCCACATGCACATTAACTGTGATGCAGAAATACAATAGGAGGATCCATCTGTCTACACTTCAAAATCACAACTCAACCTTAAACAACCCATATCTGTTATGGTAAAACAATGTGGCGGTTTTCCAGACAGGACTTATACTGTTCCCGGGCTAAAATGCATGTTTGAGCTACTGTAAGAAAACACCTTGTACTGACACATCTCAACATATATCAGTGCCATTGTTTTGTTTCAAGATGCACACCAGTCTTGTTTTTGTAAGGTTTGTTTGTAAAAACTAAAATGTCCTAATAAGTGCCCAGTCCTGGTTTAATCTACCATTGCTGAACAAACCTGTGTCTTGAGATCTACTGTCCTGCAGAGTTCAGCTCCAACCCCAATCAAACACACCTGAACCTGCCAATCAAGCATTTCAGGGCAACCTTAAAATTATAGTCAGGTGTGTTTGTTAAAGCTGGGTTGGAGCTGAAATATGCAGGAGGGTAGATCTCCAGGAACAGGGTTGGTCACCCCTGATCTAAACAAAGGGTTTCCAAACTGTGTCCTGCAAAGTTTAGCTCTAACCCTAATCAAACACACCTGAAGCAGCCAATTAAGTTCTTACTAAGCATACTAGAAACTTACTGGCAGGTACTCTGATGCAAGTTAGAGCTAAACTCTGCAAGACACCGGCCCTCCAGGACTGAGTTTATGCACCCCTGACTAAGCCCTGCCTGGGAAACTGCACCAATGTGTTGAGCTGGAACCATTGGACATTACTGCTGCTGAGAAACAACCACATTTCTCAGCTCTACACAGGGTTGACATTGGATGCATTATTTTTATAAAATGCATTCATGTGCACTTTACCAATACTGTACATACATCAACAGCTTCCAGCTATACACTTGGGATCAGCTCCTGATGCCTCTCATAATGCTGTGTTATAATTTATTGCAGGGTGATCTTGCTGAAAGGATATTTTTATAAACCTTTACAATCTCACCAGTTGTTACATGTTGTGGATAGTTATTTTTATAAACCTTTACAATGTCACCAGATGTTACCTGTTGTGAAAAGTTATTTTTATAAACCTTTACAATGTCACCAGATGTTACCTGTTGTGAATAATTATTTTATAAACCTTTACAATCTCACCAGTTGTTACATGTTGTGGATAGTTATTTTTATAAACCTTTACAATGTCACCAGATGTTACCTGTTGTGAATGGTTATTTTTATACACCTTTACAATGTTACCTGTTGTGAAAAGTTATTTTTATAAACCTTTACAATGTCACCAGATGTTACCTGTTGTGAATAATTATTTTATAAACCTTTACAATCTCACCAGTTGTTACATGTTGTGGATAGTTATTTTTTAAACCTTTACAATGTCACCAGATGTTAGCTGTTGTGAAAAGTTATTTTTATAAACCTTTACAATGTCACCAGATGTTACCTGTTGTGAATAATTATTTTTATACACCTTTACAATGTTACCTGTTGTGAATAGTTATTTTTATAAACCTTTACAATATCACCAGATGTTATCTGTTAGCCATTTCTTATAAAACCACTTGAGCTCTGTAGATTCCTCTTAAAACTTAAAAAGAATTAAGTCTTTGAAAGTTTGCAAATGAATTTCATCTTGGTTTAATAATACATATTAAACTGTCTGAGGTGCACATTTACTTAAAAAAAAGACGAAATCACCCTCACTGTGTAACAGTTCACGATTTAAATATTGGTATGCCTCGGTACTTTAATAATTTTAGATTGGTAAATATGTCCATATATGCCGTATATGGCCATATTGTCTACCCACGTTAACAATGACGATGGATGAGACAATATAAGACCATCCGAGCGTCTTATGAAGCTTCCTCCGTGCCCTCAATTTAAAATATTTACGGCAGTAACGTTATTTGTCATTACGCTAAAGTTGAAAGAGAGCTATATAAACAATCGTCTTACTATTAAACTAGCTATCGGATGTGCCGTGTCAGTTTAGCGGAAGTCGGACATCTCGCGGGATTCTGTGTGACTTGGACAACTTTAATTTCCGCCCCCTGCTAAAAGTTACACCGCTTAACGGCACGCCCCTCTCTTGCACTCCGCAGACAGACACTATTGTTAGGGTTAGATTTGGTGCTTGCATTAGAATGTCACTTTATACATTGGTATACTATTTTTTTCTGATTTATTTTTTATATGTCGCCTGGCATTAGGGTTAGAGTTGGGTTTGGGTAGGGATGTCATTTTATGTAAATCTAACCGAAGCGACATGGTAAGAAAATAGGACAAAACAGTTGAGTAACCAATATAGAAACAGGAATTTGTTATACGATCATGAAAAAACGCGGAAATATCACGAAAAAAGAATAAAAAAATTACGTGACTATATAACGAAATTTCATGAGACTGGGCTGTGCATTGCGACAAAATGCTGGGCTACATACTGTACATTCTCTTAAGCGCATACACGACCTATCCAAATCTTGATCATGTCCTTTTCTAAGTGAACACTTTGGGATTGTAATGCCACATACACTGTAGTGTAGGAATCCAACATGTAGCCCACACCAGTACAGACTGCCAATGCTACAAGTGTTACATTTGGGACAGTGCCACAGCCTTAAACATGCAAATTTAGGATAACAAGATGAGTTTTGACTTCATGGTGACCTTGAGTCAGACCTGCAGAAAAAGACTGACACAGTCAGACGCTTTTTGACACGATGGTGACCAGAAGTGTCCTTGTTAATGTGCTGACTATTTGAGATGTAATGAATTCAGCCAGCATCTGTTTGTGCTGTAGTCTGTGACAGCGAGAGTCAGTGCTGTTAAAGATGAATAACTCGCTCTCGACATGCTGATAGAATCACATATTGAGAGTTTACATTTCCCAAGTATAGGAGTGAGAAAGCTATTTATGCTCATCTTATTATCCCTATGATTGACACCATCGACATTAAGGTAATACAATTAGGTGGGTAACAAAAACGCATTATCATAGAGGGCCCGTTTGACAATTAGGGTGGAAATCCGGTAAGAGTGAATTGCACCCACTGTTACACTGATTTTTTGCATGCACAGTCTGCATTATTTTAGTGACAGATTCACTAACGGTATTATGATAATGAGATAATGGTGCACACGCTCACAGAATTAGAGATAAATCTAATTTGTAAAATGCAATTCCTGATCTTGCAGGTCTCTTCAGAGTGACAGGTGGTGAAGCCTGCTTTAAATAGAAAGAAGGCATGTTTGCAATAAAATTAAAAACAATTATTTGGAGAGCCCCTATTACGTTGCTACAAAGAATGCTATTTTGTATATTTGGTGTAAAGCAATGTGTTTGCGTACATTATTTGTACATTATTGTTGCACCTCTATGCCCCGTCTTTCTGAAACGCGTCAATTTCTACAAAAGCTCATTGTTCTGAAAAGCGTGGTGTGCTCCGATTGGCCAGCTATCCAATGCGTTGTGATTGGGTGAATACCTCAAGTGTGTAACGGAAATGTGACGCTCCATATCAAATTTGGAGGATCAGTTCCCAGCAGGAGATAATTTCGTCTTTACTGCCTCATCAATGCGAGCCTGAATCTGATCCAGAAAATGCAAATGACCAAGCTGATTGATTAACTTTTGCAATAACAATTTTGAGTAGAACGTAACAGATTGATAAGGTAAGGATACTAAAACATAAAACCATGTCTGCATTTGTGATTGTAGAAACTTTTGAGTTCATTGTAGTCTTAGAAAAGATATTTCAGTTGGAGACGAACCTCTCGTCATTGTAGACTTTGAGATTTATAACTTTGCAGATTGTTAACATGTACTAACACAGTTAGACACAAAAAAAAAATAATGAAAAGGAAAATACGGACTCTTTAGTTAAACTGTATTGTGGGTACTTAGTTAAACTGGGCATAACTCTGTAAACCTTTGGATGTGGCAGAGTGCTGGTTTAAACTGTGCAAGTTATTTTTGTATATTTTAAAACAAAAATCTGACATATTGTCAAGTATATAGAAACTCACTTCTGATGGGAAAACTATGGAGCCCCTAAGGGGACATGGAGCAAAAATTAACATTCGTTTTTTTAGTCCAATGTCACCTTAGGGGCTCGGTAGAAAACAGAGGTCAGGAGAAACAGATTTACAGCCATACACATTTATGAACACCATAACCAAACGCAATACTAACTTGAAAGAGCCTGATTTAAAATTTGTTTTGTCAAATTTTCAAGCAAGCTAGAGTACAGTGTTTTTGTCATATTTTTCCATTTAATAGGACTTTTAAGTATGATAAAGATCGATGAAGTCTCTGAAATATAATGGGTTAACAACCAAAACAAGCATTAAAATGGTGCAATTACACAATGTAACAATATCACAGAAATGCTGAGGCATAATCCATGAGGAGCTCTAATGTATTACAGCTGATGGGTAATAGACACGACAGGGAAATAAGATAGTCAGATATATGAACACAGCCTGATCCTCTTCATTCGAGTGTTAAATCAGTATTACCGACATCTGTTCATATACATGATCTGAGTGCAGTCAAGTCAGGTCACACTGAGGCTTTTTGCAGCAATATGAAATCATTTTACCTCATCTGCACTCCGCCCTTGTATTTCATCATTGAGCTGAAAACATTATTCAACTCCCTCTTGCCTGTTATGGTCACCATTTAAAAACCAAATGGATTTACTAAATGAACACTGCTTTTGACTCACAGATGGCTGGGACGCAGTGATTATTGTAATTGCTTGGCTGCCAGTTTTGACTGTCCTCACTTGCTCTACACCAGATTAAAGTTTCTTGCCATGCATTGGCATAGAGACGTGGAACAATGGGGAGATCTGCTGCTCTGCCTGATCCTGGATCAGTGGTCTGTGAGTGCTCACTGGCACAGATCTCTATACTCATAATCTGCCACTCCACGCTGGAGGCACAGTAATCCTAAACTGCGCTCTACGAGCACACAGAGATGTGCAGAGCCGCCAGGCTTTCTTTGAAAGATTCTTGTCTTTGCCTCTAAAGTGCTCTTAAGATGAGGAATGTTTTGCATGTTTTGTAGTCGCAAGTAAACAGGTATACTGTAAAGCCATTCCTAGATTTCCTAAACAAAGATTTGCTTATGGCTAGTGATAGACCGATATATCGGCCGGCCGATATATCGGGCCGATATTTGCGAGTTTTATGTGTATCGGCATCGGCCGATACATGGCTGCCGTGTTTGCCGATTTTTCCGGCATAATTTACAGACAGAGTGCTGGAACCCGCAAGCGATTGCAGGTCATGTGACTAAAAACAACCAACCTTTTCACGACAACATTGAAAGATCGGCTTAACAGCTGATCATAGCTGAACAAAGTGGGGTTTTTTCATCTCTATGGGGCGGTTTCCTGGACAGGGATTAGACTAGTCCTAGACTACAATAAATGTAAGAACTGTGCAAACTAATAACATCTGTTTTTAACAACATGCCATTTTTTACATAATTTTTATGATGTAAATTGAGTGAGCAAAACCAGTATCGGCTCCAAATATCGGCTCAAGAAAATCGGCAGCCTGTATCGGTCATCGGCTAGGCTGATGAAACAAAAATCGGTATCGGCATCGGCACTGAAAAATCCGTATCGGTCGATCCCTACTTATGGCCCTATTTGTGATTTTTGGTTTGTTTGCCTACTGTTCCATAACAAAAATCTAAACACCAATTGCCGACAAACACATACATTTGATGCAGTTTTACTTACCGCCTGCGACTCATGACCCAGTTTGGACTGCCCCATTTCAACGAAATCCAGCTTTAAACAAGCACACACACACAATTAAACTGCTACCCCAGAAAAACAAATTATCTACACTGTTTCCATACTTGGAAGCTGAACAATTAAATTAAAATTCCCTCAAAAACACACTTCTCTGGTGACATTGATTTTGTGTCAGCTCTTGGTTGGTGTGTGCATGCACTATTCTGAGTGAAGTACCCATATAAGGACTTCCACTGTACTTCCAGCACTGAAATTGCCCACAAAAGAACGCTTTAAATGAGTCAATAAGTCAGAATGCATGAAATAGCTTTAGATCACCCCTTTAAAGCATTTTTCAAGTTAGACTACACTGAAAAATGATTCTGTGGTACAGCCCCATTAACCCTTTTCCCAGTGTGCACTGGGGCATGAATAATTGATATAGATGTCATGTTAGACCGTTTATCTAGTTGTTTGAATTGTTGTTGTTGATTTTGTTATTTAATTACTTATTGACTTGTGATTTGCTGGGGATGGGCTTGTTCCTTATCTTAAATTGTTAATTGATTGTTACTCTTGTTGTGTTTCATGTAAGTGTTATGGTCTCTAAGTGTGTGTGGTCTTTATTTTCTTGTCTCACAATAGCTTATCTTGATATTGTTATTAGTTTGAGACATCAAGCACCGAGCTCTCCAGGTACATTTCTTATAGAAAACATCAGACGAACCACATAATACTAATCAATTTAAACTTAAGCAAAAGATGCTTTCCTTGACTTAATTAGTTTTAATGGGTATTTACAACAAGTATGGCAGCTTAATGTTTTAAGCTCAGTAAATGCATCTACTTATAATAGATTAAACTCATGCTGCACTAACTAATTCAACTGCACTAAATAAAGGTTCTTAAACTTCGCAAAAGTGTGTAAACTTTTTTTGTCAGGCTGTATGGGTCTACTAAAGGGACACTTCATTTTTTTTAAATATACTCATTTTCCAGATCCCTTGTGAGTTGAACATTTGGTTTTTGCCGTTTTGGAGTCCATTCGGCTGGTCTCCGGGTCTGGCGCTAGCACTTTTAACATAGTTTAGCATAATCCATTGAATCTGATTAAACCATTAGCATCATGCTAAAAAATAACCAAAGCGTTATTTAACACTTGACTCTTCTGTAGTCACATCGTGTACTAAGACCGACAGAAAATTAAAAGTTACGATTTTCTAAGCTGATATGGTTAGGAACTATACTCTCATTCTGGGGTAATAATCAAGGACTTTGCTGATGTAATATGGCTGCAGCAGGCGCAATGATTTTATGCACTGGCCGAAAATAGTCCCCTTAGTAACTTTCAATAGGAGGGGACTAGGGATGGGCATTCGATAAAATTTTTTTAGTCGATTGTCGGGAGAATTAACGATCGACTATCGATTAATCATTAATATTTTTATAATAAAAAATAATTATTTAACTTTTATAATTCAAAAATGTTGAATACAAAAATACAGCGTGTTTTCCTCCATGAGACCTTTATTACAAGATCAACTTGTGGCAAACAGTTAAACTACATTTAGTTAGACAAACGGAACATATATGCGCTTGAATATGTGGTGCTCTAAAGCAACGGAACCTGCAGCTGCGAGCCGAATTCTTAAACAGAGACCTCATTTGTTCCAAAAAATCATGACCTCTTCATGATTATTTTTTTTAAATCAAAACGGAAGGCCACAGATAACGGAGTATGGTTTCAAATATTGCACCCTGGTGGTAAAATGTTGAATTGCTGCCACACAGTGAAATTCATTTAATTGCTTCAAGACACACGCTACGCTAGGCAACGCAACCTGCATTAGATAAGAAAAAGTATTCGATTAATCAATAACAAATTAACGTCATCGATTAAATTCTTAACGATCAATTATCGATCGTCGATTAATCATGCCCATCCCTAGAGGGGACTATTTTCAGGTGCTGCGTAATATCATTGCTTCCATAGATTCAACGGATTATGATTTTAGCTATGCATAAAGTGGTATCGACAGACCCGGAGGTCAGCTGAATGGATTCCAAAACGGTAAAAATCAAATGTTTAACTCTAGTGGAGCTGGATATTTTCAAAAAAAGTGAAGTGTCCCTTTAAGAACCTTTGACTTCCACAAATCCTTTATGTTACAAAAATCTTTTGTTTAGTGGAAGTAGGGTTCTGCAAACTATATTGACGGTTTCATCAGACACATGCGTGTTGTCACGGTTACGTGCCTGGCCTGAAGATAGGTTGTTTAATGGTCCTGACCTCTTTAGACAAAAACATTGTGCAAAATAAAAATGTTTCAGTTTCCTTAAGACAAGAGGAGATGGCATACATGGACCACAGCTGTGCAAAGAGCTGTGCAGAAATAATCAACTCTAGAAGAACATGAAATCCATCTATAAACAGTTAACAAATAAATCGTTTTTTTTTTAAAAAAAACACATCACTGCAAAGAACCAATTCAGAACCTTTATTTTTATGAGTGTGGAAATTGAATGGCACAGTTACAAAATTGAGTCAAAACTCAAATTTCTGAATACTGTAGATTGTTAATAAATTGCTTTTCTCTGATGAATGAATTTAGCCTGATAGCATTTTATGAATAAGAGGCTTTCATTTCAAAATGGTTTTCTCCGTAACCCTTAATGGCGGCTCTCAGGAAAGTGATGATGTTGTCTGGATTTTTGGTGTCTTGATATCTGCAAAGCTCAAGAGAGCCTGGAAATAAGATCATGAAACACAGAGAAGTCCCGCTAGGAGATTAAACCACTGTAAAGACTTTGCATATGTATGAAGGTCATAAGTGGTTATCGCTTAGCGTGAGGTTAATAGCTGAACATATGTTGCTTAAATTTAAAGGTAGGGGTTATCTGAAGCAGACAGAATTTCATCTGTGAAAATTTTCTGAGATTGTAGTTTCTGACCTTATGAATTTATGTCAACTGATGACTGACGTTTCATTATGTCTATACAACAGCTACTGTATCAATATTTTGTGCCTTGCGTCTCATACTGGACCGCAAATTGAAAGTATGCTTGAGTGTTTATAAATGACTTTGAGGAATGCAAGAGCAGTAGTGAGCTGACCAAGAAATCCCATGCATGTGCAAATATTGATATTCAGTTGCCCTTTCACATCCTGCTTTCTGCTTTAAGGCCATTGCTTGCGATGCAAAGTAATTTATTTATTTATTTGGGGATCTGTGACGAAAACCACAATAATTGCAGTTGAACATCTCTAATAGACACACAGAAAAATATTAAGGATCAACATGCTAATTAAATTAATTTTGTTTTTTAGATGATGATTAAAACACTATTTTTCACAGATCAAAATGGCATGTATTGTGTGTAAATGGGTTTCAATGTAATTATGCCCTGGAGTCATTAGATGTTTTTAAATGATCAGTTTACCCAAAAAGTGACTTCTGTAAATAATAGTTCACTCAAAAAAATGCAGGGTTGTTTTAAACCCATGCTTGGTAAATATTGGACAGAACACACTGCTGGCTTAAAAACAACCCTGCATTTTTGATGGATTGTACTTTTTCTTTTTTTCTTTCTTTTGACTCTACATTGCATAGCTTCAAGCTTCAAAAAGGATGCGAAAGTGTACAAAATGTCATTTTTTGATGAAAATGCCTTACTTATGCATATACTTTACTCACATTATTCTTGGAAAAGCATGTTTCTATTCATGCGTAAATTTTAAGGTCAGTCATAGTTTTTAAATGATCTGTTTTGCTCATAAACTAGAAGTGAGCAGTTCATAGATAATAAAGATGGACAGCTGGTCTCTGTTTTTCTCATTTGTTTTTGTTATATGCCATATAATTAAAAGTGAAATATTTCTCACCTGTAAACTGATGATAATAGAGCATACAACCTTTTCTATCAAAAAGTAAAGTCAAAACCCCTGTTGAGTTTTAACCCCAATTATACGGAGACATGTTTTGCTGTTTCCATAGAGATAACCTACAGAAGTTGTTTTCTTGACCCAGAAACCTATTTTCTCTTCACCTAATTTTTTAACTTTTGACCACTCCACCATTATTTATCTACTAAGATCATGCAACCCAATAAGGTCAAAGCTTGTGAGGATGTTAAACATGTAAACATCATAACTTTAACCAAAACAACTTTAGCTATCAATTAATTTCTTGTTGTTTTTTTAGGCTGTCTATCTGGTTGGGGGAGAGCAGGGGAGAAAGCTAAATTTTTCAGAACTACTTAATTTAAAAAGATAATGTGATAGGCAGAGATATATTTTGGTGGAATTTTGAACAAATGTAAAATTACTTAAGTATAATTTCACTTTGAACAAAGGTAGTGAATTGTTACTTTTTACCCTCTCAGCTGGGATGAAAGTAACACACAGGTGGATCAAAAGTAACAGATTAAGATAGATTTTTGTGTTACACTTGTTTTTAGTAAATATACATGACTATGTGCTTGCTAACATGTTACTGCAAACATATTTTGTCGTTTATCTTTGTAAAAAATAATGAAATTACATTTTAAATTTCAGTTTCATCAAATGTTTCAAAAGCAACACGACAGTACAAATTTGAATTGTTGAGAATAAAATAAATGTTCAACAGAATGAACACTATGAAAATTAAATCAAATTAGCACAATATATTATATTTTCAACATAACGCAACAGTATTAGGAGCGGGACATAAGTAAACGACATTTAAACCCGGTTTATTTTTATTTTGAAAAACTCTGAGAAGACAAACTTCAGGATGTGTTACATCACTAAATAACCTGTAGATTGATCAGTACTGTATGAAAAGAGAAACACAACGTGTTATTAGAAAAAAATTATTACCGCTTTAGGAATTTACTTATCACGTTTGAAAACTGCTTTCTGGACCTACACGCACAAAACGGTGACGAAATAACGCGATATTTGTCAGCTCTGTCAAGGGTTGTGCGCCAAAGATGCTGTCATAGTTTGGAATGCAAACGTGGTCAGGGCTAAAAGAAAATAGCTTTGTTACTTTCGTCCCGCGTTACTTTCGCCCCGGTTCTCCCCTAATAGAAGTGTCCTTAATGTTTTTTGTTTTTTTTAACTGAACTTCATTGTAACTTTACAGTATAGTGAGAACAACATAAAGGTGCATAAAGATTATTCACTCATTAGGTTTCACATCAGAGTGATGCCTCTGTACAGTTTGTCTATTATCGATTTACATACAGTACTGTGCAAAACCCTCAGCTTTACAAAAAAAGAAACACTTTTAGATGTTTATTTATTTTCAAACATTTTTGCCTGACCAACGAGTGCATAGATATTCAATTCAATTCAATTCAATTCAATTTTATTTATATAGCGCTTTTCACAATTGTTAATTGTTTCAAAGCAGCTTTACATTAATAGATGTAGGAAAAGCATAGAATAGATATAGACCATTTCATTAGACGCATGTGCGCTGTCGCGGTTACAGTACATGTCTGGGCAGAACTTAACTTTGGTCTCTGTTTGTTTGATCGTCTGATGAGTGACTAAACTGATCTCTGGAACAAATATCTTGTTGAAAATAACCTATTTTGGGTTCCTAAAAACAAAGGGAGACGGCGATCTTGGATTACCGCTATTTAAATGGGTACTTGTTCCATGAAAGCCATTTGTTTGTTACTGCTGAAAACTTGTATACAGAGTAAAATTATGTGAAGGACATAATTTTTAAAGCACTGTCAGGAGAGGGATAGATTTGTGTTCAGCACATTATATGTGGTTTGTGTTTTCTGATGCTGATATTAACAAATAATTATTTTTTATAATTCGGGGCATTCAGTCCATTACACTGTGAAGAGATGTCTAACAAACAGTGTCGATGAGCTTGTTATTAAAGAAGTTTTTTTTATTTCTGCTCGAAATTAGCTTTAACAGAATCTAAAACAAGAAACAGAATTTGGAAAACAGAAGTGAAGGAAAAAGCAAAACACATCACTGTCTATTTACATTTATGCCTTTAGCTGATTTTATTTTGTATTTTATCACTTAATGTGTTGAATGGAAGAAATCAAACCTTTGATCTCGACATTGCTAGCACTATGCTCTGCTAAGATACAGGGATGTTCACCCGATTGACTCAAGCTTATCTGAACAATAAAAGTCTCATCTGAAGAAAATCAATTTTTCACATACAAGAGTGGAGGAGTTTATTTTCTCATAAGCTAATATTCTTTGTTGTTCTGTTATCCAGACAGCTGTGATGGATCTCTGGCGTCTCTTCTGCCTGCAAACTCATTTCTGAGCTCTTCGCATTTCCCAGACAGTCGGGCTGCGTACTTCGCTAAACTAAACAGAAGAGATGGTAAGTCCAAGTTCTTATTTGTATGATAATTCAGTTGTCAGAGTCACAAGCATCATAAAAACAGACAGATGAAAAGTGTTTGCTCTGTACTTAATGTAGAAACCAAATCTCTGAGTGTTTAATTCAGGCCAAGAGCGAAAACAACTCTACCTCCAGTAAATTGCAGGTTTGGTATGTCATCAAGCCTTTTGCCCTTTCTCCGCATGTCCTCTGAGCTATTCATAGATGTGACCAACCTCTGCCATGCAAGAGTGTAACAAACTAAATGATTCCTTCCTCTGGGGAGTCTGTGTAAACGTTGCTTCTTCAAGTCAGAGATCCCAGGTTTAAATTTCTGCGCTCATCTGCTCTCGTGGAGTTGAGCTGCAGGTCCGTTGTGCTTGACTAATAAACCTCTCTGCTGTTCTTGGCAGGGGCATTGTGTTCCAGAAGCGCATCTTTATGAAACATGCGTGCCCCCCAGCACGCCTCCCTGTGCTTGATGCAAAGTGAACGCTGTAAATCTTAAGTGAGGTCAAGAAGTCAAGGCTTTTGGTTTATTTCTGAGTGGAATCTGTCGAAGGAGTGACAGCAGCCAACCGAGTGAATACAAAAACAAGTCGTCTTATATCGTGTCCTAACGAGACATAATGCGATACTGAATGCAAAAAAGCAGAGTGGCACGACACAATCCTCATAGCATTGACAGCACAAAACACAGAAAATAAAAACTCTTTTTGTGCACTCTCTCGCACTGCAGTTGATCATGTGACATACGTTGTCATAACAATAAGCCGTTAACTTCTTAATGCTGTTAAAGGGACACTCCACTTTTTTTAATATATGCTCATTTTCCAGCTCCCCTAGAGTTAAACATTTGATTTGTACCTTTTTGGAATCCATTCAGCTGATCTCTGGGTCTGGCGCATTGCTTAGCACAATGCATTGAATCTGATTAGACCATTAGCATCGTGCTAAAAAAAACAAAGAGTTTGGATATTTTTCCTACTTAAAACTTGACTCTTCTGTAGTTACATTGTGTACTAAGACCGACAGAAAATTAAAAGTTTCGATTTTCTAAGCAGATATGGCTAGGAACTATACTCTCATTTTAACGTAATAATCAAGGACTTTGCTGCTGTACATAGATATGTACACTAGATGTCGCCTTGGCTACGGCAGTTCATTGGACCAAATGCATCAAACAGAGCCGCCATCTTGAAACAGGGGAATCCCGCATCAGCGTCATTGTAGGCAATGGTGGAACAGAAATAAAATCACCATAAATCGTCGTGAACGTGATTTTCTTGGTTTTCTTTTGGTTCGTTTCAACAGTCAGACATGTATTTAGCATTTTGTCCAGGAAAAAATAAAAGTTTTGATTTTATGAAAATTTACTTTTTTTAACTGTAATGCATAGTGCTAGTAGCCCTAACATCCATACGCAGCACAAAAGTCCCGCATCGTCCATGAATTCGAAGTACAGGCGGAGATAACAGCTTTACCCAGATACTTCGTATGACAAGACCCCTGTTCTAAGATGGCGGCGGTTTTGACGCATGCTCAGAGCCCCAAGGCGACATCTAGTGTATATATCTATGGCTGCTGTAAAGCATATTTTCAGAAAAAGTGGAGTGTCCCTTTAACAGCATCCAAGTTAACGGCTTATTGTTATGACAACGTATGTCACATGATGTATCAACATTGCAAAGTTGTAGTTAAAGAAGTATAATTTATTCACAAGGAACAACTGTTTTCCTTATGCATTTACATTTAATGTTACCACTTTTGACATTTTTGAACATGACAACGCCTCTTCTTCTTTGTTGAATGACTCCTCTCCCCTGGGCTTACGGGATAGTAAGTGTCCATCGAATGGACACTTCAAATCTTGCCAGAAGTAGTAGGTCATCTGGGTACGTTTCGCCTAATGTACTTGCCTCGCCTACTGCTTTATGCTTTCGTGCTACTGCATCAGAAACTGGCTACTTCCGTACTATATAGTAGGCAGTTTCGGACGCAGTGACAGAGACGTATCCCTCCACTTTTTATGCCTTTCCTTGTAAAACTTGGACGATTTGTTATATATTTCTGCTTTTAAACGTATCATCAGTCTCTTCTCGTCCGTGTTTGATGATAAATATTCATAATGCACAGAAGTTTCACTGAATGTGTAAGGGCGGAGCTGTTAGCCGTGACATTGCAGAAATGGAAACCGTTTTAAAAATAAAACTACTGTCGCTTGTCGCAGCATCAGGTCAGAACAAAATTTCTGTTTAACATGAAAAGATACCTTTTAATGCGTCACGGCGTGTAGTTAGGACACGGTGCTAAGAGTCAAACGCACATCTCTGCTTTTATTCAAGGAAACCATATGAGACTGATCTCAGAACAGCATTTTAGTCAAAATAGAATAACTTTTAAGTTTTAAAGGATTAGTCAGTTTTCTTAAAAAAAATCCAGATAATTTACTCACCACCATGTCATCCAAAATGTTGATGTCATTCTTTGTTCAGTTGAGACGAAATTATGTTTATTAATAGGAAAACATTCCAGGATTTTTCTCATTTTAATGGACTTTAATGGACACCAACACGTAACAGTTTTAATGCAGTTTAAAATTGCAGTTTCAATGGAGTTTCAAAGGACTCTAAACAATCCCAAACGAGGCATAAGGGTCTTATCTAGTGAAACCATTGTCATTTTTGACAATAAAAATAAAAATATGCACTTTACAATACACAACACAACTTCTCGTATATCTCCGGTCATGTTATGCGCCAGCACAACCTCATGCAATACGTCATCACGTGAAGAGGTCTTTACAAGAGAGAAAGAGGACCGTTCCGATGTTGTTGTATATCGAATGATACTAATTAATGTCTTTGTGTCAGTTTATTGTTTAAAATGGTCTGCAAATGTGCGTTTCATATATGTAACACGTGACCTTTCCACGGCATTACGCAATTACGTGAGGTCGCGCTGGTGTGTCACAGGACCGGAGATAGACGAGAAGTTGTGGTTTAAAAGTTTTTTTCTTGTCAAAAATGATAATCGTTTCGCTAGATATGACCCTTATGCCTCATTTGGGATCGTTTAGAGGCCTATGAAACTGCAATTTTAAACAACATTAAAGCTGTTACATGTTGGTGTCCATTAAAGTCCATTAAAATGAAAAAAAAATCCTGCAATTTTTTCCTCAAAAAACATAATTTTTTTCTCGACTGAACAAAGAAAGACATCAAAATTTTGGATGACATGGTGGTGAGTAAATTATCTGGATTTTTTTTTTTTTTTTAAGAAAATATACTAATCCTTTAATAGACATTGAACAACAGAATACCACATTTTTTAAACTATGTTAAAAAAAGGATACTGATTTGTACGAATTATTATTGTTTATACAGTATTATTGATATTACAGTAATATGTTTTTGTATGATTTACATCGTACAAATGCTTACAAATTAGCTACCTCATAAATACTAGGAATTCCTGTAAGATCAGTCTGCATTGACATTGGTCTTCTTGGGTCCTTTAGGAGGAGGAGGGTGGAGCCCAGAGTCGACAGACAGGTCGCCATGGTTGCAGGTTGACCTCCAGGACCGAGTGGAGGTGACAGCAGTGGCCACACAAGGTCGTCACGGCAGCACAGACTGGGTCAGCGCCTATATGCTCCTCTACAGTGACACCGGGCGGGTCTGGAAGCAGTACATGTTGGAGGACAGTGTTGGGGTGAGCGTGTACTTTAGTACCAATTACTGCAGCCTTCACACCTTCATGGGTTCAGACTGTGATTTGTTAAAGGATAACGTACCATCAGCTGGTCATTATTGCGAGATAAATCTCTGCTTGGTGATAACTTGTAAAGTTTTGTATCACCCTGAAAGGTTTTATTATGCAGTAATGACTGGGTTACTCAACATTATCCTGTTTATTAGATGAATGCTTACCAAAAAAGTAATTCAAAATAAACGGACATGAAATATTGATTTAATATATGTGAGACAAAAAGGAAATTAGCATAGGGATAGATGCATAGATGTTTTTTATGCTCTCTTCCACATTCGCTGCAGTATATAGGAAATGGTAAAGAAGTGAAGTGGTTTTGAAAACATTAGTGGTCTCTTTTGAAACTTGTAATTACTTGTAGTCATTTATTTACTGATATGCAGAAATCAAATGCCTATGCTATGAGGAAAAACACATCTCGGTTTGAAGATCTTCAGTGCAACTTATTTTCATGAAGTGCAATTTGAATCAAAGTACTGATACTATTAGCTGAACTCTTTATTCAGTTACAAACATATGAAATGCTACTAGCAATTTCTGAGGTGCCTAAAATAGATCATTCTAATGATGTTTGGGCTGCCACAGACACGTTCAATCATGACAGGTGTTTGAAGAGAGCTCGATGCTGAGCCACCCACTCTTCTATTGTCTTCGTCTTCAGGCTGAACTGTTATAACACCTCTAAATGACGGAAGATTCATTGTTTCATATCGCTGCTTTGTAATTACATTTAAACTATGAGGCCGCCGCTTTATTAAAGATATAATGACATTTCAAAGTGTGTTTAATGAAAGGCGAAGATTACAGGCGGGTAAGATGTAATTTGCGTTTTATGTGGTGGAAATGAGGAATAAAGTTGATCAGGTAACAAGTTTAAAGGAAACGCTTTCAGAAGTATGAGGCGGTAATCTTTTCTTTGCCTTTTCAGGGGTCTTTTCATCTTTTTTAACTTAGCTGAACTACAAACTCTTATATTTTCCATTTCTAAAAGAGTAATTTCAAGAGTCCCTCTCAGTGTATTCATTTTCAAACATATTTATTTGATATTAAATAGGTTCAGAATATGGACCAGATTTCCAGGCTCTGCACTGACAGAGACAGATTTGTTAGAATTATGTTGTTGTAGTGTCATGTGTAATGGATTGACTTAGTATTTTGTAAATACCATACATTTTTTTGTGGTACCAGTAGTTGGTTGGTTTTGTTGTGGTCTTCTGTCCTCCACCAATCATTTAACTGGTAAATATACTTAATCTGATCTCCCAGTCTTCTCTTATACACTTGGCGCAATGCAGCGCAAAGAAAGTGTTTTTGCAAGTTTCAGACCGGAGCATGTTATCATTTTCACGTCCAGCTTCACGTTATCACGTTATCAGTTTAACGTTATCATTTTCACGTTGTTTTAATAGAAAATGAATTTCTGTGTGTACAGTCACATTGTTGGCGTGTTGCTATTTTAATGCAACTCCAATAGACTATACCGTTGACCAACTAAAACTGGTCTAAAGTCCGTAAAGTCAGTGGCGCAATAATGTTTTTGTTATTTAAAAAGCCTGTTAGTATTATGCGCCAATAAACGGAACAACACACATTTGCATTTACATGGATGCACATCAGTACAGGATTAAGTGTGAAATGTTATTATTGAGTCTCTTGGACATAAATGAGGACAGTTTACAGGACTTTAGAAGGCGTGAAGAGCTGCTTTACCTCTAGCCTGATAAGCAGATGTTTTTTTTTTTTTTTTTGCATATTTGTAAATTATTATTGTAAAAAACTTTTTGAGTTTACAGTGATCATGCATCATACTTTATTAGCAGTTAAAACACTGCTGATTTTACTTATTACTCCATTACTAAAATAACACTGTTTAAAGAGAACCAAAGGGTTAATTACAAAAATAAAAATTTCAATAAATAAAACATAACACAATTTTTTAACATCAATCTTAAACTGGTGGTCTTCTTCATCTGCTTACATTTTTTCCGCTTACAAACTCTGCCATGTAAATAGGCAATCAGATTTGGTATGAGTGCAACTGGCTTTTAAAGGTGATGAACGATGAGACTCTCATTGGTGTATTGAACGTTGCGCCCAAAAAAAAAACACCCATTACCCATTGCGAGAATAGGAACAACCCTTTTAGACTGTGTGCCAGGCGCAAAGACCATTTTCCCGAAGTTAAACTAGCAAAAGTGGATTCGGACACGTCCTTTAAGACTGTGCGCCGTGCACTTTAGACTATGCGCTTAGATTGGTAAAATAGGGCCCTTTAAGTAAGGCTTTTGAGAATACAGGAAAGTACCATCTCAGCCATATCACAGAATTGTTACTATGACATAAGAGTCTCAAAGCTTTTATATTATTGTAAATACAATTATGGTAAAATTATGCTTTTTTGTTGTTATTGTTGTTTTGCTAAGCAGCATACATTAAAGAACACCTATTGTCTGATTCACATTTTTACATTTTCTTTGGTGTGTAAGTGTGTATTAGTACATGTAACAATATGCAAAAGGTACAAACCCCAAAGTAAACAATGATGCAAGTTATTGTCTCCAACGTAAATGTCTTTTCTTGGACTACAACAAACACACGGATTGTAGGCAACAGTTTCTTCCTGGGATTGGTGATGTAGATGTCAGGAATTTTCAATGAACGAACCCAAGCGCAGACACTGTTATAATCTACAAAAAAACTACAAACTGCCAGAATGTGTTGAGCAAACCTCAGAGCCACAAGTCTGCTTCTCTCTGTCTCTTTGAGATGAGTGAGGTACAGAGAAAGATTATTACACTGCAGTCTCCTTCATAGACACACCATTACAACTGCATATTTTCAAGAATCCCATGTTCAGTGTAACGTGGGAAAAGAAGCATCTGATGGGTAAAGAAGCATCTGATAAATTATTGCTATATCTGGGTTAAGGAAAACACTTTTCATTTATTCCCAATCCTCATTGGTGCTTTGTCTTAATGACAGTTCTGTATCTGAAATAGCGAGGGGCACTGGAAAAGTGTTCGGCTTGTGAACAACCCAACATCAAAGCTTATTTGTCTCCACTGAAGCGTATGTCGGGGAAGGTCTTCCTGAAGTAAGGTGTGAATGGGCTTGCCAAAGTGTTTGATAATTGCTCTTTCCAGTCAGCACTGTAGCTGGCGGTATTTTGATGTGTTTGCGAAAGGTGTGTGTGAGAGGTGGAGCTACTGTATAGAAATATAAGAACAGACAGATCATCTTGTACAAGCATGTATTCATTAGAGAGATACACAGTATGTTTAATCAATAAGCAGTCATGGCAAAGAAATTGTATTGAGGATTGATTGCATCTATCAACTGTATACAGTAGACATCTCGATAGCCTCGTTGAACCAAATCCTGTCTCGAGGCAGACCAGCACTTTAAAAAATCTGAAATAGCTGTTGAGATGTATCGAACATATGCAATTTTTCCCAGCGAATTTTGTTCTTAGCCTTTTCTTTCTCTCATCTTGTATTGCCATCATCTCCTGTCTGGGAAACAAGATTCGCCTACGTTGACAGAAAATTGCACAAGCATTGTAGAGGTCTTACCACGGTCATTTCTTTCCTCTTACAGCCTTTGAGCTACATAGTTCATGTCCGTCTTTGTCATTTTCATCTCCGGGCGGTGTGTTTGTGTGAGTTATGGCGGTGTCTATGGTGTGCAAGATGGTTACCCTGAGATTTTCTGAGACTGAATATTAAGAGTGAGGGTCCGCTGTCTAGAAAGACAGGAATTGAACTGCAGAACGTTAACTAGCGTGACAGATGTTAACACTGACAGCTCAGAGTTGTAAGCCTGCCATAACATTGAGAATATCTCTCAGTGAGGAATTGCTTCGCTTTCAGGGCTGTAATGAAGGAGAGACCCTTTCTTCCTGTATTACTGAAGAGGTTTCAAACATGCATTATCTCAAAATCTATAGTGCATTGCTGTTGGAAGGACTGCAAGATCATATTTCTAGTTTGCATAATCCATACTGGCCTGTGGCAAAAGTGTTTTACCGTCAATAATTTGATACGGATATTATAACACATTAGGCCACGTCATGCCTTTCTCAAACACTCTTAAAATAAAGGATCCAAAAATGGTCAGTGTGCCAGACTGTATGGATCCATAAAGAACCTTATATACATACACAGAGTCTTTCTGTTGTACAAAAGTTTTTTTTTTTTATAGAGGATAAAGGTCCGACAGGCTATAAAAAGATTTAAAAGATGATTATTTAAAGAATACACATGACTAAAAAGGTTTTTAGGAGAACCAAAAATGTTTGTTTTTGTAGCATCGCTATAAAGAACTCTTCAGAAACGTATTTTTAAGCGTGCAAATCTACTAACAAACATTTAAAAATACGAACTGAGGCAGTTTGTAGACGTTTATGTAAATTAATGGTTTTGCTTTAATTATTTTTGTGTTTAAATAGCAATAAAGGTTTAAAGGTGAATGAAGTCTTTAATATAATTAAGCAAATTCTGCAAGGCTTACAGTTTGTATTTGCACAGTTTCATTTTTAGACTTGTTGTCATCCAATTCAAGATATACAGTACAGTGTATTTATGAAGGTAAATTAGCGTCTAAAAGATTTGGATGCGCAGGATAAAATTTGTAAGAATGTACGTGACATTGCAAGCGTAAAATAAATTTGCATGCGCAAAGACAGTTTTATAAAGGTGTAAATCAAGTTGCAAGCGTAAGAAAATAAGTTTTGCATCATTGTACTGTTGATCGTAAGTTTAATTCATGTCTTGTAAAACTTCTTATTTACACTAAATAAGTATGAACTGTATGCATCTGACCTCAGTTTTTTCGTGCTTAAACTTTTGGCATGGTTTTTGCGCTGAAATACTGCCAAAAGCATTGCAAGTCTGCAAAACAGTGGTGTGCAATCAAAAACACAATTTCATGAACGGCAAATACGAATGAATCGCGCAGAATCTGTCTCTGTGTTTAAAATAAACCACTTGTTGCGTACGGAGGGAAAACTATTTCCTGAAATATCCCAGCATCTATTGGTTCCTCTGCACTTGCAGCTTTGTCACGATTCTCTCACTGATTTGAGTTTGCAAGCACAAGTGGAAAGGCGGGTCTATGAAATGAGGCTCCTGATGACTCATTGTTTTCTCTTTTCTGATTTAACAAAAGCTTATTCAAGGACAGCTCTTTTTTGTATTATATTGTATTTAGTTTGTACTTTATACAGTATTTATATTTGAGGAGTTCAGATGCAAAACCCTCTAAGTGCATAGGGTTTGTAATTTCACTTTTATGGCAATAAAAAATGTTTTAGTCTGTAACATGTGAGACATTTTAATTACTCAAATGTCACTTTTGTCATTTCACAGCACATATTTCATTACTAAAAACAATGTTTTTTTGTGTATTTGGTATAATACAATGTGTTCGCATGGTTTATGGTTAAAAAAACATTATTTTTCATATAGCGTATTTTTTGTAGCTCAAGATTTTACTTCGCTTTGCGTCGTGGCCCTTACACCTCGGGTGTGCATTATTTTTTTTAATAATTCAATGGCCCGGAGTCAATTATCTCGCTTATACTACGGTTACCACACCTCAAGACATCGATCACATGATTATTTAAAGGGATTTGTACAGTTTTTGTACTTAAATCCCTATTGTGAGTAGACGATTTCTTCCGCGTCTCATCCAACGTCTCTTCCAAGACATCATTTTAAAGCTGGCAATCTGGGCTTGAGTCGTTGATAGCGTTCTAATGCAGTTTTTAATAAAGTTATTAGAAAGAGAGCGAGAGTGAAAGAGAGAGAGAGCGAGCAAGAGGGAGGGTGAGCAAGCAAGAGAGAGAGGGCGAGCGAGAGAGATTGTGTGAATGAGGCTACCTCTGTGCGTCTCTTAACAGCGGTTATTGCCTCAGACAACCGTCTGTCATGTTGTTTTTGTTAGTCCTTTATTACAGTTAACTATGCGAAGTGATATGATATCGTTCATTAGCCAATCAGATTCAAGCATTCAATGGACCCGTAATATAACAGAAGTTAACTTACAGGCTGTGAGTCCGAAGCGGGAGGAATTATGATAATGTCGGTCTTGTCTACATCACCAATCCCACGAAGTAAACTGTTGCCAATAATCTGTGTGTTTGTTGTAGTCCAAGAAAATACATTTACATTGGAGATGATAACTCGTGTCATTGTTTTCTTTGCAGGATGTACCTTTTGCATATTGTTAACATGTACTAATACACACTTAAACACCAAAGGAAATTTAAAATCGTGAATCGGACAATAGGTACTCTTATACAAATTTGACTGTCTTTCGCTTTTATTATTTATTTTGTTTGGCAAATTTTTGGTTGCTAAATCAAATGCAACTATAAAAATCGCAAATGATGAAAGCCAGTATGTAAAAATTAAGAAACTGAACCACACATTAGGGGGTGCTGTAATGCATGCGGCTGACACTTTTGGGTTGTATTCCAGTCCAAGTACTAATGAGTTACCCAAGTTTGAATGTGATCTAAGGTAGTTTTGCATACCGTTGTTCATCCAATTGGTCTTCTGTCAGAAAAATATGACTTTAGCTAGGTCTAGCATACACGCGGACTCTCTGGTCTAGCATACACGCAGACTTGAACACCTTAAAGGTGATCGATGAAGCAGCTTGTCGTTTTGTTAGATTGGCTTGTATACAGCAAGACTCATGGTTGATTTGGGTCCCATGAAGTGTAGGCTATTTGGCGTATTAGCCGTAACAGGTTGTTATCAGAATCACAGACAAATTGTTCTGAAAACCACCTTTGTTTTTCATTTAGCTATACTTGTTTTTGAAACACCCATAATGCTTTTAGACGATGATGAAATTATCACTTGTCAAGTCTTGCAATCCCATTGTATATTTCATCTGTGTTCAGCTTCTCTAAGCAACTGTAACTAATAAGTTCATGACGTTTTCTAGCACATGACACCAATGCACAGTGGAGCCAGAGGAAAGCTGAAAAGGAAGAGATTGCCTTCTTTTATCAGGGGACAGTTTTCCTCTCTTAGCTCTCTTTTAAACAGAGGCACAGAGGTGCTTGCTGTCTGTGACACTCTTAGGTGTCTCCTGGGGCAGAGTCTAATTCATGCTTAGAGGTAAATTGAAGGAAAAACGCTCAAACATATGGAGACATATCAGTTTAAAATCATCAAATATGTAATTCTCAATACGCTACGTACTTTAAAGGGCCTTCATATATGAAGAACAATCTAATGTTTTCCTACTATACAGTATAACAAACACAAAACCTCATCTTCTACTGGCTCTTCTTTTTGATGTGGAGTGATTCTGGTTAAGTGATCCTGTAGCTCGGTTAGTAGAGCATTGCATTTGCAGCGCAACGGTTGTGGGTTCAATTTCCATACTGATAAAATGTATAACTTGAATGCACTGTAAGCCGCTTTGGATAAATGTAAATTTAATGTAAAGGTTTAAATGAAGTGGTGAGTGGTGACTCACAGAGGGTGTAACAGTTACAGACGTAAGAAGGTTGATGAAACGGTCCGTGGAGAGTTTATCATAACGCAGGCAGAGCACACGGGCTTAATGAAAGGAGCTGAAGGGTCTAGCAGGAGTCAATAGAGGAAGAGAGTTAATGAAGTGTAGAGAGGAGCTGTTTACGTGGGCAGCCTGCAACCGGGGGCATCTCCACAGTCTCGACGGGTGCTCCGATGCGCCCTTGGGTCGAGGTGAACTGACAGGTAATTGGATGGATGTATTGTTGTTTTCTTTTTTCCTCTCAGAGGTGGAAAAAGAGAAAAGAAAATGTGGTGTGGGACAGGATGTTGTCGTCAATGGGAGCTCAAATGAGGACGACGGCGAGGAGCTGGTGATGTCATGAGAAATGTGCTCACACACAAGAGTCGAAGAAGTGTTATCATATGATAAAAATAAAAAGTAATGATAACAAGTTCACTCAGGAGAAAAACAGCAGAACAAAGTAAAGAAAATCAATCTGTCCTTCAGCTTTCAAAGTGGATTACAAACACTATGACAACTCAGCTTTTTAAAGGCTAAATCTCTATGGAACATCCTTCACAAACTCTGAGCTTGCTTATTTACAAATCTGTTATGCCTGATACTTTTGGCATGCAAGATATTTCTTCTTCGAGCCAGTATGCAAGGAAAACAATGCTTTGCAGTCATTACCATCAGATTCTTGTTTTTTGCTGGCATCATAACAGTGTTTGTGGGCTGCTGGTATCTCACCAGGGAAGGTGATGATATTGTTGATGTTATTTATCACTATCTCAAAGGAACATGGACTATCTTTGAAGAAGGTTGACATTTTCCCTTTGTTACTCATCCATAACCATGTGGTGACTTGGTCATCTGTTCTCTAGTTCGACACGAATCTAAACTGTGAGTGAGTCAGACACGAATTACTGTGAAATTATGTGCACTAGCAGATGAAAATAAGTTAAAATTTATATAAAATGTTGAGCCTATAAAACCAATGCTATTCATTCGACTGAATCTGTGCTGTCAGGAATACTTTATTTTTGATTAAACTCTATCTGTCAATTATTAAATTATAAACATAACTGTTTTAAAATGTTTTGTCTGTTTGCAGAGGATTGTGGGTAATGTGAATCCAGACAGTGTGGTTTACCATAAACTCAGCCAGCCTATCAGAACCAGGTTCCTGCGTTTTGTACCTCTGGAGTGGAGCCCTAGCGGTCGAGCGGGTCTCAGGGTGGCTGTGTATGGCTGTACCTACCGTGAGTGACAGATTTTCTCTAAATAACTTTCAAAATTTAATGTTACAAACTGTTTTCTGTTCAATTGGATTTCAATTTCTATTTGTATTAGCTTTTTTCTTATGCAGTGGTCACATAGACTTTATGTTCCATTCATACGCATACAAATGCGACAGACCCGAAGCGCAAGCTCATGAGGAAAATATTCACCTTGTTTTTAAAGTTTAGGTCTGGTGAATTCTGACCTGCGAGTTTGTATCACGTGAAATTGTGTGACTAATAGATGATCAATACATCACAGCGTGGTCTTTACAGGTGGAGGAAAACTGAAATAATTGTATCGCAAAATCCCATTTTGTACAATAATAACAAAAACAACAATAATGGTGCAAGCACATTGCAATCTATGATCTGTCAATACAAAAAGAAACACTTTAGCGCATGATATATTGCTGCCCATATACTGTACGCAGAGCTTTGCACAGCAATATCACAACCTGAAAGTCTAGTCTGACTGTGACATTTGGCTGCATTTACACTTGGCATTTACATGCGACCAAAACCTGGATGTTGAAAAATCAAGTGTAAATGAATCTGTGGTCGGAATGATATCCGATCTGTGTGTCCTGGTACAGAGGTGTTTGAGTACACATTGTGACTGTCTCAGTGTAATTTAAACCATGAGCGTCGGAACCATTATATTTATGACCAATGATATTGGACCTACTCACTTTTTGTCTATTTTAGCGCATGTGTCTGTTCACTTGTCTGTCAAATCCATTCCACTAAAGGAATGCGCTAATAAATTAAACTCTGTTCCATGTTTTAGCTACAGCCTTGACTTCCATGCGGCAGCTTCCTCAAATCCATTCCACTTGGCTCATTTTGGTACGGACAGGGATTAGACTAGTCCTAGACTAAAAGAGCTGTCCAAACTGAAAACAATGCACTGACATATCTTAAAAAACATGTACCCTTTGATTTGCCTCAAAATGCACACAAGTAATGTTTTTAGTAAGGCATGTTTGTTAAAACTAGTTATATTTCCTAATTAAACTAAGGTCTAGTCCTGGTTTAAGCTAATCCCTGTTTGGGAAACCACCCCTTAACTCTTTCCCCGCCATTGACAAGTTATCTCGTCAATTAAAGGTGCAGTGTGTAATTTTTAAAAGGCTCTCTTGACAAAAATGCTAATTAATATACAAAACTATATTATCAGGGGTGTATAAAGACCTTTTTATAATGAACCGTTATGTTTTTATTACCTTAGAATGAGACGTTTTTTTCTACATACACAGAGGGGCCCCTTTCGTGGAAGTCGCCATTTTGTGCCACCATGTTTCTACAGAAGCCCTTTTTTTACTGAGTTGTCTCCGCCGATTTCCGGTGGCGGCTACCGTAGTTTCTCTATGCGTTTCAAAAGCGAGGGGTGAGCAGTGGACTGAGCCGTTGGTTGCAATTCACAACCTCACCTTTAGATGCCGCTAAAATGTACACACTGCACCCTTAAGAGCAAACATTTGCATAAAAAGGGTGTTCCTGATGAGATTTTATGTTAATCTGTAATACCGCCAATTACCCAATTTATAAATAAACGAAGCAATTTTTTTACTAATTTTAAATACACTCTGTGTATGTTTTGAAAATCATTCTTAATCTGATCTCTAACAAAATTCCTTCACAAAAATGCAATTATTTCAGGTTTTTGCTCAAATATTTTTGGAAGAAAAAATTTCTGGAATGCATTTTGTGAAACTTTTGTAAAAAAAAGGCTGGCGGGGAATGTGTTAAAGTCCATATAAATTGTGTTTTCACTACTTTCGCCAACTGCACTGCCGCAAGGGCTGCAACTCAAGGTAAACTAAGCTTTTAGACAATAAAAGCAAGCATTTAATTGAAAGGCACCAGAATACAAGAAAAATGAATGTACCCCAGTAAATGTTTTGCACCCACCCAGATTTCTTTTGCTTTCGACGCCCATGATTTAAACACAATGCAGTCATATCTGCATTCATAGGTCAACATCACACAACCCTCCCACCACCACTATCATTGCATCCTAAATGTGCTGGGTTATTTTTAACTCAGCATCCAGGCAAAAAGGGGAAAACCCAATAAAACCAATGCTGTGTTGTTTCAATCCAAAATGCTGGGTTGTTTAAAACCATTGTTTGGGTTCAAATATAAACATTTTGTGGGTTAATTTAACACAAAAGGCTAAGTTTGTCCCTTTTTGACATAACGCTGGGATGAAAATACCCCAGCATTTTTTAGAGTGTATTCCCCATCCTTTCTCTGAAGTCTGTCAAAGACATTCATTTTGGATGCAGATGTTTCTTTTAACTGTTCTAATTAAGACATTTTTCCAATGTGTTATTCTTTGCAACTTCCTTATTTTATAAGATTTTTAAAAAATCTTTTGTGGCAGAAAAAAAGCCCACTACTTTTTGCATCAGGTTTTGCCATTTTTCTACTGCTAACCTTTTAAAATATTGCACAGAAAGCTGAGATAAATATCAGATATCCAGATACGAAAAGCCACTTGATGTAGTCTAAACGTGCTATGCCCTGATTGGCTGATGATCAGATTTGCTTGATTGAATCACAGCAATTGAAAAAGCACAGCAAAAACTCCTAGATCTGATAGCAGCTCACACAGTACACATTTCACAGTAACAGGGGAAATAAAATCACAGCGGCACAGCATATAAGGTGAAAGCGTTACCCATAATTCTTCCAGCAGATCTTTACAGACACTTTTTGTCTTGTTTCAGTTATACGGCATTTCTGCCAGGTGGTGAATCCGAAGGTCACACAGATAATACACTTCATGACAGCTGCGTTTTTCACTTAAGTGATTTTAAATGAAGGTTGCTGATGACTCTACATCTTCCAATAGCTAACAAAGACATCCACATATCAGACACTCATACGATGCAGACATTTAGCATCAGATCAGATGCTCTAAGACAGCGATTTCATTTTTTCATGGGCATAATCCAAGAATGAAATGTGAACGAATGTGTGCTTGGCTGATTAATGCGACATAGAGAATCAAACGGTTCAGCTGTCTGTTATAATGAATCAAGAACATACTGTTAAGCTTCGATTCACATATTATTCCTTAGAGAATCAAACTAAACATTACTGATAAAGCACTTATCCACCGGATCTTTGAGTGCAAAACATAACCTTGAAGGAAGAGCACGAATGTATTTTTAATTAGACATGATTTGACGGCATTGCTCACCGGTAATGTCAAGATCGCACCTAGCAGCACAGATTAACTTCAGCTACATATCACGTAATGGCCAAATACTAATGATAATCAGCCAAGTGCTTTGACAGTTGTGAACTCAAGCTGAACCTGAGAATGGTGCAATACTAAAGCAGCGTCATTATCTGTTACTGTAAGATTGCTATGCCAAGACCGTGTCTGTCATAGACAGCAGTTTCCCTATTGGACTAAATGAAGCGGTTGCTTATTATACCCAAATAGATCATTATATTCACCGTTGGAATCTATATGGGCCTTTTGCTTTGCTTCACTAATTTGAAAGAAGGCATACTTTAAAAAAACACTTTAGTTCTTGCACTCATTCTTCAGCGGGCTATATGGTTTTGCTTCGTAATGAGTGGCATTACATGGTAATGGGTTGAAAAACAGAAGAATTCTGGGAAATAGACAGTGCAATCAAGAAACGATAATGTGTTTTTGCATCCGAGGAACGCTGATTCGGTGTATCAAAAAGTCTTTTGCAGGAAGCATCTCTCTAATAGGCCTCAGTGAAAGAAATATTTAAACATCTCTTTTACACTGGGTGTGTTGCTCAAATGGATATACCGAGATAATTTTCCTCTAAATGTAATGTCTTTGTGATGAGCTCAAGGCAAACGTCTTTAGCATTCTGAAGGGGTGAATTCAGGGGTGAGTAGTGCATCTTATTCACAGATCAACCGCAATCCAGTTTAACCAGATGTTATCTGCGCTGGTATAGTCTGTGTTTAAAGCAACACTATGTAGTTTCCATGTAAAAATGACTTACAGCTCCCCCATGTGGTTGAAAAGCGCAACAGTGCCTGGTATCAGACACTCTTCTGCAGGCAGGAGGAGCGGCGGGGCTGTGTGCTCTACCCTCCACCGCCACTTTCAGAGTGTGCTTGTAGCAGCTAGGAGGCTGCTCAGGTTGCAGCAACAGTACAATTTGTCCAGTTAAAAGTTGTTCTATCACTGAAATAAATTTATAGACATTATTTAAATTATTTAAAGGTAAAAAAACTACATAGTGTTGCTTTAAACAATGTCATTATTTTAGCTGAGTGCCTCCTAATGTAGATTAGGCTTATAACAGGTCACGCTTTATTTATAACAGTCTGCGCTATTTACCTGTGGCAGACGGTAGATTTTAATTTAAATTAATGTTTTTGTACAGTTTCTATGGATCATGGCAGCAGTAATTCATCAAATGATGGAAAATGGCATTATAACCAGGCATATATCCAGATGCAATGTGCATTTTTAAAGAGCCAATTCAGACGTCATGAAGCGAAGCTATAAAGGCTTAACAAAGTTTGCCAGATGCAAACTGCATTCTTCACAATTTAGCACTTAGTCTGCAGGACGGGGAATTGCGGCATGCAAATCGAGTTCGGCACAAATTTTTTGGCAGTTTTCGACTTTGCCTGATTTGCATAATTTCTTCTGTGAATCCGCTACTAGGGAACTTTCACATCATGTGGAAATTAGCCATGCTGTAAGTGGATGCAGTTCATTCTTGGTACATTCCCCCCCTGCCGTTAGCGGGTTCCCTTATTTTATTTTGTTAACATTTATACTGTAGCACTATACTACTTCTTCCATTATTTCTTTATGCCATTCCAGCATCTATGGCTATATTCATGACGAGAACCAGTTAATCCATACACAAGTTGGGGGAGGGGCAATTTGGCATCTCCAACTTGCATGTTTTTGACCTGTGGGAGGAAACCGGAGTACCCGGAGTAAACCCACGCTGACACAGGGAGAACATGCAAACTCCACTCTGCCCTAGCCAGGGCTTGAACCAGGGACCTTCTTGCTGTGAGGCAACAGTGCTACCCACTAAGCGTAGCACTATACATTACATTGCTTAATTATAAAGATTTTATATTATGCCAAATATGGCTTTTGGTCTTGACCGAGTCCAGGTGTCTGGACTTCACACAGGATAATTAAGATTGACAGGAAAGGTGTCCAATGGCTGGGATCTGAGTAGACAGACAGCGGAGAAGAGAGAGAGAGAACAAAAAAAACCCCACAGAAAACTAACAAACAACAGAGCACATAAAAATTATGTAAGGAATAATTGACGACGGGCTGTTGAATTAAAATAATGCACACCTGAGGTGGTGATGCGGCCACGATGCAAAGCGAAGTGGGCGCGTTACACCTCGGGTGTGCATTATTTTTCTAATAATTCAATGGCGTGGAGCTTTTAGATCAACAAATAATAACCCAAAATAATTGTCTTGATACTGTCATGCTTACGACTGTCTTGACTCGGACTCTAATCTTTTTGGACTCGGTCTTGCCTTGGACTTGAACATCTTTTGACTCTGTCTTGACTTGGTCTCGACTAGTCCTGGTCTTGGACTTGTCTTGGACTCGACAAACGTGGTCTTGACTACAGCCCTGGTAGCCGCCACATGCCAAACATGTCGTCTGAGACAATGTAGGAATGAAACACGCTTTGTAGAACAGTTTGTCCGATTAGGGCTACTGTAGAAACATGATGCCGACTTCCATGTAAGGAGACCTGCACGGCTCATTTTAAGATTATAAAAAGTATTCAGTTCATCATGTAAGGTCTTTATACACCACTGATATTATGGTTATGTATTATATTGCATTTCTGCCAAGAAATACTTCTAAAAGTTACACAATGGACCTTTAAATATTAAAGAATAACTTGACCAAGATAATGAGTCTTGAAGGTCTCAGACAGAATCTAAATCTCTTTCTATGCTTTTGCTTTTGTCCTTGATGCCCATGAAGATTTGCCATATCACCAAGATTTATTACTGCAGGTCTAGAAAGATAGTTACCTTGCAAAAACATACAGTAGTTTGTTCTTTAAAACTAAAAAGAATTGATCACGAGTAATCATTTGTTCATCACCCAAATAATTGTGCAAATGTTTACGTCTCTGATGTATTCGGGAAAATAGAAATTCAGAGTGCTATTTTTCATATATTTAGAAATTGTAAACAATATGACCATAATTCTATAACAGGTGCACATGTGGGCAGTGATGTAAGCCGAAGAATTCAAACATCTGTGAATCTTTCCTTTAGCAGCTTTAGCGGTTTAGCAAACTTAATTTTCTCCTTTCCCTTCAAATGTTCTTCCCTTATTTAGTTTCAGCATGATACAGGTCATATTCTCGATTGCACTTTAAATGTTCTCATCACCGTTTAGATTGAAACGAATGTCCAGCCGTTTTCCCCCAACCGCAGAGTCCAGACGCCTGCTGTAATTCCAGACCTCAGGCCTATGTGAAATTTAAAAACACCTGCAGCAATAAAAATTGCAATGTTTAATGTTATTTCAAATTTAAATAAAATATATATTAACAAAAATATTAAATTTTCTTTAATACATCCAAAAAAAATCTTAAATCTCATGTGTCTGTAGGATCATACGTGGCCGACTTTGATGGAAGAAGCTCTTTGCTTTACCGATTCAACCAGAAGTCAATGAGCACGGTCAAAGATGTTATATCTCTGCGATTTAAGAGTCGACAGGCTGAGGGTGTTTTACTGCATGGAGAAGGCCAGCGAGGGGATTATATCACTCTGGAGCTACATCGTGGCAGACTGGCCTTGCATTTAAACCTGGGTGAGTTACAGGACTGCTGGACGCAAGAAATTTCAAATATTTAACTGGAGTTACATCAGAGCGGTAATTACTCTATTATCAGCTTTAGTTTTACAATGTAGTAATTTTAAAGCATTTAAATTACTCTCTGTGTATAAATTAATTAGATTTATCCATGAGAAACCTCTTGGTTTATTTGATAGATGACAGCAGGGTGAGGTCCAGCAGTGCTCGTATGGTTGTCACTCTTGGAAGTCTTCTGGATGATCTTCACTGGCACTCTGTTCTGATCGAACGCTTTAACAAGCAGGTCAACTTCACTTTGGACAGACACACGCAGCATTTCAGGACCAGGGGTGATGGAGATTCTCTTGATGTTGACTATGAGGTGCATTTATGACTCTCTTTGCTTTTCTTATTTTGGAAATGGGATTGAAATACTGTAGGATTGGATTCATCTGATAGTGTTTGGTAAAAGGTATTATTATAAAATAATAAAAGTCCATCAAACACAATGATGTCATTTTGATATAAACTACTTCCCTCTGTAAATACTCTATGTAATGCGAACTTGCTTCAACAAGCAAATGACAAAATTGTTTTGATGGAATATACATTAAATTACAAGTTCGGTACTTAACACTTAAAGCCCTGTTTTCAGATTGTTTATGATGAAATAGAACGGTTTTGACTGAAATTTGGACATATGATGCTGGCCCAAGATTTTTCGGGTGTTTGTTCTATCACCTCCCAACTTTACAATGGGTGTATAGGTGCACAGGAACAATTCAGCGAGTGGTCAGGGGTGTTCACTGATATGCTCAAACAAAAGTCGCTGCAAAAGATGCTTTCCAACAGGTTTTATCGTAGTTTTTGTCCAACTCCATTGACTTGTATTAGATGTGCTGTGAGGTACGGTATTACTCCGCACCTTGTTTGTATTCTTGCAATTGGCAAAGGTGGATTATCGCCACCAACTTGGCTGGAGTGTCTATTATTCAAGCTCTCAACGGAAAAATGTACAGGTGTAAGGTGTTTGGAAAAATAGGTCCACAAGTTTACAACGAATGGTAAAACACCTGTTGGAAAGTATCTTTTGCAGCATTTTTTGTGTGAGCATATCAGTGAACATCCCTGACCACTCGATGAGTTTCACGTCTTTTTAAACAAAAGTTTAATGCATTTTGGGAAGGATTGTTCCAGTGCGCCTGTGCAGCCATTGTGGAGGTGGGAGGTGATAGAACAATCACCCAAAAATTCTCGGGCCAGCATCATATGTCCAAATTTCAGTCAAAACCGTTCTGTTTCATCATAAACTGAAAACAGGGCTTTAAGTGTAAAATACCGAACTTGTCCTTTAAACATACTAATGTTATTAGAGTATCTTTAGAGAGTAATAGTTAATAGAGTTTTTTCCTTATGGTTGGATTCCTGTGAGCCACCGAAAAATGCCCTGGGTTACAAAATGAAAAGAAAAGATTTTATTGATCTTTGAGAGGAAAATTCAATATTCATAAATCTGCTGTGATAGAGGATCTGCTTCTCCACATATCATTGTTTTCAGCCCTCCCATTGTTGTTCCAGAGTCAGACATATAATAGGAGGCAATAGCTATCAGTAGAGCAGTGATGAGGTGAACCTGAAGTTAATAGCACTATAAAGACAGAAGTGCACCTTCCCTATGAGAAATGGCAGTGCTCTATGTATGTACAAGGTGCCCTCAAGATCCATGAAAGGACGTGACATAGCTTGGCTGCCATCAAGACAATGACTGCCTGGTCCTGTACAGTACCTCAGGACCTGCCCTCCACCACACAACACACAACCCGACCTTCAGTTTTTCCAGAACCAAGGACACGGCTTTCTGTTTTAGTCTTCTCTCAGCGGCACTTTAATGCCCCTTTAATTATACTTGTTTTAAATTAAAAGTACCTCAAATCCTGCTGTTTTGTACAGTACCCTACCACACAATTATGTGGTAAAAATGGAAACTACTTTCATTAATAAATAAATGAAGAGCTCTGATGCAAAACCCTCCAAGTGCTTCAAACATGTTTTCTTGAAAGCATCTTTATTAGGCTCTTTTGAATTCTGCTAACTAACTGGTATTTCTAAATAACCTGAGGCAGAGATTAAGCAAATTTTAAGTGAACAAATTTGATGAACGTATTATATGTGCAGAGAGCATTTGGTTAATATCATTATTTCATTTTTAACGATGGTGGTGTTTAGAGGATTTTGCATCCAAGCTCATCAAATGTTGCCAGACTACAGGGATGAACTACAGTAGGTGATCCTGTTGGTTTATTAAACAAAGTGCACTAGAAAGATTTGTGATAAATTGAAAAATAAGTTTTCCAGAATGTGGATTTATAGGGGCGGTTTCCCGGAGAAGGATTAGTTTAGGCCAGGACTTAGGCCATAGGATTTCTTAGTTAAATTAGGATATTGAAGTCATTTTTGAATTTATAATAAACACTACTGGTGTGCATCTTGAGACACAGCACTCGCACTAATATATTTTAAGAGTCAGAGGAAGTTGTTTTCAATCAAGACAACACTAACATTTAGATTAGTCTGGGACTAGGCTTAAGCCCTGTCTGGGAAACCGCCCCATAATGTTTGTCTAAAAGTAATAATTGTATTCCAAAAAATATTCCCATTTTAAACATTCAACATAGTTTGGAAATACCCTGCAGCTGAACTGGAAAATCAATTTTGGACTCTATCCATGAAGTTCAGATAGGCAGATAGTTCATAAGTGAGATGAAGCTTAATCGAATGCATCTCAGACAACAAAAAAATAATCCTAAACACTTGTTGAATTTCACATTTTGAAAAGACTAGTCAGGTTCTGATCTCATATGTTGAAAATCTCTATAATATTCAACACAATATTACATGTACAATGTAAAATTATGGTTTCTGTAAGTAAAAAATACAAGTAACCATAAATTGCATAAGCCAGAAAAATATGGTATATATTACTGTTAAATAGAAATGTGAAAATAATCCTGTAGAAAGTAAGGTTCATAATGATGTATATGTATTTGTATTCGTTTTTATTTGTTTTAACGTTCTTTCTCTATTTAAAGCTAAGCTTTGGTGGAATCCCACTGCCTGGTAAACCTGGAACCTTTATTCGGCGCAACTTTCATGGTTGCATGGAGAACCTCTACTACAATGGAGTGAATATCATAGACCTAGCAAAGCGAAGAAAGCCTCAGATATACAGTGTGGTGAGTAGCTAAAAAAATGAAATGTTGGATTTACTTATAAAAAATTGCGTCAAGTGATATAAACTTGACAAACCTTCTTTGAGTAATATCTTCAATAATACACTGCAACATCAGCAGCCAGTAACATGCCAGTCTGTATTGATTAATATGTTAATTTTACACAACTTTGTTATTTTGGCTGAACAAAGTTAATGCTGACAAGACACACTTTTTTGTTAAATTAAAGCGACATTCCACTTTTTTGAAAATAGGCTCACTTTCCAGCTCCCCTAGTTAAACATTTGATTCTTACCATTTTGGAATCCATTCAGCTAATCTCCGGGTCTGGCGCTAACGCCTTTAGCATAGCTTAGCACAATCCTTTGAATCTGATTAGACCATTATCATTGCGCAAAAAATAACCAAAGAGTTTCGATATGTTTCCTATTTAAAACTTCTGTAGTTACATTGTGTAGTGATATTACGCACTGCCCGAAAATAGTCCCCTGCTATTGAAAGTAACCAAGGGGACTATTTTCGGGCAGTGCATAATATCACTACACCTGCTGCAGCCATGTTACATCAGCAAAGTCATGCATTATTACGCCAGTTTGAGAGTACAGTTCCTAGCCATATCTGCCCAGAAAATCGCAACCTCCAATTCTCCGTCGGTCCAAGCACACAATGCAACCACAGAAGAGTCAAGCTTCAAATAGGAAAAACATCGAAACTCTTTGGTTATTTTTAGCGTGATGCTAATGGTCTAATCAGATTCAATGGATTGTGCTAAGCTATGCTAAAAGTGGTAGCGCCAGACGCGGAGATCAGCCGAATGGATTCCAAAACACCAAGAATCAAATGTTCAACTCCAGGGGAGCCGGAAAATGAGCATATTATTAAAAAAAGTGGAATGTCCCTTTAACTTAATTAAATTAGGTTCACATAGTTACATGGATATCTGGAGCAAAAAATGTACGGTATGTGGAAAATAATGTGTTTTGAACCATAAACCATGCAAACACATTGTTTTATACCAAATACACAATACCAAATACACAAAATAACTTTCTTTTTAGCAACGAAATAGGTTATCTTTAAGCAATGTGTCCCATACCTTGCCCTTGGAACCAACAAGTTGAGCTCTATCTAGTCATACTGTTTGCAGTTTTTGTTTTTCAACAAAAACAGCATTTCGATTGTCAGTCATAACAAGTTCCCAAATGAGGCTTTTGTTTAAATCCTGTAAAAACTTTAATACAAGAAATAAAAAGCCGTTTTAACCACATTCCTGTATATGGTAATCAAAATGCAAATTTTCTGAATCAAATCGGAGAAGGGGGCGGTTGGTATGGTGCCAACCTAAGTAAGTAAACAAACATATTCGCATAACACGGCTCAAGGCTGTGGAGTCAGGCCTCATTTCAGCGATCTGGTGTCTATACAGCCCTGGGCACAGGGATCAATGAGGTGTTCACCTCACACTGCAGTAACCTTTTCACGCCTACGTGAGCTTCTGTCCTGCGGATGTGCTCTCTGAGCCTGTGTTGCTCTCTGTGGAGCTGCGCTGGTGACATTTATCCAGACCGCCTGCTGCCTTTGTGGGTTTAGCCTGTCTGCTTCTCTTCGGCTTGTTTCCTGTTGCTTATCCTTGTCTTTCCTTGTGGTCCCAGCTTTCTCACTACTGCTTAAGGGTTTCACTGCCGCGTAACGGCAAACATGATTTTAAACCTTTGGCCACAGCGGTGTGTTTTGACATTGGTATTAATACAGTATGACAAGTACAACATGAAAAAGGTCCTAAATAGGAGAAAATCTGCAACTGTGTGCTTGAGTAAAGGGGAATGTCACATTTTAAAAAGGTAAGTCAGATTGTAACCTTAACTCACTGAATTGTTGTGGCATGACCTAAAACCAGATATGTAAGACAAAAAATAAAGAATCTTGTTGGTTTTGCTACATAAAATAGGCCAAGGTTGATTTAGTGTCTTTTTTGGTTTAACTCATTGATAGTATTAAAGGAGACAGGTTCAAGGATTCACCACATTTGTCTGGGAGATCAGCTACAGTACGCACTTAAAAAATGTAAAGATTGAAGCACTGAGGTTTCTTAGATCATTCAGTGGTACTCATTTGGAGAACCTCTAAGTAATGTTTCAAAAAAGTCTATTTTAGCATCAGTTCTTAATCTCATGTATAATTTAAAGCTTTTTTATACAGTATACTACAGTACAGTATATATATTCTATTTCTCTTTCGCAATACATATTGATTGCTTTCTTTCTCCAATAGCTCCTTTTCACTTAAACTTTAATATCTTTTCATTTTTACAGTGCACGTACTGTACAAGTAGGTCCAGATTGCGTTGCTACCGGTCATGTAAACTGATGCTTGGCTTTTTCGCTCTCCTCTCACAGGGCAACGTGACCTTTTCCTGCTCAGAGCCGCAGCTGGTGGCAGCCACATTTCAGAGCTCCAGCAGCAGCTTTCTGTCGTTGCCAGCCCCTGCACCGGTCCTGGAAGGCCCTTCAGTCCGCCTGCAGTTTCGCACTTGGAACCCCGATGGCCTGCTGCTCACCACCCCACTCATCTCCAGTCAGGAGCCTTCGTACCTGATCTTGCAGATCAGCAGTGGACGCCTCCACCTCACACACCAGACGGCAAATCTGAAGATGTCTGAAGTGTCAGCCGGTGAGGAGATCAATTTCTGCTCTTTGAGCTTGATTTTATATGCAAACTCACTAGCTTTCTTCTAACTTTGAAATTACTCTGGTTTTAGCATCGCAGGTACAGCATTGTGCAAAAGTCTTAGACCACCACCAGATTTCTTGTTTAAGCAAAGATTTAATGACCATATATATTTATTTTGTGTCTCTCTTTATTAAAATACAAAGAGAAAATATAGGAAATATGTACACAATGTTTTTAAACTTTTATTTAGTGTGACCTTACTAGGCACTAAGCTACTCGTACAATTTGAAAAAGAAATGGTTTCATTTAGGTTTAAAAGAGCCTGCAGGTTCCTGCTGGGACATTCCACTTTTTTCGAAAATATGCTAATTTTTCAGCTCCCCTACAGTTAAACATTTGATTTTTACCATTTTGGAATCCATTCAGCCGATCTCCGGTTCTGGTGGTGCCACTTTTGGCATAGCTTGGCATGGTTCATTGAATCTGATTAGACCATTAGCATCGCGTTCAAAAATGAGCATAGAGTTTAGATATTTTTTCTTTTTTAAAACTTGACTCTTCTGTAGTTACATCGTGTACTAAGACTGACAGAAAATGTAAAGTTGTGATTTTCTAGGCCGATATGGCTAGGACTATACTCTCATTCTGGCGTAATAATAAAGGACTTTGCCGCCGTAACATGGTGGCATCAGGCACAATGATATTACGCAGCGCCTGAAATTTGTCCCCTTGGTAACTTTTAATAGCAGGGGACTATTATCGGGCACTGTGTAATATCATTAATAAAATATTGGAACTCTTTGGTCATTTATGAGGGCGATGCTAATGGTCATTGGTCAATAATCAGATTCAATGGATTATGCTAAGCTATGCTAAAAGTGGTACCGCCAGAGAGCTCATACTAAAGTCTTGATACTTTAGCTTATAATGTTATTTTGTTTTTTACTGCATACACATTTTCTTTATTTTCTGGTTGTAACATAATAACTGGTAAGTTATTATATATGGCACAGTACTGTAATTAGTAGACAATATAAAGATAAACGCTGTGCTGTTCATAAACCAAGCCTCTAATTTATGTAATTGATATGATGTTTATTCTTTCAAACATTTAATCTTTTGTGTCTAGTGATTTAACATGCGGCAGCATATTGTATAAGCTTTAAAGCTTTTGCAAGTGACACAGAAATGATCAAATGGTAGAATTTTCACTTTTATCCAGGCATGACATACCGTAGCCAACAAAATTAATGCTTTGAAGGAGTTTAATTGGAAATGCTGCTCACTTTTAGCAATTATGCACATAGTGATTACGAGTATAAATGTCTCTCTTTTTCAATTAAGTCAGCCAGGCAATTCAGAGGAATCCTATTAGTTATAAAGCACAGGATGGTACACTATTTCACTGGTGCTCTTAACCAACGAGATGCATGGAAAAACTGTTAGAAGTCAATATAGGTTAGCATTCTTGAAAAGATTAAGGGAGACTTATATGCTGGCCTAAACAAGATTAGTGTTTCAGATAGACAGCTGCATATTCCAGTCTAACCTGATGCTCAACAGCGATTGACTTACTGCAGCAGAAAGTAGAGTAATCTCCATCTGCTCTGCAAGGCCATTCTCTGTTAGAAATGCTCCTAAACCTTTTTTTTTCATTTTTGGTCTATCATTGATTGAAATGGAGGCTGTTATAATTACTGATAAAGAAGAGATGGAGCAGTCGAGTTCAGAAGACAAACAGATGGCAGCACAGGGGAGACTGTAGACACACAGCAGCCGCACACAGCTTGGGCGCCCTTCATTTGTAATGGCCGGAATTAATTAAATCAAACCTCAAAGAGAATTCATATTTGGGGATGGGGGCGTTTTTCCCAGTAGATGTGTTTTGATGGCACTTTGTATAATGATTAGAGTTTTGTTTACTATGGTGTTTTTTTTGCATGAGAGTTGATGGATTCACATCATGTGGTTCATTTGATCATAATTGCTGATTATGTGGTATGTTGCACTAAAAGGTTTAAATACATTTGATTGACAGGCCAAAGGGTGAATGATGGTTTGTGGCATTCGGTGAGTCTCAACACTAGAGGTCTACAGATCATTATGACTCTGGACAATGAGCCTGCATCCACCATCCAGCTGAAGAAATACCTGGAGCCAAAAGACAAACACTATTTTGGAGGTAAAATATGCGTGTGTGTGAACATCTCCAGGGAGGATAATTTGTAGTTATATCTGCAGGCACAATTAGCAGCTGGGTTGAAAATAACCCAGCATTTTTTAGCACCTTAGCACCTTTGGTTGACATACACATTTAAAAATATGGTAACACTTTACAATAAAGGTTGTATTTGTTTATATTCAATTACCTAATAGTATATTTTTATAGCATTTATTTATATTTGTTCATGTTAGTTAATTGTGCATTAACTTTTAAAGTAAATGTTGAATTTTTATAGCATTTATTGATAATTATTAATGTTAGTTAATAACAATACAATTGGTAGTTGTTTATTTATATTACAGTGCATTAACTCACTTAAAAAAATGGCGTTTTCTAAAATTAGATAATGTAGAAGTATTGTTCATTGTTAGTTTTGTTAACTAATGTAGTTAACTAATGATACATTTTACCTTAATGTAAAATGTTACCAAACTATAACAGTCTTGAAAAGCTAATAGTAACCTTAATACCATGAAAATGTGACTTTTTCCATGTTGAAGTGCTATAATTGGGTCGCCAGTGCTTTTATCAACCTAGAAAATGTGAAAAAAATAAACCCAGTAACTTAGTTTTGGTAAACCATTCTCTGCAAGCATGTGAAAAGATAGGTCATTGAAATTTGGCTCCCCTGATGATGTCAGAAGGGGATAATACGGGCTTAATCTGCACAATCCAACCACGGCACTGCCATTTAGTGCAGATATCAACTAATTTGCATGTTAAAGGACACACCCAAAAACCACACGCCTACAAGTGACAATTTTAACATGCTATAATAAATGATCTATATGATATTTTGAGCTAAAACTTCACATACGTACTCTGGGGACACCAAAGATTTATTTGACATCTTAAAAAAATCTTATGAAATGTCCCCTTTAAATATGCAGTTACATATAATACTAATAGTATAAATCAGATTTAACAAATTCCACAATGGCCCTATTTTTAAAACCTACATACACTACATTTTCAAAATAAAGATGCTTGTAACCTTTCAGAGAAAGGGAAAATGTAAACGAAATATCTAGTAGATCAATTGCTTTTTAATAAAATCCATGTCTATAATCAAATGTATTTCAATCTGTTCATAGGATGTCCTACATCTCAGAACGACTCCAGCTGCTTTAATCCTACAATGGCCTTTCAGGGTTGCACCCGGCTCATCTTTGTTAACAACCAACCAGTGGATCTCATGTCAGTCCAGCGAGGCCATCTAGGGAGCTACAGTCAAATACAGTTTGACTTATGTGGCATTCGTGACAGGTGCAGTCTTTTATTCACTGATTTTAAACGAGTCAGACATCAGCATGAGATAGATTTATGCTATTGTTTCATATTTTCTGTTCTGCAGAAATATTCACCAGATTTTCCAGCATTCACAGACACATTCGCATGTCAGAGCTTTTCTTTGTCATTAAGGGCTCGGGGTGTAAGCCAGACTATCGGCAGAGTCCTAATTAGAACTGGAGGAAGTTCATTTGTACTATCATTTAGGTTAGGGGCCCACTAACAAGCTCAGTGCTGTGTCCTGTACTTCTTCTCATTACTGCATACTGGAATCAGAAGCCTCATCGACCTAGAATTACATGACCCCTGCGGTCCCTCAGGTCTACAGGGGCTCTGCATGCAGTAGAGGAAATTTCTTGTCTCCTCTTGTCTCCTTATTAACTTTTTTGAGTAAACAACATAAATGGCAAGAATGCTTGCTGGGTGCTGATCTATTTTAAAGATCTGTATTGCAGACCAAGTGTGTTTATAGCAATTAGTATATACCTACAAAACAAATAAGTATAGGTACGCTGTAAAAAATGCAAGTAAAAACAGCTTGGTTTTGCAGGTCAATTTAACCTACTATTTTAAATTTTGACTTGTGATAAGTTGACATAACTTATAAAAACAAGTTATTTTATTTTTCCTTAACCTTAAGTTAAAGTAACATAAAAAAACATGTTGATTTTACCTTTTTTTTTTTTGAAGGAAAACACCACTTTTTTCAATATTTTGCTGTTATTACCTCAACTTAGATTAATTAATACATACCTATTTTTTTCAATGCGTGCACTCTTAATCTTTGTACAGTGCTTCTTGAATGTGTTAGCATTTAGCCTAGCCCCATTCATTCCTATGGCTTCAAACAAAAGTTTTATTTTGTGCCACCATACTAACTCATGTAACTACTCATGTGACAGTCTTTAAATAGGAAAAACCTGGAATTGTTTGGTGTTTTCTAAATTCATCCCTGTTTGGATCCTAAGGAATGAATGGGGCTAGGCTAAATGCTAACGGCACACTGACCAAAGATTACTGCACGCATTGAAAAAAATAGGTGTGTATTAATTTGTCTAAGTTAAGGAAAGAACATAGTAAATATTGAAAAACTGTGGTGTTTTCCTTTAAATAATTGGTGCTTATTCTAAACGCAGCCCAGTCTCACTAAATTTCGTTATATAGTCACATATTTTTTTATTCTTTTTTTGTGATATTATCACGAATTTCTGCGTTTTTTCGTGATCGTATAACGAATTCCTGCTTTTGTGTGATTATCACGTAACTGTTTTGTCCTATTTTCTTACCATTGTCGCTTCAGTTTAGGGTTAGATTTACATAAAATGACATCCCTACCCAAACCCAACTCTAACCCTAACGCCAGGCGATATATAAAAAAAAATCAGAAAAAATAGTATAAACCAATATATAAAGTGACATTCTAATTCAAGCACCAAATTTAACCCTTATCCGAAACGACAATGGTTTAAAAATAGGAAAAAGCAGTTGAGTAACCAATACGTGATAATCACACAAAAAACAGAAATTCGTTATTCGATCACGAAAAAACGCGGAAATTTGTGATAATATCACAAAAACAGAATAAAAAAATTTGACTATATCATGAAACTTTGTGAGACTGGGTAGTCTAAACGTCAGTGAAAGTGATGTGTGGGCTTTTCATTATAAAAATACTTCCTCTTATCCTGTTGTAAAATGCAAAACAAGTCATTCAAATGTTTCTAAAATGAGCGAACGCTGTGGCTCTTTGTGTCTACTGGAGGTCTAGAGGTGAGACTATATTGTTGTCTAACTAATGGCAAATCTTGAAAGAGTTCAAAGAAACGTATGTGTAAAGGTAAATGAAAAGAATTTAGTGTCGTGCCAGTTTGCATGGCTCACTTTAGTATCTACAGTATATTTGCTGCAGGTATATATTTTATATATGAAGTATTTATTTTTTAACCACCCAAATCAATGCACTTCATCCAGACCACCATGCTTCATTCATTCTCCCGATATGTTTTTATTTGGCAGGAACACATCCCACTGGCTTGTCTGTGCAGGGGCATTTTATTAATAGTGAACTTGTATGAACATGACAAGACCCCTCTATTGGTTTCAATCCTAAATCATTCATGAGCAGCTGTCATATTATGAGGACCTCCGCTGTGAGCTGTGTGACAGGTTTTGAGAGGCTGCCAGAGGGCAGACCGCTGCGGCTGCTAGATGGCGTCTTTCTTCCGTCTTTGCCCCTCTGACTGGGTCTCTGATAATCAAGCGCCAAAAAACCTGATCCCTGCTATGCTTTGGCCTCTTTTGGGTTTTGGATGTTGTCAGGAGTGCTTCTCCTTGGAGACAAATTCATTATTTTGTCTTGCACATACATTTTCATTCTTAGTGAAGTCTCAGTGTAAGACCTATTTAGTTTGTGGTGATGATGCGTTGGCAGCTGTTTCAGATGTGCTTTTTGCAAATGAGCAACGTGAGCTAAGTTCACCCATTAAGTTGCAGCTCTCTGTAGAAACTATAGAACTATAGAAATTGCTTTATTTTGGTAAAAACATTTAACATTGCTCTATTAACAAGATCCTGATCTAACGGCACTTGTTAAAATCACAGATGGACATCGGCTGTCCATCACCCAGTGAATGGTACCACTGCGTGTTCTGTTACTTTCCACATCACAAATCTTACAACAAATCTTCAGGTCATCGACTTTCACTTACGCTTCCCCCTTCACCAGCAGCCTCTATCGGTGCAACTTCACAGGGCGGTTTATTGCTGCAGAGCAGTTCTGCACATCGGTTGGCATAATTTTATGGTCCAGCAAAGCCCTATTCCAAGCATGGCTAGAAATAGCACAGAGGTAATGAAATCATCACCTGAAACAGTATCCAGCCTGCAGTCGACTCTCCCTGTAGTGGTTAATGGCTGTTTGAATGGCTGTACTGTACATAGAGGCCTCGTAAAGCGGCTCTTCAGGGACCAGACATGCAAACTGAGCTCAGTGAAATAATATATGCAGGCCTAAAGTGCTTGTAATTGTGAACATGAAGCAGACGAAATTAAAGGGCTATTAATCAGCCCGTCTCTGGAAACCTCAGGCAAATCTGTGTATTAGTTTATCGACAGGCGTTTTATGAATGTAAGATTCTTCGACCCTGAAGAAATCAAGGGAATGTTCAGCCCAGATACTGTATATTAAGTAAAACAGAAAAGATTAGGAATTGACCCTAAATCAAATCTTAAGTTAATTCCCATTTTACAGTTTATAATAACATTCATTTAATCCATGAGTTAAGGCAGCGTTTTGCAAAATGCATGATCACACTCGGTTTGTTATTGCACCAGTGTTGAACAGGTATTGCACATGTCCTGATACAGTTTCTTCATATATCTCTTTCTCTGTCAGGTGTCTCTATAATTTATGTGAGCATGGTGGCCGATGTTCTCAGACGTGGTCTTCGTTCTACTGCGACTGCACTGGTACAGGATACAGTGGAGCTACTTGCCATAACTGTAGGTCTGCGCAATGGATTCCTACATTTCAAATACACAAAGTGAATATATATGTACAGTACTGTGCAAAGGTTTAGGCCACCATCATTAGCTTTGTTGTTTTAGCAAAGGTTTAATGTCCATTTATATTTACATTTATAGGCATCAGTCAGTATTTAGTGTGACCTCTCTTGGCACGAAACACATCTTGAGCTTTTTTGAGGAGACTGAAGTCCTGAAATCATTCCATTAGAATTAGAAATTAATTTCATTTAGGTTTAAGATATCCTGCAGCTGCCTGCTATTGCTCAAGTGGAAGGGGAGTTTACCCTAAATACTTCACACTTTAGCTTATACTTTTATACTGTTTTAATACTACATACACATTTCCTGTATTTTCTGGTTGTATTCTAATAAAGAGACTGAGAAATAATTATATATGATCACTATACTGTACAATTGCAAAAACAACACATCTAATGGTAGCATGGTGGCCTAAGATTTTTACACAGTGCTGTATCTATATATATAAAACACACACAAAGTTCTAGGTAGCACCCAGTAATCCCAGTCATTTCAATGAAAATTTTATCAACTTTCTGAACTAAATTAAGATACTCAGATCTTAAAATATCACATCTCAGTTTAACAGCAAGTACCTGGTATTTTACTCCCGACATTCCCTTACGACAATACAGTTTACATGTACCCTAAGCATTGTAATCTGAATAAAATGTTCGTTTACATGTACATTCTATATAATCTGAACCAAACGTCTGCGTATGCGCACAGCCAGGGTTAAATTTGTTATTAAATTTGCATCAAAACCAGCCCAATGGATATCCCAAAGACTATTCAGAGCCCAAATACCAATAATTAATTAACGAAATCCCTCAATCGTTAACCCGCAGAAAAAAAATCAACTTGCGGAAACAGTTTAAAGGTTGCCCAAATCTGAACTCAGCAAAAAAGCAGAGGACTTGGCAAGGCATCGCACAACAACTCTCATCAAATTCACGCTTTATCTATGGATAAATGTACAAAGTCAAAGTTGAATTGGAGAAAGTTCTTTTTAAGAAGTTTTCAGTTGAGTTGGAGAAAGTTCTTTTTAAGAAGTTTTCAGGTATTGACGGTTTTATCGGATGCACGCGCACTAACCCAGTACACGTCTGGATCCAAAACTTTACTTCCGGTTTCGTTTTTTTAATGGTCTGACTAGTTGCTAAACTGATCTCTTGAACAATGCCTCGTCGAAAATATTTTGGTTTTCTAGGTAATCTATGTCTTGTTTTTTGCTTGTTATATAAATAAACTACGTTTAAAGAACTTTGTTGTTATTTATTCTTAGCGGAGTTTACCGGAAGTTACGTGCAGACCACGACAGCCGCTTGTTTATGTTGTTACTGCTGAAATCATCTATAAGCAATATATTACATACAGTACATATATTGCTTTATGTAATGTTATGAAAGTACAGTACACAGTACACACGAACACTGCAGAATGTACAGCGCGTGACCACATTACCTTAATAATGCGTGTTGCCATTGCCTTGCTATTGTATGTTTCTGTGACGAGAATCATGTCATATGTTAAATAGAGTTGTAGTAAATATAAGACGTGAACTTAAACACAATTGTTCTGTGCGTGTGAACAGATCGGACTACACCACCCCTTTCAATATGATTGATGTTGCATCATGGTCGACCTCAAACGTATTGATTAAGGTGTTTACATGAAGGCTTTTCATAACGATTGAGCCATCAATACAATTACGAAAGGATTATTTGGTTGCATGTAAATGTACCTATTGACTAACATGGCATAATGTGACGTATATCAAAACAATCCTTTACAATACTGTATGTGGGCAGATTTGATCCTTGGAGATTCTTTCTCTAGCAGAGCTTTGCCTTTCTCTGTTTGTTTTCCTACAGGGATCGTCTTTAAAGTTTGTTTTGAAGAACAGACATGTAGAAAGCGCTGACCTTTCAAACAATGGCCTTGTTTTTGCTCATGAAGTGTTTCATAAACAAGTCCTTTGGTGAACTTTCAAATGTAATATATTTTCTGTCTCTCTAGCCGTGTATGAAGCTTCGTGTGAACGCTATAGACTTGCCGGAAGCTCGTCGGGTTATTTCTCCATTGATCCTGATGGAAGTGGCCCTCTGGATCCTGTTCAAGTGTACTGTAACATCACAGGTAAGTTGAATGAATACTTTTGATGTTTTCTATTAACAAATGGTAGTAAGAGCTGGTGCTTACTGTATACTTTAAAGGGGTCTATCCTAGTCCCAGACTAAAATGCATGTTTGAGGTGTCTTAATTTAAAAGCATCTTGCACTGACACATCTTAACAGACGTCAGTGCTGTTGTTTTGTCTCAAAATGCACACCAGTAATAAATATTTCTAATACATTTACATATAGCCTATATAGTAAAGCTACTTTTAATGGTTAGGGGGTTCGTACACCAAGGCATTTCTTCCTGTGTCCTGCTTATGTCAAAAATGTCAGCAGCTGGCAGTTGAAACGCTCAGCTCACTTTTCGCTCAGCCATCCAATCACAAATACCACAACAACCAACATTGTACAACGACTGAAGTATCATAGCAACCAAAGCGCTTAGCTGAAGAAATGCTGGCAAGCGCCCACAGTTGGCGTCCACCTGCCGTTTTCGGCTGCCATTAAATGCTTTGGTGTACACGCCCCTTTAGATTCAGAGTTTGGCTGAACGCCTAGAATATCTAGTATTAACACGTGCTGTGTCGCCTGCCTATGCTTCTGTCTGAAGAAATCAAATGATTATATTATGTTGAGCATTTCTGCGCATACCTGCAGCTCTTTTGTAACATGCATATTTTTAAACTCCTATGCTCTTATTGTTAACTACTGTATACAGATATACTATTAGATTTTTTTTAACATTGTTGCCTGGAATGTTGGAATAATGCATAGCATTAACACTTTCAGAGAACAAAGTGTGGACTGTGGTCCATCACAACAGCTCAGATGGAGTCAGGGTACGAGGTTCGACGCTACAGAAGCCGTATGTGGCGTGGTTCAATTACAGCGCCTCATCTGATCAGCTGAAAGCTTTAGTGTCTCTGTCAGAACATTGTGAGCAGAGAATCGCCTACCACTGCAGGAGATCCCGGCTCTTTAATCCTTGGGGTGAGTCTTGAATGTTTGGAAGAACTGGGAACTCTGTTAACTAAATCTGTCGTATTTGTTTGGTTTTGGTATCTGCCGATGCAGAATACACATCAATGCCAAATGTGCCAGATTGATTTTGTCAGGTACTTTAGTTAATAACCAAAATGCTTCTTCTTTCTCTTTATTTGTACTGAATGATAAGTTATGATTTAGCATAAATTAGACATGTCAGTTTTGGAGAGATCCTATAATAGAGAGATTTGGGTCTGTCAAAGCTTTATTAGAATAAATGAAGACAGAGCAGTTTTATGATGCACTAAATGGAAAGTTGAACTGGATAATAATGCAGCGCAAAAAGATTGAGCCTTATTAGCATGTCCATGTGAGAAGGATCATTATGTGTCTTCAGGAAGGAAGACAGAGATTTGGCTTTTGAAAAACACTCTGTTTTTTCCGTTTTGGCAGCTTGTGGAGGGAGTCAAGATTAGGTTCCTTGGTTTATGAAAAATTGATGCAGCTCAATTTCCCTGAGGCTGCATATCATGTCAGTCCAGACTATAAACAATGTTTTTATTTTTCACCCATTGTGACATACATTCAAAATGCTTTCTTATCTCTTCAGGGCCAATGGCCCTGTAAGAGCGTAATTAGTTTCATAGCTTTTTATAGCAATATTTATTAAGTCAGTAAAACATTGCCTTGTTCACTGGCTAACATATGCAAAAGATAAGCACTGGTTTGTCTACAAGTAGAAATTTTTTTACTTTTATTAAAGGACAAGTTCAGTATTTTACACTTAAAGCCCTGTTTCAGATTGTTTATGGTGAAATAGAACGGTTTTGACTGAAATTTGGACATATGATGCTGGCCCGAGAATTTTCGGTTGTTTGTTGTATCACCCTCCACCTCTACAATGGCTGCATAGGTCCGCTGGAACATTCCTTCCTGAAATGCATTAAACTTTCGTTTACAAAGACGTGAAACTCACTGAATGGTCAGGGTTGTTCACTGATATTCTCTCACAAAAATCGCTGCAAAAGATGCTTTCCAACAGGTGTTTTAGCATTCATTGTAAACTTGTGGACCTATTTTTCCAAACGCCTCACACCCGTACATTCTTCCGTTGAGAGCTTGAATAATAGACACTCCATCCCAGTTGGTGGCGACAATCCGCCGTTCCCGGCGCAAAGTAATACCGTACCTCACAGCACATATAATAAAAGTCAATGGAGTTGGACAAAATCTAAGATAAAACCTGTTGAAAAGCATCTTTTGCAGCGATTTTTGTGTGAGCATATCAGTAAACACCCCTGACCACTCGGTGAGTTTCACGTCTTTGTAAACGAAAGTTTAATGCATTTCAGGAAGGATTGTTCAAGTGGACCTATGCAGCCATTGTAGAGGTGGGGGTGATACAACAAACACCCGAAAATTCTCGGGCCAGCATCATATGTCCAAATTTCAGTCAAAACCGTTCTATTTCACCATAAACAATCTGAAAACAGGGCTTTAAAGGAATAGTCTACTCATTTTCAATATTAAAATATGTTATTACCTTAACTAAGAATTGTTGATACATCCCTCTATCATCTGTGTGCGTGCACGTAAGCGCTGGAGCGCGCTGCGACGCTTCGATAGCATTTAGCTTAGCCCCATTCATTCAATGCTACCATTTAGAGATAAAGTTAGAAGTGACCAAACACATCAACGTTTTTCCTATTTAAGACGAGTAGTTATACGAGCAAGTTTGGTGGTACAAAATAAAACGTAGCGCTTTTCTAAGTGGATTTAAAAGAGGAACTATATTTTATGGCGTAATAGCACTTTTGGGAGCACTTCGACTCGGCGCAGTAACACCCTCCCTCTCCCATTATGAGAGGGAGAAGGGGAGCGGACTTTTCAGGCGAGTCCAAGTACTCCCAAAAGTGCTATTACACCATTAAATATAGTTCCTCTTTTAAATCCGCTTAGAAAAGCGCTACGTTTTATTTTGTACCACCAAACTTGCTCGTATAACTACTCGTCTTAAATAGGAAAAACGTTGATGTGTTTGGTCACTTCTAACTTTATCTCTAAATGGTACCATTGAATGAATTGGGCTAAGCTAAATGCTATCGAAGCGTCGCAGCGCACTCCAGAGCTTACGTGCACGCACACAGATGATAGAGGGATGTATCAACAATTCTTAGTTAAGGTAATAACATATTTTAATATTGAAAATGAGTAGACTATTCCTTTAAGTGTAAAATACCGAACTTGTCCTTTAAGTTAGACATGTTTCCCACTAGAGCCAAGACAATATTATGCATTATTTTTGTGATATCAAGTTGCCATGTTTTTAGTATTACTATACTTTAAACAAACCTAGAGATTTAACACTTGAAAATGTTTTTGCTTTTGAATGATTGTAGTAGTGAAGTGAATAAATGTGGGCTTGTGCTTCGAAAGAAAATCAAATTTTAATGCACATTTTCCTATTTGACATAGGTTTTCACCTTTTATAGTGTGTCTTTAAATGTGGAGAATGGCAGTGAATTGTCATTGCCTATGACAAAATGAAATTCACAAACAGGAAACAGGTCTTAATAAACAAAAATAAAAGTAAGACCATGTGACCCTGCCTGTAAAATCCATATATTAATTATGATATTAGGAGCATCAAAGTTTAATTTCAATCTTTGATTTCACATTGATTTCAATCTTTGACATGGCCTTACTCAGTCAATATTAAACAAGTATATATTTTAACATAATGTTTTTTTAGTTTGTAAGATATATAATGTTATGTAAAATAATCCCAAAAAGTGACTTTAGCTAGGACAGATTAGGTTACAGATACTGAAATATATAGTAAAAATAATGTCAGCTGTAGTTTTTATTCAAGACTTTTTTCAGTGTTTTGTCTGCCAGGTACTGATTAAAGAATCTCCATATTTTAGTCAAGGTTTCTATTTCCAGTCTGGCTTTTATCCCAGGCTAAAGTCATCATTATTACTCAGATTAAATTCTACTTGGCATTAATACGCAGTTCATACCAGAGATTTATAGAAAGCTATTATTATCACACTTTATTACAAGTGTTTTGATTAAATGCTTTAAATTAAGCTGTCAATTAAAACTCTGAGCTTGAAACCGCAAACATGTCTCACTCTTAAATCAAACATATCACATTTCTAGTAGTTGTCATCTCTAATCAATCAATTTCTTTCATAAAAATATAAATTATTCTGTTATGCAGGTCAGCTTTTAAGGCCTTTTCATTTTTTAACTGAGTGCATTGTGGGTTATGTTTTTACTAAAGTTGATTCGTATGGAGTGTTACATTTGTTTCTCCAAGTTACATTTGTTTCTCCCTTGTTCTTTTTTATTCAAAGAAAGTAAGCTTAAAATATCTTTGAGTTTATATGTCTGGGCATGTCTGGTATAATTTCAGATGGCACCCCTTTGTCCTGGTGGGTTGACCGCAGTGGAGAGAAGAGAACGTACTGGGGTGGATACCAGCCGGGCGTGCAGCAATGCTCCTGTGGTCTGGAGGAGAACTGTGCCGACATGAATTACTTTTGCAACTGTGATGCAGATAGAATGTCATGGTAACAAGGCAAATGCCACTCATTACCTGTTTTCACTCATTCCTTTTGATCTGAGATACATTTCAAGGATTGTAAAAGATTTCAAAATCATCTGTTTTTGATTGCTTAAATTGACTGCAGATGAATCTTAGCCTCGTTCAAAGTTCTGTTGGTATCAGAAAATTGCATGTCACGAACTGCAACTATGACGATCTGATATGCTTCAAAGTATGGCTACAATGTCTGTCTACAATGACGTCCACCCTAAAAGACGTCTCTCTGTGTGCCATGAAATTTACTTAAAGATTTTACTGACATTGTATCAGTAAAGGGTTGTAAATATCATACAGTGTGCATGTAGCATCTATTGTTTGAAACAGTTTGGCATATTTTTGTTTACAGGGAGAATGACACCGGAGTTTTCTCATATAAAGAACACTTGCCGGTTCAGGAGATAGTGGTTGGTGACACTTACAGACTGGGCTCTGAAGCCATGTACGCCGTGGGACCCCTGCAGTGCTCCGGTGACAGTATGTTAACTGATCTGTTCTGCTGCTGTCATATTTGATAGGGAAGGGTGGTTGGAGGAGAATTTAAAAAAAGAGTGAGAGAAGAAACCAGACAGATAATTCTATGTATAAACTGAATATCTAATCTATTCAGACTTTGTAATCAAATACGTGCCGTGTGTCTTTCTTCCTTTATGCCAGAGTTCTTGTGGAACGCCGCATCCTTTTATCAAGAGGCTTCATGTCTGCTCTTCCCTGGCCTCCCGGCAGAACTCTCCCTCGATGTCTCCTTTTACTTCAAAACTGCCTCCCTTTCTGGGGTTTTCCTTGAGAACATGGGCATTCAGGACTTCTTCCGAATAGAGCTGAGCTGTGAGTCACATAGTACTGTGGAAATGTCAGATTAAAGGCACAATATCAGATGTTTGCATTAGAATCACTAGCACTAGTTATTTGGCCCTATTTTAACGATCTAAGCGCATTGTCTAAAGCGCACGGTCTAAACGGGCGTGTCCGATGCGACTTTTGCTAATTTAATGACGGGAAAAATGGTTTGGACAAGGGTTGTTCCTATTCACCTAATGAGTAATGGGTGTGTTTTGGGCCTAACGTGTAATATACCACTGAGAGTCTTATCTCTCATCCCCTTTAAAAGCCAGTTGCGCTGGCGCTATGTCTAATCCCTATTTAGATGATGGACTTTGTAAACTGAAAAACTAAGTAGAGGAAGAAGACCCTTAGTTTAAGAATAATGTTAAAAAATTGTGTTGTTTTCATTTTTATTGAAATTAAAAAAAAAATTATTAAAACCCTAGGCTTTAAAAGCCTCATAGAAGTCCAAATGGCAGGCTTTTAATTACTGTAAATGTATTGATATCCTACATAATCATTGTAATCTCATAAAATAATTTGCAAATATGCAAGAAAAGGTTTGTACTCTAAAAATACTTGTAACAAACAAGAGATTTACAAACGTGCGGAGAGCCGAAGCATTTCAGCACTCGGACAGCGCCATGTTTTTTTTAAAGCATTACTTAAAAATGTTTCTCATCTCACCATATCCACAGGTACAGAGTCATCATATACAATAAATCCATAGGGTAGCATTTAAAAAACATTTAAAAACATATGCATTTGTTTAAAGCAAACCATTTATTTACTTCCCAGGTCTTTACCCCTTCTAACGTCTTATAATCCGTCCTCATTTATGTCTAAAGGGGATCGCACACCGCACACAGCTCAGCGCAGCGCTGCGCCGTTCTAAAAAAAATCGAACACATTGCTTTCTATGAGTATACGCACACCGGCGCTGCCAGGTGGCGCCTGTACGCGCCGCCCAGCTGTGACTCAGGAAGTTATTCAAATCCCTGTCGCGCCACACAGCGCCACTCACATAGTTTAACATTAAATAACATCATATTTGTCCCAAATCATTAAGGATTAACATTGGCTGCTAACGTATATTTTGCATTTTGAAGTAGACGCTATCTGACGAAGCTTGCGCTATTTAATGTGCACTTCCGGTTTACAATACGTCCAAGTTGTCATAGACGCGACGCGGCGCTGAGCTGCGCGGCCGGTGTGCGATCCCCTTAAGAGACTCAATAATAATCTTTTACATTTTAATCCTTTAAATTTTCATATTTAAAAGCGTTTTTGTGCTGCTGCGCATTCATGTATGTGATAAGCAAACCCACATTGTTGTCCCGTTTATAGGCGCACAATACTAATGTGCTCTTTCAATAACAAAAACACTATTGCGCCATTGACTTTAGACTAGGTTTTTGTTGGTCAATGGAGTAGTCTATTTTAGTTGCCTCAAAATAGCAACGCACCAACTATGAGCCCGAACAGACCTCGTTTTCAGACCAGAACGCCCATAGGCGCAAAATTGGGCACAAATGCATTTGCTATTTAAACAACATGGCGCTAAACGTGAAAATTATCATTGCGCCGGGTTGAAACTAGCAAAAGACACTTGTGTCGCACATTGCGCTCCATTGCGCCGGGTGTATGATAGAGCCCATGGTGTTCACTTGATCCCAATATTTTCCAGCAATGTATGAATCAAGAGAAATTTAAACTAAAATGCAATTTAAAACAGTCTAGTGTTGCATCATTGTCGCCTGTCAGTGGCGTCAGGTCTGCATTGTCGTTGTTTTTTTACTTTTACTGCTGTGGGAATCATAGGTGTGTTTGACTTCATGGACTTCTCTGCAGACCACAGACAAAAGTTTTGCTTTTATCCCAAAAATTGCCATTGCATCTAATGGCACAATAATTCAATATGACATAAATAATAATAATGTAGCATGAATAACATAAAATATTAATGCCAGTAATAATTGCCCCAGATTGCAATTGTAACTTTTCTCCAAAAACAGTATAGTTTATATACCATTTATTATTATTATTATTATTATTATTACTTAGTTTTTAGGTTCCTATATTTTTTTTCACCGCATGAGTTTTATCGGTTTTAGGTGTTCTGCTTATTCTAGACTCTTCAGATCATTGAAGCTCTAAAGTCTTTAACCTCCTATCCACCAGCTCCCTCATCCGTGACCTTCTCCTTTGATGTGGGCGACGGGCCAGTAGTGCTGACTGTAAAATCTCCCGTGCCGCTAAATGACAGACAGTGGCACTGGGTTCGAGTCGAACGCAATGTGAAAGATGCATCCTTGCACGTTGACCAACTACCCCTGCAGATCACAGAAATCTCTCCTGATGGTTACCTTCGCCTTCAGCTCGGCAGCCAGATGTTTGTTGGTAAAATAGACATTTTTACTTGTGCACTGCAGAAAAATTTATCTCTGTTCCTTTTAATTCATAATTCATTCTTTTTATCTTTTAAAAGGAGGCACAGCCACAAAACAAAAAGGGTTTCTCGGGTGTATCCGGGCATTTAATATGAACGGATTGAACTTCGACCTTGAGGAGCGTGCCAAAGTGACACCGGGAGTGAGTTCGGGATGCGCTGGTCACTGTAGCACCTCAGCTGGGCTTTGCCACAATCGGGGAAAGTGCATTGAGAAGAGCAGTGGTTATGTTTGTGACTGCACAAACTCCGCCTATGGAGGACCCTCCTGCACTGAAGGTACAGCTCTATAATGTAATTATTAAACAAGGACACAGAAAATTACAAAAAAAAAAAATGGATACAAACACTAAGGCTTACCAGACAGACACTGCATAATAACTAATAATAGCAAATTTAATTTGAAAGGATTCAAATTTTCAACAATAATTGGCCTTGTTTCCAAGTTTGTTGCTAGGCGATGAAGAAAAGCTCCCAGCAGCAGTATAATCTTTGTTTCAGGCATGATGAAACCACCATGTAATGTAAAACATGAATTCATGTCGACTTGGTGACGTATATAAATTTGCATAATATCCCGTAAAAATAATTTTCCCATATGTCAGTGTTCAAATGCCGCCAGTCTTTGAATATCTCGTGTTAGATACTGGTGTTAGATTGGAAAGCTTTGATGTTGCCTGCATGAGTACAGAAGGCACAGACGTCTTGGAGGCGTGTGTGTTGAGTGGGATTTTTGAATCTACAGAATCCTAAACAAAGCGTTGTTTTGTATCCTTCAGTTCATAGAAAACAGATCATGCCACGTCTGCAAAGCAGTATTGATTTAATTTAATGATACAGGGCTACATTTGATTCGTTTTAATCCTCTTGTGGGTGGAATATTTAAGAGCCTTTTGTTATATAGGTTTATATAAATTATGCTTACAGTAAACAGGAAGACAGTATAGGAAGATGTGTGTTTAACTCACTTCGGTTACATAAAGTAGCCTCACTTCAGTTTGATGTGCTGAGCTCACTGAGCTGATCAAAGAAACTGAGGATGAGACAAGAAAGACTGACTGTTCTGTTCTTTATCCTTCTATATCTAATCTGACCTGCCAGTGATGATGCAGGCAGACCAAGATGAAAGAGACAATAACATAACATAATTTATTGTGCATGGTTTATCAGTGTACAAATTATTTCAGTTTCATTTAATTAATTTAATATATATTTATTGTGAGGTTTAAATCCTGGGTTCAAACAGGGTTCCCACAGGTCCTTAAAAGTTTGTGAATCTGGGGGGATTCAAGGCTCTGGGAAGTTTTTGAAAATATACAAACATAGATACAGGTCATTGAAAGTGCTTGAATCTATTTTATGCAAAAAGTTTTCTGAAAAAAAAATCTATATTATTCCCTGTATAGTGTAGGAGAATATCATAAAAATGTTAGACTTTTTAAGCACACGTGCTAAACTGTTCGCTTTAAATGCTTATATCTTCTGTATGTGAATGTTGATTCATACCAAAATGCTTTTTTGCATGTTTGACACATGAAAACGTCTCGGGTTACATATGTAACTGTTGTTCCCTGAGAAGGGAACGAGACGCTGCGTCTCCCTTGCCATACTTCCTGCGTCCCTGTTACGGCAATATTTCAGATGGCGATATACTTCCTGGCTTCTGCGTCACCCTGTCTTTGTCGTTAAGCCTCACCATTGGTTGAATTTGATATACACATTCAGACGCACTTACCCCTGGAGGCGTCCCTAAAGTGTCACTGCAGTGACGCAGCGCAAGTTCCCTCGAAAGGGAGCCATAACAATGTATCTTAAAAGGTAACATGATAACCTTGCTCTTACTTGAAATGTGTCCCCACATTTAGTCCTTGAATTTGAGGGTATTGGACCTGGAAAGTCCTTGAAAGGTCCTTAAATTTGAAGTTAATTAAGGTGTGGGAACCCTATTCAAACATTTGTGGTAATGCAATGGTATGCCAACTGAGCTACAGTAAGAACCCAGGATCCACCGGGTCTCTTTGTGTCCACAGAAGTGTCCATGTCCTTTGAAAGAGGTGCATCGGTCACCTACGCCTTTCAGGAGCCATTCTCCGTCATGCAGAACAGGACGGCCGCTGCGCCGCTCGGGTCCACTCAGTACAGCATGTCCAGAGACACCACAGCACTCAGTTTCCAAACCACCCAGAGTCCTGCCATGCTGCTCACAGTCACTACGCTCAGCCAGCAGTATGTGGCTGTCATCTTAGCAAGAAATGGTAAGAAAAATATGCAATTTCACTTCATCCTCAAAGCTGCTACAGTAGGATGGCATTGCTTTATGAAGAGGTTATATGGTATATAACAGCGCTCAATTAGTTATTCCTATCCCTTATTATCTGCAATAGTGTACTGCAAGATTACATTCAAGGAGATGTAAAGAGAAATTATAGCTCTATGTGTTCTCTCTGTCTAATTAGATAAGGCCACAAGGCCGTTGATAATCTTCAGGTCTGCTCATGTGGTTTTTAAGTGGTGTGGTTTATAGCGTTTTACAGTGGATAAGGTGCTCCTCGGTTTTTCTTGTTTTTTATTTCTTTGTGAGGTAATACATAAACGGAGGAAATAATATAAAGAATAATCAAGCAGAATTCTTTTTTTCAGAAAAAAAACTAATACAGGGTTCCCACGGGTCTTTGAAATCCTTGAAAGTTTGTGAATCTGGGGGAAATAGTTCAAGGCCCTGTGAAGTTGTTGATAATATACATACATAGATACAGGTCATTGAAAGTGCTTGAATCTATTTTATGCAAGAAGTTTTCTGAAAAAAATCCATATTATTCCCTGTGTAGTGTAGGATAATATCACACAAATTCTAGACTTTTTAAGCACACAAGCGAAACTGTTCACTTTAAATGCTTATATCTTCTGTATGCGAATGTTGATTCTTCCTGGCTCCCGAATCACTGTCTTTGTCGTTAAGCCTCACCATTGGTTGAATTTGATATACACATTAAGACACACTTACCTCTGGAGGCATCCCCAAAGTGTCACTGCAGTGACGCAGCGCGAGTTCCCTCGAAAGGGAACTGTAACAATGTATCTTAAAAGGTAACACAATGTAACCTTGCTCTCACTGGAAACATGTCCCCACATTTAGTCCTTCATTTTGATGGTATTGGAGCTGGAAAGTCCTTGAAAGGTCCTTTAATTTGAAATTAACTAAGGTGTGGGAACCCTGTAATATAACTTTTAAGCAATTTGAGGGTGGATAAGCTTTATAGTTTTCAGTTTTTTAAGGAAATGATCCGCAGAAACAACAGAATTAATTGGGATGATCAAACTTCAACATCTGAATGTGTGATTTTTGCCACAGTATTTATATATTAATTCTTAAATATACTTTATATTGTTTTATTTGGGTGGGTTATGAGGAGAATCACTAGAACAGTTTGTTCAGTATTGCACAACTAATTTAACTTCAGATTAGGCTGCATTTACACTGCAAATCTTGATGCCCAATTCTGATTGTTGCCTGTTTTTTGTTTTTTGTTTTTGACGACACACTAACATATTTTTAAAGGGACTCTTATCCAATAACAGCATTTACACTAAACACTATTCAAGGTAGACATGCTGACCTGGAACAGCTTAAGCCACAGATGAAGTAAACTTGTTTTGTTATAGTAGTAATGCTAATATAGTAGTATACAGCTATAATGTGTTGCATATGGCAAAAATTGAAACTAAATAAAATATTGTAAAAGCATACATATTGATTACAAATTTTTACAATGTATCCCACAAAAAACTTAAATGCCTGCTGTAATAGTATAAGTGTCTGCTTTTTGTTTTAAATTCAGTCACATGGTCCTTTAGCGTATATTGAGAGAAAGTGTGAACTGCAATAGCCTTTGGCAGAGAAAGCGAGTCAGGGGGTGTTTAAAAGACAACCACACCACATTTGAACAGTTCTTGAGTCACGCAGATTCTGGACAGTGTGTAGGAGATAAAAATAAATGTGTATTGACATTTTTTATATAGAGCAAAAAGGTTAGAGGCTGCCAAGAATTGAATATTCATGAGTCTTTTGGAGCTTTGTTCGAACAAAGTCTAAATATAAATGCTTTGTTTTGTAGTCTTATGTAACACTTTCATTTGGAGCTCTGGAGTTCATTTGCTGAGCTCTGTGAGAGTGATACGAGATGATTCAGTTATATTGGAACCTACATAAATTCACAGTGACTGGAGTTACACGGTTTTAAATTTTAAACTAAGTACTAAATAGATAATAACATTGATTTTATACAGATTTACGACACGTGCACAACATCATTATTCATTGCTGACTAGAGCTATAAGTAACTTGCTAAATATTGATCTGGTTCACTCAGGGAGTTTACAGATTTGGTACCGACAGCATAAGGAGTTGAGTCCAGATGTGTTCAGCCCCATTCGGAGTAACCTGGCAGATGGACGACTACACAGAGTTCACATCCAGCGGGAGGGAAAGGATGTGTTTGTTCAGGTGTGATATTTAGTTGCATACATTTAAAACACCTCAACAGCCAATTACAACATGTAACAGAAAAAAACAGGATTGAAAACTTGAAATGTATACTATCAGAAAAAAATTGTCCCAAGCAGTCACTGGTGCAGTAACCTTTAAAAAGGCCCTAACAGTGTTGGGGGTAACGCATTAAAAGTAATGTGCATTACGTAATAAATGTAAAGTAACGAGTAAAGTAACGCATTACTTTATAAATGTACACATTAATATTTGAATTAATAGTGCAAGTTACTTTTCAGTTTAATAAATTCAATATATATATATATATATATATATATATATATATATATATATATATATATATATATATATATATATATATATATATATATATATATATATATATATATATATATATATATATATATATTAATATATATATAAATGTACTGAATTAAACTGAACATAGTCACACTGTGCGTGCGCACCCGAGCGGAAATAGTTTGAGTCAGAAACAGAGATGGCAGACCAGAGCTTGACATTTTTGCGATGGAAATATGCAATTTATGAATGCAAAACTTTTCAGTCATAAAAAAACAAAGAAAGAGAAAAAGATGAAGCCTCAGCCAAGTAAGAGAAATTCAGTGGCGGCCAGTGACTTCTTTTTGTGAGGGCCACGATGCGAAGTTCGTAATAACATGTATGTAGCCCGTCATGTGTGTGGTTCGTAATTTCAAAATATGTGTTCTGCGCTTTGAGAGATCGTGTGTGTGCATCACGTGTCTTGCCAAAATAAGTGCCTGCTGCAGACGCGTCTAAAGGGTTTATGAAAAGAAACACTCACGTTTGTCAGATACTCGCATAATCTCATGCGTAATCAGAGTTTAATGTTAAGGGAGTGTCTTGTGTGTATTTTGTAAACGTGAGCGTCTCTTTTATCATAAACGTTTTTGACACAGGCACTTATTTTGACAAAACACGTGATGCACACAGGATCTCTCGACACGCAGGACACATATTTTGGAAAAGGGAACCACACACATGATACTCCGAACACTTATTTTAAATTAGCGCATCCTCGGTTGAGGAGTCACGAGCCACCACTGGAGTCACCATTGTCCCCTTTGGGGACAATAAAGTATAAAGTAAGTAAGTAAGTAAAGTAACACAAAGGTAACGTAAGCATTACTTTCAATGAAAAGTAACTAATGCAATAAGTTACTTTTTTGGGGAGTTACTTAATATTGTAATCAGGGCATGAAATTAACACCCGACCACGCGCCAAATGCGGGTGGATTTTGCAATTGGCGGGTAACACTGTCACTCTACCAGCCACATTGGCGGGTAGCCAATGCGAATCAGTGATGCGCGGGTCATTGTATAAACAACCCACTCCCGACCGTCATTTTCAACTAACCCGCCCGCAATTGTTCAAAATAGTTTTTAAACTCGACCGACTGACCGCGGCCTGAATATCATTAAAATATTTTTGGATGACTCGTAACCGGCATCCGCTCATTTCTTATCAACCTGCGCAAATCGGAGCATCACCGATGCAAATTGAGTGATTCATTGAGAGGATGCGACTGCTGTTTCGAAACGTTCGTGCGATTGGAAAGAAGATGAGGCACTTCTCTGACTACGTTTGGATGTGCGAGTAAGGATTAAACTGTTGGTGAGATGGGAAGAGAATGCAATGCTGACATAGGCTACTGTACAATTGCAGTTGCACAGATGTGTAGTGCTGCTGTGACTGAACTCTTGATGTGTAAACTTCAGAGAGAGTTGCGCTACTATGCCTTATACTGTAGTACATTAACATACAGTTTGCGAATATAGTAATGAAAAACAACGTATGTGCGGCGTTTATGTGCGCAGTTTATGCCCCCTCTGTCTCTGTGTGCGTGCGTGGGTTTAAGGGGACTCAATAGGGCACATCGGAGAGACGCGTTCCTAAAAGCATGCGTACATAAAATCTTTCTGCTCTTGACAGGGCACATATAAACAAAATGATCTCAACAATATTCATTTTCTAATAAAACATTTCTTTATGTCTTAAGTGTATGTATAGAGAGTCAAAAACCAGTCTGTGCTGGTCTTAAAGAGACAGTAACCTCAATTAACCTACTTAAGTCTGTGTCATTAATGTTAATCAAACAACCTAAGACAAAGAGAAAATAACTTCTGTAGCTCTAAAAAAATAATTATATTTAATTCATACAATAAAGACAGTGTTATAATTCACTATTCAGCTAAACAAAAACTGGCTGGTAAAAAGTCTCTGTGGCAGGTGAATTTCTAAATCCACCTGCCACAGTGGCTGGTGGTCAAAAAAGTTAACTTCAGGCCCTGATTGTAATGCATTACTTTTAAAAGTAACTTTCCAAACACTGGGCCCTACTATGTTTAGGTACAGATATGCATACATCTGGTTTCAATATGTGTCATTGAGGTACTAATATGCACTCTTTGGTACTGATGTGTACCTCTGTGGTACTAATATGGACTCTTTATGTACTTTTTGTAAGGGTACCACCCTTGCATTTGCTTTAAAGAATGAGCAATACACAAGTTATGTGATATACTGTACTTAATAGTGTTATAATACATTGCATTTTCATTTATCTATAGCTGGTACTGTAATTAAATAATGATAATATGTGACATTTTTGTGTGCTCTTGCTAAGCTCATATTTGTTAAGCACTCATTTGCTCTTTATTTGTCTCAGGTTGACCATGAAAATAAGAAGTACATTCTATCATATGATGCAGCCTTTAACTCCATGAAGTCGCTGACCCTGGGAAAAGTGACAGGTATTGACTTTATATTATTTGAAAAGAAACTAATTAATCCTTTAGGGAAGAAAATTTGAATAGAATTGAGGGTGTCACGCCACATATTTAAAATTTGAACCCATTATTTTCTATGATGCGATACCCTAGACAGAATGCGATGTTGCGCTTCTTGTCCTGTGTGCAGCAGGTTTCAGAGTGCCAGCAGAATGACAAGTCCTTGTGTCATTGTTCACAAACAAGACAGTCAAAATGCTGAGACATGCTGTCACAGGTGTCAGTATTTGCTGATGTAAACTATGGCTACGGTTTTGATGACAGTGATTGAAAATGAACAAGGCTGCACATTTTCGGTATGGCATATTTCAATTTCAGCAATACAAAGTTATTGGATACTGCATGCGGGTTAATGATTCCAAAAGATTGGACAGGATTCACATTTAACGCTTTTACTGTTGCACTGTCAACAATTACAGTGATACAGAAAAGAAAAAGATGAGACTATTTTACAAAACAATGGGGCGAGAATCAAAATTAGACAGGTAAACATTGGAAACAGAAGAAGTGTACATGCACTACTGTGGGGAATCACAATGTAGTCTTTCTGCACCTGCTGATGTCTCTGACCGGCATGAAATCTTTACAATGCAACAATCTGAGTTTATTATAGTATCATAGTTAGATGTAACTTAGTAACTCATAATTAGATTTAAAAGTGACCTATATATAAGTCTAATAGAAGTGACAGAAAAAAAACTGTAATGTTCCTCAGTGAAATCTACACGGGTAAATAAAATGTTATTGAGCACTTTCCGTACCTGTTTTCTGAATAAATTGTGCCTTGACTTTTCGATGCCTCGACGGGTTTAAAAATTCACCTTTTCTGACATAAGCCCAGGCTGATTCAACAATGAAGGCTGTTTGCAGTTCAAAGCTTTTTATCTTTTATTCAGTAGCTCACAGTGTCTGGCAAATATGATACCCGCATATTAACCATGAATGAGCGGGACTTTGCCTGTGTGTGGAATATCCAGGGATTTGTAAATAGTGTAGCTTCATGGATTTTTGTCTATCTGTAATTGTTATTTATGACTGTAAGTGCTTTCAATATTTATAGCTGTTTTAGATTTGTGAGGAATCTCTGAAATATATACATTTATTACTGTCTCATTCCTTTTTAACAGGAAGTGATGTAATAGATGACGAGGTAACTTATGCTGGAAGCAAAGGTTTCATTGGCTGCTTTTCATCTGTTCAGTATAACCACATTGCTCCACTTAAGGTAGCATTACTGAACCGAGGAAGCTCACTGGTTAGCATACGAGGACGTCTGCTGGAGTCAAACTGTGGTGCATTAGCTGACCTTTCAACTTCTGTATCTCGCTTGGGTAAGTTTGTATACAAGTTACCTAAAAACAAAAAGTTTTTTTTAAATGTATAACATTTTCATGCATTTTGCATTGTTCCTAAATGCGATAACGCTATTTAAAAAAAACTGTATTTTTTTATAATAAATCTTTGAAAATCAAGTTTTGGATTTGAATTTTTAATGTTATTATAACCTAAAGATTCCCATCAAAATGCTTTTCAACGATAAGATTACAAAGATCTTGAGAGAGTTCTTTGCTTTACCCATCATGAAGTCTTTCCTGTGTGCCTCCTGGGTAATAAGAAGCCTTTATAGGCCATCAATTATGACTAAAGCAGCTGATATCAATTAGTACTGATAGGGGACAGGGTTTCTTTCTCAATACTGACAGATATCAGGTCATCTCCTGGCTTTTTTTGCCATTTTGTACCTTGTTCTCTTCATGCGTCAATACTTATTACCTGTGTCAATTCACTTTATTTATTATGACCCAACTTGTATACTTAAATGTTCTGATTTCTTTGTATGATTTCAATATTGATGGCTACATCTGGTGGATGTAACAGGCGATGACAATGATGGTGGATGGCGGGTGACAAAGGATTATGGGAAATGTAGTCCGGAAATTGAGGGCATAATTGACATTTAGCCACATAAATAAATAATTAACATAATTAAATAAAAAAAAATAATGTATACAATAAGAATAATATATAAAAATATATATAATATGTTCATAGAATGGCACCACAAATATGAAAAAATGATTGGACATTTATAAAGTAAAGAAAAAAATAAAGTCATCATTTATTTACACATTCTGAATTAAAGTAAAATTATTTTATTACACATCTGTTCCTTGCATACACTATCAGAGTAAATACTGTATCTCTTTACATGTAAAACAAACACAACATCAGTGATGCGATTTTGTGCGATGAATCATTCTCTATCCTCTATAGATCATGGTGAGAAGGTTGGCAAAGACAATGAGCATCATGGAGACAACAGCCAACCTGATTCAGCTGTGATCGGAGGTTTGTTTTACCACCTTAAACTGCATTAGTGTTTCATTTGTAACGGTCAGTGAAGTATGAAATGAGCTCTCACTATATCTCACATATTGTTTATGTTCATCTATTCTTTCTAATCTCTCTATTTCAGAAAGGTGCCATGACTTTGTATTAGTAATTTGTTGTGTGCAGTAAATTATGGTAATAAAATCTTTATTGGAACTGTCACAAAAAATGGTTCACAGTTAGTTTACAACATCAATTTTCCGTAAGAGGAGGAAGTGAATGTGGAAAGTTATGTAAAACTATTAACTCGCTGCTCCCAATTTCTTTTTAGGTTCATCTAGTAATCATTATTACTGTAAATGTACTAAATAGACATCATTTGCTTTTTAAAGATCCTTAGCCAGGGAACATATGACTTGAATGCGTAAGACCTTGAACGCGTTGTAAAGTCACTTTGAATAAGAATATCTACCAAAGTCAGAGCCAGTGAAATCACTACAGCCTGTGCAAGCAGTTATAACAGAAGGGTGCTTTCCTCTTATGTTATGGATCATTAAACAATAGGGCCTAGTATGCTTGTTGTGATGTGATCCACAAAGGAGAACTGCTCTTCTAAGATAACACGCCGCTGGAGGCATCAACTGTATGGACAGAGATTCGATGGGTGAGGTTCAGGATGGAATGAAGAGGAGCTGCATCTTGTCAAGATTGAGCTTGCGGTTATAAATGGACATCCAGAAATTGCAGAGGCAGAAAGAAGGAATTAGATGTAGAGTTGAGTCACATCATCACAGTGATAAGAAAAGCTATGTGATCTGTTTGATGTGATCATAGGCTACGTTTACATGTGGGCGGCTATTTTCATAAACGGACATTTCAACCTCTCCGGTTTCAAAAATAATATCATGCACACATGTCAGTTTTCAGAAAAGTGTTCATTTACACATACCCGTGCATATATGCCGTCAAGAGAAGCTCAAGCCCACGTAAGCCAATCACCGGTGCTGGTTTTGACGCGGACTGGTTGTTTGTGTTGGAGGGAGGAGTTGTTGCAGTAGGTGTTCAATGACGTCAAAGTACCACAAGAGCGATTCAAAATTAGACCTCTACATGTGATTTCTCAACTGGCTCTCGCGGTACATTGACATCATCCGCCTGCCGGTTCTTGCAGCGCACACGCGTAAAATTGCTGACCTCCGAGCACTCCTCTCTGCTCCTCCATATAATGGAGCAGCAGTATTTGCAAATACAAACACACTAAACGAGTTTGCACATGTGATCATGGAAGCGTTCAGAGTAGCAGGCACATGTAAACATAGGTCACACTTTTGACGTAGGTGCGAGTTCTGCCGCATACTGTGACGTTGGCCCGCCTAAACATCCGTTTGTCTCAGTTTACATGCAGGCGTGCAAACGAAGGTTATCAAAATATCCACTTTGGCAGAACTTTTTAGAAAGAATCGATTTCAAAGGCAAAATCTAAGTTTACGTGTAAACGAAGGGCGCAAACGAAGATAAATGTCTCCGTTTTTCAAAGTAGCCATGTACGTGTGAACGTAGCCATAGTACAGTCTATTTGTTTAAGTGCAAGGGAAAGACAGTTAACATCCCCAATAATCAATATCCTATTTCTGCCAGCCTGAAGATCATTACAGAGATGCAAACTTCTCATCTTTCAGAGATAATTTACTTTATTGAGATCAAATAGGTCACCTCAGATGAGAAAATATTTTTGGGATGAGGGTGGATAGGGCATCAGGCTGAAGAAGAACTTGAACATAGACAGTGATCATGCAAGGGTTAATGAAGGACTGTGTTTGACCGTTGTGCTCATGTCAGTGCCTGCAAAAGCTGACATGGCAATTTCTGTTTTCTAAAGCACATCTTGAGACCTTTGAGGTTTTGAATCATTCCATTGCGCATTTGTAGATGCAAAGACTCGTTTTATGTGAATTGCCCTAAGAGAGACTGCTGAATGTGCGCACGTTTTAGTTTCAGTTTTATACGTTTGACTTAGTGGCGAATGATACATGCACAGTGACAGGACCACGGATGTCTTTTCCGTGTCACTCCCACGGATTTCTAGTGTCATTTTATGTATTGTTTTCTCCTATTTTCAGATCATTGTCGCTTGGGGTTAGGGTTAGATTTGGGGTTTGCGTTAGGATGTACTTTTATGTTAGGATGTAATTTTATGTATTGGTTTCTACTGATTTTTCTTACGCTTTTAAAACTATTCTCGCCTGGTGTTGGGGTTAGAGTTGGGTTTTGGTTAGGATGTCTAAAAATGTAACAGAAAGTGAATCTAACCCTAACCCCAAGCGACAATGGTAAGAAAATAGGAAAAAACTATGAGAAAACAATACATAAAATGACATAAGGAATCTGTGCGAGTGACAAAGAAAAAACATCTGTGGTCCCGTCACTGAAAAAATAAATTAATTCTATAACATGGATTTTCGTGAGATCAGGTTGTCTTGTGGTGATACTGCTGAAATATAACATGGCTGGAAAAAGTCAGATTCAAGAACCAACGAACTTTTGTACAAAAGGTGATATCAGATAATGATAATAATTGTTAATTAGGCTATGTTATACATTATTATAATAATAATTCAATTATTATTATTATTATTATTATTATTATTATTATTATTATTATTTTTAATGATAAAAATGAACTAAAAAAGGGACAAACTAAAAACAACACAAATTCACAAAAATGTTCAAAGAGCATGACTGAAATTTAGAAGGTTGCAGAGCAATTTAAAATCATAAGTGTAGGAATGCATGACAGTAAAAAAAAAGAGGAAAGGGAGCCCTCTTTCGATCAAGAAGGCAGAACGGTGCACACATTTCGGTGAGTGCTTGGAGGTGTTTTTTCATACAAGGTTAGCTTTTGAGTGGGAGATGCGACCAGGCGTGGGTGTTGGAGACTGAATTGTGGATGATGGCCACTTTACTTTCATAAAGGGTCATGAAGTCCTCAGCAGGATTCATAGGAAGAGGATGGAAAAGGATATTTGGAGAATAAATACGGGGATTAAAAAAATAGTTGTCGCAAAAGTAAAAACTGTATCATCATTCATCCCACCTCATATTGTTCTAAAGCCCATATGTCATTTCTGTTCCTTTGTGTGATTTTTATTTTTTATTCCGGCCACTCTTTTTCATATAATGAAAGTTAATGATGTCTGGGGCTGTCAAGCTCTAAAATGACCAAAAAAACACTGTTAAATTAAAATAAATGTGGTTCATATGAGGTAGCATTGTTCGAGGGCTAAAATAGCAAATGAGTGAAATGGACCACTTATATTATACCTTAATAGAGCACTTTTGTACATTTGGAGCTTGACAGCCCCAGTCTCCATTCACTTTTATTATACAGAATAGAGTTTATCTTTACTGTTCTGCTGAATAAAGGCATATGGGTTTAAAAAATTAGGAAAAACGATAACACACAACTTTCATTTTTACTGTACTTTTAAAAGTTTTACTTTTAAATACGCTTAACCTGAAAGTACTTTCTGATTCACAGGTGTAGTTACGGCTGTGGTCTTCAGTACTTTCTGTGTGCTGGCAGTGATGAGCCGTTTCCTATACCAGCATCGACAGGCTCAAAGAACAGCACGCCTCCAGGAGAAAGAGCACCAACGTAGCCTTGAAGCCGCTTACAGGGCAGAGTTTCACCTCCACCACCCTATAAGAGACAGCATGCAGGAATATTACATCTGACGGACACTTCTTGTAGTTTTCAGTTCAGATATCAGTTCCACCTGTATCTCCTTCAGCAAAGCCCTTTTAAATTCGGGAAGGATCGTTTGTCGGAGGTTTCCTCGCTTTGGGAGCATCAGAATCCTCTGATCTATGTAAGTAGTAGCTTGTAGTTCTCACAGTGCTTGCCCCAAGTGTTGGATTAACTAAAGTTACAGTACTGTAGGTCATTTTTGGGATGTGAGTGGTATGTTAGAAGGTGTTTTATTATAATTTCATAAAATGTCTTTTGGGTAGAAGTTGAAATGGAGGGTAACAGACTTAATGGGCTTTAGTGCATGTTAATTCATCATGTTTACTCCAGGATAGAGATCTGTCATCCAGCAACATGTTTTTAAAGCATGGGAACATTTCTAGGGACACCTACAAGGTGACAACATTGTAGCAGGCAAGCTTCCAACCCCAGTCCTGGAATGCTAAACAAATTATATAATTCGTCAGGTTGACAGTACAGTGGCCTGTAAAAATCTGGCTCATAGTTTTCTGATACTAATTGTAAAGAATAAAAAATGTAGGACCATTTAAAACAAAGAGTTTTTTTAAATGCAAAGTACATCTCATTTTATTTTTACAAAGAGAAGCTGCTATCAGAAGCTAAACTTATTTAGTAAAGTGATTCGAAATGATATAAAGTTAAACTTGATGCTTAATGATGTAACAATACCCATATGTGTTATGATGTGAAATATCTGCCATATTTATAATGAACAAATCCTGAGTCGTTCTTAAATCTATAAACAAACATTTAATGTTTTGTCCCAAATGAACATTGTTCATTGATAGATATAACATCTCAAAGGCATGCAAGTCATGAAAAACGATAGTAAAATTAAATGTTAAGGTATTCTAGTTAACTGAACAAACTTACAATCGAATCAGAGCTGTGATTACACTGACAGGATAATAATGCATTATATCAATGTAGTATCACAGCTTCACCCGCCCCTCCACCCAAAACAATCTGCCCCTGTTTATCCCTGGTATTAATGTGATTAAATCGATCCAATCCAAGTGTACGGGGCTTTAAATGGTGTCCTAAGTGTTTTGTGATCCGATCACTGAAACATTTGGAGGAATTGTTTTTGTGATTAGCATTAATGCCTCTTGAAGCCATTCACCTGTCAGTCATGTCATCCAATGCTGCAACAAAAAAATGTCACCTTTACTGGTTGCATGCGGATTTATAAGCAAATAACTTAAATAACCCTGTCAGTGAGATTTTTGCTCTTTGTAAGTAAACTTAGATAAAGTCTTATCAGAAGAGATTCATTTTATACACATTACCATAGGGATCTGTCTCAGCTAACCACCCAAAATAGATAATGATACCAGGTATAAACAGACGTCTATTGTCACAGAATCTCCACCATCAGTTCACAATGTCTAGAAGACACACTTTTAACAGAGAAAATCATGTACAGGTGACAAGAATACCTTTACTTGACGTTGCAATGATCTAGATAACAGAGTCTTAACAGACTACTCAGTAGATTTTAATTGTGGCAATAAGTCTTTTACATTTTGCCAATACAAGATCAGTATTAACTCAGAAGATTTTGTCATGTTCATACGTAATTTTCAAAACATTTCTATAAAAGCCACAAGTCTAAATTAACACAACCAAGGAAATACACGAGAGGCTCTACATAAGTGGATTTATTTATTTGTTTATTTATTGGTATTGTTTTTTCCAATAATCCTTGACTTTAACTGGCACAAAGATATTTGTTTCTTCTAGCACTGGACTGACAGATCTTTCTTTTTCTCTTTGGAAACTGAAGTGTCCTTTGATATATTTATCTCTCAAACTATTTTGTACCTTTATTGATATCAATTATTTTAGGGGCTGTTTTGTATGAATGTAAATGTACAGCTATATTGTAAATACATGTTTAATAAAAAGACACTTTTTTCATTGTTGTGCCATGTATTTATGTAACCACAAAACTTTATGTATCGATTCAGTTGGCTTCAAGCTGCTGCCAATGGATTTCTAACTTTAAACACTCCACTTTTTTGAAAATAATTTTTTTTAAAAATTTTTAGCATAACTCATTGAATCTGATAAGACCATTAGCATCACGCTCAAAAATAACCAAAGAGTTTCTATATGTTTATGTACAAAGACCGACTAAAAATTAAAAGTTGCAATTTTCTAGGCCAAAAGTAGTCCCCTTCAGAGATGCGCGAGTTGATTCGAAATAAGCAGGTGCCTGTGGACACCCGCTGTTACGCGCGGTTGCGAGTCATCCAAAAAATATTTTTAATGATGTTCGGGTCGGGGTCAGTCAGGTTTTTTGAAAAAAAAGATGCCAATTAACTATTTTAACCTGATAAGGAACACTGTGCCGTAGACGGTACACCCCCTCCCTTGCACGTGAGGCTACATTACGTCATTGTAACTTTGAAGCATTAAATCTTCAAAATATACGGTCATGCGGCACATCGTTGGAAAGCTCAGACTTTCGGGATTCCATTAAGCGCACACACAAAGCATTATATGATTTTTAGCAGTCATAAAACTGTAATCTAGTTGTTAGTTACCTGAACCGGGCTTCCCTTTATCAGCTTCGGTGACATTGTCCAAAACAAATTGTTCATAAATGCCCAAAAGTCCACGGAAATGGAATATCCAAGCCTTTTAATGCAAAACGATTTGTTCATCTTACAATCTTGCCATTTCTGAACGAATTACGATATAAATAGTTTAAACAATTAGTTCACTAACGGACATTCGTTCGAATCTCACTTTTCATTCACAATTTATAATGAATATATTTGGATGTCACGTTTATTGTGCAACGTCTGAGGAACAAATACGCCCCCTTGTGGAATTTCAGCCATTCCATAAGAGGCTACACAATTACTACTTTTTTAAAAATGCGGGCCAGGGAGGGGGTCGGGTACAATTTATATATATATTTTTTTTACGGTCTGAGTTGCGGGGGGGGGGGGGGGTATTTGAAAACGTTGGTCGGGTGCGGGTTGTTTATACATTGACCTGTGCATCACTGGTCCCCTTGGTATCTTTCAATAGCAGGGGACTATTTTCGGTCACTGTGTAATATCATTGCGCCTGCTGCAGCCATGTTACAGCAGCAAAGTCCTTGATTATTATGCCAGAATGAGAGTATAGTTCCTAGTCATATCGTCCTAGAAATCACAACTTTTAATTTTCCGTCTGTCTTAGTACACTGTGTATCTACAGAAGAGTCAAGTTTTAAATAGGAAAAATATTGAAACTCTTTGGTTATTTTTTAGCGTGATGCTAATGGTCTAATCAGATTCAATGGATTGTGCTAAGCTATGCTAAAAGTGTTAACGCCAGACCCGAAGATCGGCTGAATGGATTCCAGAACAGTAAAAATCAAATGTTTAACTCTAGGGGAGCTGGAAAATGAGCATATTTTCAAAAAAGTGGAGTTTTTCTTCACAGGAACACAGTGCTAACTTTAGTATTAATCTTACAGTATACTGTAAGAGTGTCATGTTTTAAAGCCCCATCAAAAGGTGGTTGTGATCTTTTATCATGTTCAGACTATAAGAAACTTAATGGATTTGAGTTGGATAGCCAGAAAATCTATTTTTTCTTTGCCTAGGATGTTGTTATGATGTGGCTGCCTTTTATTGTAAGATTAGGCTATGTGATAGTATGAAGAATTGACAACCACTAGAACTTAAATATTTCTCTTGCACACTTGCACACAAGACATGCACACTTAAAGTCCCAATGAAATCAAACCTGACAATCCTTATTTTTTATGTAATATTACTAGGGCTGTCAAAATAAACATGTTAAGAACATGTTAACGCAAAGTCATTTTAACCGCACTCGTTTTATTAACGCGCGATTAACGCAACACGCAATTTCTGTTTGACCCACAGCTGGATGAATTGAGACGCAGCAAGTGACCCGCGCTGTCTAGATGAGTCGGAGCTTTTCATAAAATTAAGAACATTAAGCTATCGTCTAGCGAATCTAATACTCTAAATGTTCATTAAACATCTAAAATGCACGTGCAGTTTTCTTTATCTGCATGTTTTTTGTGAGGTGCACCGTCCCAAATCCATATAAAGCAAAGATGCGTCTTCTTTCACTTTTTAGTTTCGTTTTTAAAGCATTCAGAAATAATAGAAAATAGACTGCAGGACTTTCTTGATGTTAAAATAATTATTAAGAGAGATAAAGTTCGGGATCTGATTGATGTTAAAAGATTTATTAAGAGTGACAAGGCTCAAAAGCGATGTCTGACGCAGACCCTGAGTGTGCGGTGACCCTGATATATATAGACATCTAACACAAAACTACAGTTTTAAAATATCAGTTTTGACAAGATTTCACGCAGGTAGCACCTATAATCTGTTATAGTGAATGTTTGATTAACTGTTAAGGAAAAGTATCTGTTGTGTCATTATATTAAACCCTTGCATTATCCTACAGTATTTTAAAGAGGTCTGTCTCAATGTCAAAATTAAACAATAAAAGAAAAACATTGATATTGTTTTTGCTCTGCGTTAACAGGTATAGTTCTGTCATGCTTTGTCAGATTTTTAATAGAGAATGTTAAAATATAATTTGCTCATCGCAACTCAATTTGCCAGCACAGGTCACAAATGATGCAGCAGCAAACAGAAATGGAGAAAGAACAAGGTCTTCTAAAGGCAAAAACATTTATAAAACTATGGCTGATGGTTCTGTTGAAAATGTAAACAGGCTGTTGTAGACATACATTTGCATATAGCATATATATTATCCAAATCCATGCTGATTAGAGCATTAAAAACTTGAAAACATTTAGGTAAATTACATTTAGGTAAATTTAGAACAGATAAATATGTGCGATTAATTTGCGATTAATCGCGAGTTAACTCATGAAATCATGCGATTAATCGCGATTAAATATTTTAATCTATTGACAGCCCTAAATATTACATAATATTTTTAAAAGTGTTGCGCATCATGCTTTCTAAATCCAGGTGAGAATGTGTGTGATTTGTTTACATTTACATTTAACCATTTTGCAGACACTTATATACAAAGCGACTTACAAATGAGGAACAGTTTACAGTATGGTTGGCACATTTAAATCAATGGCATAATATAATCCTGGATGTATCAGGAAAAGCAGGGCATTTGCAAGATCGGGCATACAGTGTGGACACAACCAAACGGCAATAATCATGATGCAACCATGGCTATTTGTTTTAATCTGCAGTCCATTCTGCCTTGCCTCCAGCGTTGTCAACATTTTTTTCTTCTCTTGGCTAATCCGACCAGCCGCCGGAGTGACGGTTCGCTATCCTATGCGGTTCTTGTTAATCACTGTGCTTTGCAATTCAGCATTTCTTCAAATTGTCACTGCAGTGATTATGATAAACACTGTTGTAATTCCACCTTTTTGGTTTCATACGGTAACCAGAGTTTTGATTTACCAAGGGTTTACCGGCAACTTCTCATGCAACGCTTGGATCAGCATTTTCTACCACGTGTCAATTGTTCCACAACATCGTGCCATCTTAGTCTGGATTAAGAGGCATATTACAGGCGTAATATATGTTGGCTTTACTTCTACTCAGGTACTACTTATTTTTTCTCTGACTTTGGGAACAATAACATTTTTGATGGATACAGATGCTACATCGATTAATTCAACCATAAATACGCTAAACACATCCTCATTACATCAACCTAAAGAATTGAAGTTCTTTCAGTTGTCAAATTTATTGTATGTGTTATATTGCACATGTCCACTTATCACATTATCAGTATCTTGGGGCAAAACTTTTGTTTATCTTCGTGGACATATGAAACAAATGGGACAGAATGAATCTTTTTCTCAATCCCAACAGAAGAGCCAGATGAGAGTCACGGTAATAGGCATGATACAGGCGGCCGTGTTTCTACCCAGCAGCCTATGGACTGTAGTAGCTGCTTTTCTCTACGTATTTAACCTTTTTGATGTAGTTGATCCCAGTAGATATATCACAATATCATTCTGCGCTGTATCCAACTTGGGCAATCTACTGTGTTTTGGATTCTCTCAGTCTGTGTTTCGAGTTAGGATTGTAAGTTTGTTGAGAAAACTTAAGAGGAATAAAGAGGACTCATAAATGCTCATGATGAGGCTACGGAAGTGCGTCTTTTTAGGATTATTGTCATGTATTAGACTGTAAATGAATATGAAATGATCATTGAGTGTATTTAATATAAAGCGTGTGCATTCGTTTTTAGCAGGAATATTTGTTAATTCATATATTTCTCTTTATTGCGTGTTGGTGGTTCATTCTGCCAGTATAAATTTGCAGCTCTTGTATTTGCATATGCACAATTTCTTTATGGCACATTTACAGCGTAGCAACATTGCAGCCATTGAATACAATCTCACCAATATATTTGATGGAAATCTATAGTCAAATCCATGCATGCACTTCAAAAGGGAGAGGTCTTGAATATTTGCATTTACTAAACCTGATTTATCCTGTATTGCTTTGGTGTCACAAAATCTAAACAAAAAAAACTTTTAAAGACGCAAGCAAAGTTTATGTACACTGTTGCTTTGTTTGTTTTCTGCAGTTGCATTTGATGACACTAGTGGCACAGAATATTATACATTTTAAAAATAAAATGATGTGTGAATGTCCTAAGAATATAAATGTGATTAGCAATGTCAACATACAAAATTATATATTAGGTTTGAACTCCAAGCTAATGTTACTTTTGATGTGAAACTCTTAAGAAAGCCATTTAACATAGATTCATTGCACTTGGCTGGGCACATTGTTTTCTTTCTTGATGGTTGACTGCTTCAGATTCATGAATTCTTATTTCATTTGTTAAGATGCTTTTGTTATTTAATTTAGCAATTAAAAGTCAAATGCATTTAAATTGCAGTGCTTTCTTTTTTATTTTATTTTTCTGCACTAAGAAGGAATGATTTGTCCCATTTTCTGAACAAATTGTCTTAATAACAACAACAAAACATTTAGGATTTTTAGTAAAAACAATTATGAAGGGAAGGCTAATGGAGACACCATTGTTTAAACCCCATTATTTAATAAGTACTATAGATTGAAAGACAATTTGGGTTTTTTACTTCATTAATGGTCTAAACTCTACCATGAAAACAATATAATTGTTACCTTTAGTACTGACAATTAATCAATCATTTTAGTATTCAAATATATCTTAAGAGGAGCAAATGGTGACTTGTGAGAGAACACTGGGATATATAAAGAGGGTATGCATGTGACGTCCTTCGGCGAAAGTGACTGTGGTTACGCCAACTGAGTAGCAAAAATTCTAAGCGACAGCATTAGCATAGCGTGAAAACACGTCTAAAATGGAAAAAGCAGTTGTGTGATCGACTGTGCTAACAGATTCAACAAAAATTTGGAGCGGTATTTTTTCAGACTGTAAAAAACACTCAAAATAGAAGTAAATCAGTAGTCAGCAGTGGCGGCTCGTGACTGCACTTCCGAGGATGCGCTGATTCATAATAAATGTTCGGATTGTCACGTGTGGTTCCCTTTTCCAAAATATGTGTCATGGGTGTGGAGAGATCCTGTGTGCATCACGTGTTTTGTCAAAATAAGTGCCTGCTGGAGACGCATCAAAACCGTTTATGATAAAAGAGATGCTCGCGTTCCCTAAATACACGCAAGACACTCACTAAACAGTAAACTCTGATTACGCATGAGATTGTGCGAATATCTGGCACACGCGAGCATCTCCTTTCAAGTTCAAGGCAGCAGGCACTTATTTTGGCATGACACGTGGTGCACACACGGTCTCTCAAAGCGCAGAACACATATTTTGAAATGACGAACCACACACATGACAAGCTACATACATGTTGTGACGAACTTCGCATCGTGAGTTTAAAAAAAAAGAAGTCACCAGCCCCCACTGTAAAATTTTGGTATAAAAAATCCTACAAAAAAATAAACCAATGAATACTCTTATTCTGTGTAATTTCAAAGTTTTGTTAGTGAGCCTTCATTAAAAAACATCCATTATGATAAGCCTTGTGTTCTAGGTGGGATGGTTCAATAGTGTTAGGCAAGACAAACATATATCTCAGGAAAAGCAATGGCTGGCCATATGTCAATGTCCACAGACTACTGGTTGTTTGGCAAGTTGTTAGGGTCACTGTTAAGGCCAACTTAATTCAATTTAAGCTGATAATAGTCAGTTTTACTGGCGTTTTCGCAGCAGCCGCTATGAAAACCAGCCATTTTGTTTAATTTTTTGCCACTCAATAGGGAGAGCTCTGGCGTGGTCACATGGAAAAGGGACTTTGCTTCATACCCTCTCTACACAAAGAAATCAAGGTTGATTAAACACACCTAGGAGACAATCAAGAACGTGGACCAATGGAACAAAAGAACTACACAGAACTACAAAATATGGGTGACAATACAGAATTTCAAAATAAGTGACATGGACTGGAAAAACACAAGACAGGACTGTTACATTATCAACGTCTGATTTCAATATTAAATTCACATGGACTTCAATCTTTCACATGACCTTAGTTAATATTAAAGATATCAATATTTTCACGGGGTGTTTCTTTACATGTAGGATGATTTTATGTAATCACAAAAAAGTACTTTTTTTCTCAGGCAGGGTCACATGTGGTGCCAAGAAAATGTATTCATATAAGAGTAAAGTTAATAGTCTCTAATCACACTAATTGTATAATTGCTTTTGCAATTGCAATGTTGCTGATCAGATGTTAGAAAAAGAGTGAAAATACTGAAGGATTACAATATTGAAAGATTATGGACAGAAGACAATATTACAAAAGTAAAGTAACAAAAAAAGGTTGGCAATGATTGTTAACCATCTGTAATCTAGATCTTCTCAGGAGGAGCAGGAGTGCAGATTATGCCTTAAGTTCTAAACTTTGATACACACTAATAGAAATTAGACCTTTTTAACCATCGCACCATGACCTTTAAAATTACACCAAACCACTGATCTATATAAATGACTGCGCATAGAACGCTTAACGTAACAGCGTGAGGTGAAGCTAGCGCAGAGTTCGAGCCGCCATCTTGGTATACCCAACAGGCAGAGGGCGTCATTGACTTCCATTCAAAATCATGTTTTAAATTCACCCGCTTTACAGCGTATCAGTCACGCAAGATTATTTTTAGGATATGTGTATATGTATATGTGATTTCAGAATGAGTAATTTGTCATTAATACTAAATATGCTGCGGTCTGTCTGCTGTTCTGATACTGTAATGAAGATGAATGTATAACTGATTAAAAACGAAAATGTACAACTTTCAGTAAATAACTATTTACATGGTAAGGACGTTTGTGTTGTAATAATGTACAGGGTAACTTCAAATATAAAAACGAAGACTTGTAAAGTAATTTTTTATCATTAAAATCTGATAACGTCCATTGATTTAAATAGAACGTTTGGGTATACCAACATGGCGGCGCGGTGGCTTCACAGTTGTGACGTCATGCGCAATCCAGTCATTTATATAGATCAGTGCACCAAACATGAAGATAACCGTAGTACAGTAGCATCACAACATACAATGTATATTGGTATTTAAATGGTATTTGAGAGAGGAAGATAGAGAGGTTGATTTAATTGCTTTATGGGTTTCTCCATAAACAAACTCAATGCTGATCTTTTAAACACCTGTCTTACAACTGGTAGTGTACATATATGCAAAATGTTGCATCTCACTGTGTTGAAGAGGACTTACCTGACTTACCAAACCTGATATAAAACAGCTGAAGAGCACATTTGGCTTTTATCATTATCTGTCCTTTGGGACCAATAATGCAGTGCAGCCAAGCCCTTCACAATAAAACTGTCAGGGATCACAATGATTAGTTTTCTCTCTCTCTCCCTCTCTCCTGAAGAATATCTTTATCTAATTTAACACGAGTCTGTAGGCACTAAGGAGTGACACCACAGAAGGTAATTAACTTTGCATGTAGATCACCGGGAAGTGCAGAATGTTTGTCAGTTATCTGCTGTTGATAAAGTGGGCTAAACCTTTGCCAGATCAGCAGTGTTTGGATTAGATGAATACCTGTACAGCAGAAGAGCATGATATATCACAGAGACCATCGTTTTTAGGTATTCACCATTTAGGGTTCCTCAGATTTCACAATAGAGAACCTTTAGGTAACGTTTTGGGTCTTGAAGAAACTTAGAAATGTCATTCTTGCGAGAATGACCGTCAGCAGTTCTATGGGTAACATTTATTAAAGCAATAAGCCCCGCGAAGCAGTGGGTTACCAGTGCATTTTTAACAGCTAAGAGGCGTTGTTGACACGTCCTGAAGCGGAGTGCCTAAAACCCCCTTAGCTATTATAAAATGCACTGTAACACCACTGCTTCGCGGGGATTATTGCTTTTATAAAACAGTTACTTCATATGCATAGCAGGATTACATAAAATAAAACACAAATAAGTTTTAATTATATTAGTATATTACTCTTCCGCCACACAAAGTAGTTTCTCAGACTCAAGTGTAGCTGCAACAGAGCGCAGTTCTCAAGCAACACAGACGGAGCAAAGACACAATGAAAATATTATGCATTATTTTCTAATATTTCAAAGGACTGGAGTCAATTATTCCTCTTATACCACGGTTACCACAAGTACTCTGGTAGTTATTTTAAGACATTTGACCAGTGGCGGCTTGTGACTCCTCATCCGAGGGGCGCTAAATCAAAATAAGTGTTCGGAGTATCATGTGTGGCACTGGTTTCCTTTTCCAAAATATGTGTCCTGCGTGTTGAGAGATGTGTGCATCTCGTGTTTTGTCAAAATAAGTGCCTGATGCACACGCGTCAAAACCATTTAAGATATAAGAGACGCTCACGTTCACAAAATACACGCAAGACACTCCCTTAACAGTAAACTCTGATTACGCATGAGATTATGCGAGTATCTGGCAAAGCGAGCGTCTCTTTTATCATAAACCCTTTAGACGCAGGACACGTGATGCACACACAATCTCTTAAAGCTCAGAACACATATTTTGACAGGTTATATACATGTTGTGAAGAACTTTGAATCGAGCACCCTTAAAAAAGAAGTCACCGGCCGCCACTGCATTTGACAGGTCAGTTGTGCGATTTACAGAAAAGTAATCAACACCCATGGAACATTTCTTAACCAATCAGAATAAAGCATTCAACAGGCCTGTGGTATAACATAAAGGAAAGACTTTATTAAACTTAGAATAAATATTAAACCTCTTTAAATACATATAAACATGCTTACTGTACTGTAGATATTCTGCAAGTGTGGTATCAGAAGAATCCCATATGGTGCTACCTTTCATGTTCACAGTATAGATTTTAGCAAACAGAACGTCTCGGTTACGGATGTAACCCTCGTTCCCTGAAGGAGGGAACGGAGACGTCACGTCGTGACCGACGAATTGGGAGCTCGCTTAGAGAGACCAATCTGCTTCGAATACTACTAAAACGCCAATGAACTTGGCATTGAGATATTTGCATAATGCTGGCGCCGCCCCGCCAGGTGCGTATATAAGGCGCACGTGCAAATAGGGAAATCAGCTTCTGTTCGCTGAGAAAGCCGGAAGGTGACCGGCCTAAACAGCAGGTGGCAGCACCTGTGGCGACGGGACGTGACGTCTCCGTTCCCTCCTTCAGGGAACGAGGGTTACATCCGTAACCGAGACGTTCCCTTTCAGTCGGTCACTACGACGTCACGTCGTGACCGACGAATTGGGAAACCCTACTAAAACGCCACTAGGGGCTGACCTCTTCCAGTGTCTGCTTAAAGCCCTCCGGTTCCACTTAAGGATAGGAGAATTAGGTTTCAAGGCAGAAGGCCGGGCACTAGATGTTCCTTTAACCCCACAGTAGTGCCAGCAACTGGGAAGCGCCCTATCTGAGCGGTATAGGGACGCTGCGGAAGCCACCGCCCCGTTAAGGGCTAATGGTGGACGAAAGTCAACCGTAGTTGAGGTATAAATGACAGCCGTGGCTGTGTAAGCAAAGCAGTGCTCTGCTAAGGGAAACGTGGGCTGGTAGGATTAACCCCACGGAATAATACTCACAAAGGAACCTGTTGGGACACAATGTGGGGCCCTGGCCAAACACGTAGGTTCGTAAGAATACAACTAGTGAAAGGCTGACAGCCAATGCTCCGCAACAAAGGCTGTCAAGGCAGTGGAGAGAGCAAATCAAACCATTACGCATTTTTGCTCTGTTCGCCTTCCATACGGAAACCTCCATTTGGAGCCTCAGTCGGCGGCTGCACGCCGCCTGGCGCGTCTGCTCTCCGTGTCCTCCCTGGTGAGGACAGAACACGAGAGGATACAGGCTCGATACGAACATTGTAGAATCTAATGAACGTATTAGGTGTCGCCCAACCAGCAGCTCTACAAATGTCTGTTAGCGAGGAACCACGAGCTAATGCCCAAGATGAGGCAACACTCCGAGTGGAGTGCGCTCTCAAATTAAAGGGGCAAGGAATGCCCTGCAAATTGTAAGCCAGGGCGATAGTATCAACTATCCAATGAGACATCCTCTGCTTAGTGACAGCTTTCCCTTTCTGCTGGCCACCATAACAAACAAAGAGCTGGTCTGAGGTCCTGAAGCTTTGCGTGCGGTCCACGTAGAATCGCAGTGCGCGTACGGGGCACAACAAAGCCTCGGTTGGGTTTGCCTGCTCCAAAGGCAATGCTTGCAAGCTCACCACTTGATCTCTGAAGGGAGTAGTGGGAACTTTGGGCACGTAGCCTGGTCTGGGTCTCAAGGTCACGCTCGAGACAGAAGGACCAAACTGAAGGCACGAATCGTCAACAGAGAATGCATGTAAATCCCCTATTCTCTTCACCGAGGCCAATGCTAGTAGGGTCAGAGCCTTCATGGATAGAAGCTTCAGACTCGCAGACTGCAAAGGCTCGAACGGAGGACTCTGTAGCGCTTTCAGCACCATGGACAGGTCCCAGGGAGGAATAGAAGGAGGGCGCGAGGGGTTTAGCCTGCGAGCGCCTCTCAGGAATCTAACAACCAAATCATGCTGGCCCACTGATCTGCCATTAATAAGTGAGTGATGCGCAGATATAGCGGCGATATCAACTTTAATAGTGGACGGTGACAGCCTACCATCTAACCTATGTTGAAGATATAAAAGCACAATGTTAATAGGGCATTCTCTGGGGTCCTCGCGTTGCGAAGAGCACCAGGTGACGAAAAGGTTCCATTTTAACGCGTAAGCCCGTCTCGTAGACGGAGCTCGTGCCGCGTCAATAGTGTTAGATACCGCTTGGGGTAAATCACTTAAACCTTGCGCGCGCTCAACGACCAAACGTGGAGATCCCACAGGTCGGGGCGCGGGTGCCATAATGTGCCCCCTCCCTGAGAAAGAAGGTCCTTCCTCAGGGGAATCCGCCAGGGAGGGGCTGTCGCGAGGAGCATTAGTTCCGGAAACCAATTCCTGGTCGTCCAATATGGGGCGATCATTAAAAGGCTCTCCTCGTCCTGCCTGAATTTGCACAGTATCTTTGCTATTAAAATCACTGTGGGGAACGCATATTTTCGCAGGCCCCGCGGCCAGCTGTGTGCCAACGCATCCACGCCGAGGCTGCCCTCGGTTAGTGAATAAAACAGGCGACAATGGGTATTGTTCGGTGACGCAAATAGGTCTATCTGCGCTCGACCGAATTTCCTCCAAATCAGCTGGACCGTCTGGGGGTGGAGTCGCCATTCGCCGGGGCGCGCTGCTCGGGAAAGCGCGTCTGCCGCTGTATTGAGCGAGCCCGGTATGTAAATGGCACGAAGGGACCTCAGATGCTTCTGACTCCAAAGGAGGAGATGACGAGCGAGATGCGACAGGTGACGAGAGCGCAAACCGCCTTGACGGTTGATATACGCTACGGTCGCAGTGTTGTCTGAGCGCACTAGTACATCCTTCCCTCGCAGCTCCTGAGCGAAGCGTACGAGTCCCAGATATACTGCCCATAACTCGCGGCAATTGATATGCCAATGCAACTGGGGTGCTGTCCACACCCCCGAAGCCGTGAGCTCGTCGTACGTGGCTCCCCAGCCCGTGTCGGAGGCATCTGTATGCACAACAGCATGCCGGGAGACCTGTCTCATGGACACGCCGGCCCTGAGAAACGCGGGGTCTGACCACGGGGGGAATGTTAGGCGACACGCAGGTGTAATGGTTACACGATGGATGCCAGCGCGCCACGCTCTCCTCGGGACTCGATCGTGAAGCCAACGCTGAAGCGGTCTCATATGGAGCAGCCCGAGCGGTGTCACGGCCGCTGCTGCTGCCATACGCCCCAGGAGTCTCTGAAATTGTTTCAGAGGGACCGCATTCTTCCCTCGGAATGAACCGAGGCAAGTCAGAATTGATTGGACGCGCTCTTCTGTTAAACGCGCCGATAAATCGATCGAGTCCAGTTCCATACCGAGAAAAGAGATCCTCTGCGTGGGGCAGAGTTTGCTCTTTTCCCAGTTGACCCGAAGACCCAAACGGGCGAGATGTTGAAGTGTTAGATCTCTGTGTTCGCACAGCGTCCGCCGAGAATGCGCTATTATAAGCCAATCGTCGAGGTAAGCCAGAATGCGAACACCGCTCTCTCTGAGGGGCTTTAACGCCGCCTCTACCACTTTCGTGAACACACGGGGAGAGAGAGACAGCCCCAACGGTAGTACTTTGTATTGATATGCCCGCCCTTCGAACGCAAACCGGAGAAACGGTCGGTGACGAGGGAGAATGGACACATGAAAGTACGCGTCTTTCAGGTCTATCGCTGCAAACCAATCTTGGGGGCGTATTGCACTGAAAATTTGTTTCGGTGTAATCATCCTGAAAGACCTCTTCTGAAGAGATTTGTTCAGGACACGCAAATCCAAAATCGGTCGTAACCCGCCGCCTTTCTTGGGTACTATGAAATACGGGCTGTAAAAACCCGATCTCATCTCGGTAAGAGGGATCGGCTCGATCGCGTCCTTCGCCAGCAGGACTTCGACCTCTGCACGCAGTACATGTGCAACGGACGCTTTCACCGTGGTGAAACGTATGCCCGCAAATTTGGGAGTGTGCCGATTGAATTGAATTTCGTAACCGAGGCGGATCGTGCGTAAAACCCAACGAGACGGACTGGGAAGCTGAAGCCAAGCCCCCAGGGACCGTACGATAGGAATTAACGGCACTACCGGTGTACCCGCGGCGGGGCAGCGAAGCGGGACAGGCGGGACTGCCGGTGCGTCTGCCGTGACAGCATAAGCATCTACAGTATGTGTGTGTGTGACACTGACCTGAGCCCGCTGAGGTAAACGGTCGTCCGGTCTCCTCAGCTGAGGACGCAGACTCCGAAGGGGTTGCTGGTGGTCCGGTCTCCGAAGGGGAGAGCTCGAACTCCTCAGAACACCCACTGGCGACAGAGGAGAGGGAGGAAGAGCATCTGACTGCCCGCTCACATCTCTCTCGATCCTCTGGAGACCTGGAGAAGGAATAGGAATGCACTCTTTTTGTGGTTTTGTGGGTGCCGGCTGAGAAGCCGGCGGAACAGAAACAAAACGAAACAAAAGATTTTCCACCCGGCCCTCTACCGGTGGAAGGAGCGGTGCCGTCACCGTCTCCCGTAGAGTGATCCCATCCAACTCCAGGTCGCCCGTCTCAGGGCCGCTTCGATTTCCGTTTGCCACGGGAAGCGGGTGGTGCGGGCGGGGCGGGCTGCCGACGGCTGTTCCCTCTCCGTGGTCTAGAAGACGTTCTAGCGGGGGGGGCGGAGGCAGCCGCCGGAGGGCGCCCTCGGCGAGGAGCAGACGGGGCCGCCGGCGCTGGGGGGCGAGATGCAGGTCGCTTGCGCCGGGGCATGATCTGAGCGATCGCTTCCGTCTGCTTCTGGGCGGCGGAGAACTGCTGGGCAAACGACTCCACCGACTCGCCGAACAGGCCTGCCTGGGACACGGGCGCATCCAAGAACTTGTTCTTCTCTGCATCCGACATGTCGGCCAGACAGAGCCACAGATGGCGTTCCTGGACCACCATCGTGGACATCGCACGACCGATCGCCTGTGCCGTGACCTTCGTAGCACGGAGGGCCAGATCCGTAGCGGCCCGGAGCTCCGAAAGCACAGGCGAGTCGTGTCCTCCCTCGTGCAGATCTCTCAAGGCCTTGGCCTGGTGGACCTGCAGCAACGCCATAGCGTGCAGGGCTGAAGCCGCCTCTCCACATGCATGATAGGCAGCCCCCGTTAGACCGGAAGACTGTCTGCAAGCACGGGAGGGGAGGGCTGGGCGATCCTTCCAGGTGGAAGCGGTGGCCGGACACAATTGCATCACAACCGCACGCTCCACGGGGGGGATTCCCGTATAGCCCTTAGCGGCTCCATCGGTGAGGGAGGTGAGGGGGGAGGGCTGAAACGGCCGTAAACGGGTAGAATACGGCGACCTCCAGGTCCTGGTCAGCTCCTCGTGCACCTCGGGGAAGAAAGGTACCGGCGGAGAGGGTTGTGAAACCCGGGCAGCTCCAAAGAACCAATCATCCAGGCGGGACGGTTCGGGCTGTGGGGGGTGAACCCACTCCAACCCGACGGTCTCCGCCGCTCGAGAGAGCACGGCCACCATCTCTGGATCGAAATCCGGCGTCACGACCCGTCCGGAAGGGGGGAGGACATCCAGATCCTCAGAGGTAGAGGGCCCACCCTCGGATGCTGCGGTCTCCGTGGACCCGGAGGGAGGCACGACAGATCCAACAGACATCGTAGAACACGACTCTGAAGTTTCCATCGGCGCATCAACCGGCTGTGGATGAGGAGGCTGAGAGGCAGAGGACGAATCCCCTGCCCGGTTCAGCACAGTGATGCGGAGATCATCCTTTGAGAGCTTCACAGCCGCACCGTGGCGGCGATCAGAGCTCGTCGGACGTGGGTTGCGTTTTTCCCGGAGGAAAGACAACCGTCTCCGCAAATCCACAAGGGACATGTTCTCGCAGTGAGAACACTTACCCCCAGCGAACGCTGCCTCAGCGTGCTCGATGCCCAAGCACGAAAGACAACGCTCGTGACCGTCCTTCGGACCCATATACTTCCCGCATCCAAGATCGCACGGACGAAAAGCCATCCTGAAAAGGACGCTAATGTCCGGATATACGAGAGAGTGGCTGCCTTTAACAAGGCACAAAGCTCTCTCGTATCACTCTTTTAGGGAAATTCACTCAGATGCTCAGTTGATGATGCGCACAGGGAAGGCAACGCACACACTAAACTCAAACAAACAAAAAAGATGCAGAGCCTGTGGAATACTGCGAGGCGTCCGCTGTGGTACTGCCAGTCCAACCAACTTCCGCAATCGATCCCAACAGAGTGAAGTAGCTTCTCAGTAGCAGATACTGCCGGCTTTCGAAGCGATAAAAAGCTGATTTCCCTATTTGCACGTGCGCCTTATATACGCACCTGGCGGGGCGGCGCCAGCATTATGCAAATATCTCAATGCCAAGTTCATTGGCGTTTTAGTAGTATTCGAAGCAGATTGGTCTCTCTAAGCGAGCTCCCAATTCGTCGGTCACGACGTGACGTCGTAGTGACCGACTGAAAGGGAACTGTAATACTAAAAAACTAAATAGAAATGTACACCCAAAAGATTAAATCCGCCCATGTGCACTGATCAGAACATCCACATGGCTAAAGAAATGAATTAGTTAGGAGTGATTTGCAGAAATGTCTGAGTTGGATGATGTATATGCTATCATTTGTTCCGCTACCTGGAAAGAAAAATGGTAAGAATAAATTGATTTCCGCTCATATTAGAAAACTCTTATTGCCAAAAATGGTAAAGAAGTGAAGAGTATTTTTCATCTACTTGCAAAAGCAAAACCAAGCGTTCAATATGAAGCAAAACCCCAATTATTTTGTTTGCTCCAGATATGCAATTTAGATGGATCTGCAAGACTCTATAGCAAAATTATAACAATAATTAATGAAAAAGTCCTAATTGGTCTGTGGGTGGTTGAAAAGTGATCTGCTTTAATTGTTTGTTAATAGACAAATATATCAGCATTGTCTCAAAAAGTATTAGTTTACACTTGGGTGGTTTTCATTTAAATAATCAGCAAGTTTTAATCTCTGTTACACTTGCTTTTCGCAAAATGTGGCTCATGTTATCTTAAGGAATGGAAGAGAGTCTTTAAAGGGGACAGAAAATGAAAAAAGTTTTTACCTTGTCTTAGTTAAATAATGGTAGTCTAGCCGCATTCACGAACATACGAAAAGTGCTACACATTCTGAACATCTCTGTTTCATAGCAATTCCTCCTTTAGAAATGTCCACCAAAAAATGGTCCAATCTGAACAATGGATACATATTACGTAAAATGCATCTCACTTCCCCCCACTCTCATTCAATTCCCTCACCTTCAAAATAATTTGGATACATCCGGCCTCTCGCCTCCAACGGGAAGTAAATTGCAGCTGTGTTTGCAATATTCAAGGGGAAATGGCGAGTCGCATTCCGAGGTGTGCTCTTCTATCTGTAAACGTTTGGTCTGTCCGTGTTTTGAAGACGGCGAAGTTTACATTCTTTTGAGTGGCAGCCAATCAGCATCAAGGTCTTGCATTTCATAATGAGGTTGCCAGTTAAGCCTGAAGGGACACTAAATAGGTGCAAAACCACGCGTTTAAAATCTCCCACCCTATAGCTTTCTGAGAGAGGTTTTTAGGAAGCATCTAAGGCATTACAGACCCAACCAAAATTTAGTTGTCTCATCACAGAACAAGGATAAATACCCCTTTCAATCATTCTATGTCACCTTTAATGATTACCATTTGTTTGGTGAGCATGGAAATTAATACAAAAAACAAAGACTTTGAGGGATTTTAATAGCTGTCCTCTCAGGAATTCCCCTTAGACCTCTGTGCAAGCATGTGATGAGTCTATGAGTGACAGTCAATCAGTCTCTTATCTGGGATGGCACACATAGTGTCAAGGCTTTGATATGACCACCTCTTTCCGGTTTTATCAAGCGTGACACTCAAGCTGAAGCCCTAATGTCACTCAGTTTCCATGTAGAATGAAGTTGTCACTTTGTGTCACGGGAACAAAAGAGGACCAAAGGCAAATTAGCAGGTGAGTCTTTTGCTTTAATAAACACAGTTCGAGCCGTACAGGTAGTGGCACTTGGTGAACAAGAAAATAAAACTAAACACAGGCAAAGCCACTCAGGTAATGAAACTTAGGAGGTCACAGTCCTTTAAAAGGTAAAGCAAAACTTGTCCGCGTGGCTGTGTAACCAGGGGTAGGCAGACAGACTTGGCCGACACCGCGGCGTTCAAAGGCAGGCTGTGACCGGCTGCGGCAGCAGCGACGGGCTCGAGAGAGAGAGAGGAGAAATACTGGAGCGCCTGAGTTGCCAAGGCTCTTTCCACACACCTCCTCAGCAGAGTAACTGTACAGAGAGCAGACTGGGTAACACACAGGAGAAACTGCTTATCACAGATATTTTACAAAGACTCGACTCGACTGGACAGGACAGGAGCACGGCTCCGTATCTAACACAGAGTGAGACACAACACAACGTGACCATCAAATAATAATCCAACAGAGGAAGGGAGAAAAAAGGGAACTATATATAGGGAGGTAAATCACAAGATGAGGAGCAGGTGAGAAAATGAGGAACACCTGGGGGAAGCGCTAATAGGTTAACTAGCGAGTAAATGAGAAAAGGTAAAATAGAGAAAGAACCCAAAGACGTAACAGTACCCCCCCTCTCAAAGTGCGCCACCTGGCGCACTAGAGGAGGACTGACGAGAACGATAGAAATTATCAATGAGCGAGCGGTCCAGGACGTCCCGGGCAGGAATCCAGCATCTCTCCTCCGGACCGTAACCTTCCCAATCTACCAGAAACTGACGACCCCGACCACGGGGGCGAACATCAAGGAGTTTACGGACACGATAGACAGGGGAACCCTCTACGTGAATGTGGGTGGTAACGGGGCGAGGGGGGGGGCGAATGACGGGCTTGAGACATGAGACATGAAATACCGGATGAACGCGACGAAGGTTAGAGGGCAACCGGAGCTTAACAGAAACCGGGCTAAGAATCTGAACGATACGAAATGGTCCAATAAACTTGGGGGCGAGCTTGCGCGAGGGGAATTGGAGAGGGAGATTGAGGGTAGAAAGCCAGACCCTTTGTCCGCACATATAACGCGGACTTTTAATGCGATGCCTCTTGGCAGCTCGACGGGTAGCGGACCGAGACTTACAAAGGGCGGACCTCACCGCTCTCCAGGTGCGTTTACAGCGTTCGATAAAAGCCTTGACGGAGGGCGCCTTAGATTCAGAATTGGAGGCGGGAAACAGCGGTGGTTGGTACCCAAGACAGCTCTGAAAGGGCGATAAACCGGTGGCAGAAGAAGGGGCGGAGTTATAAGCGTATTCTGCCCACGGGAGCTGTTCGGACCAAGAAGCGGGGTTGCGAAAAGCGAGACTGCGTAAGATGCGCCCTATAGTCTGATTAGCGCGTTCAGCCTGTCCATTGGTTTGCGGATGGAAACCAGAGGAAAGGCTGACAGAAGCCCCGATGAGGCGACAAAATTCCTTCCAAAACAGGGAGGAGAATTGTGGACCCCTATCAGACACGACATTTTCGGGGAGACCGTGGATCTTAAAAATGTGGTCAACGAATATCTGCGCAGTCTCCTTAGCGGAGGGAAGCTTAGGGAGCGGGATGAAACGGGCGGTCTTAGAGAAGCGGTCGATAACGGTGAGAATTACGGTCTTGCCCCCGGACAACGGGAGGCCAGTGATAAAGTCAAGCGCTATCTGAGCCCATGGTCGCGACGGAATAGGTAAAGGTCTAAGGAGGCCAGCGGGGGGCCGGTTGCTAGACTTAGTCTGGGCGCAAACAGAGCAAGACGCGATAAAGCGGCGGACGTCACGTTCTCGAGTGGGCCACCAAAATCTCTGGGAGATCGAGGCAATAGTACCTCTGACTCCAGGATGTGCAAATATCTTGGAGGCATGCCCCCACTGGAGAACGGCACGTCGAGCGGTAGGTGGGACAAAAAGTAAGCCCTTGGGGCAGAGACGCGGTGTGATAGTGTTGGAAAGAGCACGTTTAACCAGACGTTCGATTCCCCAGACCGCCGCTCCCACCACCATCTGCGGCGAAACTATGCCTTCCACGGTGGGAACAGAATCAGGGGGAGCGAACTGACGAGAGAGGGCATCAGGCTTTATGTTTTTTGAACCGGGTCGAAAGGAAATAGTGAAACTAAAACGCGTAAAAAAGAGAGACCACCGGGCTTGACGATCATTGAGCCTTTTAGCCGAACGGATGTACTCGAGATTACGGTGGTCTGTCCAGACCACGAACGGCAATAACGACCCCTCGAGCCAGTGACGCCACTCCCCAAGCGCGAGGCGTATGGCCAGGAGTTCGCGATCCCCCACGTCATAGTTACGCTCGGCCGGCGAAAGCCGGTGGGAGAAAAAAGCGCAAGGGTGTATCCTCCCGTCAGCGGGCGAGCGCTGGGAGAGGATAGCCCCGACACCCACCTCGGAGGCATCCACCTCAACGATAAATTCTCTAGAGACGTCGGGATAAATAAGAATGGGGGCTGATGAGAAAAGAGACTTAAGGTGATCAAAAGCCGTCTGGGCAGCGTCACTCCAACTAAAGCGGGTCTTAATAGACGTAAGCGCAGTCAGGGGGGCTGCCACCTGACTGAAATTCCGAATAAACCGACGGTAAAAATTGGCAAACCCTAAGAACCGCTGAAGCGAGACGCGAGAGTCCGGAGCGGGCCAATCGGTGACGGCACTAACCTTAGAGGGATCCATACTAATGCCCTGGGGGGAAATCACGGAGCCCAGAAAAGTCGTAGTGCGCGCATGAAACGTACATTTCTCAGCCTTAACAAATAACTTATTCTCGAGGAGACGTTGTAAGACCTGGCGAACGTGCTGCACATGCACCTGGAGAGAGGGGGAAAAATTAGAATGTCATCAATGTAAACAAACACGAAAATATTCAACATGTCTCTGAGAACGTCATTGACCAAGGCTTGAAACACGGAGGGGGCGTTGACGAGCCCGAAGGGGAGGACCCGGTATTCAAAATGACCAAGGGGGGTATTAAAAGCCGTCTTCCATTCGTCCCCCTCCCTGATGCGCACCAAGTGATACGCGTTACGTAGGTCCAGTTTTGTGAAGAACTGCGCCCCCTGCAAGATCTCAAAGGCCGACGACATTAGGGGTAGAGGATAACGATTCTTAATGGTAATGCTATTAAGACCTCTGTAATCAATGCAGGGGCGCAACGAACCGTCCTTCTTCTTCACAAAAAAGAACCCCGCACCAGCAGGAGAGGAGGAAGGGACAATAGTACCGGCCTCTAAAGATTCAGAGAGATATTTCTCAAGAGCCTTACGCTCGGGACCCGAAAGGGAATAAAGGCTTCCCCGGGGGGGCGTGGTGCCCGGGAGGAGCTCGATGCAACAATCGTAAGGACGGTGCGGAGGAAGAGAGGCAGCCCGGGAACGACTGAAAACCGCTCGCAGATCGGCATACTCCTCAGGAACCCCTGATAAATCACCCGGTTCCTCCTGAAACACAGAAACAGAAGAAACAGGAGACACAGCAGAGACTAAACACTTCACATGACATGACAGACCCCAAGACAGAATGGAACTTTTTAACCAGTTAATCTGAGGGTTATGTTCAACCAGCCAAGGATGGCCCAAAACAATAGGGGTAATAGGGGAGTGAAAAACTAAAAAAGAAATAGTCTCTCGGTGGTTGCCAGATACGATGAGACTCACAGGTGCAGTGACACGACCAACCTTAGCTAGTATCCGCCCATCCAAGGCAAATACAGTTGTGGGTTCCTGAAGGTTCACCAGCGGAATGCCGTGCCGTAAAGCCCATGCCTCATCCACGAAGCTACCCTCGGAGCCAGAGTCAATGAGGGCCAGACAAGAAGCCGAGGAACTCGGCCAGCGGAGGGAGACCGGTAAGGTAGTCCGAGAGAGAGGAGGAGGGGGAAAAGAGGCGGCGCTCACCCGTATCCCTCTCTCTACCGGTGAGCCCTGGCTTTTAAAGGGCAGGAGGAGGCAAAGTGATCATCCGAGCCGCAGTAGAGGCAAAGCCGGTTGGAGATGCGGCGATGGCGTTCGGCAGCAGAAAGGCGAATCCCGCCTAGTTGCATCGGCTCAGTGTCGGGGACGGCTGAGGAAGAGGAACCGGCAGCCGGGGAAGAGAGGAGTGACGTCTCCACATGACGCGTCTTCCGGCGCAGCTCGAAACGTCTCTCAACACGTAGCGCTAGGTCGATGAGGGGGTCGAGACGGGATGGAACCTCACGAGCCAGTACCTCATCCCTGATATCAGCATTTAGACCTTCAATGAAGCGAGCCACCAGCGCCGGCTCATTCCATCCACAGGAGGTTGATAAAGTGCGGAACTCCACGGAAAAATCCGCCACCGAGCGCCTGCCCTGGCGGAGGCTGGACAACAGGCGAGAAGCCTCAGGCCCATGGACAGACCGGTCAAAAACCCGCAACATCTCCTCCTTAAACAGGACATACTGAGCCAGACAACCGGCATCGGTGTTCCAAGCAGCCGTTCCCCACTCTCGAGCCCGTCCCTTGAGAAGAGAGATGACGTAGGCGATCCGGGAACGATCTCTAGCATAGGTGGCAGGCTGAAACGAAAAAACAACCTCACATTGCGTCAAAAATGATAAACATTCAGTCTGCTCACCAGAGTAGCACGGGGGATTATTCACACGCGGCTCCGGAGCCTCCGGGAGTCTCGGGGGAGAGGGCTCTATGCGGAGAAGGTGAAGCTGCTGGGAGAGATCGGTTACTTGGGCAGCGAGAGAATCAACGGCATGACGGGTAGCAGCGAGTTCCTCGTCATGTCTGCCCAGCATAGCACCTTGCAGCTCAATGGCAGCCTGAAAAGGATTATCCTCCGCGGGATTCATGTGGTCTGGTTGGATTATTCTGTCACGGGAACAAAAGAGGACCAAAGGCAAATTAGCAGGTGAGTCTTTTGCTTTAATAAACACAGTTCGAGCCGTACAGGTAGTGGCACTTGGTGAACAAGAAAATAAAACTAAACACAGGCAAAGCCACTCAGGTAATGAAACTTAGGAGGTCACAGTCCTTTAAAAGGTAAAGCAAAACTTGTCCGCGTGGCTGTGTAACCAGGGGTAGGCAGACAGACTTGGCCGACACCGCGGCGTTCAAAGGCAGGCTGTGACCGGCTGCGGCAGCAGCGACGGGCTCGAGAGAGAGAGAGGAGAAATACTGGAGCGCCTGAGTTGCCAAGGCTCTTTCCACACACCTCCTCAGCAGAGTAACTGTACAGAGAGCAGACTGGGTAACACACAGGAGAAACTGCTTATCACAGATATTTTACAAAGACTCGACTCGACGGGACAGGACAGGAGCACGGCTCCGTATCTAACACAGAGTGAGACACAACACAACGTGACCATCAAATAATAATCCAACAGAGGAAGGGAGAAAAAAGGGAACTATATATAGGGAGGTAAATCACAAGATGAGGAGCAGGTGAGAAAATGAGGAACACCTGGGGGAAGCGCTAATAGGTTAACTAGCGAGTAAATGAGAAAAGGTAAAATAGAGAAAGAACCCAAAGACGTAACACTTTGGCACTGAAGTGACATCACATGCAGAATACAAATGAAGTTGTAACGGTCTTTCAAACACACAAAAGTGCTTTTTATATATTACAAATGAAGAGCTCAGATGCAAAACCCTGTGAGTCTGACATGTTTTCTTTTATGTTATTGTAAATTCTTTATCAAACTCTGAATGGATTCTGACAACTGGCCTGGGGCAAGGATTAAGCAGATTTGAAGTGAAAGTATTTGTTAAACCAACGCTATCTCACAAGAATTCCTACCTATTTTACGAGTTGGCTTATTTGTTTTCATTCGTACGACCACATTCGTAAGTTTTGGTACGATTTGCCTTGACCCCTGTAATGTTGAGGTTAGGTGCGGGGTTAGGGGTTCGGTGAATTGATACAAATTAGCCAACTCATAAAATATGTACGATATCTCATAAGATCCGACTGATTGAACGCGTAACAAATGCCGAGAGCATGGTTAGTATGATTTTCAGATTTTTGATGAAGGCGGCATTTAGCGGCTTTTGCATCTGAGCTTCTTATTTGTAAATCAAGGGTCCTTCTTAACACTGGCCAATCCTGTGGTATTTAGTTATCTAAACTCTTCATACTTTACCCTGACCATTTGTAAACCCTGGGTTAACGTTCTTATTTGCATACCCATGCTAATTTGCATGTCTATGAGGTCAAAAACGCTCACGAATATAGCTATCAACTGTCACAAGAAATATGTACAAAAGCAAATAATGTGGATATGGACTGGTGTCTGATGTGACAAAATTGTCAAACAACACCCTGGTCTGGAGCAGGGCTTTAAAACCCAGGGAAGTGTCCGGAAAAAAAACATTGCATGATTATTGTACTGCTAGCAGAAGGGTTTACGTCAACTGATTATTGACCGGAAGTGTATAAGCAAATTACACATCTGCATAAAAACAGGTGTGCAAATTAAGATCTAAATAAATGATCTCTAGGACGGGATTTTCCGTAAATCTAATTTTCTTTCCAGCAAACACTCACCATGTGTTTTGTCCTCCATATAGTGTAATTTAAATATGCTTTCACTTTCCACTGCAAACCATTTCAGACCAGCCACCAGGGAACCTCTAATGGCAGTCTATTACATGAAGGAATGCTTATATGGAAATTTGCTGACCCATATAATCAGACAACACATTTAATGCAAAGTACGCCCCAGTAGTCAGCACTCCTTAAAGAGCCTTCCGTCAGCACAAAATGAAATAAAAAATCCAAATAGATAAGGGTCAATTGTTTTTACCATGACCTGGCACCTAAGAGACCATAAGATGTGCATGTGTTAAATGTCCTCTGTGTGCAAATGTGTTTGGGTGAGAGCTGCTTAATGACCATTATAAGTATTAAAAAAGGATATTGTAGCATTCATTATGACCATGAGTCTCATGTTATGGCTTATGAGAGGATTTCTCATTTTTAAATGGGCAAATACTTCAAATGACATTTTAATAAAACCCAGCTGAAGAATCAAGTGGCAGATCTTCAAATTATCGTTTGCCTTTGGATCCAATAGTGGGAATTTACCATTGTTTTGATCTGGAGTACAACATAAATAAATTGAAGAAATGAATCAAATCAAACTGCAGTGTTTAAAGTAAACTGCCACAAAAATGTTGAATTTTCTTTATGATGTCATTTATCAAAGAAATTCTTCTGTGTTTTCAAATGTTTTCTCTTATCTCTACTGCATGAGAGACAGCCTAATTACTGTTTGTTTAAGTCAAAACATAACATTCTCACAGATGCAGAATAAATATTAATATTTCATAATAAGGTTTTAGTCACTTAGTCATATTTTGTTCTCATTTTCTTTAGCCTAAAGCATGCGATTCACAAATTATATTATGCACTACATGGCTAAAGAATGTAAATAAAGTCAGTGTAGTGTAGCCAATGCTGTGGCCTTCATGTTAATAAAACAGCCTTTAAATATTTATCACTCTCAGACCTTTGAAATATTCAAATTAATCTTACAGGTTTGACAGGCACAATTATGCAATGAAATGACAGCCCTGAAAACACAAGACTCTCAGTAGTTAAACTGTACCCAAAGTTGCCAAGGCCATGTACCAGGAGACAATTATTTAAAAATGTAAAGGTTGTGCCAGTGGTTCTCAAACTGGGGGGAGGGGTTATGACATTTTATAAAATACATTTATTAGTTATCAAAACTCAGAAAAATATAACTACCATCCAACAGCAGGTCAACGTGATTTTACCAAGTAAAATGTGATCCTGTATCAACATTTTAGTTGATCCTGGATCAACGTTTTACCCCAACTTACCCATAACTCAAACCCTTACCATTTTAAACCCTCAAATTAGTGTGAAATTTTAGTGTGAAACCCAATCCTAAACCTAAATCTAACGTACACCCTAATCCTAATCCTGCAATCTTTTTGCTTAATAAAAATATTGATCCAGGATCACATCCTACTTAGTGAAATCACGTTCACCCCGATGGTCCCACATTGTATAATTTAATATGTTTTGTTTAATTTAAATTATACGTTATAAGAATTTTCTTTGGGTGGTGCCACACACTTGAGCAGGGCGCATGCCGAAATGTTTGAGAACCACTTGGTTATGCACTTTTTTACCACTCAAGTGTAAACCCTGTCTGACTAAGATAATCTTTGATATTCCTGCAAGGCCAGTGAATGGTAAATGTGGTTTACAGTTAATATGTTAAAACTAGACTTCAAAAGTTAAAGAGCACCTATTTCATTTCTAAAAAATAACGTTATTTTGTTTTTAATACAATGTGTTCATGTGGTTTATGGTTCAAAAACACATTATTTTTTAAAAAACATACATTTTTGTACCTCCAGATTTTCTTTTCGTCCCGAAACAAACAGATTTTGTTCAAAACTTTTTTCTGATTGGCCAGCTAATTGTGATTGGTCTGAATACACTTGATGTCAGCAGGAAATGTGACGCTCTGTTGTAGCCATTTTGTTATTTTTGACCTTAATATGCATAATCACGCTATTATTGAATGGTTTTGAATGTGTGTGCCTGTTTACTCTTATTTTTACAGTAATATGGAATACATGTGCAACTGGGAAAGGCCTAGTGAGTTTTTTATTTTAGTTAGGAAACAGGCAACACAAATTTTGGGTCAGGTGACGGAGGTTGAACATTTTTTGACCACTTTTCTCACTTATGTAACATTTCATGCTGGATTTGAAAGAAGGTAACTTTCGTTTAGCTGGTAATATTATTGGAAATGTCAATCCATTTTTGTTCAACCTTTCAAAAAAAATGTATATATTTTTTTCTAAAAAAAAAAGTGTTGGAAGTGCATACAGAGGGACCACCTGTTCACTCAATCCACGGCCTTAATTTAGATTTTTAAGAACCTTTGGAAGGCCAATACATTCTTCTTACCATGTTTGAAAGATTTGGTTGTTAACAGAAATTAATTTATAGGCTGTGAGTCTAAGTTGGAGGAATTATGATAATGTCGTCTTCTCTACATCACCAATTCCAGGAAGTAAACTGTTCAGCGTCATTTTTACTTTGGGGTATGTACCTTTCGCATATTGTTAACATGTACACACAACAAAAGAAATGTAAAATCTTGAATCAGATAATTGGTGCTTATTAATTAAGTGTTTTTTTTTTACTTTTGTTTTGTCAGATAATAACATAAGGACCCTGCACGAGGATGCTGTAAACCTCACTGATTTGTTCCCTTCTTTTTATGCAGCTATAAAGAATCATGTGACATGTTCACCCCATGATGTACAGTAACAAATTCAGAATTTCCAAGAAGACCAGGGAAATTTTTGTTTACATTTACACAGCAGTGGAAAGACACAAGTGAGCTCTCTTTCATCATAATACCTGGGACAATGTTCCCTATGGGTCCCATTGGGTTGTGTACAATGGGAAATCTACACAATATAAATTTGTCCTGGCAATAGCAAGCCTTGATATTGTTGAGGGAAAACACAAGCAGTTTCTAAGTTACACCGCAAAGTGAGAAAGTGCATTTAAAGTTGGGGCAATTTGCTGCAAGTGGAAGAAGGGTCATGAAAAGGTCTTAAAGCGGGACAGCCGTAGTGGATTTATGATGTATTAATGATGCATATCGGTGCAGTTAGATATGGTTGTTAAGCAGCATAAGTTTAGATTTTACATGCAAAGGGGGTCTTTATTTGAATTTTCATGTAACAATGTTATTTCATGAACAATAACATTTTTACCCATAAAATGTTCAATGACATGGCAGTTGGGCATCACCAACTCATTTCCTGACAGCATTTGTTTGTGATTTTCACAAAAGTTTCACAAAATGCCTTCCAGGAACATTTTCTTCTATAAACATATAAATATATCAAATGAAAGAACAGACCCTCTGCTTTTCAAACAAACAACGGGGGGAAAAAAAACATTTCATCCTTTCTTTATTTATTCTCTTCTTATAAACTCTTAAATATGGGTAGGTTTCTTCAAACATACCAAATTTTCACCAAAATGTTATTTTTGTAAAGAAATTTTATTAGAGATCAGATTCAGAATGATTATCAAAACATACACAGAGTTTAAAATGTTGTTAATTTAGTTTTTTGCTTCAGTTTTATAATGCGGAATTATAGATTACCGTAAAAACTCGTCAGGAAGCATCATTGGCAGGGAAATGTTTTCTCTTAATTGACAAGATAAAGGTGGTGAAAGAGTTAAGTTTGGATGAAAGAACTTATTTTAAGCAATCCTTTTGTCTATAATAAATCCATAATATGAAAATCAATAAAAGGCATTTGTGAAAAAATAACATTTTAAACCCAAAGAACTATACCCATAATTGTACTTTGAGTAAATAAACCCTAAAGTCATTAATAAACATCAGCTAATGAGTTTACGGTTTTAAAGATCCTGAAGCTCTTTCTATCTTGTGTGTTGTTTTCTTTCATTTTCCAACTAATTTGAAAACAGACATACAGTAGTGAAAATGCATTTTCAGTGTTTTTAAGTTGGATTGACTGGCTAATATTGTAAAGTGTATTAGTAATTCACTCTTTTACATGAAAAAATTCAGCCATTCTTAGTTACCTGATAAAAAATATTTTGTCATGTAATCTTATTATATGTAAGTATAATGGGGTCTCATTTATAAAGCGCCAGTTTCTATGCAAAGGTTGTGATCTATAAAAAACAAACTTGACGTTAGAATGGGCTTGCAACCCTTATGCAACAAAAATATACTGCAGTATATTGGAAAATATCATCTAATATATTAGCCAATATATTCCCATATATCGGATTTAATATTTGTATTTCCCAATATATTGTAATATATGCATAGAAAATATCATGTAATATATTAGGCAGTATATTCCCATATATAGGATTTAATATGTATATTTTCCATTATATTGCAGTATATGAATAGACCATACATGTATAAATTGATACAAAATATATTGTAACCAAGACCAAAAAGGGCACTTTGTTTTTCCATGTAATAGTTTGCCTTTATATGAATTTATATACTGCAATATATGCAGGGGCGTCGCTAGATCCCTTTTACTGGGGCACATGCCCCAGTGTAAATCTTTTGTGTCCCGGTGTAAATCTCAAGTTTAAATTTTAGCAGGTAACTAGTGTATTCCTATACAAAGATAATCGCGTCAAAAACGGATCTATATGCAATGTAGTTACCCAATTTACGCTTGTAAAAGCGACGAAGCAGTCGCATTGACTCGTGCACACACGTATCCATGTCCATGCACGTCTTTGCGTTCATCTGCACACAACCACATTCAAAAGGTGACGCCAAGCGAGTTAGCTTATGAAAACATGACTACACTAAAGTAAGTTTCTAAATAATAATAATAATCTTATTTTGACTCGATCATTATTGGCTTCTTTAGATGAACATGTTTTGTGCAAAGCAGGGAAAGCGAAGCAGACAAGAGAGGTGATGAGTTTTAAGGAGGTAAGACAAACTACATCCTCACCCAATCAGGTCTGAAACATTAGAGGAAAAATCTCAGGAAAACCTCGTCAAGTCTGTAGAATTGAATTGTTGCAGAGACAGATGTAAGATGTTCTTAAGTTTATCTAAGTGTACTTCACTGTGCTATTTTGAGGCACCATGAATATGAACTAACATGCACTTTTAACATACTATCTCTGTATAAAAAAACGTATTTAGTTAACACTTATATTAAACTTGAACACAACTTTTATACAAAGATGGGTTCAAGTTTACTACAAGTGGTACATAAATACATTTTTAAATACATTTTTAGCACATTTTAGTTCATATTTATGGTGTCTCAAAATAGCACAGTGAAGTACACTAAGATGATCTTAAGAACATCTTAAGAAGTACTAAAGATGAATTTTTAGTATATTAAGTACAAAATTAGTGTGCGAAAATAAAGCACTTTAAATACACAATGGAGGTGTACTACTTTTTCACCTGGGTTAACACATGAGTCAGTTTTGGTGAAATGTTACTTCAAAACTCTACACTCAAATCCTTAAATAGATACATAAAAGGGCCTGAATCTGTTCATTGAGCTTTGAAACAATGGATCCACAGAGAAATGAAGGAATAGGTCGAGGAGAAGGAGGAGGAAGAGGAGGAGGGAGAGGAAGAGGAGGAGGAAGAGGAGGAGGGAAAAAAGGAGGACTTGGTGAAGGAGGAGAAAGAGGACATGGTGAAGGAGGAGGGAGAGGACATGATGAAGAAATAGGTTGAGGAGAAGGAGGGAGAGGAGGGGGCAGAAGAGAAGGGAAAGAAGGAGGATGTGGTGAAGGAGGAGGGAGAGGACATGATGAAGAAATAGGTCGAGGAGGAGGAGTAGGAAGAGAAGGAGGGAGAGGAAGAGGCAGAAGAGTAGGAAAAGAAGGAGAACGTGGTGAAGGAGGAGGAAGAGGACATGGTGAAGGAGGAGGAAGAGGACATGGTGAAGGAGGAGGAAGAGGAGGAGGATGTGGTGAAAGAGGAGGAAGGAGATGAAGGGCAAGGTGACAAGCAATTTCAGGGTGAAATTCAAGCCACTCTAGTTGACCATGTCCTGGTACATGGTATGACTATGAGGGAGGCTGAGCAACGAGTAAAGCCTAATTTGAGTCGCTTCACTTATGCCTCAATCTTCAGAGCCTTCAGAGAGGAAAACAGATAGGTGTACTTACAGTAAGACTGCTCTATACAGTAACTTAAGTGTGCATACACTGTTGGACTATGCTACTGGAATAAAGAAATGCATCAAATTGCCTTCCATACAGATAGACATATCAGCAGATGAATGCAAGGGGTGGATCAGGCAAGAGGATTTTACCCTTGATGTTTGGCTAGGACCAATATAGCCTGTGATGTGGATGAGATTCTCTGGCCTGACCCAGAACTAAGACTGGATGTTGAGGCGAAATAATAAAAAAATGACAGTTGTGCTGTGTATAGCACATGAATGAATAAAAATTTGCTAATGCATACATTGATTGTGTCTTTTTGGTCATGTGAAAAGGTTTTTGAGGGGGAGAACCACAAGCAACTTACCAGTTTTGGATATATTGTTTTGAATTGATTGCACCAGTGTGTAATACTATGTTGTAGTGTGTGTGTTTTTGAAAGCTTGTGTGTGTTGTCTGAGGGAAAAGTTTGGTATTTCAGTAAGAGTGAATGGTTTTGATTGTAGAGCTTCATTTTGACCTGAAAATATGATGTTTGGAGTAGTGTGTGAGACTTTATGGAATTGTCTTTACTGTTTTGAGAATATGAGGCATAGTTTCAAGAATTGTGTAAAAATGTTAGGTATAATGAAGATGTACATTTTGCAGTAATTGTTGAACTGTAGAATAGTGGGTTAAGCAAAGGACATTGTATAGAAGTGTTGCACACTTCTTGCACACAGCAGGCTTTCAAAAAAAGTCAGCAAAAAATGGGGGGCCTGTGCCCCAGTAGAGCTTTATATCTAGCAATGCCCATGAATATATGCATGTGCTATGTATGTATGTATGTATGTATGTATGATTTTTTTCCAAATAAACAACTGCACCATATGCATGCATGTGCATGGGATATAGCCTAAAGAAAATATTGAAGACAAAAATCTGCATTACACAAATAACAGTATTATTGAAACAGCAGAGACCTTTCTTTCATTTTCTACGTTTGTCAGTACTCTACTCAGCACAGACTGCTTCAACCAGAATGCGTGCCAAAGGCGATGGAGCATAATCCCTTGAGTAGGAAGCTGAGATTCAGGCACGAGGAGAGGACAGGACACGTAAGAGACACTAGCAACAAGGAGGCTGATAGGTCCTGACCTATAGTCCTACTCATACTCCTAATCAGTAGGTGGCGGTACTGCACCTAAAAGTTGTTTGCTAATCACCAGTAAAACTCGAGAAGGAGACTGATCGTTGGCATGCTCTCAACCCAGGAAAAACGTCTCGGTTACGTATGTAACCCTCGTTCCCTGAAGGAAGGGAACGGAGACGTCACGTCGTGACCGACGAATTGGGAACCGCTTCGCGGGTGACCTATCTACTTCGAGAACTATCAAAAACGCCAATGAACTTGGCATGCAGGTATTTGCATAATGCCAGCGCCGCCCCGCCAGGTGCGTATATAAGGCGCAGGTGCATAATACCAAATCAGCTATATTATTGCTGAGAAGCCGAGCAACAGTGCCCGGCCTGAACAGCAATGGAACAGCAAACTGTGGCGACGGGACGTGACGTCTCCATTCCCTTCCTTCAGGGAACGAGGGTTACATACGTAACCGAGACGTTCCCTTTCAGTCGGTCACTACGACGTCACGTGGTGACCGACGAATTGGGAATCCCTACCAAAACGCCACTGCAGCTGAACCCTTCCAGTGCCTGCAAAAACCCTCCGCCCTCCACATAAGGGGCGGAACCTAAGGCGAAATGCAGAAGGCCGGTCACTACCTGTTCCTTAACCCACGATAGTGAAGCAGCGAACTGGGAGAAGCGTCTAAACTGAGCGGAGCTAGAGCACTGCGGAAGCCATCCCCTAAGAAGGTTAAATGGATGACATAAAAATATATGAAACAACCAACAGGTTGCTCAAAATAACGTCTCTGAACAATACATGGTATGTTGAGAGATGCAGAGCAGGCTCTGCTAAGGAAAAACGTGGAGGATTAGAACCCCACGGACTATACACCCAACTGAACCCCCCGTAGGGGACAAATGTGGACGCCTCGCCTACACAGGTTTACAGAGAATACATCAGTGATAGGTTGACAGCCGATGCTCCGCAACACCAGCTATCAGGGCGGTGGAGGAGAGGCAAAAACAGTTTTTGTGACGTTTTTGCCCCGATTGCCTTCCATATTGGTGCAACTGTACGGCACCAAAATAGAGGCTCCAAGCCGACACACGAGCCGACCCTCTGCATTCTTAACTAGTTAGTAGAAAGAACCCGAGTGGAAACCGGTTCGACACGAACACTATAGAATCTTGTGAACGTATTAGGTGTCGCCCAGCCTGCAGCTCTACAAATATCTGTTAGCGAGGAACCGCGAGCCAGTGCCCAAGATGATGCCACACTGCGTGTAGAGTGGGCACGTAAATTAAATGGACAAGGCACATTCTGCTTTTGATATGCAAGGGCTATAGTATCCACAATCCAATGGGACATCCTCTGCTTGGTGACAGCTTTTCCTTTCTGCTGACCACCGTAACAAACAAAGAGCTGATCTGAGGTCCTAAAACTTTGCGTCCTGTCTATATACACACGTAGTGCACGAACAGGGCATAACAAAGCCATGGCTGGTTCTGCCTCCTCCAAAGGCAGTGCTTGGAGATTCACCACTTGATCTCTAAAAGGAGTGGTGGGAACTTTGGGCACAAAGCCGGGCCGGGGTCTCAGTGTACGCTGGATGCAGCCGGCCCGAACTGAAGGCACGATTCATCGACCGAAAATGCATGAATATCCCCTATCCTCTTAACAGAAGCCAAAGCAAGGAGAGTTAATGTTTTCATTGTAAGAAATTTAACACTCACACTATGCAGAGGCTCAAATGGGGCTTCCTGGAGTGATTTCAGCACCAAGGACAGGTCCCAAGGAGGAATAGAGGGGGGACGCGAAGGATTCAGTCTTCGAGCGCCTCTGAGAAATCTAATGACTAGGTCGTGCTGACCCACTGTTCTACCGTTTACGGGTGAATGGTGAGCTGATATCGCAGCGATATCGACTTTAATAGTGGATGGTGACAGCCTTTTCTCCAAACGACGCTGGAGATATAAAAGCACAACACTAATCGGGCATTCTCGGGGGTTTTCACTTCGGGAAAAACACCAGTCGACAAACAGGTTCCATTTAAGCGCGTAAGCCTGTCTCGTAGACGGCGCTCGCGCAGCAGCAATAGTGTTAGATACCTCTTGCGGTAAATCACTCATATCCTCCGTGCCCCGTCCAGAGACCACACATGGAGGTTCCACAGGTCGGGGCGCGGGTGCCATAATGTGCCCTCTTGTTGAGAAAGAAGGTCCTTCCTCAGGGGAATCTTCCACGGAGGGGCTGTCGCGAGGAGAGAGAGTTCTGGAAACCAACTCCTGGTTATCCAATACGGTGCCACCAACAGCACGCTCTCCTCGTCCTCCCGGATCTTGCATAAGGTTTGCGCAATGAGGCTCACCGGAGGGAACGCGTATTTGCGCATGTTTCGCGGCCAGCTGTGTGCCAATGCATCCACGCCGAGCGAGTCGTCGGCTAGTGAATAGAACAGGCGACAATGGGTCGTCTCTGGGGAAGCAAACAGATCTATCTGCGCTTTGCCGAAACGTCTCCAAATTTGCTGAACCGCAATGGGGTGGAGTCGCCATTCGCCGAGACGCGCAGCCCGAGAGAGCGCATCCGCCTCTACATTGAGCGTGCCCGGGATGTAAATGGCACGAAGAGACCTCAAATTCTTCTGACTCCAAATGAGGAGGTGACGGGCGAGATGCGACAGGTGACGCGAGCGTAAACCGCCTTGACGATTGATGTACGCCACGGTCGCGGTGTTGTCTGTTCGAACTAATACATCTTTGCCCCGTAACTCGTTGCTGAAACAGACGAGCGCAAGATATACAGCCCACATTTCCCGGCAGTTTATGTGCTCTTGAATGTATTCAGGCAAGTCAGAATCGACTGTACACGCGCTTCTGTTAGACGAGCTGTCAAATCGATCGAGTCCAGTTCCATACCGAGAAAAGAGATTCTCTGCACGGGGCAAAGCTTGCTCTTTTCCCAGTTGACCCGAAGACCCAAACGAGCGAGGTGTTTTAAAGTTAAATCTCTGTGATCGCACAGCGTCTGACGTGTTTGAGCTATTATTAGCCAATCGTCCAGATACGCGAGAATGCGCACACCTCTCTCTCTCAGGGGTTTTAAAGCCCCCTCCACTACCTTGGTGAATACACGGGGCGACAGAGAGAGCCCGAATGGGAGGACTTTGTACTGGTATGCTCGCCCCTCGAACGCAAAGCGGAGAAACGGCCTGTGTCGGGGGAGAATCGATACGTGAAAGTACGCGTCGTTCAGGTCGATAGATGCGAACCAATCGTTTGGACGAATGCATGGAAATATGCGTTTGGGCGTCAGCATTTTGAACGGCATTCTGTGAAGTGCACGGTTCAGCAAACGCAGGTCCAGGATCGGTCGCAAGCCGCCGCTTTTCTTGGGTACAATAAAGTAAGGGCTGTAAAACCCCGACCTCATCTCGGCTGGAGGGACCGGCTGGATCGCGTCTTTCGCCAATAACACAGCGATCTCCGCACGGAGGACGTGCGCATCGGCAGCTCTCACCGTAGTGAAACGAACGCCGGAGAATTTGGGGGGACGCCGGGCAAATTGGATCGCATAGCCGAGACGAATCGTGCGTAAAAGCCAACGCGACGGGCTGGGAAGCTGTTCCCACGCCCCCAGATACCGTGCGAGGGGGACTAAAGGCACGATCGGTGTACCCGCGGCGGGCGCAACGGAGGTGATAGCCGGTGTGTGCGTAACGGCCGCACCGACAGCAGTGTTGTGTGTGATAACACTCACCTGAGTCCGTTGCTGGGTGGTTGAGTAAGGGAGGCTCTGCTGAAGACACCTCACACCACTCGATGCACCCTCTGGCGAAGGAGGAGGGAGACGATGGGTTATGAGCCCGTAGCTGTCTCCTACCGGCTGAGAGCGCGGTGGGGTTATGAGCCCGTGCGTCGCTCTCGTTCTCCTCTGATGAGTCGGAGAACGAGGGGGGGTTATGAGCCCGCTCGTGTCTCCGGCGCTCATCTGAAGACCTAGAGATGGAAGTGGAATTCGCTCTTTTTGTGGATTTGTGGGTGCCGACTGAAAAGTCGGCGGAACAAAAAAATGAAACAAAAGATTCCCCAACCGGCCCTCCTCCGGTGGGGGGAGTGGTGCCTTCACCATCTCCCGAAGAGCGATCCCTTCCATCTCTAGGTCGCCCGTCTCAGGGCCGCTTAGATCTTCTTTTACCACCCTTTGAAGCGGGCTGAGCGGGCGGGGCGGGCTGCTGACGACTGGTTCCTCGATTCTTAGAAGAGCCCCGGGTAGGAACGTAGGCGGCCGCCGCAGGACGCCCTCGGCTAGGAGCAGGCTGAGGCGCCGACGTGGATGGGGCAGTCGCAGGACGCTTCCGACGTCGCATGATCTGAGCGATGGCCTCAGTCTGCTTCTTGGCCGCGGAGAATTGCTGCGCAAACTCCTCGACCGTCTCGCAGAACAGGCCGGTCTGGGAAACCGGAGCATTCAGGAGCCGGGTTTTATCAGCGTCCTTCATGTCCGCCAGACACAGCCAGAGATGGCGTTCCTGGACTACCAGGGTAGACATCGCATGCCCGACGGCGCGTGCGATGACCTTGGTCGCACGAAGCGCCAGATCTGTAGCCGCACGTAGTTCCGAGAACTCCGCCGAGTCGTGACCTCCCGCGTGCAGATCCCTCAGAGCCTTAGCCTGGTGAACCTGCAGCAATGCCATGGCATGCAGGGCAGAGGCTGCCTCCCCACAAGCCTTGTAAGCAGCACCGGACAGCGCCGAAGACTGCTTACAGGCCCGTGAGGTCAGAGTAGGTCGGTCCCGCCAGAAGTAAGCGACACCGGGCTGACACAGCTTCATCGCGACCGGGCGCTCCACTGACGGGATACCGACATACCCCTTGGCAACTCCACCCTCGAGAGAAGTGAGAGGAGAGGGCTGATACGGCCGGTTCCGGGCGGAAAACGGGGTTTTCCACGACCGCGTCAGCTCTTCATGCACCTCGGGGAAGAAAGGCACCGGGGGCGAGGACTGAGAAGCCCTGGCACCCCCGAAGAACCAATCATCGAGGCGTGACGGTTCAGGTGGGGGAGGTTTAGTCCACTCCAAGCCGACCGCCTCCGCCGCCCGAGCGAGCATGGCTGCCATCTCGGGGTCGAACGCGGAACCCGCAACCTGGCCCGAAGGCGGGAGCGGATCCGGATCGACGTCCGAGGCTGACAACCCCCCCTCCGACGTTACGGTGGATATCGCGTCAGGTGGAGGCTCGACAGAGCGCGAGGACACCGTAGAACACGGGCCGCTCGTCTCCATCGGGACCTCCGCTGGCAACGGATCAGGGCGCTGGGAGCTACTGGACGAACCAGCAGACCGACCCAGCACCGTTATACGGAGGTCATCCTTCGCAAGTTTGGTAGCTGCGCCCTTAGCAGCACCAGACTGGGAAGGCGGGAGCCGTTGCCGGAGGAATGACACCCGTCTCCGCAAATCCGCCATAGTCATACCCTCACAGATGGGGCATGAGCTATCACGCAACGCTGCCTCTGCGTGCTGGAGCCCCAGACACGAAAGACAACGCTTGTGGCCATCCTGGGGGGCGATGAACACACCGCATCCAGAAACGGAGCACGGACGGAAATCCAACTTTAAAAAGACGACCCCGACCGTGACACGAATGAGTGGCTGTCTTTAAAAAGACACAAAGCTCAAACGTGCTGCTCTTTCAGGGAAATCACTCTTTTGTGCGAGCTGGTGAAACACACAGGGAGAGGCAAACGCACTCACTCGAACTCAAGTCCTAAATTAAAGAGACAGAGAGAGAGAGAGAAAGGGTGGAAAAAAACACTGCGAGCCTCCGCTGAGGTGTCTTTGCCCAACCAACTTCAGCAAGCTGAGATATTTTCTTCCCACACAGAACAGGATCTACGAAGATCAGTTTAACAGCTTCTCGAGAGCAAGTCTGCCGGCTTCGAAGCAATAAAGCTGATTTGGTATTATGCACCTGCGCCTTATATACGCACCTGGCGGGGCGGCGCCGGCATTATGCAAATACCTGCATGCCAAGTTCATTGGCGTTTTTGATAGTTCTCGAAGTAGATAGGTCACCCGCGAAGCGGTTCCCAATTCGTCGGTCACGACGTGACGTCGTAGTGACCGACTGAAAGGGAACTTCAAGCTTTACAAGGTACATAGTTTTCAGAGGTGGTGCTTTCCAGTTTTGATTGCATCTCTTCCAGGAGAGATTTTTGTGAACCAGAGGGGAAGGAGTGAGAAGGGAGAGAGTAATCATTTTTGTTTTGTTCTACAGATGCTGTTTTAAACCAGTTTCCACGGCCAAAGCTGATGCTAGAAAATCCATCAACAGTAGAATATGCGAGCTAAGACACCAGGTGAAGTGCAAAAGCATGGTTATATAAGTCATTTAAATCAGTGAAGAGCCAAGATGGACTCCTAATCAGGATAAAGGCCTGTTCTTTTGGCAATTTATTTCTTTGCTTTTCCATGTTGCCAAAGCTCCTTGAAAGTTTGTTTATTATTTATTTATCTATTTTTGTTTGTGCATTTTGTTTATATTGTATTTTTAACTGTATAACGGCACTGCTGAAGTTTGAAATAAATATTGGTAATTTAAATTGCTTTAATTTATATTTTTTGTATATTTTTTGTTTAATGTAACTCTTTTAACATGTAATTTATGTAAATGTAATGCAAGACATTTATGTAATGTAAAGCAAATCACCTTGTCTGACCATGTGCAAAACCTCTTGTGGTTGTAATAGGTCTGTTTAGCTCTCTACCTCAAATTGGTTTTAGTATGTGTGCCTGATTAAAAGAAAATAAAGGTGGCTTTTGATAGATTATCCATTAGTCTGTGTTAATATGTGGTATAAATGTGTGTACATATTTTTATGTATATATTTCTATATAATTTTACATGTTATTTAAAATACATTCTACCATATAGTAAACATGCATGTGGCACTATATCTGTACATATATTGTTAATACATTTTTGCATATCAATCGGAATACAATATGGCAGATATTTATGAATATAATATTGCATATATTTTGAGATATATATAAACACATATATTATATTCACGTGCAATATATTAAAAGCGACAATTATTTATATCTATCAATATACTCCAATAAATTACATATATATAGAATATATATATCAACATATTACTCATGTATTTTACAATATACTGCAATATATTGCATACATTTAGAATATATTTATCAACATATTACTCCATATATTGCCAATATATACCGCAATATATTACATACATTTAGAATATATGTATCAACATATTACTCCATATATTGCCAATATATACTGCAATATATTACATGCATTTAGAATATATGTATCAATATATTACATACATTTAGAATATATTCATCAACATATTACTCCATATATTGCCAATATATTCTGCAATATATCACATACATTTAGAATATATGTATCAACATATTACTCCATATATTGCCAATATATACTGCAATATATTACATACATTAAGAATATATGTATCAATATATTACATACATTTAGAATATATTTATCAACATATTACTCCATATATTGCCAATATATTCTGTAATATATTACAAACATTTAGAATATATGTATCAATATATGACATACATTAAGAATATATGTATCAATATATTACATACATTAAGAATATATGTATCAACATATTACTCCATATATTGGCAATATATACTGCAATATATTACATACATTTAGAATATATGTATCAACATATTACTCCATATATTACCAATATATACTGCAATATATTACATACATTTAGAATATATGTATCAATATATTACATACATTTAGAATATGTGTATCAATATATTACATACATTTAGAATATATGTATCAACATATTACTACATATATTTCCAATATATTATGGGATATATTAAATAGTATAATGACATGTATTTACTCAATATATGAAAACGGCAATAATTGCAGTATTGTATAATATATTGCAATATATCACTTACATATATATAATATATTCTTATATAATATATCATGATATATATTACTATGTAAATTTCACAATATATGGAGACACATGAAATATATTGTCATGTAATATATTGAGAAATATATTTTTGTTGCATAAGGGAAGGTGGGATCTGAGGATGATTAGTGTACGCACACTTAAAGGTGATCTGTGATTTATAAAGTGATTTAATAAGTCTTAATATTTTTGGTGTATGCCATTTTTGGCTTTTGTGCATAAGTAGACTTTTAGTAAGGATCCTACGCACAGTTTTATAAATGAGACCCATGGTCTATCAAGTGATGTCTCCAGACATATCCATGGGATGCATCTGCTAATTTCACTGACCTCAGGTCAACCCTTTTTTTCTACACACTGTTCTCTGACTCTTTGTAGAGTATTCAGCAGAAAAGAAATGATGTCAAAAATAAGTACAGAAAATATCTCCCACAACAACAACCCTCAGAGGCTTTACTGATGGCGACCACCTGTCAGTTCTCAAATTACAGTCCCATTCATCCCCCACGGAGAAAATATTACATTGTGATTATTAGAGTCCCCATGTGGCCAATAACAGACCAGTATCCATTCAGGTTCCATTAAAGAGGTTGGGAATGGAAGCACTCAATGGGGAAACTATCCCACTGAGAGAAAGAGAGAGAGAGAGAGAGAGAGAGAGAGAGAGAGAGAGAGAGAGAGAGAGAGAGAGAGAGAGAGAGAGAGAGAGTCTGACAAAAAATACAGGATGGGCCACAAAGAAAGCTTAATCAAAAAAGACGGCTACCTGTCTGTGCATTAGGTACAAAGCACAGAACAAGCACAAGGGGTCTTTTAAGCTTTGCATGCATGTGAAGAAAAATGGTTTTGTTGCCGTAAAGCAATATTCAGAGCACTTTCATTTAAAACTACATCACTTCCTTGACACCATTTTCTCTCTTATGTGGGAATGCTTCACACTTACAGGTACATGGCATACACTTATCGTTCCCCATAGGATAGAGAAATCACAAAAGATACCGCACAGTCATGTTTCACAACAGTGAGGTTAAATGGAGGCAAACACTCAAAAAATGGCTGGGTTATTTTTGACCCATAATGGGTAAATATTGTACAGAAAACACAACTGGGATAAAGTTTACCCAGTGCTGGGTTGTTTAAACCAACTGTAGGGTTTTTATAATATATGGTTGCATAACAACACTGGGTTATTTTTGTGTTCTGCCCAATATTTACCCTCGATACATACAACGATGAGTGTATGCCAGAAAGTTAAGCTTAGTTAAATATATATATATATATATATATATATATATATTTATACAACAGTTCTTTCTGGTTCTCGAATCTGATTGGCTAAGAGCTATACGATATTGTGCTGATAACGGCACTGTAACCGCTTCACCTTTCGTATTATTCCGCCACCTAGTGAATTGAGGTCCTAAGCAGGCTCATCTCTGAATGGAAAAACACAGACGCGCCGTTTGAATCACTCTCCGTGTGTCTTATTAGTTTACTAGCTCATAAATCAGTCTGATCAGTCAATGATCAGCACTCATGTATGTTACGTTAAAGTTAATGGGAGAAATGTCTTGTCACATCATGTGGACGATTAACACTTGGAAAGAGGAATATAAACACTCGTTTTTTTCTGGAGCTATATCTTTTATCAGAACGCGAAAACACCGTGGAACTGCAGGTAAGCACCGCAGCTTTTAAATGTGGACATTGATCATTTACTTTATCGTGACGTGACTATTAAAACATGTTATGAGATATCGCCACTGGTATATTTATAAGCAGCATGCAAAAACATCTCTCTCTGACACTTATAAAAAACAGTTTTATATAGTACTGACAAGAACAAAGTTTAATAATAATAATCGAGTGCTCGTATCGCGTTAAGAATAAATGAGAATGCAATAGTAACGTTACACAAGTATAGTTTTATTAACTTTTGCCTCGCGCCAAAACAATAACAACACAAAAGACACTAAATATGAATAAAAAAACAAGTACTAGTTTGATCATGACACCAAATACTGCCGCTTTGATCTCATTTTGACGATCATAAACAAACAAGGCCAACATGAGAGCCAGGGAATACCTTTCAGATATGTAGCCCAGAGAGGGCGGTGGTCAGCGGGGTGAGTGAACACTGACGTCCGCTCATGATTTGGTTCTCATTCGTACCGAATCTCACTAAGCAAACGTTCAAACAGGCGCTATCTTTACTAATCGACTGCAGATTTAAATATAATACAGATACATTCTCGACTGAACTAATCTTAAAACTACACTTTGTGACCAAGAAACGGTAATATAAAGAAACGGCTTTTCCGTCCATTGAGTTGTTATGAGATTCAAAGCAGCCGAAAGTGTTACCTGTCATTCTGGCCGCTCTCAAATCCGTGGCGGAAGAAGTAGTTCTCAAACAAAGAGGCTTTTAAAATAACTCCGTTGTTGTTTTCTAGTTTTCGTTTTTCAAACGTGTGCCGTCGAACTGGTGTATAAAAGCAATATCGCTCTCGGAGTCGTGTGATATAGCTCTATATCATCACGGCTGTGATTGCCTCCGGCACTCGGCCTCGTGCCTCTGGCCTAATCACAGGCGTGATGATATAGAGCTATATCACACTCCTACTCGAGCGATATTGCTTAAATATATATATATGAAGAGGGAATAAATATCAACCAATTTCATGCACACTTACAAACTTTTTCTTGTAAGCTTATCAGCTCAAGCATCAACCTAAATAACGCAATAAACTTCATAATAAACACCCAATTATCTGATGTATTTGCATGTTTGTCATTCTGACAACTTTGAAATCCAGCGTTGATTTGTCTTTTGTTTGTGGAAGTACTGCCTTCTTGTTTAAAACAAAGCTGACACAGACGATTGAGTGTGCAGAGAGATTTTCCTAATTTTAGCAAATGACATGACTAAGAAAAATGTTTTTGGACTGATATATTACTAGTGTGCTGTAATGTTGGTGCAAACATGTCCCAGTTATTGATATTTTAGATGTTGGATGTGAACACATAACATTACAGTGCAAAGATATCATTCTAGTAGCCCAGCATCCAATTTTGCATTTAAAAGATTTATTAGTCATCCAAACACAACCCAGACATCTAGGCTAAAACAAGGCTACATTTGGGTTGTCAGTAAAAAATGTATTGACGTCTAACCATAGCCCATAGTAAATAAAATAAATAAATGAATGAATCAAAAAACCTTGCATGTCACTGATGACATTGCTTACATGATGGAATATCGCACATCTCGCAAGATATTTTGGCAAAAACTACATGTAATCAAATTCAAGTTTATTTTGGAAGTGGGTTACTCATAGCCAGACTATACTGACAGCTATTGCTTGCTGGGAGGTGAGTCTGATTTTGTCTTGTACAGTTTGTGAGTCTGATAAGTGTCTTACAGCAGGCGATTTTGTTTAGTATTTACAGTAGATATGTTTGATTAATTGGTGATGGATTCAAAAGACATAAGAAAAAACTGCAAAGTGCTGAAGCCTGCATTATACTGAACACATGCAAATGTCACCTTATTGATAATCAATGAATGTAGAAGGTTATTTATTCAGTGGAAGCACAACGTTGTGTTTATGAACCGTCCAATTAATATTCAAACCATTTTAACTAAATTATTTGTATAAAACCAACATGCTGCATGTTTTCTAGTGAATTTCACATGCAATGTGTTCTAGTGCAGTTATTCTGTTTTGTACCTCAAGTGGAAAACTACTTTGTCAATGCAGGAAAACTGAGGTCCTGTTGTCGCCCGCGCATTAAACAGCTTCAGAGACCTCATGTAGCACTTATAAAAGGTTTCACTCACCCTTCAGTCTAAAGAATATTCTCAATATTATTTATCCCTCTAAAGTAGTACAGAGGGGATATTAACCACTATTGTGGGCAGTCTGGTGTGCTAAAACAATCTGAGCTCTGGCCTTTAAATACACCTTGTAAAATAAATCAAAATAATAAGTATGCATTATTATAGCCCGTGGAGTTTGCATTTAAAATAGGGCTCAAAAACCTCAATTTGCATTTCTGAGCCCACAGGAGTGCCGATACTGATCAAATTCTATTGGCAGAGTTGTTTATCCATATAGTGGGATTAAAGGTGGTCTTCTGATTGGTCAGTTAGATTGTAACAAGTGGAGTTTAGTCAAATGGTCAAGGAATCAAGGATGTTAAATATGCTTTGCTCTTCTTTTTTCTTTGCTGTTCTTTCCCTGTCCTGACTTTATGCTCTTCCTCTTTACCCTACGCAGTTATATCGATCAATGATTGAAAGTATTTTCACATATATTGTTTCATGGAACGGCAATCTAACATTAAAACAAAAGAACAAACTGCCACAAGTAATTAATAAAGCAAATAAGAAGCAAATTCGATCATTTTATGGGGAAATGGCAATTGCGATTTTTAAAGATAATGCACACCCTCTACACTCCACTATTGAACTGCTCCCATCTGGGTGTAGACTGAAAATTGCCCTCGCTAGGAAAAATGTCTATAAAAATATTTTCTGCCAATGGCAGTGATTATTTTGAATTAAGTGAAACAATAGTTAACTATAACTGTTGCCTTTTTCTTTCTTAGGGGCAGGACACACCAAAGCTTTTTACGTGGCTAAAAATGGCTGGAGGACACCGAATGTGAGCTGGTTTTTCAGCTGAGTGCCAGCTTTCTTCAGCAAAAATCGCTCCAAAAGATGCTTTCCAACAGGTGTTTTAGCATTCGTTGTAAACTTGTGGACCTATTTTTCCAAACGCCTCACACTCGTATATTCTTCCGTTGATAGCTTGAATAATAGACACTCCAGCCCAGTTGGTGGCGATAATCTGCCTTTGCCAATTGCAAGAATAGAAACAAAGTTCCCGGTGTGGAGTAATCCTCACAGCACATCTAATACAAGTCAATGGAGTTGGACAAAACTACGATAAAACCTGTTGGAAAGCATCTTTTGCAGCAATTTTTGTGTGAGCATAAAGTGAACACCCCTGACCACTCAGTGAGTTTCACGTCTTTGTAAACGAAAGTTTTATGCATTTTAGGAAGGATTGTTCCAGTGCAGCTATAAAGCCATTATAGAGGTGGGAGGTGATACAAGAAACACCCGAAAATTCTCTGGCCAGCATCATATGTCCTAATTTCAGTCAAAACCGTTCTATTTCATCATAAACAATCTGAAAACAGAGCTTTAAGTGTGAAATACCGAACTTGTCCTTTAATTTTTTTGTTAAATCAACACAGATTTACAAGTCAAGTCAACTTCACTATTTTCCTGATATTTCATGATTTTTCATTTCTTTTGTTGTGTAAGTGTGTGTTACATGTTAACAGTCTGCAGAGTTACAAATCCCAAAGTCTACGATGACACGAGTTATCGTCTCCCTTTTTAAGAACGATGAGCTTGGCAGAAATTAGCGCTTTCCGGAGCATAGGGCATAGACAAGCAACAGTAATGTACACTATCACAACCTATTGCAATACAATATATTAATATTCTAGCAATGCTCTCCAACATATTTCGCTATCATAACTGTGTTTTTTCCATTGTTGGTCTAAGTTGCAGAAGGGTGTTAATTGACAAGAAATGCACAGTTTTACACCATCTTGCTGTTGACGTTTCTACAGTTACTTTGGCATTTCTACAGCTTGAACCACTGTAGTGATTCCACCCTTACAAACGATTCAATGCCAGCTCCTAGGTGGTCTTTGGTTTCAAGCCAGGTGGGTAGTTTGCCCCACTTTTTGAACACTGCTGGGAGAAAATTTCCATTTAAATGATTACTGATCCCTACAGATAGAGGAAAAGAACAGAGGGTATCTCAGCAAGGTCACGGCTATTCAACCATGATGTGTCAAAGAGAACAAACACATGCTGTAATTGATTCGACTGCTTCCCGTGTGGCAAAATTGAAGCTTACACATCTGTGATTTATGTTTGTGACATACTGACTTTTTTGAATAGGTAATTCATACACGTTTGTTTATTTTTAGCATGGTGGGGACATAACCCTTAAAACTTACACAAACCTTTTTGGGTATTTTTTTATTATTCAATATGCTAGCCTATTTAAGGGGCAATTCCAGATCAATATTCATTTCAGGCTGTCCTTGTTTGGATATTTGGTACAGTAAAAACAAAAGCAGACACATGGACACATTTTAATTTAGTCATTATTTCAGTTCAATATTATTTTTTTAAATTAAATGTATGATGTCGCTGGTGAATTTAGGTTTTGCTTGTCTCCCCATAATGGAGCCATTATGGCAAAACCCACACACGCATCTTCATGTTGACTTCAATGAGGAATCTTTTAATTTTGGGGAGTTATGGGTCATTTTGCAATAACAAGTTTAGAAAACCATACCCACTTACTCATACAGCACTCAATACAGCCCTGGAAGAGGCAGATTTCATTTTATTCCAGCAGTTAGTCTGAGTATGTGCTACTGGCACTTACTGTATGTGTTGGCTGCTGCTGTCCATCACTGAGCCAAAACAAACATCATAGATTTTCAAGTCATCCCCTTTAGTCTCTGTTTCCCACTGCATGTTCCCTACTGCACGTCCTTAAATCCCAACTGATTCAATGATGTAAAGGAATTGGTGTGTATGATAAAGAAAGACAAGTGAAAAATATAGGGAAGATAATAAAGGATGGGGCCACAACAGAAGACTGACAGAGACATAATTAGATTGTGGGTGAATGGGTGGTGATTGACTGTGAAATAAGACAGAAAATTATATACAATAAACCTACAAACACATTTAGCCCAAAAACAACTAAACTCACATTAACATAAGACATTATTGTGTTTTTATAGTATTATTAATGTCTATTTGTTATCTTCACATTTAGTGCGATTTTAATTCAGATAACTCATTTAGAACTTGTGTGACAAATGTGAGATTTGTCTAGCACTTTACATAATCATCAGTGAGATGTGATGAGGACCCAGTGCACCCCCTATTGGTACATTGTAGCTGTTGGATATTTTGTGTGCGTGCTAGTTGTTTGGTGGCATGTTGATCTTAAAGGCAGGGTGCACGATCTCTGAAAGCCAATGTTGATATTTGAAATCACTTAAACAAACACGCCCCTACCCCAATAGAATCTGGACCTTTTTCTTGATAGACCCGCCCCACACATGCGCAACCCAGGCAATGATGTCGGTTAGTAGACACGCCCCTTACTGCTGATTGGCTACATGTGTGTTTTGGTACTTGGCCCAACTCCCTTTTTTTTTTTCGAAAATCATGCACCCCGCCTTCATCAGAAAGCTGATTAGTGCATATGAAATATATACAGGAGACTTGAGTTTGTATCTATTATAGTCAAATGTTGTTAACATACTGAAAAACCATCTGTCTCTGTTTGACTGAGTCTCATACAGTATGAATTTTGTGTGTCAGGCAGAATTTAACATCATCTTGAATCTCCCTTTATCTGCACAGCAGGAACATTTGAGGTTGGCAAAGGAGGCAGTGCATCCTCAAAAATATTTGGATTAGACATCACAAGATCACATTATGTTAATACTGTATGGCTGTGATTTAGCTACAGACATGGCTGTCTGAATCAAAATGAACTTCATTAGTGAGTGAGTGTCTCTAGTATCCATTCAGCTATGTTAAATTATAAATGCACCTCTGTGCTTGCCACCATCATCATGACACCAGTTATATTTCTGAAGTATTTGATTGACTCTTTAGTGTCTTTAAATAATAAAGGCAGAACAACAAATCGTATAAACAAATAAAGCTGTAAACATAGCTTTGTACACTATGCATATTATTGGTTCCTTAGGCAAAATGCTAAATGCTCTCTCATTTGTAAGTCCCTTTGCATAAAAGCATCAGCTAAATAAATAAATAAATGTAAATGTAATAAATGCTAAATGGAACAGGGAACGGATCCTAGATTGGACAAAATATGCCCATCAAGTAGATGATTTTGCCCTCCAGTTTCATTAAACACCACTGCTGCTCAAATTTTTTATAATTTTATGTGCATAGAAATGCATACTTGATCACATGTACATGAGGTCATACAGTATTTACTGCTAATATTAACATTGTTTTAACCCTCATGCGCACCTATTTTCCTGTATACGTTATAGTTTTGGGGGTGGGGTGAAAATTACCCCAGAAATTAGAAGTGTGATTACAAAAAATATATAGGACCAGGCCTACCTTTCTTATCTTTTCTTTACACCTCTTTAGAACTATCGAATCAAGCCCAGTTTTTTATATGAATCTTGACAGATAATCTGGAAAGTAACAAAATTTTATTTCACTAAGATGAAGGGAACCATGTTTTTTAAACTAAAGAAAAGTGGCTTGGGGGTCATATTGACCCCAAGGGTCTTATTAGGGTTAATTATTGTACTTGTGATGATGGTGCACACAAAGACTTTAAGCACTCCCTCTGATGCTGTTGAAAACATACAGTCAGTTGTTTTACTGTTCTTGCTTGAAACCATCAAATCGATGCCAAAAGATGAAATTCGTCCACGTAATCCATTAGAATTTATTTTCTAAGGTTTTTTTTGTTGTGGGAGGGGTACAGATGGGCTGTGATTATTACAAATAAGTAATGCAAAAGAAATTGAATAAAAATGCAACAGGTCGTGATTACCTGCTGCATACTGCCAGTTATATTAGGACTTGCACCATCTGAAATAATTAAATTCCTGTTGTAGAAAAAGGTGCTAATACCTTTGTATGATTTCCCCCACCATTGATTTGTATCTAGTGTGAGGACAAAGAGAGGCTTTAATGTTTTCTGTGGCAGCCTGTCTAAACACTCTTGCCTCAGAGGATGTGGGATCTTGTTCTGGGTAATTACTGTAAACACCCATCTCACTAATGGAAAAGAATGAGTGAAACAACAGCATAACCAATGCCAAAAGATACCTGAGGATATCTGGGGGGTTTATGATGGTACCAAAAGAAATGCTTGTAATTTAGTAAGTTCGTTGAATTACTTTGCTGCAATTAAGTCATCTGTATTGCTTCTAAACAATTGTGCTTGGTGTTTTAATTATGGATATCATCAGTTAAGGTAACTAATTTATGTTCTAATTAACTCAAAAAAATTCCTGACTATCCTTTTACATCAGTTTGCATTAAACTTTTATAAACTTAAATGAACTAGAATAATCCACAAAACTCATATATCTTGTGCTTATTTAATCCTATATATAAGATGAGAAAGTCTGCTGTTTTTCTTAAGTTCTCTTAGCCAGGTTAATTTATATGTTACTAGATTTTATGTTCAAATGAAGTATATTAATATTTATAGGTTCATTTTTATATGCCATTCTTGAAGATAAAGACCCTATATATTATCCTATCTAAGTGCAAATACTAAATTATGAATTGCTAGTCATAGGTGTATTTTCACCAAAACAGAGATTAATATTAATTTAAACTAACAAACTACTTTACTACATGATAACACATTTCTGCTTTGCTGCAGCAGATTATGTTTAACTGCCCGGATCCTCTGCCCGGCTCCATCTATAAGATGTAAGGTGGGCCAAACGAAGATGGTTGGGGGTGTCTCATGGGATAAGGGAATTATAAGATATAGAATCTCTTCTTTACATTCCAACTGTTATTATCTTTAAATGAAACACATGTCTGTATATATAGTAACAGTATGAACTTATTGTGGCTATTTTAAAGGGGACATTTCATAAGAATTTTTAAAGATATAAAATAAATCTTTGGTGTCCCCAGAGTACATATAGATACCATATAGATTACCATATAGATAATTTATTATAACATGTTATACAACAGTTCTTTCTGGTTCTCGAATCTGATTGGCTAAGAGGCATGCAATATTGTACTGATAACGGCACAGTAACCGCTTCACCTTTCATATCATTCCGCCACCTAGTGAATGGAGGTCCTCTAAACAGGCTCATCTCTGAATGGAGAAACTGCACCCACACACGGACACACACAAACGCGCTGTTTTGAATCACTCTCCGTGTGTCTCATTAGTTCACTAGCTTGTAAATCAGTCTGTGAATCCCAATCGGAAGTTATTATTCCGTCAAAGATCAGCGCTCTTGGATGTTACGTTCAACTTAATGGGATTAATGTCTTGTCACATCGTGTGGACACTTGGAAAGAGGAATGTAAACACTAATTTTTTTCTGGAGCTATAACTCTTATCAGAATGTGAAAACACTGTGGAACTGCAGGTAAGCACTGCAGCTTTTAAATGTGGACATTGATCATTTATTTAATCGCGACGTGACTATTAAAACATGTTATGAGATATCCCCACTGATATATTTATAAGCAGCATGCAAAAACATCTCTCTGACACTTATAAAAACAGTTTTATATAGTACTGACAAGAACAAAGTTTCACGAGTTCACACTTACAAATAATTCTGAACAGGGTTATTAATATGCGTATTTGGCGTGCTGTCCGAGGAGAGGGCTCCGAGTTGTTAATGGCCTGAGCCCGGAGCGCCTCCTGGCGCCTCCTTAGGCCCGAACCCAGAATAATCCCCCCTGTTCTGGTTAGTAAGGTGACAAGGCAAATCGTGCGGAGAAGGGGAGGTGGAGGGATGCTGAAACTATCAAGGAATGAGGGTGAGTTGATTTTCAGTCTATATAGGTTTCTGTTGATGCCGATCAGGTGAAGACCTGATTGCTGATTGTCGACAGCTGGTCATAGTTACAAGGTAAATGGTTGATTATTTGAACGTGCTCCTCCCGAACTTTGTTAATAAAACATCATTTAATAATAATCGAGTGCTCGTATCGCGTTAAGAGTAAATGGGAACGCAATAGTAACATTTAACAAGTATGGTTTTATTCACTTTTACCTCGCGCCAAAACAATAACAACACAAAATACACTAAATATGAATAAAAAAAACAAGTAATAGTTTGATCATGACACCAAATACTGCTGATTTGATCTCATTTTGACAATCAAAAACAAACAAGGCCAACATGAGAGCCAGGGAATCCCGTCAGAGATGTAGCCCAAAGAGGGCGGTGGTCAGCGGGGCGAGTGAACACTGACGTCCGCTCATGCTTTGGTTCTCATTCGTACCGAATCTCACTAAGCAAACGTTCAAACAGGCGCTATCTTTACTAATCGACTGCAGATTTAAATATAATACATATACATTCTCGACTGAACTAATCTTAAAACTACACTTTGTGACCAAGAAACGGTAATATAAAGTAACGGCTTTTCCGTCCATTGAGTTGTTATGAGATTCAAATCAGCCGAAAGTTTTACCTGTCATTCTGGCCGCTCTCAAATCCATGGCGGAAGAAAGTAGTTCTCAAACAAAGAGGCTTTTAAAATAACTCCGTTGTTGTTTTCTAGTTTTCGTTTTTCAAACGTGTGCCGTCGAACTGTTGTATAAAAGCAATATCGCTCTCGGAGTCGTGTGATATAGCTCTATATCATCACGGCTGTAATTAGGCCAGAGGCACGAGGCCGTATAGAGCTATATCACACTCCTACTCGAGCGATATTGCTTAATGATACCACGAGTCTGTTGAATGCTTTATTCTGATTAGTTGAGAAATGTTCCATGGGTAGGTGTTATTTATCGATAAACGCACACTAATTTTTTAAAATGTCTTAAAAATAGACACCATAGCAATGTTTTTGGTAACCGTGGTATAAGCGTAATAATTGACTCCAGTCCTTTGAATTATTCGAAAATAATGCTTCTTGTTGTGCCGCATAACAACCTTGGGTGTGCATTATTTTCTCATAATTCAACGGCCTGTCATCAATTATTCCTTACTTAAAATTGCCACTTTGTAGGTGTGGTACCAAATTTTTTTTGACCCAATGACCTATTTTTTCACGTGTTTGCAGAGAATGGTTTACCAAAACTAAGTTACTGGGTTGTTTTTTTTTTCACATTTTCTAGGTTGATAGAAGCACTGGGGACCCAATTATAGCACTTAAACAGAAAAAGTCAGATTTTCATGCTATGTCCCCTTTAAATTTTGTTGTTTTTTTTCCATTTGGGTTTTTTTGTTGAAATGCCAGCTATGCATCACATTGTCACGTGTTTTCCGATTCCCACATGGAAGCTCGTTGACTGCTAAAATTGCACCACACATGTCATGCTTTTTATGTAATAGTAAAAATACAGCAATAATTTTGAAATGAATTAGTACTGATAATATTTACTGCATAGTAAAGTTTATTTTGAGTCATGAGCTCCACGTTCTTCTACCACCTGCTGTCTTATGTAAAATGTGTTTTTAATGACAAACAAATGTAAAATTTTTAACAATATTTTGGGCCCACCCCATTGCATACCTCTAACAAACACCCCTTTCCCTGTGCTTAATCTGACAACAACTGTGTGTTATTTTAGATGCAGGGCTTGTTCAGCTGTGCATTGAAGAAGTGAGGATGTCAACGTCAGCCTGATGTCAAGCCCTAATGTCCAGTTGACGTCAAACCCCAACGGCGGCCTGATGTCAAGCTCTACCGCAGAATGCTGTTTCACACAAGGCTGTAAGAGAGACAGAATTAATCCAGAAATGCCAAATGTAAGCCAGATTCGGTCCAGAACATGTGTCTATATATATATATATATATATATATATATATATATATATATATATATATATATATATATATATATATATATATATATATATATATATATAGTTGAAGTAACATAGTAGTTTAGTATTAATATAAACTATTATCTGTCTAACCTAACAAGTTATTACATATGTTCTATCTAAAAACATATTTTTAACACAAATGACAATATATTATTTTCTTGCAACCCGCTACCCAGTCTCACAAGGTTTCATGATATAGTCACGTAATTTTTTTTAATTCTTTTTTTGTGATATTATCACAAATTTTTGCATATTTTCGTGATCATATAACGAATTTCTGTTTTTGTGTTATTATCACGTATTGGTTACTCAATTGTTTTGTCCTATATTCTTACCATTTTCGTTTCAGTTTAGGGTTAGATTCGGTGCTTGCATTAGAATGTCACTTTATGTATTGGTTTATACTATTTTTTCTGATTCATTTTTATATGTCCCCTGGCATTAGGGTTGGAGTTGGGTTTGGGTAGGGATGTCATTTTATGTCAATCTAACCCTAAACCAGGGCGACAATGGTAAGAAAATAGGACAAAACAGTTGAGTAACCAATACGTGATAATCACATGAAAACAGGAATTCGTAATACGATCACGAAAAAACACGGACATTTTTGATAATATCACACAAAAAGAAACAATAAATTATATGAATAACGAAATTTCGTGAGACTGGGATTTAACAGTGTCGCTTATGTGGTGGAAATAGAGTAACTTATAAAGATGTTTTCTTGTTCTTCCAAAACAGATCAATCTTGAAACCTACGTATAGATGTATGTACATTTAAAACAATTTGGGACAAATATCATGCAATTTTACATTATCATGCGAGTGACACAGCAGGAATTTGAGTTCCAGCCGGGGTGCCGATACACTAATAGGAAAAATCTTTTCAGTTATTAAAGATGGGGCACAGAGCAACAAAGCACTGGAACTTTCCAGTGTGTGACCCCCTTAATGCTGCATTTCAGTTTTTAAAACCTATTGAAATGAAAGTGTTACTTTCAGCTAAATCTGCATCATACAATGATGACCTTGGCCATTTCTCTCAATGAGATGCATGTCAGCACATCTGTTAACTCCAAAGGTAAAGAAGTTAATGATGTAACAGCGATTGTCTCGACAGCCGAAAAAAGAAAAGTATATGGTATTTGATCTGAATATCCCACCAATTTTGTGATGTGGGGCACCCAGTCAGGACCTTTGCCCACCCTGGCCTTTGTGTATAATGTACCATGTACTTTTAAAAGAACATAACTTGCTCAATTTTCAACTGATTTCAAATGGTTTGGTTTGTTATAAATATCAGAGATGTACCTATGACACTGCATACTTAATGAATCATGTTAAAGCATCCAGAATTATAGCCACATTCCTAATGTTTGTAAGAAACAAAACCATTTGAAAATCGGTTAAAAATTGAGCAAGTTATGGTCATTTAAAAGTGCCTGCACCTTTAAACACAATGCTACAAGTGAGCGAGCTGTCAAAGGTAAGATGGCCGCCAGGTGATGACATAAGAGACTCCGCCGTAACACATCTAGCCTTTATTATACATATCTATGATCACCACTCCCTCCTTGTTTGTTGTTATGGTTACTCAATGTTTATGTTCTGTGATTCGTTCTTGTCATGTTTAAATACCCTGCCTGCTCATTGCTTGATTGTTCCTGTCCCGGTTCCGAAAATCCTTTAGATTTATAATTACACTTTATACTGCATTTGGATTCGTCGCCTTGTCTTGCCTGCCTCCGTGTGACAAATGTAAACCTTGATATCTTTAATATTGACTTAGTAAGGTCATGTCAAAAAGTTATATAAATGTTAAATTAATGTGTGAAAACTTTGTTACTCCAAATCTTATGAATAGACTTAATCTTATGAATAGGTCAAATATTTTTGCAAATGCAATTGAAACAAATAGCTGAACCCAGTGTTTAGTTTATTTATTATACATAAAATATTTGTGTTTTTAGTGTGAGATAATACACCTGAGGTAACACATTGGGAATTCTGCATGTACTGTATCCATGCACAGATGGCTTGTGCAGTAAAAAAAGATCTAAGGATTTGTAGCTAATTTTTCTTGTGCAAGGTGTGAGATTTTAGTGGGCTAATGTGAAGATAAACAGGTGTATTCATGAAGTTAATTTAGTCCTGCAAACATTGCCATCTCTTTCCCTCGCTTTACACTAATCCTGATATGCTATAGTTGGACCGAAAAACTGCAATTGCTCCATTTAGGCAGTTCACTTTTTTATTATATTATAGAGAACCAGAGTTCAACAGAATATTTGGAGATACTTTATTCACATCAATATTAACACAAGGAAAATAAAAATGCTCTTTTCATACTGGCTGGTCTTTGTGTGTGTGCATATGTTGTTTTCCTCAGTTTATTGGATTTACAGTTAAGTTTATAAAACAACCACTTTAAAATAAATGAGCAATGCTAATATTTATTGCATAATGAAGTTTTTATTGATTCATAAGCTCTACGTTCTTCTACCAGTTGCTGTAATACTGTATGTAAAAAATATGTTTTTTAATGACAAACAAATGCAACAATTTCACAATACTTGGCCCACCCCATTACATAACTGTCAGAAATTCTCCCTTCCCTGTGCTTAATTTGACAACAGCTGTGTGTTATTTTGGAGGCAGGGCTTGTTCAGCTGTGCATTGTTGAAGAGGTGTGGTCTCGAACAGGAGAAATGAGTACTGTAGTATGTACAGGGTGTATAAAGAGTGGAAGGGAGGGATGAATGAGGACGTGCCATACATTTAAACTTAACGGACTGTATGAAAACAAACCTCTGATATGATTCGCAATAACATTGCCTCTCATTTTAGAAAGTGAAAGAGCAACTCCTCCTTCTGGGCAAGGGAAGTGTTTGTGTTCCTAGGAAAACACTAAGAGGGAGAACAGGATAAAAAGCTTGCACACTTGGGAAAACTTGTTGCGGGACTGTTGGTGTTGCTGTTGGAAAAGTTGGTGAGTAACACTTCACTTTTATACATTTAAAGTTAAGCATGCGGTCATGAAAACATACAACTCGAATGTGTGGTATAAAGTGATAGATTTTGGTGAAGTTGATGGTGAAGTTTACATTTCTTTCTCTTTCCTCTCACAGTCAGCACACACTTTAAACTTTCTTTTAGATCTAAAATTGTTGCTTTCCTTTATATAGGGAAACAGGTTATATGTTAAATGTGTTTAGTAACAGAGATACAACATGCAAGCTCAGCAAATAACCCCAAACAGTTGTAAGTGACATCTGCCCTGCTAATATAGGCTGTGCACATACATGCACACTTATATATTTAATACACTTTGTTACTCATTATACATTATTTCATTACTTTTTTACTAGCTGACTATACATTCATGAACCGTAATTCAAAACAGAAAGCAACGTGTATCATTTTGTCTCCCTTAAAGGGATAGTGTACAAAGATGACAGCTGACAGTACAAATATTATGAAAGTCAATGGGTACCACCAACTGTGCTTACCTTTATGTGCTTACATTTATCAAAAAATCTTTTTTGTGTTTATCAGAATAAAGAAATTCATACAGGTTTAGACCAACACAAGGATGAGTAAATTTGACATAATTTTCATTTTTGGTGAACTATCCCTTTAACCTATTTATTATGGTATACATGTCTGATTCTGTGTATCTATTTATAGTTTATTTTACTGTGGAAATGATCAAAATCCTTATAACCAACTCTATAATGAACCACCTGGGATGTTTTTAAATAGTACTGAAGTAGTTCCTGGGCATCTGTGACTAGCATACCATGTTGCCCGAGGCTTGCGTATGAGTGCTGCATGTGTAAATATTAGAGTGATAATCAAAAGAAAGAGAATAATGTAAAGAACAATAAAGGCAGGGATGTACATATCAGCTGGATAAAGCTTATGTTTAAGCTCACAAAACTAACACTGTGCATTTCAATACTTAGAAACTGAATAAAAAGTACAATATTCTAGGCATATACAACTTTTTGGAGTCATACTTAGTTTCTATCCTATTAAATCATCAGTCTTCCACCTCTAACTAACCTTTATTTAGTTTTATCCAGCACACACTGAAATTAAAGTTTCAAAACATAAGCATGCTAGTGTATAATTTCATAATGTAAATAGAAATCTATAGCTGGATTTCAGGCAGGAAACACACACACAGGGTGTGGACAGTGTGTTGGTAAAAAGGAAGCAGACTTTGTTTTAGTTTGAGTGATAAAAGCCACGAGCCCTTTCCTGTGCTGATAAATTGTCAGTAGGTCAAACAAGACTATATATAAAAATTGAGAGTGTTTAATAGAAAGTCATGAACCACTATAATGATCCTAAAGACAAATCGACTGTCCACATCAGACTTACATCTGACAGAAGCTCTTAAGTTCAAGGAGAAGCCTACAGCACCTAATGTTTAAAGAAATTCAAATAATTTTGATAGTGTGCAATGCTGTAAAACTGAAAAGTTTGGCTTGTGTGCATATTTAACGTGATATGCACACAAGCAAAAGAATATGTGTGTATTTTTACATAAAGTTTGAATGTACCACACACACATTTACATTTTCATACACACTGAAACATATCAACATTTTGACCGGACTAATACGTTAATTATTTACGCATTAAAAGCTTTACAGACACAGATTTGTACATATTCCTGTTCATAAATATTAAATTCACGGGCAATGGCATTTCATACTCATTTTAATGGCATGTTTTCAGTCATATTTTCTGACTTATTATTATTATTATTATTATTATTATTATTATTATTATTATTATTATTATTATTATTATTATTATTATTATTATTATTATTTAAGAAATATTCAAGCAGACATTTCACAAGTCGTCAAATAAATCTTTGGTGTCCCCAGAGTACATATGTAAAGTTTTAGCTCAAAAAACTCACAGATAATTTATAATAGCATGTTAAAATTGCCACTTTGTAGGTGTGAGCAAAAATGTGCCGTTTTGGGTGTGTCCTTTAAAATGCAAATGAGCTGATCTCTGCACTAAATAGAAGTGTTGTGGTGCAGATTAAGGGGAGGTATTATCCCCTTCTGACATCACAAGGGGAGCTAAATTTCAATTAGCTTGTTTTACTTGCTTGCAGAAAATGGCTCTCCAAAACTAAGTTACTGGGTTGTTCTTTTTTACATTATCTAGGTTGATAGAAGGAAAAATGTCAGATTTTCTGTAATCATTTAACCATTTTGTAATATTTAATTTGTTTCTCATGACACACAAAAGGTATTTTCTCCTATGCAACAATAATTACACCAAAACAAAACATAAATTTACATTTAAGATGTTAATTTTATTGATTCACCCTAATCTTTATCATTAAAATTCATATGATTGCCAGGAACATATCCAAATTCAGCCCTTTATCCAGCGATCTTGATCCCAGTTCTTGGTAGAAACAGAAAACGTCAAATCTTGCGTTCACACAAAATATTGCACCTCAAGAAGCTTTATGACACATTGCTCAATGGTAGTGATATCAAATGCTTATTGGCTCTTGCATGCTACATCACAGATTTGCAACATTAATTGCCGTCTTTCAGTCGGTGTACTTTTGAAATTTTAAATGCGTGCATTAACAAAGAGAAGCCGGATTAGCGATCTTGTGGATAAATAACTTTAAAGAGCACCTATTGTACGATTCACGTCTATACATTTTCTTTGGTGTGTAAGTGTGTATAAGTACATGTTAACGATATGCAAAAGGTACAAACCCCAAAGTAAACAATGAAGCGAGTTATCGTCTCCAACGTAAATCTCTTTTCTTGTACTACAAGAAACGCACGAATTGTAGGCAAAAGTTTACTTCCTGGGATTGGTGATGTAGACAAGACTGGCACTATCATAATTCCTCCCCCTTCGAACTCACAGCCTGTAAGTTAACTGTCAGCATTGCATTGTGCACGAATCTTTCAAACATAGTAAGAAGCACCACATTTCCGGCTGACATCAGAGGTATTCAGGCCAGTCACAATGTACAGATTAGCTGGCCAATCAGGGACACAAAGCTTTTCAAATCTGTGTGTTTCAGGAAGAGAGTGAAATCTGGAGCTACAAAATGTACAATATGTGGAAAATGTGTTTTTTATTATAAACCACGCAAACACATACCAAATACACAAAATAATGTTGTTTTTAGCAATGAAATAGGTGCCTTTTAATAATTCTTTGTACTTTATATACTCCAGCACATCGTCAATTTAACTAGTTTGGTAGGTACTGCTTTTGAAATTTCGCAATTAATAAGTTATTGTGATTACACTGCTTTTTATTTCTAAAAGTACATAATTTTAATAAACCACTTTGGGTAGGTTTAGGCGTAGGAGTTTATTAGCTGCTTAAAATATCTTTTAAATGCTATATTGTTACTATTTATTGTTAAATTTTCCTACCCATTTTTGTCTCCTACCTTGAATAATATAAAAATACATTACATATTTAAAAAATGTATAAAAAGGGTTTGGGTTTAGTATATGGTTTGGGGTAGAGTTAGGATGGAAACAATATTAATAAAATGGTTATACAGCTTCATGGTATGAAAAATGTATAAGTTTTTTACGTTTTGTTGCTGTAAAAATGTAATAATGCTAAAATTAAATGTTTCAAATGCATCTACATTGTACACTTCAGCATCTCTTTAAGCATACAAAGAAAGTTTTTTTGCTTTTGAAAGTTTTAATACTACATATTGATCATCATATAGTTGTTTTTTAATCGTTGTACATTGCCATATTATTGCAAGATTGTACACAGGAAAATGATGTAACTATACAGTCATTGTTTATGTAACTAGTTGTTTAAAAATTATATCATTGTTTCGTAATGTTCAGCATCAGTATCCCACATTTAAATATTATTCAATATTCCCATTTGGATTTGGTTGATGCAATCCTTTGTGTGCTAATTTCTGTTGGAGCTTTCCTGCTATTTCCTTCCGTATGTTTTCTCTGAGAGTACACTGGAGTGAAGCAATCCCCCTCTCTGTTTCTCTGCAGGCATCTCATCATCTCTGAGAGCACTCCCACAGCTGTTCCTTTCACTCTTACTGCCAAAATATTCCTTTACATGTTCCTAATGGACAACTCCACAACACAAGCATCTGGCATAACTCTATCAGCCAAAAATAATGGTAAGTATTCTGTAGTTGTGTGAACTTTACAGAATAAGTGTGAGGACAGGATGGCCAATGCAGTAATACAAAGGGGGTCTGTACAAAGTGAAGAATTGTATGAAATGAAATAAGGTTACGTATGGATGTTCTATATTAATGTGTGTGTAGGCATGCAAGTCTGCGTGTAATTTGGAGTGTGTAGTTTTATTATTGTGAACTGCTCAGGTTTTTCTGCCAGTGCTGTGCAATACTTAACTTTTTTTGCCATGTGTGGTACATTGTCAGAAAACTGCTGCATAAAGTTCAAACAAATTGGTTTTGCAAGCTAATTCAACCTACTAAGTTTTGACTTTGTTAAATTGTTAGTTGTGTAACACATCTATGTGGGCTCATCAATGTCAAAATGATCAATGATCAATTTTAAGTGAAATCTGGAAGAATTTGGTTGTGCTTTTTACCTTAAATCTAAAATAAGTTGCTTTGGTTAAAAGCTACTTTAAATAATTCTCTGTGCTATAGAGTTGAGGTACAAAAAAAAACACTGAGTAACAAATCTCAGCACTGACTAACAAATCCCAGCACTCAGAAGACTGAATGAATAAGGGAGATATGACAAGATTTTCACTTTGTTCTGGGAGGAGGATGAAAAAGTTGGAACCAGAGGGATTGTAGATAGTTTTCCAGTAACAGGACAAGAACTGAGTCAGTGAGTGTTTGTGTTCCTGTGAGGACAAAACCAACCAGCCAAAATATTGATTTATCTTCTGTTCTGAAAACCCTTACAAGTCCCTTTGCTAGGATGTGAGATAAAATGGTAAAAGGAAACTGTGTGGTCTGCATTTTCGCAAAACAGCTGCATACTGAGCATCCAATTTGAGTTGACTGACGGTCAACCATGATATTGTTTTTTTTATTGGGAACTATTAGATGAGCATCTGTCTGTGTTGCGGCCTATTGGAGATTATTAGTACCCAGACGGTTATGGTTTCTGAAGATTCATAATAATGCATTTCAATTTAACTGGTCATTAATTATTAGTTTTATAGTTTTAATAACTTAAAGAAATATATACTTGCATAGAGCCTGGGAATTCAAGGATGCAGATCATATCACTGTTTGCAATTATAAAGTTAAACAGAATTGTTCTTTATAATTATGGTTTTTAATACATTTAGTTCAATTTTTAACCAGATTATTAACCAGTCTATACAGTGTATAAACAGATGGTCACAGACAGTGAATCCATATATCTAATACCTGGGAATACTTTAACCTCCTAAGAGCCGAGCTTTTTTTCTGACTTATACCAGCTATTTTGGGCTAAGAAAGAACCAATAAATATAATAACCAAATATTTTTCTTTGAACATGAAGCAGTGTAATTGTGCGTGTTTGTGTACAACAGGTTCCAGTTACACAGAATTAATTATTATGGTGATAACAAAAAAAAAAACATATGTGGACATTCAGGTCTTAGGAGGTTAAGAAAGAAAATATTAATAATAACCACAATATTTATGGTTTATATGATTTGCACTCACCTAAAGGATTATCAGGAACACCTGTTCACCTGTTCAATTTCTCATTAATGCAATGGTGTTTTGATGTTTTCTTTGCACACGTTAAGCCTCTTAGTGCCAACTGGGCATCATTTAAATGCCATGGCCTACCTGAGCATTGTTTCTGACCATGTCCATCCCTTTATGACCACCATGTACTCATCCTCTGATGGCTACTTTCAGCAGGATAATGCACCATGTCACGAAGCTCGAATCATTTCAAATTGGTTTCTTGAACATGACAATGAGTTCCCTGTACTAAAATGGCCCCCACAGTCACCAGATCTTAACCCAATAGAGCATCTTTGGGATGTGGTGGAACGGGAGGTTTGTGCCCTGGATGTGCATCCCACAAATCTCCATCAACTGCAAGATGCTATCCTATCAACATGGACCAACATTTCTAAAGAATGCTTTCAGCACCTTGTTGAATTAATGCCACGTAGAATTAAGGCAGTTCTGAAGGCGAAAGGGGGTCAAGCACAGTATTAGTATGGTGTTCCTAATAATCCTTTAGATGAGTGTATATATTGACTTTTATGTGTTTTTGGAAAATAAGATGATTCTGAAACTTAACGCTGATCTTAAACCAATAACCTGATTGGTTGTTACACTCTAAAAATTGTTGCTAAATAGCACTAAAAGTGCTTCACTGGCTCATGGGAAACCACTATCACACCGTGCTATCCGCTTGGTATGATGTAAGGAATATTGTTTTTAGGTCCAAGCCTCCACACATTTCAGTAGAGGGTATTATTTAAACAGCTGTTTATGAGCACTATTTATTCATATTACACATTTAAGCAAAAATTTATAAACTTGCAGTGTATACTGCAGTCTCCAGGTCCACGGAATCACTGATGGCAATATATTAATAATTCGCAAAAAAATCCATGTCCATGAGTCCATGTCTGGTCATCTCGAATTTTGTTTTGGAGATAAAAATTAGGATTGGGGATTAGGATATTTTGTAGTTTTGCATAATGACATGAGTGTATATTAGTGTTTTTGTTTTGTTTTTTGTTATATCCCTATGGCCTTTGAGATTGGTTGGATCCGGAAGCGCTGGATGACATCAGACTTAACAAGTGGATAACATGACTTACAGTTCTACATATGTGCTACATAGGTGCTATATAGCACTTAAAAAATAGGTCCCCCTATGATTAAGAGCCAGTGAACCACTTTATATAGCACAATTTTTGGTTGCTTGGTTAAATTGTATCTACAATCTTTTTATGTCAGGCTATATTCAAGATAGAACAATGCATGACACATAATATTAATAAAACATAATCAAAAACTACTTTTAAATCAATTGTATGTGGCAGCTGTTTTTATATTGCATTTTATTTACACTTAAATACCGGATGCAAATTCTGCATTCTTTCCATTATGCAACAATTTCATGTTCGGTAGCCTGTTCATAACAAATCTGAATTCAGCTTCGATCTTTATGTAATGTAATGTACTACAGCACTAAAGGATAAAAAAAATCCAGCTTAACAACACTTCAGCTCCACAGTAATATTTATCCATTTCCCGTGTGTGATGAAGAATCCGCTCTGTGTACTTTCACCCGCAGAAATGTTTTGCCATCAACAGCAGACTCTTTTATTATCACTAACAGAAGCAGGCGTTATTCTCAACCAGCTGTCTATAATCAACCTCGGTAGGCCTGCAGTCACTTGAGTGGCTCATGAGAGCACATGCCCATTAGTAAACTGATTGAAAAGCCTTTTCTCTCCGAGAACCGCAGACTCTCAGTGTGAATGACGGAGTCTGAGGGAGCGCTGGAGTGGAGAGAGGACGTATTCTTCCGAGGCGAGATGCGTGACATATGGTTGGGCAAGATAGGAGCAGTTACCACTTGAGCCCGAAATCCCAGGCAGATGTGACCTCAGGCCAAGAAGGACAGAGAGGGAAGGAGAGAAACAGCAGATCGTTTGAGGAAAAATCAGCCGAGGGAGGGAAATGTTGAGGAGCTCTTTAACTGAATCTTTCACATGGTTGTGTGTGTGTGTGTGTGTATGGCATACTCAGAATCTCATGACCATCATCACAAATGATTAAGCTTGAACTCACTGTTGTGGTCATGAGCCTCGCAGTCGTGATAGAAAGGTGTTGGAAAGCTGCTATTCTGGCTGTTTCTATTTACAGACTTTCTTGGGTATAGGGAGAGTGATGCATGCGCTCGTCTCTCAGCAGCTGAGGTTTATGCATACATTCAAATCTAACACAAACTTTCAGGAGGTGTTAGAACTGACAATAATACTGTATGTGACAGATTTAATTCGCAGAAACTGAGATTGTGACTTTTTTTAATTTTGCTAAACAGGTGACAGCATTTGTAGACGGTGGAGTTTAGCATGGAGGTCTGGGCTTCATTCAGTTTAGCATTCAGAGGCAAATGTCACCGCGCCTGTGAAAACTAGACTAAAGTCTCATCATCTAATTGACATTCGAAGCATCCAAGTTTGATTTCAATCATTGATTTTGCATTGATTTCGGTCTTTGACATGACCTTACTCTGTTAATATTAAAGAGCCACACAGATCCAAAATCGAAACTGGCCTGTATTGCAGTGTGTCATGTAGCTGTCCCTCAATGTAAACAATATGCAAAGTAGTTTAACCAAAAAGTGCATGATTAATAAAGTTATTGGCTTCTAAAGTAGGGAGTCGACTTTGAATCGCTGAAACGAGTTGTCATATGGATTGGATCTCCTGCCTGCCTTTTCCACGTCACACGAACACTTCCACGTCACATGAGATACTAATCTCCGCCTACAGCCTTGCCCGCTGGAAAAATGAAAACTATTACCTGCACACAGCTAGTTATGATTATAGCTACATACTTGCTTAAATGAGTGTTTCACGAGTTCACACTTACAAATAAGTTGGTAAGATTAAATTAGTAAACGTATTTGGCGTGCTGTCCGGGGAGAGGGCTCTGAGCTCGGAAATGGGCCCGAACGCAGAGTATCCCCCCCCCAGTTTAGGAATTAACCTGGTGAGTGAGAGGTGATGGGGTGGTGGAGGGATTCTGAAGACTGCAGAGGATCTTTGCAGAGTCAAACTGTGACTTATATATGGCTTGCCTTTGTCCTGATTGGGTAGATATGATGATTACTGATTGTCGAGGACATCTGGTGGTACTAGAGTATCTGTTGATTACTGATTATAGACAGCTGGAAGTACTTAAGTGGTTTATTTGACGTGCTCCTCCCGAACTACGTTAATAAAACATCATAAAATGTTTATCGTCGTTTTTATTGCTTGGATTAATGATGAATGATGTCGTTGTTGTCAGAGAGTCACGTTAGCAAGAGGTTAACGCATGCCTTACTTACGGTTTTGCTATGACCCGGTTAGTTTACATAAATGCTTAAATGAGTATAAAATGTTAGTTTGTATCGTCGTTTTTACTGCTTGGATTAATGATGAATGATGTCGTTGTTTAAACTCTTAATATACTGTCAGAGAGTCACGTTAGCAAGCGGTTAACGCATGCTCACTAATGGATTTGCTATGACCCGGTTAGTTTACATAAATGCTTAAATAAATGTAAAATTGTTTGTTTCTATTGTCGCTTTTATTGCTTGGATTAATGATGAATGATGTCGTTGTTGTCAGAGAGTCACGTTAGCAAGAGGTTAACGCATGCCTTACTTACGGTTTTGCTATGACCCGGTTAGTTTACATAAATGCTTAAATGAGTGTAAAATATTAGTTTCTATCGTCGTTTTTACTGCTTGGATTAATGATGAATGATGTCGTTGTTAAACTCTTAATATACTGTCAGAAAGTCACTTTAGCAAGCGGTTAACGCATGCTCACTAATGGATTTGCTATGACCCGGTTAGTTTACATAAATGCTTAAATAAATGTAAAATTGTTTGTTTCTATTGTCGCTTTTATTGCTTGGATTAATGATGAATGATGTCGTTGTTGTCAGAGAGTCACGTTAGCAAGAGGTTAACGCATGCCTTACTTACGGTTTTGCTATGACCCGGTTCGTTTACATAAATGCTTAAATGAGTATAAAATGTTAGTTTGTATCGTCGTTTTTACTGCTTGGATTAATGATGAATGATGTTGTTGTTTAAACTCTTAATATACTGTCAGAGAGTCACTTTAGCAAGCGGTTAACGTATGCTCACTTACGGTTTTGCTATGACCCGGTTAGTTTACATAAATGCTTAAATGAGTGTAAAATGATAGTTTCTATCATTGTTTTTATTGCTTGGATTAATGATGAATGATATGTATTGATGTCGATAATGTTTTCTCAGTAAATCATGTTAGGACTAGGTCAATACATGTTGCACTATTGTTGGTCTGTGCCACTGATCTGTGGTCTGTGCAGAGACTGTGTCAGTTGACCAATCAGAGCAGTGTAGGCTACTGAAAGGTGGGGTTAAGGCAGAGTGAGTCGTTGAACGGCTTCACACGAATCGTTTGGGGATCTCTGAGAAATGAAGTAATTTAAAATGTATATTTTGGGAAAATTACAGTGTTTTTTGACCTTGCATGCATTTACACCTGTTGTCTGGGACTTATAAACAGTGATAGGATGCTTAAAATTGCCATCTTACTGGCTCTTTAAAGATATCAATGTTCTTCACAGAATGTTCTTTACATTATGTAGGTAAATCACAAAAATGACTGGGTTTTCACAGACTGAGTGACATTCTTTAATGTGTAAATCTGATTTCATCAATTGATTTCATGTAATAATTCGTCAACTCCCAAAGATTTATATGAATAAGCAATCTCCCAAATGTTGAACTCAAATCATAATTTCCAAATACATTATACCCAAAACAATAAACAAGATTCATTGCATTATGAATCCTTTACCTGTAAGCTAGGTGAATGACAACATCTGACGTCTCATGTTTGCACTCGTAAAGTTGCAATACAAAGTCTCAAAACTTTAAAAACCTTTCTGTACACTCAGGTTTGGTTCCCTGTGGATATTACCACATTCCTCTTATCTTCATAGACGTGCTCTCCATCGCCTCAAGCCCTCATTCTCAATTTGATTTTTTCCTCCCCCTCAGTGCCACAATCTGATTTCTGGGCCACAGAATAACTGTATCTGTGGCCGACTGACCCGGAGGTCATTTGCAATTTCCTTTTCTTACATATTTCTCAGTAATTCTCAATCTATTCCTCACACTTTCGACGCTCGCAAAGATTAGATGGCCTAGTCCCAAAGATGATAGACTGACCTTGTCAAGGGCAAGTGCAAGCTATAGAAATGAATATCATATTCATAATTATAGTGCTTTGATTATGACACATGGTATTGTGAGACATATCCAGATGATGAATGGAGCCATCTAGGTAGCAAAGGCCTTTCGGATTCATTGTGTCACTGTTTAATGGAAGGTCTGTTGGATTCGGTATTTGATGTGTGCGGTTTGTCGAGGGCCAAGTCGCATTGGCTCACATAAGAGTCGTGAGTGTCAAGAGATTTTAAAACCTGACAAAACTGATTAACCAGAGTAAAAATATAAGGAAACATGCTTTCATAACAACAATGATAAAGCAAAAAACTGCTTCAGGGCACAATAGGCTATAATACTGTTCAAGATATTTCAGCCTTTTGTCTGTTGTGTTTTTTGTATAATACTGTATGAAGACTTTGGTTCCAAAATGTGAGAAACGCCATTTTTAAAAAAATGAGTTACCACCAAAATCAGTATTGTATCAAGTCAGTATTAAAAACTAGATTCTTAATTTCATGCAAAATCCGATATCCGCCATGTTATTCTGTCATCTTTTCTCTTTTTTCCCAAAACGCGATAAACGGCAGTCCTCCTTCTCTGCAGAATGCAATAAATCCGCTCAACAAATCACAGCGCACCATTTCATGCATCGCAAACAACAATGGCGGCAAGTTTTCCTCATCTACTTTGTACTTCATGATCAACAAACAAACAAAAACAAAATAATACATTTGATGGCATTGATAAACCTGTGGTGGTTTTCTGTGGCGGGCAAGAAATGTAAGCCACTCAGGCGATGGAAAAATGCTGTAAGCAGTGTCTGTTGCTTGTTCTCACACGACAGCATCAAGCTTCTGTCATGCTAACACATTGACCCCAGGGGATTTTATGAAAAATTTTCCATTATTTTACTTGAAGTCAACAAAAATCGAGCAGGACCAAAACATTTTACAGCTGATCGCTGTCAAAAACGTTCAGCAACGACGTCCAAAGGATGACAGCAGCAATGACAGTGTAGGCTAAGTGTTTTGATTAATGCCATTAATGCCTTTTTACACCTGGTCACTTCATTTGTTTTCTCTGATCGGATAGCTGTCTGATTTTTTTAAACTGTTTCATTTACATTCGCCCACATAAAAGCATCTTGGCAAAACGCATATCAATCCGATCTTTTACTCTCACGCAAAATGCAAATACACTATTCATTACTCCGCCATAAAAAAACTTAAGATGACGCATATGCAACAAAAGGCAGCACTTATTGTATGTTTACTGCATGTTGGGCAGGGGACGTGCGTCTCCTTGCTCGGCCTGAGCTAAATCGCGCAGTACAGAGTAGCAGGAGAGTGAAACAGCGTGATAACTGACAGGACCATGATGGGAAAAAACGCTTCTCAAATCAAAATTGTATTTCTTTATTTAATATAATCGAGTTTGTCATTGGACTATTTTATTGGTTTAAGAAAGCTTTAAACCCACTTTCGTCGCTCCATAAAGCATGTCTTCTTAGTTTGTTGGGCTCTCTTCCGGTTAATGCGCGAGTTTAATGATTATGTAAAGTTGCGCGAGTTTAGTGATTATGTAAAGTAAAGTTTTAACATATGTGGTTTCCTCAACCAGATGTTTTTAAACTTGTCTAGTTTTGTCTGAAATAAATCCCAACTCCTAAAGTGGTTTGAGCGATCGGATTTAAAGTTGGGCATTTACAGCTGGTCTTTTACGATCAGATAGCTAAGATGAATAAATGCTGTACACTGTAAAAACATCCAGCATTTATGTCAATTAAGTTAAATTCTTTTTATTTTATAAGTTATGTCAGCTTTTCACAGGCCAAAAGTTAAAATAGTATGTTGAATTGACTTGCAAAATCAAGTTGTTTTAACTTCATGCTGCATTTTGTTGACTTCATGATTCATTTTAGTTTCACCTTAAGTGAAAAATTTCATATCAAACAGCTGCTGGGATCAAATGAATCTATGCTCAGTTGAAACAACCCAGCATATGCAATTACTATGCAATTCCCATTATAGTCATTTCTTCTTCAAAATGCTGTCAGACAAAGAATGCATGTGTACACTCTTGGGCATTGTGAAGTGACTGTGTTTAAAGAGAGTATAAAAAGTACTTTAAGTGAGTTTTCTAATGGTCTCTAGGACCCATATTAAACACACACACACACACACTTATAATTGACTGTTATTGGCCACTTACAGTAGCAGGTGAGAGATTTAGTGAAATAAATAAAAATGGGCGGCTGTGCAATTTCGTGGAAGAACGAGCAGCTTGTATTTTTATTTGCACAGCTGCTGGGGTGGATCCTCTCTCTGGCCTCAATCACAAACATATTTCCATCTCCTCAATGTAGCATCCCAAGCTTTTCTTCCACCCTGTCCCCATCTTTAAGACGTGCTGAAATTTTACTCCATTAGTCTCATCCATTAGTCTTGTTTCCTGCACTATCTTCAGCGCTTTGCTCATTTGTCTTTAAGAAATTGGAGACTAGTGTGTTGTTTCCCAATTCTGTCTTCTTTATCTCAGCCTCATATGGCCACACAATTTAAGGTTTATAATCACTGTCAAGGCCATGTGAAATACATGCTTGCACCTGTGCTATTGCTGTCCTCTGAGCTCATGGGCTGCAATACGGACTATTATCAAAGCTGCATGTATGCCGTATGATGTAAATCGGTGCAATAGCTTTATGTGATTAACCTCCTTAAGCTAGCACAGTCGTGGTCTAGGCTGACAGACACAATGAATACCTATCTTAACCAAAATATATGGACAGCTTCTTTCCAAAAACCGCTGGTTAAGCAAGTCACAAGCACGCAATGCACAGAAATACTGTGTCATACGTCCAACTAGTTTTTTTTTCACGTGTTTAGTATGAGAATCTAACACTTTAACAGAGTTAATAAATCAGAATGCATAAAATAGCATTAGACATCCCCTTTAACTTGCTTAATAGTTTGCCCAAGATAAGAATATGACACTGTGAAATGGTTTATATAAATGGTTTCTGATTGTTTTGGATGATTCACCACCACATGGGAAGGGTGAACATCCTTTAGCCTTTACAAAAGCTTTTGCAAACATCAATTTTCTGATAAGATCTTGCAAAGCAATCATATCACATACAATACAGTGTAGAAATACAGTGGCCGGTTCTCTCGAGTAAGATAGAAATGACTATCATAAAACCTATTTAAGAGGAGGATTTAAAGGTCTAAACAGCCTTGGTGGTATAGAGGTATCTGAGAGGAGCTCCTGACCAGTAAAAGAGAGATTTATGATGGTCTTACAAGCTTACCCTCAAGGCTCTTTTAAGGCCTTTCCTGATATGGGACTGTGCATTGCAGACATAGTAAGTAACTTGTTCATCAATATTTTCCAGTCTAATAAGGGGTTACAAGTCATTCTGAACTTAAGCGCATTACTTTGAAGAGAGCAGGTCAGTTGTGCTTTACAACTTTCTCTGTTCAAATGTATTAATCACTATGGCAGATTCCTTTGTTCCCCGAAGCACTGTTAACATGAATTCTCATTCGTACCATCTTTAAAGGGCACAAAAAATGTAAAGCAGTGTGAAATCTAATAGCCTTCTTGCAAGATGCTATATAGACATTTTGCACTAACTTGGTTTCACTTTGACTTGCACGCCAATGAAAAATGTATCTAATTAAAGTGTGTTGATGAACTACAGCTTAACGTTTGTCTGGTTTGTTAGAGCTTCATTAGAAGCCATGGCTGTTTGCCGGATCCCGCAGGTTATTCTCTTTTTTTCAGAGTCTCGGCTTTTGTTGTTCCTCTGCAGTGCAGGATTTTGCTTTTCATTTTTTAAACAGGTGCTTTATGAATTACAACTCAGTGACTTAAGCCTATACTTGGTTGGGAATACACTCATCTAAAGGATTATTAAGAACACCTGTTCAATTTCTTATTAATACGATTATCTTATCAACCAATCATATGCCAGTTGCATCAATGCATTTAGGGGTGTGGTCCTGGTCAAGACAAGCTCCTGAACTTCAAACTGAATGTCAGAATGGGAAAGAAAGGTGATTTAAGCAATTTTGAGCGTGGCATGGTTGTTTGTGCCAGACGGGCCTGAGTATTTCATAATCTGCTCAGTTACTGGGATTTTCAGGCACAACCGTTTCTAGGGTTTACAAAGAATGGTGTGAAAAGGGAAAAACATCCAGTATGCGGCAGTCCTGTGCATTGCCTTGTTGATGCTAAAGGTCAGAGGAGAATGGGCCGACTGATTCAAACTGATAGAAGAGCAACTTTACAAAATAACCACTCGTTACAACCGAGGTATGCAGCAAAGCATTTGTGAAGCCACAACACGCACAAATAGGAAAAAGAGGCTACAATTTGCACAAGCTCACCAAAATCGGACAGTTGAAGACTAGAAAAATGTTGCCTGGTCTGATGAGTCTCGATTTCTGTTGAGACATTCAGATGGTAGAGCCAGAATTTGGTGTAAACAGAATGAGAACATGGATCCATCATGCCTTGTTACCACTGTGCAGGCTGGTGCGGGTGGTGGTGTAATGGTGTGGGGGATGTTTTCTTGGCACACTTTAGGCCCCTTAGTGCCAAGTGGGCATCGTTTAAATGTCACGGCCTACCTGAGCATTGTTTCTGACCATGTCCATCTCTTTATGACCACCATGTACCCATCCTCTGATGGCTACTTCCAGCAGGATAATGCACCATGTCACAAAGCTCGAATCATTTCAAATTGGTTTTTTGAACATGTCAATGCGTTCACTGTACTAAAATGGCCCCCACAGTCACCAGATCTCAACTCAATAGTGCATCTTTGGGATGTGGTGGAACAGGAGCTTCGTGCCCTGGATGTGCATCCCACAAATCTCCATCAACTGCAAGATGCTATCCTATCAATATGGGCCAACATTTCTAGAGAATGCTTTCAGCACCTTGTTGAATCAATGCCACATAGAATTAAGGCAGTTCTGAAGGTGAAGGGGGTCAAACAAATGCATTTAGCAGATGCTTTAATCCAAAGCACAATTACTTATCACAATGATTTGACGTTATCATATTGTGTTGTATTTTCCATTTTTCCATTTCATTTTTTTTTACTTTTAAAACTTTAATGAAGAGTCAATCATGAGCTATTTTATGCCAAGTACCTCAGATAGTAAATATACAAGTGCACTTTCAGAAAAAAGGTACAAAACTGTATCTTTTCTGTAACTAGGGTAGCCTAAGGTTCCATTTTGTACCTATACACGTGTACAAAACATAATACAATGTTGTACATTACTGTATCCCTAAAATTTAACTGGTAAAACATTGTTCCTTAAAGGTGCATTATGTAACTTTTAGAAGGATCTCTTGATAGAAATGCAATATAATATACATAACTATATTATCACTGGTGTATAAAGACCATACATAATGTACTGTAATGTTTTTATTACCTTAAAATAAGCTGTTTTTATCTACATACACTGCGTCTGCTTACATGGAAGACGGCTTCATGCCCTAAAAGGACAAACTGTTCTACAGATCGTCTTTCGTCCCTAGAGTACATTGTCTCAGACGATGACATGTTTGTCCTGTGGCAGCTACCATATGCGTTTTAAAATTGATATCTTAATACAGAAATTACCTTTAAAAATTATCAGAAATATTTACTAGACCCTCAAGCTTCCATATTTATTTATTTATAGTTTTTAGAACATACTGGAACATACCAATTCAATCATAAATGCCAAAAATGAGATGAACACCTCCTGTTTTAAGGGACACCTGTATATATGCGTTTTTACGCTGCTATCAACTGGATGCTCAGTATTAACCAGCAGCCATTCAATTCAGATGAGAGTGAGAAAAAGAAAGGGAGAGGGAATGTCTAAAAGTGAGTTTAGTCAAGCGTTTAGTGTCTGTTTTCACTCTCACTTTGACACAGGCAGTTGGCCACAGTTGAGCGATTTCCTGACAGACATCACAGGAGCTGCTAATTCTTCCTCTCACCCCTACATGAAATATGAAGGCCTGCTCTGACACTCCATCACCTCAGACATCAGACAAGGACCTTTGTCCCCGCTGTTTTGACAGTATACCAGAGCTTAGTTAGAGTACACGCAAAGAGGTCATGGGTGGCACATTTTACACTCTTAAAAATAAAAGTTCCTAAAAGGTTCTTTGTTGATGTTTATGGTTCCATAAAGAAAAAAAATATTTTACATAAAAGGACGTTTATAGTGGATAAAACAAAGTACCTTTTTTAAACATTATCTTAAAGGCGGAGTGCACAATGTTTGAAAGCCAATGTTGATATTTGAAATCACCTAAACAAACACGCCCCTACCCCAATAGAATCTGGACCTTCTTTTAAAAGACCCGCCCCACACATACGCAACCCGGCAAGGATGTCGGTTAGTAGACACGCTCCTTACTGCTGATTGGCTATAAGTATGTTTTGGTAGTCGGCCCGTCTCCTTTTCCAAAGCGTTTTTCAAACATTGTGGACTCCGCCTTTAAAGTTCTTTGGAGAACCAACAATGGTTTTTCTGTGGCATCGCTGCAAAGAACCTTTTATTCACAACCTTTATTTTAAAGCGTAGTGAATTTGAATGTGAAGGCAAGATCAATCAATTTCATGAAAAGAAATACACAGTTTTGAAGGCAAATATTTGGTTTGCTGTTGTGTTTGTTTTAACAACTTAGCAAGGTTGTATTTTACACTGTCAGAAACATGGTCAAATGGTTCCTAGCTGTCACTGGGACGGTGCCCTTTTCAAAAGTACACCTTTGCATCTAGAGAGTTCATATTAGTACCACAGATGTACATTCTGGTACCAAAGAGTGCATATTAGTACCTTAGGTATACATATGTGTACCTAAATTAAGAGTACTGCCCTAGTACTGCCTGGTACTTTTTATCACCATTTTTACAGTGTAGCATATTATAGTAGTGCATTAAATCTGAATATTTAGGGATATTCTTAGTTATCAAAAGTGTGTAATTTAAATACAGCAAAGCCAGAACACTGAATGTCCCCTGACAAAATTGATCACAGTTAAATGCCATTACTTTGGTAGTCATCCAGTTTTTAGTTTGGGCAGCGGGCAGAGCAACAATGAAGAATCTGCATTAATTCAAAGTGGAATATTATCAGCTTAATGCTTCTCCCACCCAAGAACTGAGGGGACTGGAATTCATTTTGGCTTCTGGTTTTGCTGCCCATCCTATCGGGAGACAATTACTAGTGCGCTTCAAAAGCCGGCTTTGGGCGAGATTAGCTCCGCTTCTGGGAAGGTGATGAAAGCAAATGTCGAGCTGATGGATTTGCCGTGTCCTGTGTGTGTGTGTGTGTGTGGCATGGACAAGGGGGAGAGATGGAGAGTGCAATGCCTCTGGCCCTTGACGTCTTTTAGGACCAACCCATTGGGTTTAAAGGCAGGATGTGAAAAACTGTTCTTCAGATCTGGCCACGCGGCACAGATGTCCTCCTCCATGTCACAGTGTCTAACAGATTTCTGTAACTGGGCTAACGATGGGACGCCTCCAGGCGAGACAGGCTCCCTCGTGTTTGCATGGCAAATTTAGCAGAGATTTAATGCTTCCCGGGGTGCTGTGGCTGTGTGACTTCGAGAGATCTTTTTTAATGGGCTTAACATCCACCACACTGTTTCTGCTGCAGAATGAGAGGACATTTAATATTTTGTACAGGGTCTTCCCATCTTTAAACTTTATCTGACATTCAAAGCTGAGGTTTGTCATTTAATTATAATATTTTCTTATCATAGCTTAAAGCTCACATAACACAGGCTCTTTCTGCATTTCTGATGCTAATCTGGAGTACCTATAGAGTAGTATTACATCCTTTATATCTCCGAAGAGTCTTTAGTCAGATTTACAAAAGAAAGATTAGCTTTACCGATTCTTTCCGATAACGTACGAAAATATGAAGAAGTAGGAGTTACTACCGCGGGAGGAGCGAGTACGAGTCATGCAACACTATAAAACACTGTTTAACTTATGATTCACTACATGTTTGTGTCATTTATATAATATGCACGCGCCTATTTCCAACATATGACAGAAGTCTTTCTTGCCGCATGCAACTTATGACCCGGTTGGGACTTTTCAATGAAATCCAGTGCATTGTAGCGATTTTAAAGGAGGGGCTTAATGATAATTAATAATTAATAATATTAATTTTTAATATTTTAAAAACATTCTCCACCATCCCAATTAAGGGAAACAAACATAAGTTTAAATGTAAAGTACTTACAATGGATTGTAATCAATTATAAGTATGTGGATCAAATAAAGGTCTTGGGTGTCTGGCCAACACTCGTCCAGCGAATGTTTAGTAAGACACTATAGACTAAATTAGGATATAGCTCTCTTGGCTAAGGAGATGAATATCCTAAAATTGATCCAACAGCTTTAAGAGCAGGTAGCGATACAAATCAGACTTTATTGACTAACTAAACACATACTACTCTAAACATACAAACACGCACGCACACACACATACGTCAGCACTGGAAGAAGGTTAAGGTTTAAGTAGAGAAAAGAATAAAGCATGAACTTATGGCAGTATTTGTAATTCAGCAGATCAAAGCCTAAAATGAACCATTACTTAATGCGAATGCACCTTAGTTAAAAAGGGATAATGATGCGTGATGCATCAGTAAATAAGACTAAATATGATACTTGCATGTCTTGCCCATTAAAGCAACACTATGTAGTTTCTATGTAAAAATGACTCACAGCTCCCCCATGTGGTTGAAAAGCGCAACAGTGTCTGGTATAAGACACCCTTCTGCAAGCAGGGGGAGGGGCGGGGCTGTGTGCTCTACCCTCCACCACCACTTTCAGAGTGTGCTTGTAGCAGCTAGGAGGCTGCTCAGGTTGCAGCAACAGTACAATTTTTCCAGTTAAAAGTTGTTCTATCACTGAAATAATTTTAGAGACATTATTTAAAGGTAAAAAAAATTACATAGTGTTGCTATAAAAGAAAGTGTCCTGATGTAGTTTGGTGAGGCTATAGTTGATCTTGGCTGAGAGGATTGATGAGAGAAAAACCAGCTTGAAGCAGATGATCCTTCGTAAATGAAAAGACACGGCCAAAGCCTGGCACAAACTTAGAGGTAAAACGTCTGGTTTCGCATCCTCATTCGGATGAGAGTCCTAAAAGGACTCAAATGTATCCAGAAAGAAAAACTTAAGAGATGTGTGTGCTCCATGGTGTGTTCTTAGGTAGGGGTTTTTAACCTGTGCAGAGGTCACATCTTTAAGATGTGTCTGACCCAATCAGAGGTCACACTTTCAGAGGGAAAGTCTTTGTCTTCCAACATGCAGTTTTGCATATGGAATTGGATTCGATGTTAAGGTGGAAATGTTAAAGAGTTTTTATAGTATTATTATGAAGAAGAGTTTAATGCATATTATTATCCAGGAAATCAAAAATGGATCGCATAGATACCAAACAAGGACTAGATATGATTTGGATTAAGTAAGTAATACTAAACAATATGGTAGCGCATATTTGACTGAATGGTCAAAGTCAATGGTCAAGATCGTAGAAGCTTCTAAGTTGTATTAATTTTTGAAACTTGTTGTTGAAGGCCAATAGTTGTGTCCAATGTCAAGGACAGTGCAGATATCTGGGCACGTTGTGAAAAAAATATACGTCTACACTCAAAGATATATATTTCAGTCAGACTTTTTTTTTACTTTTAATGAAGTTATGAAGGGACACAGAAAAGATCCACAGGGACCGAACCTTTTCCGACATTTGGTTTTGTGGAGCTGGGAGCACTTGATTGATTTATAAATAATTCACTGCCTGAGCGATTCTCTAAGGTCGTCATCATTTTAAAGTTATGTTTCTTTCATATTACCCCACCCTTTTTAAAGGACACCTAATTACCAGCCTCTGTGGACACATATGAGGACATATAAAAGATCATGAGTGTGCTATACCTGCAAACGTACCTTAATGCCCTTCACATTAGCCAAATGTCAATGTTTTATGTCTCCCTAATTATTCTAAATATAATCACACTGTAAACACCAAATCACAATGAGCTTTTAATCACAGTGTAACTGGTTATTAATCCCTAATGAGGGAGCTTAATTGTTCATGTTTTGGGGGCATCTGTCTGGTCAAAGCTGCATTATTTTTTCTATTTAAAAGTAGCTTAGGGGTGTCACTAGATCTATCTCCATTTCGAAAGCAACATGTTTGGTTTGCTTGTCCTTCAGTGAAAGTCAAGTCAAGGCAGCAGATGTTGCCTTTGCAATAATTCATGATTATCTTCAATCACTTTCTTTAACGAGTTTTTTGTCCCCACGGTGTCGGAGAGAATGAGTCTTACTGCCGTACTGCAATGAGACAGCTGTCTATAAAAACAAAGAGTCATGAAAGATTCACCTGTGTTATAACAACACCAGAAGAAAGTAAACAGTACGTGTTTTGCAAGGGATCAGTGAGGTGTGGCTGTATGCTGCTAGATTGAGCAGAAAACAGTCGTAAACATTCATCCTGAATAGACTTTTTTATATGTGTGTTAAGCACTTTGAGAAATGAGTTTTAAAGGCGCTATACAAAAAAAAGATATTATTATTATTATTATTATTATTATTATAAACTGGAAGACATTAAACTTTATTTTTTTTACCAAAAGCAAAGATCAATGGAATGATATGGTCTAAAGTCACCAGCACGAGAAATATCTGCCCATTATGTTTAAAAACAGTTTATGCTTCATTCCATTTTATTACAACTTTTTTACTTTCTGTATTTTTTTATGTTAGTTTAGTGTCAGTGATGTCAAGTTTTATTAAGGTGGACAAGGCCATTCTGTAGATACAATTAAATCTTTAGTACTTTAATAAGTTTATTGTTTTATTAAAATATATATTTTTTGTGTCTTCAGATGGATCAGATGGTCGTTACTTCGAGGCCATAGTTGGAGGTACGTTTGGTAACAGCACTCAAAACTCACATAGTCCCTGAAATATAAGTTAAGTCTATATAGTGTTTTCAACAATGCATACTTTTTCAAAGCAGTTTTTAGACAACCTTTTAAGTCACCATGAAATTTTTATGGAATATTGTAGTGCTTTTTATACATTACTTCTGTGTATTTTTTTCAATTAATGTGCCCTCATAACAAAAACGTTAAACTATTCCCCTCCTCAAACCAGGGCTCTTCACTTCCTGGAATGGCGTGAAGATGGGGCCAAGTAGATTATTTCGCTATTTCTGTTTCGTGGTGACTTTAAATTGTTAAAGGATTACTCCACTTTCTTAAAAAACAAATCCGGGTAATTTACTCATCCCCATGTCTTCTAAAATGTTGATGTCTTTCTTTATTCAGTCGAGAAGAAATTAAGTTTTTTAAGAAAAACATTCCAGGATTTTTCTCAATTTAATAGACTTTATTGGACCCCAACACTGCAGTTTACAGTTTTTTTCAATTGTTTACACGCAATTTTGAAAACTGGGTTCTTTTTATCAAAATATAATCACAGTTATCCAAACACCACACTCAATTTGCATAATTCCTAGATTGTTTGCAAAATGACACGTTTAAGTCAAAACATACACACTTCAGTCAAAACATGTACACATATTTGTGAAAATGCTATTAGTTTTCATTTCAACCAACACAGTCCTCAATGATCAGACACTATTGCAGCCAGTTTCACACTGCTGTGATAAATAAAAAACACATTTGTAAAAAAATATTTTAGGAGATAGCATGTGATAGATTTTTGTCCAGACATTGTTATGTAAGGGATAATTTAGATAAAAAAAATGTGACAAACCCACAACAATCTTCATGATTAGTTTGAGATAAGGGGAGAATGTACACAAATAGGCCTACTATAAACTTAACAAGCACTGCACAACACTGATGCTGCAGACTGAATATTTCATTTATTTATTTCAATACTTACAGTATTTCTTACCATTGTCAGTTATAGTAGTCAACCAACAATGAAATCATTGAAACAAATAACATCTGTAGGCAAATAAAAAATAATGCATGAAGTACATACACTTTGACTCTGAAGAAAAACTTCTGTAAAAGAAACAAGTATACTGTAACTATTCATCATCTCTCCGTCTGGCTGCATCAGGCCATAAGATTTCATCCACATCACAGGCTATGTCTTCATTGGCAAGGCACCGTTGGAGGAATCGCCTCATGTGGTGAATCCACCCCTGCACAGAAGCTGCTTCGATATGATCATAGGCCTCCTCCATGGCCTGAATGAGGGACACACGGTCATAGGGCCACATGTCATATACCTTCCACCACCATGCTCTTTTATTGGATTCAGGAAGGGGGAGTATGGGGGAAGGTAAGACATCCAATTCAGGGTGCTCATGGAACCAATTCTGGACCAGAGCAGCCCGATGGAATGAGACATTGTCCCAAACGACAATGTACCACATCTGGTCCACTTGGTTTAATGCTGTGACAATCTTGAGCAATCTGTCAAGAAATGCAAGTATTAGATTGCATTATAGGATCCCATATTTGCATGGTGGTGGAGGACCCCTTTTTGTGTAATAGCAGCGCAAAGGGTGATGTTACCCCTCCCTGGCACATTGGGGATTGCTCTGTGTCCAATTACATTTCTTTGTCTTTTCCTTTTCTTCTAGTCTTTCCATTTTTATTAAAGTTGCCTTTTATATCACAGCTGAGTGCTGTGTTTTCAAATTAGCACATGTGTGCTTCCACACTTGGTGGATGTGACTATCCAATTCATTCATTAGTGTGGTAATTGGCAATCCAGGGCTTTGTAATGACAAGGAAGTAACCTCACAATCGTTACCTGTGTATAAGGTGTGAAAATGTGTGTAAAGTTTTACAAATCACTGTGTGTTATGTTTTGCAAAAAGGGTGAAGCAAACATTGTGTGTTATGTTGTGCAAATCTGTGGAGGTGTTTTGCTCGTTGGAGTGGAATTTTGCAAATTGTGTGGAAATTTATATATTAGTGTGTAAACAATTGAAAAAAACTGTAAACTGTAAACTGTTGAGTTGTTCAGTAAAGTCTATTAAATTAAGAAAAAGCATGTAATGTTTTCCTCAAAAAAACTTAATTTCTTCTAAACTGAACAAAGAAAGACATCAACAAAAAATTATCTAGATTTTTCTTTTAAGTGGAGTAATCATTTAAGCCCCGTAGTGGGCAAGCCAATGCCATCTATGGCAAAGAAAAACATGTTGTACAAATAATGTACGAAAGTTTGCAATATGCATGCACAGAATTAATAAACTAGTCCTTTTCATCAGTAAATAAGCATGCTTGTGTTGACAAACCAATTTAAGAAAAGCAGTTTGATGATCGCTGAAAAGTTTTTTGGACATAAGAGGTCATAATTGCACACGACCTCAGGATATTTCTGGAGAAGCAGAGAATGAGAGTACAACAGTGGTCTCTAATTAGGTATTTACACATGAATTATCAGTATCTGAGTTTGTACCTGTGCACAAAATAATTGGAATCACTAAAACACAGCAGGGTTCTGATCATAAAGGTTTCTCAAAAAGTCAAGAAAATTTGTGTTCATTCATTGTGCATCATAATAAGGTGCTACTGTTTCAATTAGCCTGATCTCACAAGAATTTGTACATATTTTCAGAGTTGGCTAATTGGTATGAATTTGTGCGAAGTTAATCAAACCCCCATCCCTAACCCCAAGGTCACAGGGGCAAAGGCAAATCATACCAAAATGTATGAATGTGGTCGTACAAATTAATAATGAATTAGCCACCTAATAAAATATGTCCAAATTGCCATGAGATAGCGTTGCTTCAATGGCTGCTACACTGTCAGAAATGGTCAAAAATACACCTTTGCACCTAAAAAGGTCATATTAGTGCATAAGTACATATTGGTACCAAGAGAGGTACCTCAAAAGTGGTATAAAAGCATGCATCTTTAATAATATCTAATTTGCCTCTCTTCTTAATTCGGTGTAATATGACTTTCTGTGTTAATCCTGCTCAGTATGCTGCAACTAGAGATTAGCTAAGCGGTACAAATCCATATCACAAATAGCACTCTACCAAATGTCCTAATATAAACAGAAATGTTCGGTTCCTCTACAGTTCAGTCTCTATTTATAGCTTTTGCCCTCAGGATATGTTTAAAGCTTTAAATCTAACCTCTCACTCTCTGTCTGTCTGCCTGTCTGTCTGTTCTAGTTGTCATTGCTGTGGTCGTTCTGGTCCTTCTTCTCGTCATAGCCATCGTTTTGCGGTATATGTACCAGCAAAAGGGCACGTATCATACCAACGAGGCCAAGGGCACAGAGTTTGCAGAGACAGCAGATGCTGCACTTCGAGGAGACCCGGCCCTGCAGGATGCCGTGGATGAGAGCAAGAAAGAATATTTCATATGAGACACAATGCCTGGGCCTTTATGTGCATCAAATAACAAACTTCAGGCTGAATTGATGTCTGAATCATTAATTGCATCCTGTTTGCTTAAACAGCCTAACAGCTCACAGACTTTCAGCAAACAGAAAGAAACGTGAAGAGCATTCGAAAATCTCTACATTTTTGAAGGCTTTTTTTATTTTGTTTCTTGAAGAAAAGAGGTAAAAAGTTTAGTGAAGCATTTGATTGGAAACAGGCTTGCAATTGTAGCCTAAATTAAGCTGTCAATCAGCAGGGGCAAACTAGTTGAGAACAAATGCTGGTTTGTAGGTATTTGAAAACTATTTCTCAGAATTTTGGGACAATGCTGCCATGCTGTAAAAAAGGTCCATGTTGTGTTATTCTCGGTTCAACCATTTAGTACGCAAAAACAAACACATTTATGGAAAAACATCACAAGTTAATTGGGTTGCATGGAAATTACACAATAATTACACTTCTTTTCTTTTTTTGATAATCAAATATTACCTTTATAAGATCATGGATTACAGTCAAGTGATGTTTAAAAATAGCTACTTGCTAATTTTTGTTACATAAAACAAAAGTACTATATACCAAAAATGTGGAGTTTGTGCTTCTTCAAAAATTAAGTTTCAAAAACAACAGGACAAGAAAATGAATCATATCACATCTCTCTGTATTTTTGTTTTCATTGTATTTGACACTGAATGTCAGCAACAAACATCAGCTCGGAAGAAAGTGATGATATTCAGTTGAAGTGAAGTTTGGTTTTGTTACACAGAATTTAAATGTGGCTGGTGTTTAAAAAAAACATTTAAATGCAAAGGTATATGTGTTTATCTAGAGTGTGAAAGTTGTTAGACGGCACTCCAGGATGTGAAAAGTGGAACAAACCCAGAAAACAAACATAATATGCATATAATTACTGTGTCTTACAGATAGACATGGAAAAAAACCATATGGTTGTTATTTACAGAAAGCTTTTAAATGCTAATATGTATATAGGCATTACACTGCTGCTGCTTTAATTGTGATCATTCTAAAAAAATACTTTTGATTTTCTAAGATGTATTTAGACTAATGCTATAAAGGTTGCTTGTAACCAGAGGCACCAATGGACTAAATGAGAAACTCGATATGAGCAAAATATCTGTTTCGCCTTAATTAGATGCCTTAACCTAATTTCAGGTGTTTTTCACAACAAATAAAATGAATTAACACGATTTATGTGATTTCTGTTTCAATCAGTCATTCAAGCAGTCATACAATTGCATCATTTTAAACTGACTAAAAATTTTAACTTTTTGCCTTAATTAAAAAAACATTATTCAGTCAAGTAGCTCAAATATATAAAACAATATTTGTACTGAATATATTTTATATTAGTATATTAATGTTTATTATTCTGTTGTGTTGGTATTTAAAAGAGTCTGTTATATGAGGTTACCATTGTGCTAAAGAGTAGGCTAGAGCATTTGCTTAGGTGGCAAACAGACTAAAGCCCCTTTCATACAGAAATTACAGAAAATGCTTCCGGGATTTGTCTGGGATTTTTTTGGTTCATTCACACTGCCAATGATTTTCTGTAATCTGTGCGTGCATTCACACAAATACCGTAAAGATCCTTTAAAGACGTGATGTATTTTTTCCACAGTGTCTAAAGATTACTAATTATCTGAGATTTCTCTCTCTAGAAACTAGGGGTGCAATGGTTCTCGGAACCGTCCTGTTATCCTTCTACAATTCGGTACACACTTGCACCGCAGTGCAGCGTGTTTGATTCGACCACGCATTTCTAATATAGTTTGGTGAAAAATCAAGCATAAAGCAATGTATAGGTGAGACCGAAACAGCACACATTGCCTTCTGTGTTTAAATGTTAACAAACTGATCTTCTTGCGAAAAAACTTAAAGATAGTGGCATAGGATATAAAAAGTAACCCAGTGTTATAAGCTATTTATGTTTATATTGAAGTTACGGTATGTTGGTACACAGGGCCGGCGTGAAGGGGGGGCATTCGCGGGCAGTGCCCCCCCGAACAGGTTGTTGTGCCCCCCCTACAAAGTTTTTTATTACTTTAATATATATCAAGAATAATTAAAATAAATTAAACATTGAATGTTTCATGACTTGTAATGTAATCAAATGAGGAAAATATAGTTGATATATGTTTTCTTTAATTAAAATAGACCAGTTTCTCTGATTGGATTGTATTGCCGCGTCTCACCTGTCTTACGTCTTTAGCATATTTTTGACTTGATACTATCAAAATGTTTTTTCGCGGCATTTTATGGATCGTGTAAAATATGTATATTAGAACATTTAGAATGAACCAGCACCGCCTGCTTCATCTTCATGCAAACACAGACTGGCTCAGACTGGCTTACAAATCTACAGGACACTGTTTTAAGGAAGTTTGATGTTTTTACACGCCGTCTTCAGCTATTTTAAAGGTAAGTTAGCGTTGTTTTAAATTACGTAAGCTTACATGTGAAGTGTGGCTATAGACCGTTAACAGCATTACGACGTGATTATGGTAAAGCGGCTTTTTTAAAGCTAGGACGCGGTGTGCGCTGCACTATGAAACCCATTGATTTCAATGGCTTGCGCCGCGCGAGGGCGGTTTGTTGTTGCGTCGAGCCAAGCGCGAGAGCAGCGGAGCTCAGCTTGTGCTCACGCCGCGGTCGAATTTCAATAGTTTTGCGCATAGTTTGTGGTCTTTTGCACTTTATACGGGAAATGAGCTGACAGTCTGTACTAGTATGAGTGTGTGCTTGCTGTACTTGTTGTTTTAATGTCTTGTTTTTGCAAGTTATTGTTGCTTTTGCGTGCCCCCCGTTGGAAGCCGAGTGCCCCCCTGTTAGTTATGGTCTGGCGCCGGCTCTGTTGGTACATAGTATAATATAGTATAGTATAATAATACAAGTGATCTTAAAGGGACACACCACTTTTTTGAAAATATGCTAATTTTTTCTTTAACTCCTCTAGAGTTAAACATTTGATTCTTACCATTTTGGAATCCCTTCAGCTGATCTCTGGGTCTGGCGCTAGCACTTTTAGCATAGCTTTGCATAATCCATTAAATCTAAAGAGTTTCAATATTTTTCCCATTTAAAACTTGACTCTTCTGTAGTTACATTGTGTACTAAGACCGATGGAAAATTAAAAGCTGCGATGTTCTAGGCCGATATGGCTAGGAACTATAGTCTCATTCTGGTGTAATAATCAAGGACTTTGCTGGTGTGGCATGGCTGCGGCGGGCGTCGTGGTATTGCGCACTGCCCGAATATAGTCCCCTTGGTTACTTTCAATAGCAGGGGACTATTTTTTTCGGGCAGTGCGTGGTATCGCTATGCCTGCTGCAGCCATCTTGCATCAGCGAGGTCACTTATTATTACGCCAGTTTGGAAGTATAGTTAAAGATTTCAAGGGAAAATCAGAATTCAAGCAAAAATGCACAAGTGTTTGTTGAGAAAAAATCGCAGATCATATTCAAACCTATGATGCAGGAAAATTCCACCAAGTGCTTGATTACAATTACATTACATGTCACATGCTGATATCACATGTCTTTACAGAATATTTACTGTATCTTTTAATGGACCCAAATTAAATGATCCCTGGACAGATCCTACGGCATATTATTTGGATGTGTGAAAAAGAGTTCAACCCTGCTTCTGAAAATCTGCTTCCTTTAACATGACAGTACAGGACTTACAGTTCAATTGATAATGACAGGCTGGTCTGTTAAAACTTAAAACATAAAAAGTGGCAAGTCATCCTCTGGAAAAGGGATGGTTTGGATGTAAACTTTTAAAAATGGTGTTGTCCTCAATTCACCGCTTTGTGTCAAACTTCGGCTGGACGATTGAAGATTAAAGTAGCATTAAGGTTTTCAGAAACAGTTAGAAAGGATAAAAGAACGGTGTTAAAGTAAGATTTAAGTTTGATTGTGAAAGGTGATAATTGTGTTTTCTTGCACATTTCACTCTTGTTTGTTGTCGGTTAATGATAAAGGTGTCAGCCTTGATTATCAAAGCATAAGTGATGACAGGCGAAACTGTCCTTTCAGTTGTTAACTTCACAGCTGAAAAAAGAAACAGCAGCAGAACCTTTAGTGTTGAGGTGTCATTAATCAAAAGCACTGGATGGAGGTGGGGAGGAGGATGAGAAGGTGAGATGAGATTTGGTGCTTAGGGCTTATTTCAGCCTCTATCCTTGAAGCAAAGAATTAATCAAAAGAAAAATATCTCTCACTAGTGTCGAAATCTCGTGGTGCAGCTCATTCTACAAAGTATCTGGCATTTTCGTTTTGTTGCATCAGCATCCGTCCAGCCACTGAATAATACTTAAAACTTGTGGCAAAACTCTTTCAGTAAAGATGTTTTCTTATAATTTATCATGGTACGCTTTAACTAAACTCATATTTATAGCAATGACACATAATGCCACACTTCACTGCTGTGTTAATAATATTTCAACACATGAGTGTATTAGCTAAATATGATTCAATCATGGACAGTATTGGTTCCACGTTTTCTCAACATGTAATTGAAGGATTGGTCCATTTTCTTAAAAGAAAAATCCAGATAATTTACTCACCACCATGTCATCCAAAATGTTGATGTCTTTCTTTGTTCAGTCGAGAAGAAATTATGTTTTTTGAGGAAAACATTGCAGAATTTTTCTCATTTTAATGGACTTTAATAGAGCCCAACATTTAATATTTAACTCAACACTTAACAGTTTTTTCAAAGGACTATAAACAATCCCAAACGAGGCATAAGGGTCTTATCTAGCAAAACGATTGTCATTTTTGACAATAAAAATGACAAATATACACTTTTAAAGCACAACTTCTCGTCATCTAGATCTGGTCGTGATGCGCCAGCTGACCCCACGCAATACGTCATGACGTCAAGAGGTCACAGAGGACGAACGCAAACTCCGCCCCAGTGTTTACAAGCGTCTTGAAAGAGTACCGTTCCTACATTGTTGTATGTCAACTGATACTAATTAATGTCTTTGTGTCAGTTTATTGTTTAAAATGGTCCACAAATGTGTGTTTTATATATGTAACACGTGACCTCCCTATATCACTACGCATTTACACTAGGTCGCGCTGGACCGGACCTAGACGAGAGGTTGTGCTTTAAAAGTGCATTTTTTTTATTTTTCTTGTCAAAAATGACAATCATTTCGCTAGATAAGACCCTTGTGCCTCGTTTGGAATTGTTGATAGTCCTTTGGTACTCCGTTGAAAAAAACTGTTGGGTGTTGGGTTGAGTATTAAATGTTGGGCTCTGAGGTCCATGGAATGGGAGAGATCCTGCAATGTTTTCCTCAAAAACATAATTTCTTCTCAACTGAACAAAGAAAGACATCAACATTTTGGATGACATGGTGGTGAGTGGATTGTCTGGATTTTTCTTTTGAGAAAATGGACTAATCCTTTAACATATTCAATTACTCCACGTCAATAGAACATGACTGAATCACGTTTACGTAACATGAAAAAACTAATAATTTATGTAAACACAACATGACTGAGTGAAGTAAACCCAACAAGGTGTACAATTAAAAACAATGGGTTTAATTCACTTTTTAGTTAACTTTTATCTAACTTTCTCAAACACTGACATCAAGGTCAGAATCAAAAGCTGGCATTAACCAATATATTACCTTCAGATCAAGCAACAGTCAAAACTATCTTCAGTTAAACCTCATTCACACAGCACTTTGGTCCCAGAAAATTTCAGTAAAAAAAATTGGCTCTTTCCCCGCCATTGAATTAAGAGTAATGCTTCCCTGCCAATGAGTCTTTCCGGCAAGCAATATTTCCGCTATTATCCACCAGGTGGTGCTCTTAACCCACTTATTAAACCCAAGTATTCCCTATAGGGCAAACAGTTCAAACTCTGTGTATGTTTTGAGGATCACTCTAAGGCTTTGTCCACCCGAAGCCGGTGCATTCCCTATCCGATCATTTTTTTCCTTGTTCTAAAAAAATAATCCGTAAACACGCCGTCGTCTCAAGAAATATCTGCGCACACACAAAACCACTGAAACCGACTGAAAGCGGTGTAGTATATATGCCGGACCAGTATGGGGCGGTGTAATTCTGCCACAGATGTACACTATACATGGAGAAGAAGACTTTGAGCATGCGCATAACCAACGTATGGTGTTGTCCATTATCGCTTGTTGCTCACCACAATTGCATAGAAGCAATAGATTTTGCTGTAATAAAGCTAGTAGGCTTAGTAGCTTCTGTAGCACGAACACAATCACGTAGTCCGCCGTTATTGTTGTTGCTGTTACGTGTGACGCTTCCGACACGACATGTGATGACGTTTTCGCTTCACAAAATATACGGATTGGCTGTACACACGAAACCGCAAGGGTGTCGATTTCAGATTAGGGCTGCACGATTTGGGTAATTTTCCCCAATGCGGTTATTGATGCTAATATTGCGATGTGCAATTGCGATTATACTAAATGGTATCATAAGTCAACTTGATGGGTTTTAAGGAAAATCCACACACAGTTATCTAAAATGTGTATTTGTAAAACTAGAAATGTTTTCGTATTGCCACGTGATGTAGCAACTGCTCAGTGTCAGTGATCCTAAATCCAAAATACCGCCATACAGCAGATATAGAGGGTTTTTTTAGCTACCAGATCACTGTCAACCTCCTCTGCATCCATCTTCTCTCTGGTATAAGTGACGACGCACACCACACACGTGCATGCCACACGTGCACTGCCTTTTTTGTTTGTTTTTCTTTCTTTTTTTAAACACTTTTGAAGTGATAAAAAGTGATAAAAAGAGAACAAATGAAGGTAGGATGAAAGGTTTTTTGAAAGCAAAGGGTCTGTTCTTTCTTTTCATATTGTATGTTAATATATTTAAAGAATAAATTTTTCTGGAAGGCATTAAACTTTTGTGAAAATCATAAAAAATGCTGGCGCTGGCTAGCAACTGTTTTAAAAACGCTGTTGGGGAAAGAGTTAGGAATGTGTGGTTAAAGTTTATTTTTAAAGAAGTTACAGGTCACATGGGTAAAACATTTTGAGTGAACAAGCTACACGTCAATGCTGGATTGCAAAGAGACTGCAGTTAAAAAGCAATGCTCTTCCATCAATATTGGATCCGGACAAAATAGCCCAGCAATCTTATGAGTGTAAAACATTTTAGTACTCTGTGTCACTATCGCTTTGTTGGAGATTGTTTGATATGTCCTGATTGTGTGTAACATCTGTGTCTAAGCACAAAGTTAGTGATAAGGACTTACCACGCTGCCACATACTGAAGCATCCTTGGCATTACAGTGTCTTTGGTCAAGCCAGTCGCGGCTGGAAACATATTCAAGCGATTTATATTCTGATGCGCGCTTCATATGTTGTTCACCGTAATTTCTAGGCCAGTGGCGTTTGAAGGTTTGTTGTTTGCTACTTCACCCATACGCATTGTCATTTATATGTATCACGTCTTGTGAATAAAACATTTTACAGCTTGAACATTTATGGCATTTTTCCATATAGGAAAGCAATTCCCCACATGTAATGATGGAGGAGCTGTACTAGTTTACCATGAAAAACTATTATCCAATCATAACAGTGGCCGTTTACTTCAAAGTCTTTAATGTGGAACGCCCATCAAAACAGAGCGTTTGTTGAGCCAGCCTCAAAACCAGGGTACAAAAAATAGCCTATTACTTATTGCTTTTGATGTTTTTGAATGTAAAAAACACATGAACATCATAAGTAGCCCTCAGACAAAAGTGTAAATTAATAAAACCGCCTGATTAATGCCGGACAACTTTTATACTGGCAGATAGCTCATCATTTGTCAGTTCTAAGGTAGTGAAGGCATGTTACATAATATTAAAGTTTTCTAAGCTGTTAAGATTTTAAAAACTGCGGAGACAACAAATGAAGACAAAGCATTTGGTTCATAAGAGTGCATTTTCCACTTTTCGTGCAAAAGCTCTCCTGTGACATTTCTGATGACTGAGTATTCACAATCTCTTCTCACACAAAGCACAATAGCTCATGCCAAACACAAATTGCCTCCTTGAAACATTTTGATGTTACTCACTTACTAAAATAACTAAACAGATGACTGGAGGGAATAAAGTTGTAAGATTTTCTCAGATTAGATTTAAAGCTTGGCAGGCTTTACTTCACATGTTTGTTATATATCAAAGCCACAGTTTCAAGAGAGAGATTTCTGATTGTGCCTTCCCAGTTCATCTTTGCTGTAAGTTAAAAACGTTAATGACTTTCTTATTCACCAAAGAGGCTGATAAAAATGAGGAAATTGTTTTTGAGATGCTGTTTTAATCTAATTGGATTTCAAATCTAAAATCTAGATATTTGTAAGAATGCTGCAGGGATGTGATAACTCACACTAACATGCCTACTATTACTATTGTTTCAATATTAAATAAATTTCATGTTGATACATCCATGTAACATCTACACTCACCTAAAGGATTATTAGGAACACCATACTAATACTGTGTTTGACCTCCTTTCGCCTTCAGAACTGCCTTAATTCTACGTGGCATTGATTCAACAAGGTGCTAAAAGCATTCTTTGGAAATGTTGGCCCATATTGATAGGATAGCATCTTGCAGTTGATGGAGATTTGTGGGATGCACGTCCAGGGCACGAGGCTCCCATCCCACCACATCCCAAAGATGCTCTATTGGGTTGAGATCTGGTGACTGTGGGGGCCATTTTAGTACAGTGAACTCATTGTCATGTTTAAGAAACCAATTTGAAATGATTCGAGCTTTGTGACATGATGCATTATCCTGCTGGAAGTAGACATCAGAGGATGAGTACATGGTGATCATAAAGGGATGAACATGGTCAGAAACAATGCTCGGGTAGGCTGTGGCATTTAAACGATGCCCAATTGGCACTAAGGGGCCTAAAGTGTGCCAAGAAAACATTCCCCACACCATTACACCATTACATTAATGAGAAATTGAACAGGTGTTCCTAATAATCCTTTAGGTGAGTGTACTAGAAGCTAATGTATCCCACAATCATGTGCATCTCATTAAGTGGTTTGTTGAAATTTTTAAAGAGAAACAAACAGTGTTGTCATTAAATGTTCTGATCATAAGACATGACATTAAAGAGCATTGTAAGCAATCTGGAACTTAGTGATAGTTTATCCAAAAAATTTGTCATTACTCACCCTCATGTCATCTAAACCCCCAGTGTCTTTCTTTGTCTTCAGAAACCAAATGCAGACTTCTTAACTAAACCCCTGGTCAGAGCCTGACTCCACCCACTGGCAATATTTGAAAAATGCAAGAAAAGTGGGCAGATCCCAACGGAGATAGAGGGGACGAACTAAGCTCGTACCAAGTGTGTGGTGAGACCACGAGTTACTTTTTGGACCCAACATCCAATAGGAAAATTCAACTGCAGTACCCACCGTTCAACCTGAAGAGGGCAGCACTCAGACGTTTTTACACCATATATTGTAGTATTGAAACACTTTATATCCAAATGTCAAAAAACTTACTAAAATCAATGAACAGCATTAATAAAGCATCATTCTTACAGATCATTAACTAAAAAAAGTTGTTTTAGGGTTTAGTTACTCTTTAACAAGTGTTGCCTTTCTTTCAGAGCACGTTTTTTGCCCTGTTATAGTCAGTTTTATGATGTTTACTTTTAAATAATGTGTAACCCCAAGAACGTAATGGAATAAATGTCTTCAGGATACTTGGTGAAACAGGTTGAGTTATTTAACACTTTTGAAGCATAGTAAAGCTACAGTAGCCGCCACAGGACAAAGACGTCGTCATCAAAGTAGTAACAAAACAGTTTGTCCATTTGGGGCTACTGTAGAAACATGATGGTGACTTCCGGAGACCTGTGGTGTATGTAGATAAAACGGCTCATTCTAAGGTAATAAAAACAATACCTTTTTTTTAGGAATGCTCCGATCGATCGGCCGATAATGCTTGCTATGCTTTTCAATGAATTACGGTGAAATGCCGCTACATCCAAAAGCCAGGGGGCGCTCTCGTGCAGAAACTCAAAATGCGCAGTAGACGAAGAACCATACACACCAGCTATGATGACACACAGCTCCAGGAAATGGCTTAAGGATATTTTTATATTGCTGTTCTTCAAACCTTTTCAGGAATTTACATAATAATAATAAAGAATATGTTTAATGATTATGTTTGACGAGTGTTGTTTTCAAATGCATGTTATAAACAATTCAAACTAACAGTGATTTCAGATTAGGGTGGCCATTCGTGCCAGTTCCGCCGGACACGTCCCGAACATGTTTTCGGGTTCGTTCTCCGGATGTCGCGTTGCTCGACCGCATACGTCATCACATTTCAGTTAAAATACATTAGAAAATTAAGATTTATTTCTTTTAAGACAGACAGTCATTGTAGTTTCAGTCTTACCTTGAAATGTAACGGTTGCTTTTCTGAAATTAAACCCGAAATATTAAACCTTGATGACGTATGCGGTCGAGCAACACGACTTCCGGAGAACGAACCCAAAAACATGTTCGGGACGTGTCCGGCGGAACTGGCACGAATGGCCACCCTATTTCAGAACGATAAGGACTTGCTGATCAAAAGCCGTAGTACATGAAATAGCTGTCAATAAGATTGGCTGTCCGATTCAGAATAGTGATCTGCCACGTATTTTTAGTGGATATCGGGATTGATCGGAGCACCCCTAGTTTTATTCTAAAGTCTTTATACACTACTGATAATAGTTATGTATATTATTTTACTATTTTCCTTCTAAAAGTTACACATTGCACATTTAATTAAAGAACCTTTTAAGCATTTTTAGAAAAACATACAGTACAGTATACTGTGATTTCCATTAACCCACTTTCCTCATTCTGAATTCATCCAGCGGTGCACTGGGATCAAAATCTTACCAGAAGTAATGTTCAAAACATCAGCTGCAGCAATGCAGAGTCTGATCCAGATCTGCTCTCTTCATCCAGCTGTGATTGTCACTGTCAGGGTCAGTAATGGAGCACAGAAGGCTGACATCTGTCCTTGGTGGGGTGACTTGAGGGAGCTGGACAGCACAACTGGAAATCCAGCAGATATATTTAGACCAAGAGGACAAGGTTGTTCATCTTGAAAATGATTGTGACTTAGAGCAACCTTGTTGCCCTCCGCAGGTCCACGGGAGACCGTGGCTTGGCTCTGTTCACTCGACACACATCCACAGTCGAGGTGCACTGATGTGTCAGAGGACGTTCCTCCACTCGGGTGGAGGATTGCTTAAAATTCAAGTTTTGCACTTTAACTCAAAGTTGATTAAATAAAAACTAAGATGACCTTTAATGTAGAATTTAAAGATTCACTTCACACAGCATAATGTTTTTTTAAGGGGTTATGTTGCTGTGTCATATTTTTCAGGCCTAATGTTGAAGGTGTGTCATGTTTTGGGTTACATAGTCATTTAGAAGATGCAACTAAAGAACATCATAAGCAATTTGTCATACAAGATATTAACAGTATCATACAAAGAAGTTCCAAGAAAAACCCAGAATAGTATGTAAAATGGAGTAGATGAAGAAATTATAATCTAGATATAAAGGAACAAAATTTAAAAAGTAAATGCATTCTGCGCATCGAGTGATCCTATGTGCATCACGTGTCTTGTCAAAATAAGTGCCTGCTGCAGACACGTCTAAAGGGTTTATGATAAAAGAGATGCTCGCGTTTGCCAGAATCAGAGGTTAGTGTTAAGGGAGTGTCTTGCGTGTATTTTGTGAACGTGTGCAGCAGGCATTAATTTTGTCAAGACACGTGATGCACATAGTTAACATGACACAACAAACACATATTTTGAAAAAAATGAGCAACACACGACACTTCGAACACTTATTTTGAATTTGCGTTCCTCGGAAGAGCAGTCACGATCCGCCACTGTTTATGACTAAAATGCATAACTAAATCCTGAAAGTAAAATCTTTTTGCCACAAATGACATTTGTCTTAGTTTGCAAGTACCTGTATCTTATCCAAATCACAGCAATGATGTTGCCTGACAGTGACAGTGCTTATCAGGCAACATCAGGCATCAGTGATTGTCTTATAGTAACTTTCGGAAACATATTGAAAAAGGAACTACTTAAAAACAGGTAATGGTCCTTAAAGGACACTCTTGAAAATGGATGAGTGCCACATTGTTAAAGGCCTGATGAAATTTCCATATCAGCATTCTAGGACAATGTGAACTCTCCTGAGGTAACAAACTGCTCACCACAGATCATTAGACAGTACAGAAGATGTATGAAATAACATAAACACAATATAAAAAGTGGTTGTAACCAAGATTCTTACACTGTTTCCTATACAGCCAGACAGGTTAACTGCTGTTAAATGTGCTGGGGGTCTTTATAGGTTATCTTGGGAAAGTCATTAAATCTGAAAATGTGACGTGTGTGGTTTTGTATCAGCCAAGTAATATGAGGTTCTAACACAATCACGTACATCCTAAACCCTAATAATATTCCCTCATTCTGAGATTTGAGAAACTCTCCGACCTCGTCAATCAGAAGATTTGAACATCATTGAACATCTAATGGAAGCTCTAAAGCAGAATTTCACCTCAATGAGCTGCAGGCATTTCATCATGAAGAATGGTGCTGTGTCTCATTGCACAATGTTCAGGAGTTTTATAACAGGATTCTAAGACCTTTAGGCAAAGAACAGCTATATTTCTTGTGTTTGAGAGTGTTGCTCCAAAGATTCGTATTTAGAATGAGCAAGATAACATAAACATAGCTATGCAGTTCATAAACAAATGCTAAATAATCAATCAGATTTTAAACATAAAGGGGCCTATTTTAATGATATAAGCGCATGGTCTAAAGCGCACAGCGCACAGTCTAAAGCACACTTTGAGACCTAGATGTCCGAATCCACTTTATTTAACAACTAATTTAACAACGGGAAAAATGGTTTGTGCGCCTAGGGCACAGTCTAAAAGTGTTGTTCCTATTCTTGTAATGAGTAATGGGTGTTTTGGGCGTAAAGTGCAATAAACCAATGAGAGTCTCATCTCCCATCCCCTTTAAAAGCCAGTTAGGCTCACGCCATACCGATTCCCTATTTAGATGGCAGAATTTGTAAACTGAAAAACTAAGCGGAGAAGAAAGACCACCATTTTAAAATTTATGTTTAAAAAAATAGTTGTTTTTATTTGTATTGAAATGTTATTTTTTGTATTAAAGTAAACATTTTATAAGTAAAAAAAGTAAAATTAGCAGGCTTTTATTTGCTGTAAATGTATGGCCTACATGATTAGTTTAATGCATTGTTCTCCCGTTTATAGGCGCATATTACTAACGCGCTCTTTAAATAACAAAAACAATACTGCGCCATTGACTTTAGACTTTAGACAAGGTTTTAGTTGGTCAATGGTCTAATCTATTGCGCTGCATTGCGCCGGGTGTAATCTTACATTCTAAAAAATTCTGGGTCAGAAAAGGACAAATCCATCCGTTGGGTTAACTTAACCCAGAAAATTTTTATATTTGACCTAATGGGTTTAAACAACCCAGCATTTTAGGTTAAAACGATACAGCATAGGTTAATTTCGATTTTCCATATTATATATGCTATTAAGTTCAATTCCACCATTTTAATTTACTCCCCAAACATCGTAGCCCCCCCCCCATTTGCAGCACTGGTTAAATTACATCCCAACAGGTTGGGTTAGTTTTGACCCAACACATAACCCAGAATTATGTCTGTAAACATATATTTAAAATGTAAAAACGTTAAAAGGCGGGTTGTTTTAAACACATGGTCGACTAAAATATGGACAAACTGGTGGGTTTGCTGGGTTGTTTTAACCTATAGTTGGTGTCAAATATTGACGTTTTCTGGGTAAATTCAACCTAAAAGTTGGGTTTGTCCATATTATACCCAATCATGGGTTAAAACAATCCACCACATTTAGAGTGTACATATAAAAATGTCCTCCTTGACGCAAAAAAAAATGCTGTGTTATTTTTAAACCCAACATTGAGTCAAGAAGGGCAAACCCAGCAACTCAGCCTACCTTTTTGACCCAATGTTGTGTTGAAAATAACACATATTTTTGAGTGTTCCGAATTATTCTGAGTGAATAAGACGTCATAGTGACACAACATGCTGTAAAACCAAATTATAGTTGTTAGGCAGAGGATACATTTTGAGAAATATGTGAGAAGAAATGGCCAAATTTGATGAGTCAGCCATGGTCATCTTATCCTGTGTGTTTAAGAGAGCCATTACACAGAGGCTGCAAATCCCCATAAGGCACAATTACTTGAATGAGCTGATTTATCTCCACTCATCAAAGCCTATTATTTCTCCAAACCAAAAGTGCTGGCCGTGCAAGATAGCCACCGTATGGAAGCAAGCAGGCCATTTGTTTGTTTATTGGGAAAGAGTTTCTGCATCTGTCTCGCCATAATGGGTAGATGCCATCGCTCTGGACATTCAACTCCGTGGGAACACTTTATAAATATTGCTAAATGAGCTACATGCTCGTTTACACCATGTATTTCTCCTTAAGTGTTCATTTGTGGGTTTGGATAGCACACTTATTTACCAAGTACGCTATGGTTTTGATATGTCTTTATTGTAGCGGACATGCTGCTCACCTGCAAGCGAATTTAATGAGACCATTAAAATGAAGAGCTGGCATCTTTGTTGTGAGGAGAGTTATTCGTGGTAGACAAACTGCTGTATCACAGCCATTATTTGTGACCTTTAGATGTTGCTTTTTTGATCCCAAAGTCATTGGTGAGCACTCATTTGTTTTTAGATGCTTTTGATTTTGCATTACAACATTGTGGCAGAACAAATGAAGCCAAGGTTATAAAAATAAATGGTCATGCTGAGCTTTGTAAATATTTAATCAGTTACAGTTTTCAGGAAAAATGAAAAGAAGTGTGGTCATTTCGATCCGGTTACAGCAGGTTTAAATTGCTACAATGCAGTTAACATTGTTGCAAACACCGTGTCTACAGCGCACCTACCTTGACCTTGGTTTACGACAGGTGCATCACATTTTCTTGCCTTGAATTTAAAACGGAGAAATTTACATGCATATCTGAATGCTCATTGGGGAGAAGAACCTAAGAGCTGTAACTTGCTCATAATTTGAAGCGTCATGCACACGAGTCATGCATCAAGCTATTTTTGAATAATTACTAGAGGTCATGAAAGTTTTAAGGCAGGGAGAAAGAAAGAAAGAAGTGAATGAGTTGAAGAAGAAGAAACTAGAAATAAAAGGTCCTGCCCTGGTGCTTGGGGTATTTTTGCATTCTGTGTTTCTCCTTGACAGAAACAAGACACAACGCTGGGCTCTCAGGGGTCGTTCCGTTTCACTGGGTAAATGGTCCTTCTCTTTGAAGCCGTTCTACATTTCAGATGTTCATTACCCCTCAAAAACAAATAGCGACGTACGTTGACGTCCCTCATTTGTTTAAGACAATATCATGTAATTAAAATCTAATCAAAGAAAGAAGGGAATCCATGAATATTTAAGTCCGTTTGGCTTCTGAATCTTAATGAAATGGTAATTTATGATGGCTCCGGGCTTCATTTTAGCCAGAGAACAAATGAACAGGATTTTTTGAGAATTCCTCAAGAAATGTTTCCTTTTTTTCTACTCGGTGTTCTTAATATGAAAAAATATGAAAATGTCTAACTGAAGTTCACACATTTGAGGTGCGCATTAAATCAAGCCACTGTTAATAACAATATGCATACAAAAATGAGGGATGTCAGAATGGCCATGTTATGCTGTAAAAGGACGCTGCAAAATAACACAAACCCATTATGCAAACACATGATGTTGATAGACATTATCTGATGTAACAATCTAAAGGTGTAAGGTTGTATGTTTTACCCAGTTTTACCCCACATTTCCAGTCATTGGCTAGCCTGGCTGACACCAGACCAGTCTCATAGAAAATGAGACGTGGTCTGGGAACCCTATGCTCATTTTCTCGTATTTGAGGCGTGGTTTACAAATAGGGTGGCCACCCGCGCCAGCTCCGCCGGACACGTCCGAACATGTTTTCGGGTTTGTTCTCCGGAAGTCGCGTTGGTCGACTGCATACTTCATCAAGGTTTAATATTTCGGGTTTAATTTCAGAAAAGCAACCATTACATTTCAAGGTAAGAATAAAACTACAATGATTGTATGTCTTAAAAGAAATAAATCTTAATTTTTGAATGTATTTTAACTGAAATGTGAGAACCTCGATGACGTATGCGGTCGAGCAACGCGACTTCCGGAGAACGAACCCGAAAACATGTTCGGGACGTGTCCGGCGGAACTGGCACGAATGGCCACCCTATTTACAAATGCCCAGAGCTGTTTATTGGGGCGCTACGAATGTCTATAAAATGTGTCTGTATGTAGCCCATAGCCAATCGTTTCAATTATACCAGATGACGTATGTAGAGCGACATAAGTTCAAACGTATAACTTTTATCGGTACATGTGCACACAGCTGAAAGCTATGCAACTAAACCGGTAGCTGTATGTTGATATTGAAAGCAATACAACTTAGTGGCACGGTGACAACCACAGTACAGGCATAATGACAATATAATATTAATAAATTCCAGTTACTATTTATAAGTTAATTGTACTTCGTCGTCGACGACGCCTAGCAGGTTGGTCCTATAAAACTCTGTGGTTATCATGTCTTGCCATTTTTAAACATCCTTCTTGGATATGAAATTGTTTAATGCCAAAAGTTGCTCTTTTTTTAAAATAAACTTGCATTCAAACCTACTTAGAACATTATCTAAGGCTGTATTGAAAAGTAACTTTGCGTCTGCTCCCGCGTTGGATAAACAAAACTGCTTTGGTGTGTTGCATAGACGTGGTCATCGTCTTGCTGCCCCCTCCCCGTTCTGTGATTGTTTCGCTATTTCAGGTGCAAATTAGAATTGGTCCATAGTTTCCATGTTTGACTTGCAGCGTTTATAAATTTGCACGCAAGGCAGCATGGGGAAATCCAGGCCAATCATTGGCATTAATGTAAACACATTCACACAGCTATAGGGAGTTTCTTTACAATTATGAGAACAATATCAAACATTTTATCCACATAAGCACACTGTCAAAAACAATGACACAAAACTGCAGCTTTTCTGTCACTGGGGTGGTACCCTCAAAGGTTATTTTTTGTATCTTTGGGTATACAACAGATTGAAATGTTGTTAGTTATATTATACCCTTAAGACCTATTGTGTACCTTAAAGGAGACATATAATGAAAATCTGACTTTTTCCATGTTTAAGTGCAATAATTGGGTCCCCAGTGCTTCTATCAACCTTGAAAATGTGAAAAAGAACAATCCAGTACCTTAGTTTCGGTAAAGCATTCTCTACAAGCATGTGAAAAAATAGGTCATTGAAATTTGTCTCCCCTTGTGATGTCAGAAGGGGATAATACCGCTCCTTAATCTGCACTATCCAACCAAGGCACTGCTATTTAGTGCAGAGATCAGCTCATTTGCATGTTAAAGGAAACGGCAATTTTTTTTCTCACACCTACAAAGTTCCAATTTTAACATGCTATAATAAATTATCTATATGATATTTTGAGCTAGAAATTCACATACGTACTCTGGGGACACCAAAGGTTTATATGACATCTTAAAAAACTTTTGTGAAATGTAAGGAACAATTTTGTAACTATTACAAAAATACAAAACCCTTAACTGTTACCTTTAAAGCTACACAATAGATCCTTAAGGTAATGTACCCAAGAAGGTTCAACGTTGTATTATGTTACGTATACCTGTAAAGGTACAAAATTGAACCATTGGCACCTCAGCAGCAGTGCACTGTAAAAAAATTGCTGTAATTTTGCAGCTGGTTGCCAGTAACTTACTGTAGAAGATAACGTCTGAAAATGTTTCATGTTCATTTAACTTTGAACAATATGTTGCCAGTAAATAACATAAATGTAAAATCTACAGTAAGTTACCGGCAGCTAGTTGCCAGTAATACCCAGAAATACTGTAATTATACAGACATTTTTTACAGTGTATATATTGAAACAAACACAGGACAGACATACAGGTTTGATTTTACTATATTAGTGGGGACATCCCAAAGACCTCCACTGTTTTTATTCCAAGGTTATTATGTTTTATATAAGATTTTATAACATAATACAACACAGTAGCCTGACAAAGGGGACGTTGTTTCTCCAATTGTGCCAACTGTAGCACCAAACCTTTTGATTCAATAGCAAATACTGTCATTAATGCAGTCATTAAAAAGAAAAACCTGAAATACGATGAGTTGAAAGCTGGTTTTTACCTGTCTCCCTTTAGGTTAAGTGTGCATGACAGGATTTCAAAAATAACCCGGTCACAGTGACAAGAGTACATGAGTAATTGAAGCCAGCAAATCACGCTCTCTTCTTGCATGTTAACGATTAATTTAAAACGAAGTGTGAAATATAATTAAAGTCATGTGAGTAAAACTAAACTAAGAGCCGTCAGAAGGAGATCTGCTCTTGATGTTCTCACTATAAAACTGTTGCCCGAGGTCTTCTGACAGTGTGAAAGCATCTCTCTGAAGACACAAAAAAGATCTTGAACTTTCATGTGTGTCTATTTCAGCCAAATATAGACTTATTCGTTTTCTAAAAAATGCTATTATGGAAAACTTTTTTATATTTGTATAAAAATATTGCAGGGTGCCCTACATTAACAGAGGCCTTTAATACAATTTTATATGCATACAGTAATAGGCTACACAACCCAACAACTTACTGTATTGCGCAAATAATACAGGAAATTAGTGGAAATAAAGTGTGTTCACACAATGTGATAAGAAATTAATTATGGTTATTGGGTCTCTCCATCTGTTGCTCCAAAATAATAGTTAGCCGTAATGCACCTTCAAACATCATGTACTGTTTTTAAACCAATTAATGCAGAATGTCATCAAAACTATCACTATTATCATCCAGCTTGTTTATTTTGCTCTGTCATTAATATATTCAAACTTCATTTACAGCCATTCATGTTTCTTCATGTCATTGCTGTCTGCCCTTCACCTGTCACCACCATCACAATAGATCCAAAAGCTTTGTTTATCTTTCCATCCTCCTCTTTTAACAACCCATCCCTCCATGCTGCCAGGTAACACCTTCAATTCATTCACACCAATGCTAAAAACAGAGAGCCTGCTAATGAGCTGCTCCAATTTAGCCTTTTAAATTCAGATTGAATGCAGTAATGAAGTTTAATTCAAATGTTCCACTTTGTCAATAATGTGCACTTTTTTGTTTAGTACTCAAATTTGAATTCAGAACCCTACCTGCTGTCATTATTAGACATGCACCGCAGCATCCACTGAGAGAGCAAACACATACAATAACAGCTGTGGGAGGATCCATGTGCATGAAATATTTATGCATTTAAAACAGTGCTGTCAAAATAAAAGCAGACACAATGTAAAATACACCTGAGAAGAAGCAAGTAAAGCCGAAAGTCTCTTGCCTTGAGACATGAATCCATAAGAGTTTAGGTTTGATATTTTAAAATTAAAGGTACAACAGTGCCCTCCTCTGAGAAGAGAGAAACTTAATTGGGCACACAGGCATCTGTGGTAACATCAGTTCCCTTGAAGTTTCAAAGCGGCATGAAAACTGTAAAAGCATCCTCTGATGGTTTCAAACAAAAACAGATTCAACCCTATTGAAGAAAACGGCTAAAACCAACCTAATTTGGGCAGGCTGGTTTCAAGCTGGTCTCAAAGCTTGGTTTCAGCTGATTTTGGCAAGCTTTTGACCATTTTTTACATGGCATACATTAAGCAACCTGCAACGTTACCTTAGCATACCTTAATGTCCTCCATGCTTTTGGTACTATTCAAATAAAATAAATGTACAGCTCCTCTCCATTTTTAAAACAAGACACATTTTAGGCTATTTATGTATCTGTTTTCTGTCCATTTAAACATTTTGAGTATCACATGAAAAGCTCAATGTACTGTGTGCGTATTATTAAATCATTGTAAATCCAATCCCTTTATAGAGGGTCTTAAAGCTTTCTGAAGCAGGGTCTTTAATCGGCATCATTGGAGATGTTGGTAAATAATTAGCAATGAAGCTGAAGGTAATGTGAGGAGCACGACTGGCATCATCAATGTTCCCGGATCAGCGGGCCGTGCTCTTACCGGCATCCGCCGCAGACACATCATCTTATCTCTGACTGACGAGAAACTACAGGTTTCAGGTGTCTAATGACCCGGTTTTCATTGTGCTATTTCTGAGAAAAATATCATTTAATTGTGGTGATTAGTCACCGGCCCACCACAATAAAATGAAATGAAATATCGAGTCGCCACACTCAAATTCATTTCCGCAGTTATATGTCACTTTTGTCTCACAAAGTGCATTTTTCCAAAAACAAATTATTATAGATGGCTTTCATCTAGCAAGATTATAGTTACCATAAATCTAATGTGACACTACATTAAACAAACACACTGTTCAACATAAACAGATTTTTTTATTAACAATGTACAATGAAATCTTCAGGTGAAGAATAGCAGAACATAGATCTTCTTCACAGGACATAGACTTGAATCAGTCTCTCATTCAGGTGTCCTTCCCTTCGGCCAAGCTAGGATTTCTCACTTGAGCCAGATGCCTTTGTCCCCGACGTCTTCATTATAACCTTCAGCGTATTTCTTTCCGGGGAGCTAAATGGACAAATATTCATATCAGAAGTTAGAATCTAAAGCCCTGGTGTGCAGTGTCCATGTTTTACTGTGACCTTCTTCTGAAATACCTTTAAGATACTCAATAAGAGCAGGCATATCATGTATAATAATGAGCCTCACTTTCACGTGTTCTCTCGGCTGAATTTAAGCTTTGTGTGCTTTAGTTTTAGGGCTGAAATAGCAGCAATCAGAGCATAGCATGCTCTTCATGTATCCACCTTTGTACCCATTTTGTATTTCAACAACATCAGGTGACACCCTATAAAACACTCAATGCTTTGCTCTGTGAAAACACTTAATGGCTCTGCACTTGTAGTGATTATAGTAGACATTTTTATCTTTTAATGCAAAGGTTATCTTTGTTTTTTCTTTTAAAATAAAGCTATGAGCTCCAAGACTTTTAGCAATGTACAGTGAGTCACTATTATTAATAAAGTGCAATAAAATATTTTTTTCATAAATTAACATTATGTGGGCACATCAAAACCATTAGATTTGGCTTATGGTCAAGCTTTGAATTCAGTGGTGCAGTTTTTGTGAAAGGCACATACCGATTTGAAAGCAAAGAAGGTGGAATCAAACTCATGAGCACCAACTGTGATTTCTGGGAGATATCTAGGGATGCAGGTCATATTGGCCACTCGTTGCTTGTCTTCCACACTAGTTAGCAAAGGTAAAAGAAACAAAAAACAATAATTGATAAATAAACAATCTCAGGTGAGAATACGAAGTAGGGATGCACGATATATCGGCCGACATATCGTTATCGGCCGATAACTGCTTATTTTTAATATTATCGGTTATCGGTCTGATAGCAAAATTAGTCCGATAAATGAAAGCCGATAAATGATGGATTATTTTGGTTTGTTGAACGACTTCACTTGCTCATTGCTGGCCATGTGGAGTATTGATTGGTGCTTTCTGTGACATAGCACAAAGATGACACGTGTTGCGGGCTTAAGAAGAGTATGCTAGTCTAGCGCAAAGACAAGATGTCCGCGGTCTGGGAGTTTTTCTTTGTGAAAATAATATGAATATTTATCGGCCTATATATACATATATATATATATCGGTTATCGGGCCCCCAAATATAAAGAGTTATCGGTATCGGCCAAAATGTCCATATTGGTGCATCCCTAATACGAAGTAAATGACCTGAATGCATGCTAAATGTTATTGTAAAAGAGTGTTATCAAGAAAAATGTTCAAAGAAACGATCAACCATCACTATATCTGAAATAGCTTAACAGGCACTCACAAGCATTCGCATATAATGGTACGTGACATCATCTTGCTCCAGCCAAGGGCCCTTTTCAAACTTGAGGTATTCAATATCCTCCACGATCTGTGTGGTTAAATATAGAGAGAGTCAGAAAGCAATGACATTTGTCTGAACATGCTCCATACACTGCTTTAATTCTCACCCTTTCGATGTCCTGGACTTGGGTTGTGTCATAAGCGAGAACCTCTGCCTCTTCCCTGAAAATCACATGTAGCTTTTTTAACACCAACATTTCGAAAATCTGAACATGAAAGACATTTAAAGGAATATGCTGCTGCTCTGACTTTCTTATGATAAAGTTTAAGGACAACAGTTAATTTTACATGAAGAACTCTAATGACATTGTAATAATTAACCCACAAACATACAGTGGTGTAATCTGAAAATACAGATTTTTTGCCTCCAAAACACTATTTATGTCATTATAATGGCTGCTCTGAGCACAACAACTATCAGATAAAGAGAGTTGTACTGTTTTTATCCACTTTAAACTTAAAACTTTTGGTATGTCCACCTTTTGCAACAATTACAGCAGCACTTCTCTCTGGCATAGCGTCAATATATTTCCACTAAATTGTTGTCTCATGCCTTCCCTAAATAAACTTTGAGGGGGGACAGTAAAAAAAGGAAGGTTAGGTACTGACCTGATTTTTGGAAGAAAGGTTTTTTTGTACGACGCCTCAATGTTCTTCAGGTAGCTTAAAGGAACATTCTGGAGGTATGACTGCATAAGTAAGGAAACAAACATTTGGAAATCATTTGTGTTTCTTTCTTCAATTGTTGTATAATCAGAACACTGGTGATATTTTTACCATGAAAGATGCAGAATTTAATCATACAAACAGCTTGAATTCATACTTTATCTGCTGTCATTCTGGATTCAGCTCATCCGAAGTCCGTGCAAAGTCAATTGTTTCATTATAAAGATTAGAATGTATTGCTGAAATGCATTACAAAGACTGATAGATATGTGGAACTGAATTATGGAGTTACACCGTTTACCAGTTTTTCCACATTTCTGTGTTCAGGATTATTTGGGTGGCTTGATGATGCACTGGAGTCACAGAGCATGGCCACACCTCTAACACAATTGTAAGCATCCATTCAGCTTGTAGCAGTATTTGAAAGTTAAGAGAGACGACAGCTTTTCCCGTAAGTGGGTGCGGTTTCAGCACCAAAAGCAGACATGGTCATAGCATTTGAGAGAAGAGGATCCTGATCCTTTTTCCAAGGTTATTATTATTATTAACTTATTTTATTTGGAGTATTTTTTAATCATTCAAATTAGGCTGGGTGTTTAATGTCACATTTTTCTTTCAGACTTTACACATTTAATATCAGACTTAAAATGTGCTTACTAATAGAGCTTAGAAATAAAGTGCCACCATGTATTGTTTGCATGTAGGGCTGTGCAAAAATATCGATACAGCTAACTATTGTGATAACTTTTCCACGATAGTGTTCAATCTCTACTATCGATATTTTAAAAACCCCATCAAATCCCTCTGTGCGCATCAAACAACCTCCTCCGCCACTGCTGTAGTTGTCGCTCTCCAGTTGTCTGTCATATACAGCCATTCGGCCAAGTCCCAAGTTAGCGGGAGTGAGAAAATGGCAAAAAAATGTAAAAACACCTGCAGCTTTCAAAGCCGACGTATGGAAGCACCTGGGCTTTAAAAAAAAAGATTTTAAAAAATCAGCTCTATTTTTGTTTACATTTTTTGAAAAAAAGAAGAAAAAGTATTGCAATGTATCGTAACACGCAACGTATTGTATCTTATGGTAAGGTAATACATTGTATCATGGCCCATGTATCGTGATATGTATCGTATCGGGAGGCCCTTGCCAATACCCAGCCCTATTTGCATGGAGCATATTAGGGTTGTGCCGATAGACGATAGTATCGTGTATCGACGATCTTCAGACATATCGCCAATGTCAGGCTTTCATGGCGATAGTTGGCGAATGGTTATTATTATTATTATTATCATCATAGTTTTATATTAACACCCACAATGCATGCTTTTCCTCACATGAGGGTTTGTGGGCTTCACTTTACGTGGAGAGCTTGTAAAGAGAGAATTCCTTCTTGCACGTACCTGCACTTAATGCGCGCGTCTTGGTCTCCTTTTACCACTAAATCCAGCGCGCCGCGTCATGAGCAGCTGCGCTTCTCTCTGTCTCATGTCCACGCGCTCTCGCGTCTGTCCGCAGTCTAAACATAAACTAAAGTAGTAATGCGTTTCATGCGAGCTGAGGCAAACTTCACTTTTTGTTTAAAATATGACCCGCTGCATATTAGCGCCTCACTCACTCTCGCGTACGTGCAGAAAGCTGCGCTCTGTCCGAAGTCAGATCACTAGGTATTAATCCTGTTTATGATATGCATTTCAATGAGTTGTAGCAACACGTCCCTCGTGTTTAATATATGATTGTGTTTAATATATGATCGCATTCCGCTGGACCGATGCGTTTAAAAAGGCACCTCATGAGAGCACCGCTTGACACGTGTAGTCTTCTGCAACAGCACTAAATAAATGCATTGAATAGTTTGTATGTGCGCGTGCGCAGATGAATGTTTTTACAGTTATTAAGTAATCATGATAGGGTTTTAATGACGCGCTCGCTTTAATGGCATCAGTTTTCAGAAGGTTGCGGTCATGACGGTGTTACGGTCTTGTTTTTTTTTTGTCCACCCATCAATTGACTTGTTATAATGAGTAAAAATTAACAAATAAAAAAAATGAGTAAACTACTGCCCCGCCCCCCGATAATATCGTGTATCGCCGATCTCACAGGCTGACGATAGGACGATCTGAAAATAGGGCATATCGCCCAACACTAGAGCATATAAAGATATTTATTCTTTAGAGATTATTATTTTTAAACTATGCCAAAAATAAGCATACAAACTATAAAACAATTTTAATTATTTTTCAAATATCAATATTGCGCCTTTGTTTGTGCTTTTATAAAAATTGTTGGCTAAAGTGTTTTGTTTTTCATGAAAATCAAATGATTAATTATTTGACTTAAATATGAAGTCCCACACACACCTTTCCTGATGACTTAAGATTCTTCTGAACCTCTTCTGCAGGCGAGTCCACATAGATGACCAGATGAGGGGGCACAAACTCACAGAGACTGACACCTTTAACCTCATTATAATGCTCCACACACTGCAGGAGAACATCAAACACATACCTCTGTCTTTAGATGTTTCTTATTATATTCAATAAACAAAAGACTAAGGATCTGTTTACACCCGGTATTAAGATGAGTTTCGTCGATCGGATCACAAGTGGACAACGCTAAAGACAGGGGTATACACAGTGTAAAACTTCCACTTTCAAATGTGTTCGAACAGCCACAAGAAACCGCCTACTCTCCGTCTATTGATCTAATGTGATGTACCGAGCACAATGTTTTACAACGTTTCTGACTTCCAGCGCGAACAGTGTACAGGGCTATCTTTAGGCTTTGACTAATAAAAACCAAAGCGGCTGCTTTACACGTCTTTCATTAGTTTCTTGTGAAAGTTGCGCTAGCTTATTTGATTAATTACGCTGAAATACATGTACAAAACACTGTGCAGCATGTTTACTAACAACACAAGCAGCGGACTCTGACATAATATTAGTTTACGTCAATTTAAACCCATCATTTCTCCCGCTCACGTGCAAACAGAAGAGAAGATACTCTCCCATAGCCCACCTCCTCAAAGTTATCAGGACAGAAGTGATTAAAGTGGACAAGAGAGACATATTTAAATATCAGGTGTATACAGAATTTATCTCTCTCGTCCACTTGTGATCCGATCGATGAAAACACATCTTAATACCAGGTGTAAACAGCCTCTAAAATAAAACATGTTAGGAAGTTAAAAACATGATTCATGATGCAGTTGCTGGCTTATTATAGTCTCAAATATATAATATTAACAGCTTTGAAGTCTTTTTAGTCAGATGTTATTCACATCACAAGTGAATTTCACACAGAATCACTTACACTGCTTGCGAATGAAGCCTTCTTTAAGCATGGCCTCCAAAAACACCATGTCACTGAATGGGGATCGCTCCAGGATAACTCCTTGTCCTGAGAAAGAGAGACAGGAAAAAAAGTCACAAATAAAAACAGGTATCAAATGTTTTACTTTACTTTATTAAACTACTTTCTTCTTAAATAATGTGTTGCTATAGTTAACCAAAAGTGGAAAAAATGATAACTCACATTTTTATAAATTAAGATTTAAGAACTTATAATTGTTGCAGTGTAGACATATTTGTATCATTTTTGTGTCATAAGCAATTGATGCATCGTCTCACTTTAAACTTCAATGTAACCAATATGTCCATTTAAAACAGTCCTATTAACAACACAGACTGATGAATTAAACAATTTAACTTAAATGAAAATAAACAACAAGGTCTAAGGTTTCTGTGATTATCATAAAATTAAACTACAATCCTACGTGATACAAGTGTTAAACGAGTTTGTTTACCTGTTGACAGCAGGTGTTCAATAGCATCAGAGTACTGCAGCAGCCTCATCAGGTACATCCAACACTGCAGGCGATAAGAGTTCCCATCACTAGCTTTGGGCTCCAAGTAGAACCTCTCCAGACTGCAGTTACCATTAAAGACTTTATCCAGAGGAGCTTTTTCCTTTGTGAATTTATCTGCATAGTTTGTGTCTGGCTCTGGCATATACAGCATCCCTGATGAGAAAAACATATGCTTTGTATTTAAACCACAAACTGTCACCATAAACATTAGGAGCTGACTATACTCTCATATATTTGCCCTTTTCTGATCCTCATATATGAGCTTATATCTTATTTGCTATTTTTACCAGTTTCTGCAAATAAATGCAAATAAAATATGGGTGAAATCTCATTATTAGTTCTCAGAATTAAACAAAAATAATCATTTTACCTAAACACATATCTATAAATAGTAAAACTGAAAATAGGCTAATCATTATGCACTGGTGGTCTTCCAATTTTTTTTCCTGTACATATGAAATCCCAGATTTTCCAGGGTTTCCTGACTATGTTGTTGTTAGAATATTTTAGTAATTAAAAAGGTAAATCCTTTTTTTCCCTACCAAGTTTATCAGCCAATTTCTGTGCAAGTGCTCCTTTTCCTGATGCCAAGTTGCCATCTATGGAAATGATCTTGCTGTTTTCTTTGAAGCGGGAGGTTGTTCTCTCACCCAGGGCATAAGCCCACCATCCATACCGCAGGTTACTCACAGCAGTGCTGTGAATTTGAACCTAAAAGTGAATGCATCATGTTACTTTTCTTTTACATATATGTTAAGCTGGATCACTTCATGTGTCACACATTAGTAACTTCACGTAATTTAAATGCGTTAATAACTGCAAACGTCTTATTTTAGCGTGGTAATGTACGCATTTGAGTGGGTGTATGTAAACATACGTGAATGCACATGTAAATAAATGCAGATTTAGCAAACAACTCAATCAATGTAATAAATACAATAAAGGCTGTTATTTTGACAGCTTGTGGTGCTGTCCTTCAGTTTGACTACAATAGGCCCAGAGCAGATAAAACTTTCGTCTTGACTGCAGGAGATTTGTTTGAATCTTACCGTCGGCACATGCGATCCTGCTTTCAAAGCTGCGGCACCGCTGGGCACAACCAGCCGAAATAACCGCAACGCCATCGCAAAACTTCAGAAACTCCTGTACGTCCGATGGTCCTCAATGTCGCGGAAGGAGCTCTGCGACGGGTCGCGGAAATTTTGCGTCACAGCCGCGTCATTTTGTTTAAAGCGATTCCTTTTGTAAATGTGAAAATAAATCACTTTGAATAAAAAAAAATAATTTATTATATCATTTGAAAATACAATTGAAAACAAATGAGCTAAATAAAAACAAATTACCATGTTTAATGAGAATTCACACAAAGTGACTGCCCGTCACCGTGTTCTGAGGAAATAATATAAATAAATTAAGAATTAAGCTCCTTCACTGAGGAAAATAACTAATGTGTTTAGTATCAAGTCGATAAACGTTTTTCTTTGTTCTTCCATTTCGTTATTATGTGAATGTTACATTGTTACATGTGAACTGAACACCAGGTGGCGCTGTTGGATTATTCTTATTTTCTGCAGATGTTCGTCTGTGTGAAGTTATTAAAAGAACTAAATATACTAGTCAACATTTGAAGTGTATCAAAACCTTTCCTGAAAGTTGTCTTAAAACCAATATCCATTACCCGTTCGTGTCTTTGGACAACTTTGATGAATGCTTTTGATACACTTCAAATGTTGACTAGTGTAGAAAGGACGGGGTAGTTTCCCGGACAGGAATAGACTAGTCTTAAAATAAACTGTCCAAAATGAAAACAACTTGCACTGACATATCTTAGAATACATAAGTGCCCTTTGTTTTGCTTTAAAATGCAGACAACCCTGCTGAAAAAAGCAAGAGCATATGTTGTGTTTTGGTGCTGTTTGCTGGTGACTAGCATAACCAGCATAATTCCCATGCTGGTTTGGTGCTGGCTTATCTGGTGGTCATCAGCATACCTGCATCCCATGCTGGTCATACCAGCATGTTGTGTTTTGGTGCTGGTATCTGATGACCACCAGCTAAACCAGCCAATGGTCCAGCATCAGAATTATGCTGGTCTTTGCTGTTTTTTCAGCCGGGAAGTAATGCTTTTAGTAAGACGTGTTTGTTAAAACTTGTTATATTTCCTTATTAAACGAAGGTTAGTCCTGATTTAAAGGAAAAAGTTTGCAGCAGGTCGAAGTGCTGCAAAGTGCTCTTCCGCCATAAATCCGCTTTTACATTCATCCCTGTTTGGATCCTAAGGAATGGGGCTAGGCTAAATGCTAACACATTCAACATATTTGTATATATGTATGAAACACTGTAAAAAATCAGTCTGTAATAAATTAAAACAGGTCTTAATTATTTTCATTTCAAAATATTTGCTTAGCTGAAATATTGAGTTACCAGCAGATGTCAGTAATGATTAATGTAGCGTTCAACCTGACACAAACCCGGATAGAAGAAGACGCTGTTGCCACAGTAACTGTTGTTAGCTAGAACAGCTACATTTGGAGCTACAGCAGTGATTTTGATGCTGATGTGGTCAGTTATTTAAATATTTTGTGTCTTACGGAAAATCTGATCGGATACACAGAGAAACACTTTTAATTGCTGCTTTGGTTTGGGTGGGTTGGTAGGTAGGTATTTTGGTCTCTACTGTTTCTGACTGTTGTTTTGAATGTTCGACAGCTCGTTCTGTTTCACTGGTCTGTTGATGCTGCAACTAACAAAATGTTATTTTTAGGACTTTTCAAGAAATATTCCTAGAAAGGAATTACAAAATATGCAAGTCATCAGACCACATATAATATTTCAAATTTTCTTAAATGCTACACAAGGCATTTTATTATTTTATTGTATTTTATTATTAAATATTTGTCATGTTTAGAGTTTGAGCAAGAAATAGTATTGATTTTAATTGATTTGTAAAGTTACAGCAGTAAATAAATTATTTTAATTAATTAATCAATCAATAAGCACAAATATTTTTGTTTTATGAAATACATCGGTCCTCTGTAATGCTTATCAATGTACTCTTTGTTTTTCATATCTCTATGCTTGAATTGTTAGGAAGTCAGAGGATGTCAGGGGATCTTGTTGCTGTATGGGAAGTGGCGTTAAGCGATGGTGTGCACAGGATTGAATTTGAACATGGCACAACCACAGGAAAACGTGTTATTCACATAGATGGAAAAGTAAGAATTTTTCTATATAATAAGGATGTGACTGATCAGAATTAAACACTCCAGAGAGTTTTTGATTTTATTTTCACAACATAATATAGATATAAAGATTTTTATATAGGCTATAGATATATATAAATATATATATATATATATATATATACCTGCAGCCACTATTGAGTGAGTTTTACATGGGTGGGAAATAGGTGACGACGATGCCTCATGGGTTTGTTCATGACCTTTACAGGAAGTTATAAGGAGAGATTGGATGTTCAAGCTGGTCGGAAAGGAGACGTTTAATGTGGGACGATCAGGCACAAAAGCCACTATCAACATAGATGCAGTGAGTGGCTTTGCATACGAGTACACTTTAGAGATTAATGGACAGAGCCTGAAGAAGTATATGGAGAACCGCTCCAAGGTTACCAGCACATGGCTTCTGAATCTGGATGGCATGGACTGCAGAGTTGTTCTGGGTAAGAAATAACTAATAACAAGATCCTAAAGTAAATACTGTATATGATTTTAGAGATGCACTAACATCAGCCAATAATCTCTATTGGTCAATATAAGCAATTTTCACAATATAGTCTCTCTGCCGATAGTTTCAAAACAGCTTATAGTCATGCCTGATATATCCTGTCAATCAAAAGAGAACAGGAAAATGCAATGAATTTGAGCTCTGTAGAAACATTTCTTGTTTAATGTTCAATATTAATTGTCATGTTGTGAATAAATAACATTCAGAAATGTCTTTCTTAGAATTTAGTTAATGCAACTAGAACTTTCATCGAATGTTTTCTGAATGCTGAAAGTGTTCTCTCGCTCACCAAGTGACCTGGCACGCAGTAGTAGTGATTAACTTGAGGTTATATATAGGTTTAAAAAAATCCCAAATCCCTATACCTAATTAGTATATACTGTAACAATAGAAGCTCCTTTATGTCTGAAAAAACATAGAGTACTTTTTTAAGTTAATTTAATTAGTTTATCCACCTTTTTTTGACGTAAATGTGGGCGCCGCCATTTTTGAGCTGCTTTGTTTAAGACTTCCAGTGAGCCACTAAAGCTAATGGCAGTCGTATTGGGAGGGACACAAGTGTGTCATTTTGACTGGCTTTTAAATGTTTATTATAAAATCCAGGAAGACTGACATAATTTGTGCAGTTAGAATTGCCATAATTGCTGGTATAAATGCAGTAAAACTCTACAAAACATTAGTTTTAACCATAATACACGCATAAGAGCCGTATGTGTATGTGGCGCACATGCACCCATGTTTTGTATTCAAACATCCATTAATCTAGTAAAACCTTTCATAGAAACTGCCAGTAAACAATAAATATGATAATTGTTTAATACAACCAATATTATGCTGATAAAAATATGCTGATTTAGCTGGTTTAGTTATTCTGCTACTATATATTATTACAAAAATGCGATTACAGTACAGAATATATATGATATAAACTGCTTATTAGTTAATGTTTATAATAGTTCTTAATGTGTTTGCACATACTTTTATGTTTTAAATGAAAAAGCGAATCATTTTAAAATAAGAAAATAATTTCATAAGCTCATGTCTCCATCTAGTGCATAAGAAGCGATGTAAAAATATTTTCCTAAAACGAAAACAATACTGAATACATGTAATAGTTTAATATGTTTATTATAGTTTGTTCAAATAACTTGCAATGTGTTGAATGATAAAGATGCTGCTGACTGTCGGACCGTGTGAAGCTCAATGTGTCGCCATAAAAAATCGAACGAGACAATTGAAAGGGACAGTTGTGACACTTTAAACCATGTCCTGAAAAGGTTAAAACACAAAGTCGAATTTCTTATTGTTTTATGCGTCCTCCCACTACACTGTTTTCTACCTGCTGGCTATTGAAACGGACGTCTCGCACAAAGGGAAATCCATCATACCTCTTACTTCCGCGTTCGAAAATAAGGTGGATATTTTAAGGTGGTCAGAGGCTCTGTCCAATAAAATATGGTATGCTCAGCAATAACAATAAGTAGAAAGAGGAAATGCCTGGATTTGGAAAATATTTTCTGCTTATGTAACACAATAAGGAAGAGGAAGGGAATTTCCACACCTTTGACTTTGGTTTGTATTATTGACTGGTGCTTCTAAACAGTGGTGGTTTTTCCACATTCTTTCTTCTGCTTGTGTACTATTCTAAGCTCACTCTTTAAACGTTGCAGTGTGATCCCACAGATATTGTGGCTCTATTGGTTTAAAAATGTAACCAAATGTAAATGTAAATAAACAGAAAGTGAATTGCATAAGAGGTATCACGTGAACACGTAGCGAAACAACCAAATCAAGTGCCAAGCAGGAAAGCTCAACACAACATACAGTAAGACATGATAATGCAATCACAAATACAGTGGCTAAGATGGTGTTTGTCATACAGGTCAGATTCAGAGCACTAGAGTTAGTGACACTAGTGTAAAGGTTAAATCTAAGTACATAACATTGGGATTTTATTGCTGTCTTTATCTTGATCAGTCATTCAAGTATTTTAATCACTAACTTATAAACTGTCCCATCTTCAACAGAGAAGGATACCATGGACATATGGTGCAATGGACAGAAAATGGAAACAGCTGTAAGCTTCACATTTGTTCAATTGTATTTATTTTGTAAACCAACATATTATTGCCAAGTTACAGTTGTCAACAGTTGAAATATTGTGATTATTTAAAAAAAGGATGCTGAAAATAAAGCATATTTTGTGCAGTGTTTTTAACCAAACCATTTTAAAACACCATTGACTTCCATAGTAGCATTTTTTCTACTATGGAAGTCAAGGGTGCTTTTGCTTCCTGCTTCATTACAATTATCTACCTTTGTGTTCAGCAGAACAAAGAAATGAATACAGGTTTGTAACAACATGAGGGTGAATAATAAATGATGACAGAACTTTCACTTTTGGGTGAACTATCACTTTAATATTATTTGAAATTAAATTCTGGGTTTCCAGAATTGAATAAAGGGAAAAGGCAAGATGATCCTTAATCAGCATCTAAAAAAAACATGTAATCTTCTGTAATACTTTCAGGGAGAGTTTGTTGATGATGGCACAGAAACACACTTCAGCATCGGGAATCATGACTGCTGCATTAAAGCTGTGAGCAGCGGTAAAAGACGAGACGGCATCATTCACACGCTGCTGGTGGATGGCATGGAAGTTTCAGAGTCTGTTGAATAATCTGTGTGGTGACCGTTCATGAACATGCGAAGAGTGTATGTATGTGTTTGATAACCTGTGCTGATTGGTAATCACAGATCATCATATGCTGGTTCAGTAATGGACTGTTTTGAAGTAGTGACAGATGTGTCTTAAAAACACATACTGTAGGCCTGGTTTCACAGACAAGGCTTAGCTGAAGCCAGGACTAGGACTTATTTGTTAAATTAAGATGTTTAAGCATCTTTTATATAAAGAATGCCTTAGAAAAAGACATTACTGGTGTTTATCTTGAGACAAATCAATGGCACTGGCATATTTTAAGATCAGTCTGTTGAAGTTATTTTCAGTTAAAGGAACACAGCCACATTTTGGGAATTTAGCATATTCACCGTATCCCCATAGTTAGATAAGTCTGGAAGTGAATGGCTCCAGCTTGCAAGCTGCTCCCAATGAGTGGCGAAGTGGCGCGGGCATTTTCCTATTTGTGTGTTGTGGTTTGTGTGGTCACACCGTGTACAAGTGACAGGATCATGTGAGACACAGCCATCTTTTGGCAGTGTGCATACTGGGAACTGTGTTCTCAGTAGACGAGGCGCTGCTACATGGGCGGAGTGATTTGCACAACTTTGACCGAACTCTTTGCTCCGCACCAGGGGGCTTCACGGGTGCTGCAAGCAAATCACTCCGCCCAGGACCAGTGCTTCGTCTTCTGAGAGTGTGGTTCCCAGTGTGTGTGCTGTTGAAGGATCGCTGTGTCTCGTTTGACCTTGTTGTTTGTGCATGTTGTGACTATACAGGCCACAACACATAGATGGGAAGGTGTTCGCGTTGTTTTGACAGTTGTTGGGAGCGGTTTGCTGGCTGGAGCCATTCACTTGCAGTCTTTGTGCTAAGCTAAGCTAGCGGGGGCTGCGTCAGACCGAGTTACAGCACGCACGGAGATGAGAAAGGTATGTATGGACTTATCTTACTCTGGGGGATACGGTGAATAAGCTAAATTCCCCAAATCTGGGCATGTTCCTTTAAGACATAAAACATGTCTTGGGGCCTGTACCATGAAAATGGTTAAAATAATCTCAGGGTTACAGGATTAGTTTCAAATTGACAAAATCAAACCAATGTGATCAGGCCTTGTCGGTTAAAGCTACTTTCATGGTACCCGAAACCCAAGATTTGCACAAACTAATCCTAAACTTACCTAGCTAGCCAACTAAACCGGCTTTATGGTATAGGCCCTTGGTCTAGGACTAGCCTTACGCATTGTCTGTGAGACCGGGTGATAGTGTAGTTAATTGTTATATACCTCACATAGCAACAACAAATTGAAGTTTTTAAACCCCTTAGGATCTGTTGTAATTCTGTGACTTAACAAATGTGTTTTTTTCAGTGTGGTGTTATGTGATTATCACCATGCAATTAAACATGACAAAAGTCAAACAAGAATGGATGTGATGTCACAGTCAGGCCCTTTACTGAACAGTCTATGTTGATCATGTGATATACTCATGTGAAATAATTAAGTCTGTGTGCGAAAGCACAATCATGCTAAAAGCATTAGATAGTGATGTCAGTGTAAATATATGTAAGTATTTTTTCTTGTAGACATTTATCTGACCAATCACTGTTTAAAACTCTAAATGGGGTCAGAGTACAGCAATAACTTTTCTTAGGAAATATACTTTATTGTTTAATATGACTGTCTTTAAGACAATTGGGTGTCAAGGCTTTGTGACAAATATGATTACTTGTGTGTGTCTCTCTCTTTTAAGATCCATGTGTTTGGTGAATTCAAGATGTAGTAATGTCTGTTAGCATTATCTTATTTCTAAAAAAAAGTGATCTTACAGTATATGTGTAATCCAACCCTTAGAGTTATTTCAGTAAGCACTACGAATACATTTTGAAAGTGTAATAATAATTGATATTAATAAAGATCTATATTACAAGAACGAAACATTGATATTTGATCAGTATTTCTAATTGACTTAATGTAGTGCTAAACGTAGGTTCGGGAGGAGCCTAAACATTCAGGCCTGTCAATTATCATCATGGGTGTATATAAGGCAGCCTTCAGGCCTCCAGGTCCAGCTGCAATTTTTCTTGCATCCCTCCACCTCCCCATCTCCTCCTTCATTGCTCTCTTTCTTCTTCTGTGCAGTTTCTGTTGTGAGAAGTAGAACTTGGGGCTCAAGCCCCGGCTTCAAGTTTGCTCTCTCTGAAGGTTCAGAGCTCGTGTAGAGCTCCCTTCGAGGACAGCAAGCCAAGTTCGTTTACCATTTATCATTAAGACCTGGGGACTCATTTATAAAGCGTGCGTACGCACAAAACAGGGCTGGAAAAGTGTGTACGCCAGTTGTTCCCACGCAAAGGTTGTGATTTATAAAAAACAAACTTGATGGGAACCCTACTGAAAAATCCAGCTAAGACCAGCATATGCTGGTAGCTGGTTTAAGGTGGTTTAAGCCAGTCCTCCCAGTCTGACAAAGCTGGTCATGCTGGTGGGCCTGCTGGTCTTCCAGCCTGACCAGCTAAGTCCAGCTAGACCAGCTTAAACGTGACCAAAACACAGCTAGACCAGCTTGCTACGCCAGCAAAACCAGCGTCCTACACCAGCAAAACCAGCTAAAACCAAGCTGGAGACCAGCCAAAACCAGCTCACCAGATCATGCTGGTCTCAGCTGGATTTTTCAGTAGGGAAATGGGCTTGCAGGGTGGGATATTAGGATGATTCATGTACGCACACTTGCAGGTGATCTGTGATTTATAAAGGGAACATTGCTTTGTTTTATAACCGTGTGTCTCAATCAGCTCCCTTGTTCAGTAGTCAGGGCACTGATCAGGGAGTCAGCCATTTTAAGGGCTGTCTCAATCGCAAAATCCGTTCAGTGCACTGGAACGTTCGTTCCCTAAAAATTCCCACAATGCAACGCAAAAACCAGTGAGCATCGATGATCCCTATGTTCCCTAACCGGAAATCACGTGACCTTTTCTGAAGCTCGCCAACCGAACATCACGTGATCCAACTCAATAAACTTAAGAAATGTTACAGAACTTTTATAAAGACAAACATTTGTTTTAGTTGTAAATATAAACACACATTGCTACACAGTAAGGGATCACAATCTACTCAATATTTAAAATAATATATATATTTTTTTAAATTGTAAATATATTTATTACATTTAAAATGTAATTATAATGCCTCCAATTTTAAGCACAGATATGTAAGAGAATAATGACAGCATTTTTCACAATGTACTGTTTTTAAAATTAAGTCAGAGAGATGTTGGTTTTGCCGGTTGTTGATGAGTAACAGCTGTGAGTGATTACAACGCGCTTGCAGCCACGTGACAGAAAAATAAGTGAACATTGTCCCAATGTGAAGTGACCTAGGGTCCTTACCAGTGCCCGAACCTGTGTACACGATATACTGATTCACGACCTCGGGAGCTAGGGAACGAATTGAGACACACGGTAAGTCTTCATAATTTTTGGTGTATGCCATTTTTGGCTTTTTGCGTACGTAGACTTCTAGTAAGGATCCTACGCACAGTTTTATACATGAGGCCCCTCGGCCCGTATCCCTAAAGAATCTTAATGCAAAAAGTAGCTCCTAGTGACGCAATTCTAAGAAAATTCTTAGAAATGTGGGCGTTTACTCTTAGAATTAAAGAAAAATCCTAGTAAATAAAGTAATTCAGAAAGCATCTTAACCTTAAAAGAGGTCTTAAGGTCAAACTTGTTAGGAGCACGGATGAGGACTTTTAAGAGGTTTAAGAGTTTTTTTAGCAACCAGAAAAATGGACAAAACACGAAGAGGGAGACAAAAAAATGTTGCACACAATGAATGACAGTAAGTTAACATCCAACACATTAGATCGTGCAGGAATCATGTTTGTGACCGATCTTATTAGAGAAATAATTATATAATATAGCGCCTAAAAAATAAAAGTAATTGTAGACATTACAAATAAAAATAAAAGTTTCTGTAGAAATTACAGTATTACTGGGTATTACTGGCAACTAGCTGCCAGTAACTTACTGTAGATTTTACATTTATGTTATTTACTGGCAACATTTTGTTCAAAGTTAAATGAACATGAAACATTTTTAGATCTTCCACAGTAAGTTACTGGCAACCAGCTGCAAAATAACAGCAAATTTTTTACAGTTTAAAAAATAATGTGGCCTATAGTTAATAACAAAAACAATCAAGAAGTAGTTTAGATTAAAATGTAGTTTATTTATGTCAAATCATACAGAATCGACAGCATCAGAATTCATTTGTGTTTATCAGTAAATAACTTGAAAACAAACCTTCCACCAAGCTGACAATATACTAAACCAAAATACAACCCTTTTTCACTTAACTGTAGTTAACTGTTAAAGATAATCTTGTTACAAGCATTGATTTTATTTTTCTACCACATTACCCATATTCAAATAAATATAAAACTATATAATAAAAATATCTACAGCTGTAAAGCATTAAATGGAATAATGTAAGAGCAGCACACATCCAGGTTTAAGAATTAACCAATGTTAATTATCATTGCTCATCTGGTATTAAGTGATTTAGAGAAATGAGTCCAAAGATCTGTTTTCTTCATTTATATACCTCAATGATCTTAGTTACATTTGTGCTTTGAATTCCAAGTCAAACATTTGCCCTGACTGATTACAAAATGCCATGCACATCTGAAGCTACACAGAGCTTGATTTTTTTTCACATATGATCAGATATTCAGGAAGAGCTTGTTGACCACTGAAAATGACATGAATGTCTGACAAGCCAGTCACGCTATCATAACGATCCAGAGGGTCACGACCTATGACAGGGGGCAAAATAAAATCTGGAGAGCCAGCTGCCGAATTCCCAGTGAGAACTTGGGCCTGAATGATGTAGATGTATTCTTCCTTCAGTCCGTTCCTCCACAGCTTCAACGCGCTGTCCAGTTTACTGCTGAAGTATATACCACTGCCATACTTTTGCTCTGCGAACAAAAACATGTAACCTCATGCCAACCTTGGGGAGACATCATCTGTACCTTACATACAAATATTAAACTCAAAGCTCTCTTTAACAAGTAAAGCCATACAAAATCTTACTTCTAAAAACTCCATTTTATTCACTCACTGAACGACAATGCCAATAAAATACATATACGGTACAGCTGTCCTACCTGCAGGTGGGGCAAAATCTTTCTGAAAGCCAACTCTGCAGATAAGATCACAGAACTGAGCTGACACACACTGGTACAGAGTCTTTGGTTTATCTTTCACTCGCTTGCTGTTCAGCTCAAAAATCTGCTGCAGGGCTGTGTTCTCTATTTTCTCCACCTGTAACAAGTGCAACCACATTCCATTAGAAGCTATTATTAAAACAAACTTCCTCATTATGACATTCTCATAATCTAGTTTATTTTCTGTAAGTAAAAATCTGAGAATTAAAAAGTGTCATTTTGGTTTATTTTCAAATCTGTGTGGTGTGGGAATGTGAATTTATTTTTGCTCATCTACTCACCCTGATGATATTGAGCCCACTCGCTTTCGCTTTTCTTTCCATCTCGAAATAATCTTTCCTCTCTACCGGAGTTCTCACATAAAATGAATTGTTGGGTAGATTAATAGGGTTATAATTCATAAACAGTCCTGTGGTGTAGAGAAAAAGGAAAACAATTAGATCATCAAATTGTAAATTTGAAATATAACAAACTTGATGTCATAATAAGAAAACTATTTACATTTTCAACATAATTACAATTATAGTAATACAAACATACGTCTCCTTTCCACGCTGCTTTTGTTCCCAAAGTTGTCAATCGAAAACATGTCCTTCAGGTTGACTTTGATATTGCATTCGTGCAACTCAATTTCTTTGTTTCGAGCCAGATAAGCTTTCTCCAAAACTGCACTGATTTCAGAAGGCAATACCACATCTTTACACTGCCAGCGAACTACAGAATAAAGAAGGTCACTCTCTTCATCTTTTGCAAAGTCCTTCTGGGCCTGACAAAGCATGGATTCCACCTCAAGAGCCGCACAACTGACAGATGTAGATTCTCCAGTGATGGATACACCACCATGACCATTTCTGAAGAACAGTGCAATATACACACCAAACATGGTTTGGAGAGAGCGCAATGTTTCATGGTCTTTTTGACCTAGATAAATTACGAAGTTATTCGTTACTGTTATCGTGCCATGTCTTGGGTACAGCATATTCATTGTCCATGCTTTAGCCTCTCTCACAGCTTCATTGGAGACACAGCTAATCTCAAGAGTTGGTGTTTCATTTCTTGTGGGTGCTTTGGTGACCACAGCTGAACCTAAAAACATAAAATCCAGTTAGAGAACTTTCAGATTGACTGATCAATGTTTTAAACAATAAAAGGTAAGTGATATCTGAATTACTTCTCAGCAATTGAGAAAAATGTTACAATGAAGAGTATTTGTAATCGGAGCAGAGTTGTACAAGTGATATTTAACGGTTGCACCAAATATAAGCAATGCCATATAACTTGCTCACTTTTCATCATATCGTTGGATAATTCTGAGAACTTTGTCCCTCCTTTCATGGAATTCAGCTTGTTTTCGAAAGCCTAAACAATACACAAATCAAAAGTGTAAGTGCAAACTGTTTTACCAACTGTGTTGCACTTTAAAATAGTTTTTAACTATTTATGTAGTACTACACAATATGGATTGTGACATTCATTATAATGAACATAAAATATTATCTGTCTCGTAACACATTACCCTCATCATTTCATTGTCCTTAGGATACACAACAAAGTATATCTCCAGATTCTTGCTTGGGTTTTGTTTAGCAAAGTTTTCCACAGCATCCATCATGATTTGGGCAACATCATGTTTGGGAAAACCAAGATTACCAGTCCCAATAGCTGGAAAGGCAATAGACTTGTATGCAAATACAGCGTCACACAAGCACTCAAACATCACCCTGTACAAAATCTATAGGCAAAGGAACACAGGTCGGTCAGTTGACAGTTACTGTACAGGCATAATGATGTGCCGAAATTTAAACTACCTTTGCGGCTCCGGGCTCAGCCCAAGATGGGCATATAGTGTGAAAAACTGCTGCACAATTCAGTTTATATCCCTTTGTTTTGTAAACGTTATGATCCGTGCCAACATTTTTTATATTTCTTCTCAGCTCATCTTGAATTTGTCTGCCAGCTTTGCCCACAATAGCTTTTGAGATCTCCCCCATGTATAAATTAAAGGTTCTTGCAATTGTATTCACGATTACATCAACCTGGAGAATAAAGCAAAGTGACAAGATTGAGCCAACAAAGAGAATATCACTATCATCATCTTTTAACTAAACGGCATTTTACAAGTTTCATTTGTTTTAGAATTCTGTTTAACAATTTTCATATGTAACATACCCTCTTAAAATGAGTGGAAAGGTGAATAGGAGTAGTTTTCAGTAATAAAAGACCTTCACATATCCTAATAAATATCTCTCAGCTTTACCTTTTGCTCCTCCTCAATATGCCCCTTTTTGAGGTGCAGTGTTATGTTTCCAAGCTGCAAACTGTTGCCTGAAGAGGATGGCATGCTCTGGTTTCCTCCTTTCACAGCTCCACTGTATGAGCCAGTGATGGTGGGCATCCCCAGGAACTGAATACAGGCTCTTTCCATTTCTTTGACTGTGGGCTCATCATTATTGACAAGATTAATTTCTACATTCCTGCCTTTAAACGCATTATATTCATCATACTGCTGTATAGTATTTACAATGATGTCTGCACAGAGATTTCTGGGGAAATGGAAAAGGCCAGAACTCAAAGCAGGAATTGCAACAGATGAAAACTTTTCCCTTTCAACTGTTTGCAGGATGTTCCTAATAGTGTCACGTAAGACGGGCACAGCATTATCAACCTCCCGCTGGCTTGGGTTTGGAGACAGGCAGGGTCCAACAGCATGTATGATTCTTTTACATGGGAGATTTCCAGGAGGAGTGACCACAGCTGTACCAGCTGGAACTATTCCCTGTGCTTTTATTATCTGATCACTATAATGCTGGATCATTGGTCCCCCCGCTACACTCAGTGCTAATGCAAGACCCCCTCCATGATTTAAGTGCTCATTGGCTGCATTGACCACAGCGTCCACTTTATGACGTGTAAGATCATCTTTCCAGACTGAAACTTTCACTCCACCTCGCAGGTTTTTGTAATATCTCAATTCAGGAGCTAAGACTGCATTGCTTGCATTACCACCAAAGGAGTCAGAGTCATCCAGATTGTGTAAAATAGCTGTGCAGTCAAATTTAGTCTCAACAGCTTTGCAATAGGCACTTCTACACTTTCTCAAAATGGATGAATGTTCTGCAGTCAGTGGGATGAGTGCTTTGTCATTCATGGTTAGCGGTTTCCCTCAGGACATAAACCTATGATTTTTTGGGGCGAGAAAACAAATGAAATTTTAAAATGATGTGACTGCTGAACAGTCTTGATAAACGAAATTAATATGCAAAATATTACTAAAAATGTACAAAACCCACCAAAACAAGTTTATACCACATCATAATTTTCTTACAGTTTAGGCTGAGTAAGGGTAGACTTTATTAGTATTTTCTATCACAAGGTTCAAAGACAATTTTAAGCCTATAATGAGCTTATACAGTAATACGGAAGTACCTGAGAAATGTAAAAAACTAACGTTACTTTGAAATGAAAGGAACTAAGACACTACACAATTTACCTTGTCAGACAACAACACAATAGCAAATGAACACTCGCTAACGCTCTTCCCTGTTAACGGCTGTGTAAAATAATACTTCATCTTGGAAACGACAAACAAAACTTACCTTAGGTATTAACAAACTTTTGTAAAACGGAACAAACTGGGTTTTCTTGTTAAAAAGTGCTTTAAAGACGGTCGTCAAAAAATCGAAAGCGAAACGTGCACACGTCGCACTTAACGTAACGTTAAACCCAATGATTTACTTGAAACCTAGTTGACCTATTTCTATTTGTACAAACAATCACCCTTACTCTCAATTAATTTACTGCATATTTCTTAACGTAATGCGATGGTAACGTTTCGCAAAGATACGTATAAAGTCAATAAACGGCCGGGTTTTTCCCTAAGTTACCTTGAAACTACTTTTTGTGGAGGTCTGAGGAGTTCCGGTCCGCCTGTTGTTTGCAAACGGAATCAAAAGCGAAAGTTAAATAAAGTATAGGCTATACAGCTCAGGCAAACCGATCAGCCACAGAACAGTCGACATGGCCGACGAGTTTCCATACGTGCTCCTGGTAGAGGGCCAGTGGGACCCCAAACTGAAAAATAAAATAACTATCTATTTTCAAAGTAAGAATAAATCGGGCGGAGGAAACTGTGTGGTTGAACTTGATACCGAAGGACGAAAAGGAACTGTACGATTCAAAGACGAGGAAGGTAACGTGACTTAAAAATTTATCAAAACTCATTTCCTCACTGTAAACATACAGCTATACGTACAAAACTCATGATTTATAATAAAATACCATATATAAAACTCAAAATAGGAAGACAAGTTACTGTGGGTGGAGCCCAAGAAACGAAACTTAAATGTTTACGTACATAGAAAATAAAAAATGAGTAATAATAGGAACGTAATAAAAAATGTATAAGTATGTAACTTACACATCTAATGTGTATTTATGTTCGCAGCGAGACAGCGAGTACTACAGAAACAGACTCATGAACTGAAGATTGGTCAACAAACTGTGAAAATGACCGTCAGTCTTCCGCCCTCAGAGGTCTCAAATGTGAAAGTAAGTATAACATGATATAATGAGTAAAGTTGGAAAGTTAAATAATACTTCACTTGAGTTAAACGAAACTTTATTCCTTAGGAATCGACGTCTTTAGTCAACAATCCCCCAGCAGGTGAGTGCTTCCATTTGCTCCGTCGCCAGATTAAATGCACTGCTCTGCTGCCCTCTGCTGCTCAGACCTGCACACTTATCCCACAATACACTCTTTCCAACTCCAAAAATTACCTGCACTTACATATTTACCACATAGCACCAATCCTGCACACTGAGGCTTCTGACATTACCAAAAGGAAGGCAGACTCGTGTTCTGCGCTGCAGAATTCAACACTAGACCACAAAAAGCCGAAGCTTTTGGGTCAGTGTCATTTAAATATTTACCCTAAAACACACACATAGGATATACAAAGAGTTTTTCTCATACTATACATATGTATGCATGCGTATATTAGGACTTTTATTCATAGTGTGGTAATAATTTTTGCATGATGTACCTCTAAAGCAGAGGAAGTCAATCTTCTGAAGTAAAATCAATAAATGCAAATTCAAGCATGGCTGATACAAGCCCTGGTAAAAACGTTTCAAAGATAAATTTGTTTTACATTCAGGTGAATCGAAGAGTGAAGTTAATGAAGAGGTCGAGGGAACTGAGGAGGAAGAAGATGGAACCCGTAGACAAGCTGTAATTGAAAACATTCAAAACAGTAATCAAGAATTTTTGCAAATGTTGGTGGAAAATATACTAAAGGAAACACCTGCCAAGTCAAAAGACATAAATATTGAAGTAATACAAGAGAGCAATTGTGCAGTGGTGACCTTCTCCTGTAACAAGGGTAAGTTTTAAGTTTTGTGTTTATGTAAGGAATAAATGAAGAGTTTCTTTGCAAAAAGAGATAACCACCATTTTTTTAATTGTTCAGAAATCTCGGTTTTTTTTGGTTGTGCATTCCAATTAATTTCAATGCAACTGCAGTTGGTTTGTTTTGATTTAAACCTTCATAACTTAAAAAATACAGCTAAGTAGCACCATAAAACAAAATAATAACATGATAACATAATAATAAGCATGTTTTGACAAAAATGTAAAAAAAAATGGATTTATCTCGTTTTGCAACGAAACTCTTCAAATTATGATGAGCCATTGAATTATTCGAAAATAATGCACACCCATGTCGCGCCGTTACACCGCTGCTATGGATTATTATTATTTTTTAATAATTTAAAGGACTGGAGTCCTAATATTTAATTATTCCACAATTATACCACAGTTACCACAGACCACTGCTACTGTAGTCAGGGGCGTCGGACTGGGGGTAAAACCAGAACTGATTACCAGGGCCCCAAAGAAAGAGAGGGCCCTTGAAAGTCTGGAATATTTTATGGGGGTGGGGTACTGTATAGGGGCCCATCAGGACTGCCTATGCATAGGGCCCGAGATCTTGTGCAACGCCCCTGACTGTAGTACATTGCTCTGATGGTTATTTAAGCAATATCGCTTGAGTAGGAGTGTGATATAGATCTATATCATCATGGCTGTGATTAGGCCAGAGGCACGAGGCTGTAGGCAGAGTGTCGGAGGCAATCGCAGCCGTGATGATATAGAGCTTTATACAGCAGTTCTTTCTGGTTCTCGAATCTGATTGGCTAAGAGCTATGCGATATTGTGGTGATAACGCACTGTAACCGCTTCACCTTTCATATCATTCCGCCACCTAGTGAATGGAGGTCCTAAGCAGGCTCATCTCTGAATGGAAAAACACAGACGCCCCTGATCCATTACACATATGCGCAAGGTATACAGTAGGTGGCAGTAATACTCCCAAGGAGTGAGCAGCCATTAAACGAAAAGAAGAAGAAGCAGAAGCAGATGCCCTGTTTTGAATCACTCTCCGTGTGTCTCATTATTTTACTAGCTCATAAATCAGTCTGTGAATCCCCAATCGGAAGTTGTTATTCCGTCAAAGATCAGCGCTCTTGGATATTACGTTAAAGTTAATGGGAGAAATGTCTTGTCACATCGTGTGGACGATTAACACTTGGAAAGAGGAATATAAACACTCGTTTTTTTCAGGACCTATTATCTCTTATCAGAACGCGAAAACACCGTGGAACTGCAGGTAAGCACCGCAGCTTTTAATGTGGACATTGATCTTTTACTTTATCGTGACGTGACTATTAAAACATGTTATGAGATATCGCCACTGGTATATTTATAAGCAGCATGCAAAAACATCTCTCTGACACTTATAAAAACCGTTTTATATAGTACTGACAAGAACAAAGTTTAATCATAATAATCAAGTGCTCGTATCGCGTTAAGAATAAAGGAGAAAGCAATAGTAACGTTATACAAGTATAGTTTTATTAACTTTTACCTCGTGTCAAAACAATAACAACACAAAAGACACTAAATATGAATAAAAAAACAAGTCATAGTTTGATCATGACACCAAATACTGCTGATTTGATCTCATTTTGACGATCATAAACAAACAAGGCCAACATGAGAGCCAGGGTATATCTGTCAGAGATGTAGCCCAGAGAGGGCGGTGGTCAGCGGGGCGAGTGAACACTGACGTCCGCTCATGCTTTGGTTCTCATTCGTACTGAATCTCACCAAGCAAACGTTCAAACAGGCGCTATCTTTAATAATCGACTGCAGATTTAAATATAATACATATACATTCTCGACTGAACTAATCTTAAAACTACACTTTGTGACCAAGAAACGGTAATATAAAGTAACGGCTTTTCCGTCCATTGAGTTGTTATGAGCTTCAAAGCAGCCGAAAGTGTTTCCTGTCATTCTGGCCGCCCTCAAATCCGTGGCGGAAGAAGTAGTTCTCAAACAAAGAGGCTTTTAAAATAACTCCGTTGTTGTTTTCTGGTTTTCGTTTTTCAAACGTGTGCCGTCGAACTGTTGTATAAAAGCAATATCGCTCTCGGAGTCGTGTGATATAGCTCTATATCATCACGGCTGTGATTAGGCCAGAGGCACGAGGCCTATTTTTTGCGAACTGCGCGTCTGTCTTGACACCTCTCTGTTCCTTCATTGCTCTCCAGCGATGAAATGTTTCTCCAATAATGAAAAAGTCTTTCTTTTACGTCCTCGTTCGGGTTTCTTCTCTTCCATGGTGCAAATTCGAGGAGGAAAGCAAGAGCGACAATGAAAACAAACCGAAACTAAAGACGGAATTTCATGCGCTATAGGCATGCGTCACTCGTGTAAAGTTACTGGATTGGCACGTCTCTCACAAGGAACGTAATGGCAGTGATTGACAAGCCAGAGGGCCAATCGTTGACGCGATGATTGCTTCAACGATTGGCTGATGTTTTAAAGGCCCTACCTTATGCACAGATTACATATATTAATATTATTACTTTCAGTGCACCTAATAGTCTTTTATCATTTAGTAAAGACAGTTTTAAGTAATATTGCAAAAATGTATTAAACAAACATCCTCTTTTCCACCTTTAAGGAGAGAGATCGCTTCAGAGAAAATGATTGTTTTCATAGCTTTATTCCAAGTGTATGTTACGCATCCACACGATGTGACATCATTGCACTTAAGTTTACATCCAAGGGCGCTGATCTTCAACAGGATAATCACTTTTGATTTGGATTCACAGACTGATTTATGAGCTAGGGAACTTATTGAGACACATGGAGAGTGTTTAAAAACAGCGCGTCTGTGTGTGTCCGTGGAGCTTTTACAGTCAGAGATGAGCGAATGACTCACGCGCATTTAAAGAAGCCCCGGTATGATACAACCGGTGAAGCGGTTAATGTTATGTTATCAGTGAAATATCGCACGCCTCTTAGCCAATCAGATTTGAGAACCAGAGAACTGTTGAATAATTTAAGATATTTGACTGGTTAGGTGTGTATTTATCGAAAAATGAATACCCGTGGAACATTTCTGAAAAAAGAACTAAACAGCCCCGTGGTATAGATGGTTTCATCGGACGCACGTGATACACGTCTGGATCCCAACCTTAATTCCGGTTTCGTTTTTTTAATGGTCTAACTAGTTGCTAAACTGATCTCTTGAACAAATGCCTCGTCAAAAATAACAAATGTTTTGGTTTCCTATGTAATCTATGTGTTGTTGTTTTGCTTGTTATATAAATAAACTACGTTTAAAGTACTGTTGTTATTTATTATTAGCGGAGTTTACCGGAAGTTACTGCGGGCCGCGACAGCCGCTTGTTTATGTTGTTACTGCTGAAACCGTCTATAAATACTACTACTGTGCTGTTGATTCTGCTTTCTAGATCTTCATTGAGAATACACCCAAAATCAAAATGTCTGAAGGTCTGATTGTGATTCCTCATGTTGGTGTCAAATTTTGTTCCATAGATACAGAAAACTTCATTTTGTCTGCCTCATGCTATTCATTAATTAAGAAGAAACAAATGAGAGTCCGAATACTTGAGACGACATTAAAAGTGAAAGCTGAAGCTTTACCTGTCGATATAACCTCTGATTACCTCGGGCTGTATTTCGATAAATTTGGGGACATAGAAGACAACATGGTGATATCTGAAAAGGAACATTCAGCAATAATCACTTTTAAAGATCCCGCAGGTAAATAAACAAAGCTACATTTGAGTTATTTTATTTCAATTTGTTTTCTACAAAGACATAAAATACAAAACTTTTCCATTTTTCAGTTTTTCACACAGTTATAAAAAGCCAGCATGTAATGAAAAAGCAGCCATTTAGAGTACTGCCATACTATGAATCTTTACAGACAGCTCTTTATGGTAAAAACAGACCCTCTCTGACACTTCCAGAGGCTCTTACTGAAAACGTAGATCCGACTATATGGCGTCACTTAAACAAGAACAAAAAATCCCTGGATTTGATCAACAAAGCTATGTCCACGTCTTTTTGCAAATTGGATTTTGGCTCCCAAGCTGTGAAAATCACTCCTTTGCCTTCCCTACTTCAGCAAGGGGGGCAAACAAGAAAACTCATCCAGTCCTGGAGAGAAGATACCTCCTCCTTGTTCTCAGAGTCAATGTCTCGGTTCAAATCTTTTGAGCTGCTTGTTCAGAAGGATGCATGGAGTGAAATAGAACCTGAAATTCAAGAAGCAGTAGCAGCGGTGCCGGTCACACTCGTTCCCAACATCGTCCAGGGAGCAATGGCTGTAGTTGGCTTAAAAGAAGATGTGAATAGGATCGAAAGCGATCTAAAAGAAATTGTTGAGAGAATCACCCAGAAGATTCAAAGGGAGAAGGGCAGTGAGACAGATAATATAGATATGCCTCCATCCATTTACCAGCTTATTGTCTGCCATGGTTTGAAGCAGCAAATCCTTAACAAATTTCCAGAAATGGAGATCAATTACCATGAGAACAACAAAAAACTAGCTTTGTATGGCCTAAGAAATGAAGTGCTGGAAACTAAGAATGCAATACTGCAGGATGTTGTCAGTTTAATTCGTAGACCTGTGGAAGTACACCAATCTGTTTTAGATTTTCTTCGTAACAGTGACCTAGAGAAAATGACCAAATCTTTGTTTTTTACAAAAGGAATCGATGCATCATTAGAAGCTGATGGAGATAGAGTTTTGCTTATTGGCAAAACAGAGAGTGATATAAAGAATGGTCAGTTGCAACTAAAAACAGAGCTGGGACATCTGAGCTTTGATGTAGAAGATGCTGGTGTTTTGACAAGATTAGATTGGCAAGACCTTGTCTCTAATATTAAAAACAAAGAGTCAGGAGTTACAATACAGACGACTGTCAAACAAGTTCTCATTTCTGGCCTTGCACAAGTCATCCACGGTGTTGAAAAACAATTACGTGATTTTGTTATTGAAAACTCTAACATTGAGAAAACCCTAAAGGCTCACAAGACCGTGATCAAATTCATAAAGCAACACCGAACAAAAGACTGGTTTGAAGATGTGAAAGGGAAGGTCAATGTTCAGTTCAAAGATGACATCATTGTGATCGATGGGCCGAGACTTCACGTCAGTCAGTATGTGCCACTGTTTGAGAAGCTGCTTACATCAACTCACCACTGCGTCTTTAAAGTTGCTAAACCTGGAGCGAAGAAGTTTTTTAAAGAAAAAGAGTCAATGTGGGCTCCATTGGCCAAGAATGATATGGATTGTTTGGTGGAATTAGTAGACGAGGATAACCACCTTGCCCCAGTTAAACCAAAGATAAAATCAGTTTATGAATTTAAAACACCTGATGGAGTGGAGATCACAGTAAACAAAGCAGACATGTGTTCATTTAAAGTGGATGCTATAGTGTGTGGAAGCAATGAAGCTCTTCTCCTGGACGGAGGATTAGCAAAGGCACTTTCTAATGCTGATGATAAACTTCAGGACGCCTGCGACGAGGTTGTCAAAGCGAAGAAGCTGACAATAAGTGATGCCATTGTCTTGGACGCAGGAGGACGCCTGCTATGCAAACACGTCATCTTTGCATTAGCACCACATTTTAATACTTCTAATTACCAGGATTCTGTAAGTCTTCTTGGGAAAACTGTCAGAAAGAGTTTGAATCTGGCTGAACAAGAAAACTGCCAATCAGTGGCAATCCCAGCCATTGGCTCTGGTGCGTTTGGCTTTCCTCCAAATCTTTGTGCAGAAACCATTGTGAAATCAATAAAAAAATTCTGTGATATTATTGGTGGGAACTTTGTTACGAAACAAATTCACCTAGTTGACAATAATGATACAACAGTTCAGGCTTTTCAAGCTGCTGTGCAAAAAATATATGGGGTCAGTGCAAGCAGCAACCCGCAGCAAGGTCAAAGCCAAGCAAGTTCTTCTCAAAGCCAAGCAAGTTCTTCTCAAAGCCAAGTCCACAGACCACTTGCAACCCCTCAAGGGTCATCTCCCAGTGTTCAAACAAAAGAAGGTTTAACCATCACTCTTAAGACATGTAATATTGAGGACACTACCGTAAGTTTACCATTTATTTTCTTTTAGAGATATGCTAATATTTTTTCACTTTTTGTCTAATGAGGACATAAGAACAGTATCTAAAAAATGTAGTAGTTCATGAAATTCAAGTTTTGTAACCGACATCTACACAGTATATGCTATAGTGTGGAATGCTTAACATCAGTGGCGGCTCGTGACTGCGCAACCGAGGGGCACAAATTCAAAATATGTGTTCAGAGTGTTGTGTGTTGCTTGTGTTTTCAAATAGCATCACATGTTTTGTCAGGGTGGGTGCCTGCTGCACACGCGTCGGGACTGTTTATGATAAAAGAGACCCTTACATTCACAAAATACACGCAAGACACTCCCTTAACAGCAAACTCTGATTACGCATGAGTTTATGCGAGTATACAGCAGATGCGGGTGTCTCTTTTGTCGTAGACACTTTGGACGCGTCTGCGGCGGGCACTTATTTTGACAAAACACGTCACAGATCACATATTTTGAAATTACGAACCACACACTACATACATGTGACGAACTTCGCATTGAGTGCCCTCGAAAAAGGAAGTCACCGGCCGCCACTGCTTAACATCCACTCTACATTGTATAAACAAATAGTAAGAATAAAAAATAGAAATCTGAAAATTCTATGATTTAGAAATCTTAGAAAAAAATTATAATTTTAATTAAGAGAATTAAATGAGAAAAGAATATGCATGCATGTGAGCATACATAGATGGCATATAATGAATATGAATATAAATGATGCAAATGGCAGAAGGAACAACTGTCTGAATAGGATACCCTTGCATTGCATTGTAACAGGTGCAGTTGTGTGGTATTGCAATAATACTTAAATATTTAATAAAATAAACTTATTTGTTTTGATGCAGATAAATATTATGTCAGAGTATAAAGACTCTACATTGTCAAATAAAATAGCTGTCATTTGGAGCAGTTCCCTTTCAAAAAGTACATCTTTGTAACTGAAGAGTTCATATCAGTACCTCAGAGGTACCAAATGTCTACAAATTTGTACCTACTGTAAATTGGACCTTTCATAGGGCACTGCCCCAGTGACAGCTAGGGATAACATTTCAAACAGTGTATTTCAAGATTTTATTATTGCTATTTAAAAGTAAAAGAGAAAAAAATATTTTTTCCCAAAAATGTTGGAGCGTATCTGATAACATCTTCATTTCTGATCGAGGCTGAACAAACAAATGTAATCTACCACTCTTTTGTGCAGATGGATGTTGTGGTGAACACTCTCAGCTCTGACCTGAATCTAGGTGTAGGAGCTGTTTCAAATGCTCTTCTGAAAGCAGCTGGTCCACAGCTACAGGTTTTGGTCAACCAGCAAGCCACGGCCCCTGTAAATATTGGAACGGTCATTGTAACAGCAGGTGCAAACCTTAAAAACAAACTGGTGTTTCATGCAGTTGCACCGCACTATAATCAGGGAACAGCCAATGAGCAGAAGGTATTTCTTTATGATTCATTATTAACTGACATTACTGTAATGTAATTAAAAAGATTAAATAATTCATATATTAATATGTTAGCCTTATAGGGATATCTATAAACTATTGTGCTGCAAATCATTGACAAAATTAAGACAATTTATCTGTACTTATTTATTCAGCACTTCATTAAATGTACTAAAATTAAAACTATTTTGTGATTAGTGCTTTAAAGGCTGATACTTCATAAAAAAAAATTTTCATTTTGAGCAGGTGCTGGAAAACATCATTGATGAATGTTTGAATCAGGCAGAGCAGCGCCAACAGAAATCCATTATATTCTCTGCTATCGGTACAGGAAATCTAGGATTTCCGAAAGATGTGGTGATCGGCTCAATGCTGGATTTAGCTCTTAAGTTCAGCAGTAAAAGGAGTACAAGGAATGTGCAGGTTGTAGCATTTGCTCTTCACCCCAAAGATGCACAAACCATTCAGGTACCTGCTGCATCTCAGCCATTCCAGCATCCCATGTTGTTCAGATTTATGATGCTTAAGTATTATATACATTTTACCTCAACAGTAACGTAAGTCCTTTTTCGACAGGTTTTCACGGATGAGTTCAACAAAAAGTTTGCAATCCAGACGGCCTCAGCCAATAACCCCACACAACAAACGATCCCAGGTGCAGATCCAGAGCTCGTGTTAAATGGCTTCACTGTTATTTGATATAGTGTATTTTTTCATGTCATTAAAACTCTCTCATGTTCAATTAGTTTAGTTATATTTTGTGATTAAATCACAGGCCCTTTCTCAAAGGTGACAACCGTATCTGGGGTTCACGAGACTACAGTGGGAGGAATAAAATTTCAGGTTTTAAGTGGTGATATCACAGCTGAAAAAACTGCTGTCATAGTGAACTCCAGCAATAAGGACTTTACACTGAAAGCAGGTACACTTTTAATGTATGAATCTATCTATCTATCTATCTATCTATCTATCTATCTATCTATCTATCTATCTATCTATCTATCTATCTATCTATCTATCTATCTATCTATCTATCTTCCCTGCTGATAGCAAGCAAGACCAGCATATGTTGTGTTTTGGTGCTGGTTTGCTAGTGAACATCAGCTAAACCAGCATCAGCAACAACATTAGCACCAACTAAACCAGCACCAAACCAGCATTAGCACCAGCATCCATACCAGCAAGACCAGCATATGTTGTGTTTTGGTGCTGGTATGCTGGTGACCACCAGCTAAACCAGCATCAAACCAGCATAATTTCCATGCTGGTCCATGCTGGGGTGATGCTGTTTTTTTCAGCAGGGTATCTATCTATATCTATCTATCTATCTATATATCTGATATAATATATAATACACAGAAATCACAAGTTTGTATCAAAGATGTCTGTTAAAGAGTGTAAAATCTGAAAGGCATTGTGTTATAAATATTATAAATAAAACATTGGACACAAACGTCTTAATGAAAGCAGATGTACATACCCTTTTTAAAGCTGGGATAAACTTAGCAACTAGCTTAGCGACTGGCTTAATGTTGTACCGTGACATCCAGCATTTCTTAAAAAACAAATATCTACTAAATCAATGTAAACAAGCACATCAAGTCATGATGATATGTGTGTGCTATCAGGGATGAGATTTATAAAACGTTTATGAAAATTTTATCTTGAACTGTCAAGGTGTGTCAAAGGCTATTTTGGATAAGGCTGGACCAAACGTAGAGGCTGAGTGTCAACAACTTGGTGAGAAACATTTATTTAACTTGGTGTATTGATAATCAAATAATCAATTGATACATTTAATCTGAAGTAAATAAATAAATGAATAATTATTTATTAATAAAACAAAAAAGTTTCATATGTTCTAAAGAATTTAGCACATTGCGTGGAAGAGGTGGTGTCTTACAACTCTTGACTATGTGGTTTTCCAGGATCCCAACCCAACAAAGGATACATAATGACACAAGCAGGGAATCTACAGTGTAAAAAGATCATCCACATTGCAGCACAGAGCAATGCTGTTCATATCGAAAAGATTGTTAAAAGGGCTCTGGAAAAGTGTGCAAAGGAAAGGTTCACCTCCATCTCATTCCCAGCTATTGGTACAGGTGAGGACAAATTCAACAGCAAAGCACACATATAAAGAAAAGAAACAGTTTATCATCTGCATGAGAGTATCATCTTGAAGGCATAAATGCATGAACATGACTATAAGTGTCATTTTCTTCTATTCTCTCTATTGAATAATTCTTAATCCAAAGTGATTTACAGCTACAGAGAATATACATGTACAGGAACATCTATACACTGTAAAAAGTTTGTCAACATTTCACTTAAAGTGAGAAAAAATGTGGGGAAAAAAAACGTTTAAAAGGGACATTCACAACACTTTTTTAAAGATGTAAAATAAATCTTTCGTGTCCACAGAGTATAGTGGGGAAAATAAGCATTTGACACATCAGCATTTTTATCAGCTAAAGTTAAAGGGGATTTCTAAGTGGGCTATTGACACAAAATTTCCACCAGATGTAGCCATCAAGTCAAATATTGAATTCATACAAAGAAATCAAAACATTTAAGTATACAAGTTGAGTCATAATAAATAAAGTGAAATGACACAGGGAATAAGTATTGAACACACTTTATTTAATACTTTGTAGAAAAGTCTTGTTGGTGAATACAGCTTATAGGCGCCTCTTGTATGGAGAGACCAGTCGTCTGCATTGCTCAGGAGTGATTCTGGCCCATTCTTCCACACAAATGGTCTTTAAATCTTGAAGGTTCCTTGTACCTGTTTTAAGAACATTGATCTTCAGTTCTCTCCATAGATTTTCAATGGGATTTTAAGGAATAGTCTACTCATTTTCAATATTAAAATATGTTATTACCTTAACTAAGAATTGTTGATACATCCCTTTATCATCTGTGTGCGTTCACGTAAGCGCTGGAGCGCGCTGCGACACTTCGATAGCATTTAGCTTAGCTCCATTCATTCAATGGTACCATTCAGAGATAAAGTTAGAAGTGACCAAACACATCAACGTTTTTCCTATTTAAGACGAGTAGTTATACTTGTATACATATATTTGTAAGTTTGGTGGTACAAAATAAAACGTAGCGCTTTTCTAAGCAGATTTAAAAGAGGAACTATATTTTATGGCGTAATAGCACTTTTGGGAGTACTCCCATTATGAGAGTGAGCAGGGGAGCGGACTTTTCAGGCGAGTCGAAGACAGGGATCTTACGTGGAGCTCCTGATCGTGGCCGGTTTATGTTGAAGTGATGCTCTTTTCATTTCCGGATAATGGCCCCCACAGTGCTCACAGGAACATTCAGCATTCTGGAAATGCACCTATAACCATTCCCCCAATCAACAATAAGATTACGAAGATCTTGAGAGAGTTATTTGCTTTTACCCATCATGAAGTCTTTCCTGGGTAATGAGAAGCCTTTATAGGCCATCGATTAGGACTAAAGCGCTGATAACATATAGTACTGATAGGGGACATGGTTTCTCTCTCAATACTGACAGATTTAAGTTGGTCATATGGGTTTCTATGCCATTTTGCACCTTGTTTTCTTCATGTGTTCAATACTTTTTCCCTGTGTTTTTTCACTTTATTTATTATGAGTTAACTTGTATACTTAAATGTTCTGATTTCTTTGTATGAATTCAATATTTGGCTTGATGGCTACATCTGGTGGAAATTTTGTCTCAAAATCCCCTTACTGATAAAAATGCTGATGTGTCAATACTTATTTTCCCCACTGTATGTGAAGTTTTAGCTCAAAATACCATATAGATAATTTATTATATCATGTTAAAATTGATACTTTGTAGATGTGAGCAAAATTAGTTTTTTTGGGGGGAGGGGGGGGGGTGCTTTTAAATGAAAATGAGGGAATCTCTGCACTAAATGGCAGTGCCGTGGTTGGATAGTGCAGATTAAGGGGCATTATTATCCCCTTCTGACATCACAGGGGGAGCCAAATTTCAATGAGCTATTTTTTCACATGCTTGCAGAGAATGGTTTACCAAACCAAGTTACTGGTTTGATCTTTTTAACATTTTCTGATGAAAAAAGTAAAAAAAAAACTGTAAATCTACTAACATTTACATGGAGAAATTTACATACTAGGTTAACACAATACCTTTACCATTTTAACATCACCTGTTTTGTATGTTGTCAAAAAAAGGGTATGAATTACAGTACAAGCATGTGACTTTCTTTCTTTTAGGACAAGGAGGGCTGTCTCCAGGTCAAGCAGCAGATGCCATGATGGATGCGGTTGTGAACATGGTCAGACAGAGTCCACAGTCTTCTCTCAAGTTGATCCGAATAGTCGTCTTCCAGGCACCCATGCTCATTGATTTCTACAAGAGCATGCAGAGTCGAGAATACACTATCAAACAACAAGACAGTACTTTGTACGCAAAAATCAAAAGTATGAATCTCACACATCTAATACATGTAACATTATTGAGCTAGTCATTGCTAAACCAGAATTGTAAGCTCACCCAAAACAACAAGATATCAACTGGCACCTGACTATTTCTAAGGATGTCTGTGTCCATTTTTGTGTTTTGCAGCATATGTTTCCAATGTTAAATCATATCTGACTGGATCCTGGGAGAAAGAAGTTAAGCAACATGGCGGCAAAGACTTTGTCATTGAAGGAATAAAAATTGTGCCAGCTTCTTTTTCTATCTGTGGCCCGACACCAGCAGCTGTAGACAGAACTAAGACGTTTCTAGAGGATATGATCACACCGGACCACGTATTCCAGAAAATCACTGACACTGCAATACTGTCCTTTTCAGACAAAGATCAACAGCAAATCCAGGACATGCAAAGCACTTTAGATGTATCTATAAAGCTAGAATACAAAGCAAAGAAAGGTTCAGATGATTCCTCAGGAGAAGCCACACTTATAGTTGAAGGTCTCAGTCGAGATGTGCTAATAGCCTCTCATGAAATCCAAGACATGCTGAAAAAAGCCAAAGAAGATGAGATACTGAAGAAAGACATTGGTCACACAAGTGAGCTTGTAGACTGGCAATATGAACAAGCAGGGCAGTATAAGAGTTTTGATCCGCATGTAAACTTTGAGTTGGAAAAGGCCCTTAGTGGGGGAGATACAGACATTAAAATCTCCATCCAAGGCCAAGATTACAAGGTCAAAATGCCTGAGGGTCCTGCTGTGAGCACCACTGGTGGCAATCAGATGAACATCAGACGCATTGACAAACTGAAAGGTATTAGGATCATTAATTCACAGAAAAATAATTTACTTCATACTTCATATTACACCATAAGCAACAATGGTATAAAAACGTCAGATTGAAGATTTTATCTTTCTTTCTATTAGCAACTGAAAGCATTCCACAGCATTGGAGTCCCATGAATAATACAGACTTGTTCAAAAGATTCATATTGCAGACAACAGATCCTGAATACAATGATGTACTGACCCGCTTTAGAGCCACTTGTCCTAATAACAACGTTTTGAAGGTGTGTACCATTAAATTGTTTTTGTCATATTAGTCTACATATTTTAACTACAATATCAAACTCTCCTAAAATATTATTTCTCGTGTTTTCCAAGCAAGTTAATATTTGTGCTTATAACACCTGATTATACATTGTTTTTCTTTCCAAGATGTGTGTACAGTAAATAAATCAAACATTATTTAACTCTGCAGTGCTACATACAGTAATATGTAGTGCAATAGTATATACTGTACATGTCCAAGTAACATGACATAAATGTAAACAAAAAAAGAACAAATGACAAGCACAGGAAAAGGACACAGCTCACGGTGACGTCAAACATTTAACTTGTATTTTTCAATCATAGATTGAACGAATCCAGAATCCTGGCATGTGGAAGAACTACCAGAATAACAAAAGTGTCATGGAGGTAAAGAATGGTCATCAAAACAATGAGAAAAGACTGTTTCATGGAACCAGTGAACAGACCATAAATCACATCAATAAGAGTGGATTTAATCGCAGCTATGCAGGAAAAAATGGTAAAGGCCATTTATTTCAACCACAACATTATACATATTTAAATTTTTGAAAGCACATTTCAGCTTTCCTTATTATTCTAGATTTTAGGTATGTGGTAAATATTTATTGATTCAAAATTTTTGTGTCGCCTCCTTTTAGCTGCAGCATTTGGAAATGGGACTTACTTTGCTCTTAATGCGAGCTATTCTGCTAACAACACATACTCAGTGCCTAATGCTCAGGGACAAAAGCACATGTACCTCTGCAGAGTTCTTACAGGAGACTACACCAGAGGGAGTTCAGGGATGATTGTCCCTCCTGCAAAAAACACCACAACTGCTGATCTGTACGATACAGTTGTGGATAACCCTGCTGCTCCGAGCATTTTTGTGGTATTTCGTGATGATAATGCTTACCCAGAGTATTTAATAACATTTACTTAGTCACTGAAGATTAATGATGTTGCACAGTAAATCTAAGGGCTTGAACATATTAAATAAATTAGGTAAAATATTTGAAACGTTTCTGTAGGCTTTCATAATATTTATCTATTTGTCATTCTGTCTGTGTGAAATCCAGGCTAAAGTCTCATGATCTAAATATGAGATTAGGAGCATCAAGTTTGGTTTCTAGCATTAATTTCACATTTGACATATTATATAGATAGAAGATATCAAGGTTATATTTTCTTGAATGTTCTTTACATTATGTGTAATGATTTTACAATCACACACACACAAAAAACAATTTAGCTGGGTCACATTTAGACCTGTACCTATACTTTTGAAGGCTTTAAATTATTAATGTTCGAAAATGAATAAATGGTTAATAGCAGTGGTCATCTTTGTACCATCTAGACCAGCACTGCACATTTTGATTGTCTCCTCTTTTTATCATATTTGGGTTGTAATAGATTGTCAAAATTCCTGGTGTGACTGTTTAACGTTACCAAACTGTGACATGCTCACTAAATATGCACAAGACAAGCTGCATTTGGATACACTGAAAACAACTGCACTTCAAATAAAGATATATACACCTTTAAATGTTTTATTGTCATTTCTTGTAACACCCTTGTCTACAGTATACTGTACATATACACAGAAAAAATACTTTTAGCATCCAGACAAGAAATAATGATTACTATTTAATATTATTTAAGTCAAATTGGATTTAGCCCATGTATTTGGAGTAACAAAAAGCTGTACTTTAGGGCAGGATCTAATTAAGGGATCATTTATTAAAAGATTGAAGAGTTTGGTTCCAAAATGCGATAAACGCCTTTTTTTTTTAAATGAGTTACTGCCAAAATCAGTGTTATATCAGGTCAGTACTTAAAAGTAAATTCTTAATTTTACACAAAATCCAATCTTCGCCGCAGGGCTCCAGACTGCCACCAAATGGTGGCATTTCGCCACCAAAATTTTGAGAGTGTGCCACTGAATTTTACATCCAGTCGCATATGTGCAACCAGTAAATTTGACCTTTTTTGTGATGTGACACTGAATTTGAAACAGCACATTGTACTTTCTGCATCTATCATTAAAGTATTTATTAGTAATACAGAGGAAATTAGTAGATATTTGAATATTTGGTTAGCATGTTGATTTACGGTGTGTGCCCCTAAATTTTCTGGTTGCGCCCCTAAAATTTTCAGTTGGGGGCCACTGTGCTCCTAGTGAAAAAAATTTGTCTGGAGCCCTGCGCCCTGTTATTCTGTCATCTTTTCTCCCTTTTTCCCAAAAATGCAATAAACACCAGTCCTCCTTCTCTGCAAAATGCAATAAATCCGCTCAACAAATCACAGCGCACCATTCCACACATTGTAAACAAACAATGGCGGCGCGTTGAGTACACGGAATCCTAGTTTTCCTCATCTACTATGTACTTCGTGATCAACAAACAAATATAATAGCAAAATAATACTTTAATGGCATTGATAAACCTGTGGTTGTTTTCTGTGACGGGGAAGATTGTAAGTCATCAACATCCAATAACTTAAGCGGGAGGCACTCGGGAGATGGGTGCTTGTTCTCCCAACAGCATCTGTCAAGTTTATGTGATTCTAACACATTAACCCCAGGGGATCTTACGAAAAACTTTCCATTATTTTACGTGAAGCAAACGAAAAATCTGGCAGGACCAAAACATTTTACAGCTGATCGCTTTAAAAAATGTTAAGCGATGGCGTCAAGTAAAACCGCAGCAATCCCAGCAAACACAGAATGTTCCCCTAACGTTAGTTTTTGGGTATATTTTGGGAACCAAATAATTACGTTCTGGGAACGTTCTTTTTAGGTTTTATTTTTGCAACCATAAAATAACGTTCCCATAACATTGCAGGGTGGTTATTTTTGAATAACCTAAAAATAACTTATACAGAACGTTATTTTTTGGGTATTTCTTTGGAACCATAAAATAACGTTCCCATAACGTTGCAGGGTGGTTAATTTTAAATAACTTATAAAGAACGTTATTTTTTGGTTATTTTTTGGAACCATAAAATAATGTTCCCATAACGCTGCAAGGTGGTTATTTTTAAAATGACCTAAAAAATAACTTATACCTAACGTTCTCTAATGTTTATTTTTTTGGTTATGTTTTTTTTAGGAAATTAAGTGAAAGCATAATTAAACCCATATTATTCCTTAAGTGTGCACGTCTGTTATGCACGTGCTCCTCTGCACCAGCTTACCTCGCACTCTTCACGAGTACCCGCTTTCCCTTGTGCTCAGCAAAAACCGCAAATTCGCATAATTTAAAAAATAACGGTCGTTAACGGTTTTCTTTCCTCAGAAACATACATTATATTAGCGTATCTTTTTTCTCTTTCTTGATTAAGTAGCTTAAATTTGTGAGGGAAAAAAATTATATATGAGTGATTTCCGATTGATTTGAGGAGAATATGAGGAGAAAATGATGTTAAAAACTTTTTATTGTCGAATAAACAAATAGCCGCCTAACTGTGGTAAGATCTTTTTACCTAAAGTGAATGAAATGTTTATTTATTTGTCATTTTCGTTTTTACTTCAGAGTCATTATTTTAGCGACTTAGGCTAGTAATGGAGATGAATGAGTGGCTGTATTTAAGAGTTTTCCCAGATTTCAGTTTTTCTCAGTCGCTTTGGTACATTTCTCAGATCAGAATTGAAATTCTCAAAACTGCCTGTTCAATTCTCAAATCATTGTGTCACTTGTGCACATCAAAAAAGCAGTTTCTCATTTCTTTGAACAAGTTGCAAATGCTTTGGTACATCCATGCAAATGATTATGTACAATTCTCTGCTTTTTCCTACATTATCAGTTGCTTATGTCATGTTGATCAAAATGTATTATAATTGGTCTCTGTTGAATAGTCTCACCCCCCACAATATTTAGGCATTAGTTCATAGTATAAGTCTTTACATGCAAAATGGTTGAACATGTTTTCAAAATACAGGATATGGTCAAACATATTTCTATACATTTCCATTAGACATTTTTTATAAATCTGTCCCGAATTGGTAAATTGCTCCCAGGTGAATCTTGACTTTCTCTAACAGACAGAAACGTCCCCAGCAAGCAAAAACCGAGACGTTGAAATGACTGCTAACTATTGACCCAATAGTCTGGCAATGAGTAACCCACTACTACCCTAAATAACCTTGAATTTGGTTACATGCCATTTTTGCCAAAATAACTTGAAGATGTATGATATTCCAACATGTAAGCAAAGTGTGTTCAAGGTGTTTGCTTTCATTTCTTTTACATGTTCTAAAAGTATATGCATCATCATTTCTTGGGCTATGGTTAGACATCTATCATGTTCACATTTCTACTTTTGTTTTTTTTCTCTTTATGCTATGCAGTGCTTGCAGTGCTGTCTTTATCTTTCTTTATGGCAATGACATGGTCTTTCAACGAATTACAGTACAAACAGTAAAAGCATAAATGTAAATTTTGTCAAGTCTCTTGCAATCAAACTCACACATAACTTATACTACAGTAAGTGTAACTTACAATTTACAATACTTGTCTTCAAAACTTTAGCCATAGTTTACATCAGAACATCACTTCAGAGTAAACTGTTATATTGACAACATGACTAAACAATTTGACTGTCTTATCCACAATGACTTGTCATTCTGATGGCACTGACATGTTCATTGACACAGATATTTAATTTTGAGAGATGAACTAAGTATTTTGAGTAAAAGAGTGGCTTTTGCAGGTTATCCATGATGTTTTGCTATTTGTACAAATTGTTTTGAGAAATGCACTTACTGTTTTGCAAATTGTGAGTATGATTCGAGAAATGTACCAAAGCGACTGTGAAAAACTGTAATGCAGGTAGAGGTGTGAGATGTGGTTTCCCTGCAACACATACAGGATTCCCAGAGTAACACTACTGCACTTAAACATTCATTACATTAAGAAATATCTATACGGCTGACTGTCTGCGTGATCATCGAGAAAGTGCATCGAGGTAAGGAAATATCAAGTCAATAAGTCAATGTTTAAAACGCGTAAGATTATTTTATTCACACATAAAATGTTGTATGACAAAACGCACTAGCCTATGCCAATTAATTGTCTTTCTTTTAGTTGTGAACGTATCCGTTATAATGGTTGATTCGCTATTCCACGGGATGTTCCCGCCGAAATTGGTCTACGGTTACATTAATATGATTGATTATGAATATAATGAATTAATATGATATCTGGTGTTATCAACTAAACAACTTGGTTGTTTATTGCTTCAGAAAAGCACCTAAATGTAAGGGCTTTTTGGACAACTGTTCGGTAGAAAAGCGTTGATATCGTAGTTCAGTCAGTTTATACCCGAGAGGTCTTACAGGCGCCGCACAGACACCTCTGTCAGTCATTTGTAAAGGAGCAGCACGGCAGCTGGATTAGTGCGGTCAGTTAATTAATACTGCTTGCTTAATTTCATAACGTTAGATGAGATGTTGGTGTTTTATTGCTCGCGAATTTGCAATAACTGCATTTATCAGGCAATCACACGTTACGTCACACGCTTATGTTTGTACCTGCGGCCCCTCGCGCTGTATCCACGATTTAAAGCGGAATAAAACTCTTAACTCCTTAGTTTGTAAGAAAAAGTCAAGCAGTGTAAGTTGTTGGCATGTGCTATTTGAATTGAAATGAAGTGTAATGGTGTTATTTTGCTTACTTCTCTTGATGAAATATCAGCAAGTTAAATGGAACTTGAAAATATTCCCAGATAGCAAAACCACACTGGGGTGGATCTGGCCCACACCTACCATGCGATCCACCCCGGATCCATCTCACGGACATGGTCCAGTGTCCAAATGCACAACGGGCCAAAAGTGATCAGGATTTGTTTCATGGCTCTGCACCAGAGATGGGTCAGCCTTGGCCCACTCTCGTACCAAAACAGTAAAACAACACTGGGGTGGAGCTGGCCCACACATACCGTTCCATCCGCATCAGATCCGTTTAACTAACACGGTCCAGCGTCCAAACGCACATCGGCCAAGAAGTGGTCAGGATCAGTTTCACGGATCTGAACTGGAAATGGAACAGAGCTGGCCCAGTCCCGCATAGAGATGAGGCACAGATCCGCGTACCAGATCGATGCCAGCTATGCCTTATTTTTGGGATTTATGGCCTATGTGATGTTTAGTCTATCATGTGTTTAGGCTACCTTATGTTTAATTACCCTACAGTCAGAAGCAATAATCATAGGCCTCCATCCACATAAAGTACACATTTAATTTTCAGAATGTATAAGCTAACAACCATAACACTTGTCGCTTGGTGTAGGTCTTTAGGCATTAAACACATTAAAGAACACATTATTTGTGGACATGAGCAAAAAAGAAGCATGTTCTGATTTAGGACTTTTATTTTTTTTAACTATAATAACAATTTCAAAATACTTTATTATATAAAGGGATAGTTCACCCAAAAATGAATATTTAGTCATTTACTCCCTCTCATGTTTCAAGCCTGTATACCTTTCTATGTTCTGCGGAACACAAAGATATTTGAAAGAATGTTTTTAAAAAAGCAGATCTCACAACCCATTACTACAATGGTAAAAAAAATTATTATGACAGTTAATGGGTTGTGAGAAATGCTTGGTTACAAACATTATTCAATCTTTGTGTTCAGCAGAAAACAAAAATGTATACAGGCCTGAAACACGTGGGTAAGAAAATTATAACAATTTTCATTTTTGTGTGAACTATCTCTAACACATTACATCTGTTTGGCTTATTTTTTGTATTCACAACCCCTAGCTCTCTTCCTGGAGCGTGCTTGAGGTGGTCTGCCATAGCTGCATCTATTTCCGAGTCCGTGGCTTTTGGGCTCCACCTCCTCACAGCATCTGAGGGAAGAGAAGAATATGTTTCTTTTTAAAATAAATACAATTAAACATTTGAGGTAAATGACATGCACTTACTTTCAAAATCTTTATGGTCTACAGCTAAAATTATATATATGTAATTTTTCAGAAATCTTGGTTTTTGGTTGTTCAACTGCAGTTGGTTTGTTTTGATTTAAACCTTCATAACTTAAAAAATACAGCTAGGTAGCACCATATAACAAGATAATAACATGATAACAGAATAATAAACATGTTTTGACAAAAATGTTATTGTATAAAAGATGTTATGCTTTAAATAAGTGTTAGATCAGTTGTGGGACCAACAGCATTTGTCCCCTTGCTCTTCAATACCACTGTGGTGCCCTTGAGAAAGACCCTAAACTAGGTGTGTAACTGTCAAAAAATGAACAGGACATTTCTGATAAAGACAGGTGAGCTGTGATGTCCCCTAAATACATAAATCATAGCAATAAAAATTACATCAATATACAAGAACAAGAGTTTTTTTTTTTAGATCAACATATTCCCCAAATTACCTTGAATAACATAATACGAAGGTGTGCCTTTAAAAGACTTCTTTTCCAGATGTCCACCACCACTCATATTGAACTTTGCCATAAGACAATTAGACATCATTCTGTGAAAGGAATGTAAGATTACTTCACCTTAGACAAATAACCTTAATGGTCAATAAATCACAATAAACAGTAATGTGCAACATAGCAATTGCATGCAATGTACATACACTATGTTTAACACTTCACAACTACTCATCTACCATGTAACATGTGCTATAAACAATATCCTCATCCATAGGTTTTGGTGACAAGTAATGGCTTACACCAGGGGTGTCAAACTCAGTTCCTGGAGGGCCGGTGTCCTACACAGTTTAGCTCCAACCAACTCCAACACACCTGTTTGGAAGTTTCTAGTAATCCTGAAGACCTTGATTAAACGCATCAGGTGTTTTTGATTAGGGCTGGATCTAAACTCTGCAGGGACACCGGCCCTCCAGGAATTGAGTTTGACACCACTGGCTTACACTGAAATTATGATTTGATTTCTTGTTTTCGGTATGGCTGACTGTTTGAGCCACTACGAACTTTAATAGTTCTGAACAAGTGATGTGTGACAGATTAAATCCTGAATTTAAGTAATATAAATTGCTGGGTTAATTATGGTTGTAATCAATATATATTCCTGCAATATTATGCAGGATTACACAATTTAAGGGAAACACATACCTGTTCATAACATTGTTCATGCAGTCTCTGATAGAATATCCACCAGCTCAGACAGTTGCTGGACCTAAATGTGAAAACAATTTAAATAATGTTATAGAAAGATAGATGGAAATATATATACATATTCTTTATATCACAACTTACACAGATCAACTTGTTATCAACATCTTTGATGTATTCATAATGCATTCATAATGCAAAATACACGTCAAATAGCATTTCTTACTTCTTGCATTTGAAGCTAAGGCCATAGGTGAAGAATCAGGTAGTCTCCATCCTGTTATTTTTTCGTCGTGTTACCTCACCTGTACAAATATAGTTAATTATATGGTAATGTAAAATATTAACAGTAAATCACTTTACAGTGTAATACTGCATTAGTTATGAAATCAGATGGCTGTACTTTAGGTCTTTGTGGTCGAGCAATGACAGACATTATAAGCTCTGTATTTGTAACTATTAACTCAGATTCAGAGAAATGTACATGTTTATACTCTAAGCTGTGTTGTCACTAATGTGGTTTCTAGTGATGCATGATAAATCGCATGCGATATCATGCGCATCTCGTCAGTGAAGCCGATTCCTTGATTAGTAGTAAATTGCCACCACCTGCTTTCAGATGGAGCAGCATTTACTACACAAAGCTGAGGTTAACTGACAAGCTGGGCCATATCGCATGCATCGCAGGAGATGCGTCCTCGATAATTAATGCGAAATTGCCCCAATTGTCAGTGAACTAAGGCTTTGTGTAGTAAATGCCGCTCCATCTGAAAGCAGGTGATGGCGATCATGGAACCAGCTTCACTGACGAGATGTGCAATGACAATCACATGCGATATATTGCAACCCAATATCACGCAAATACGTATGGACCAACGTGAAAATGTCACGTTTTGCCGGTTTTGAACGTGAGCATGTCACATTTTCTGTTTGTGTCACTTTCACGTTTTGGTTACTCAACTTTTTTGTCCTAATTTCTTACCATTGTTGCTTTGGTTTAGGGTTAGATTTACATAAAATGACATCCTTACCTAAACAAACTCTAACCCCAACGTCAGGCGACAATTGGTTAAAGTTTAGAAAATATAAAAGAATAAGTCTTGTATCTTTTTTTTATAATCCAATACTTAAAGTGACAAATACTTAAAGTGACATATAACACAAGCACCAAATCTAACCCTAAACCGAAGCGAAAATGGTTTGAAAATAGGACAAAAAAGTTGAGTAACCAAAACGTGAAAGTGACACAAACAGAAAACGTGACATGCTCACGTTCAAAATCAGCAAAACGTGACATTTTCACGTTGGTCCATATACGTGAAATAGTCACGTATTTGCGTGATATAGGGTTGTATATTGTGCACCCCTAGTAGAATCTGCTTAAAATAGGATGCGACTGTAAAGTTCTCACATACAATGGGATGCTCTCTGGGATTGGAGTGCCTTCTGGTACTGGGGCGTCAATCCAGAATTTGGGATTGTAGACAATACTATATAGACATTAAAAACAAAAGGAGTGAAAAATGAAAAGTTATTTAAGGTAAGAAAGGACACATTAATGAATGAATAACACCATAACTGTACAATTACAAAAAATCCTCTTTAGGTGTATGACAATACACAAGAAAACAATACTCTGCCTGTTTCGGTTGTCTGGAAGATGGCTGTTCATTATGTCACCCTGCAAAACAAATTACACCTTGCATGTAATTTCATTAAGTACAATGAACATACACATGCACAATGTATTTAAAAAAAAACATAGTAGTGTAAAATATTAAAATAAATCACTTTTTATATCAAAGTTTTGGGATATTATGTTGACATTCAGGCAAAACCCTGATGGAATAAATGTTTACCTATAAATGAGAATGACATTATAAAGTCAAAAGTGTATGCACTTTGGAGCCAAGCAACGTGTTTGTATAGTGTGGGAATGCACCAAAAAAATAACAAAAAGCATCAGTGGCACGTATGTCTCATAGTGTCACAGCTTATTCTAGGGTATAGATCAATCACACCATCTTGATACCGATGTTTACTGTCATGAAGTGTGCCATCACCTGTGTAAACAAAATACACCAAAACAATTTATATACATTTTTGAGTTTCATATCGAAATATATAAAAGTCCTTTTTGAAAGCATGATTCTTTTTCAAAGTAAAGCAAAGCAGTCAAAAACTTACAACTTTATGTAGGGTAGACAAAGAACATTAGAACATTATGAAATATATAGACTGACTGTTTAAGCCATATCTACAGTTCGCCATACCTTTTTTTATTGTTTGTGGAATGTGCAACATCTTCATTTGGTTTGTGTTGACCACCTTCAACTGTAAATAAAATGAAATTGTAATTACTGATATTAACCCCACAAATACCAACTCCTATGTGTTTAAGTGTATAAAACTGAGGCATTTACCTGGCTTTTAACAGCTTGTTTATTTTTATTTGGATAAGGTTCTGCTCTTCCTTTGTACAAAACAAAAGCAAAGGAAGTTAATCAAACACTTATGCTGAGCTTTTAATAGAGAACAGTATTTAACATTTTACATGTGCAATGTGTAGGCAATCAAATCATTCCATCATGCCAAATAACTTTTCTCTTTCAGATGTTTTAATTTCTGAAAGAAATTCTCAAAGGCTACATAAATAAGCTAAAGTAATAACTTTGACTGTACCATTAAACATACTTTATACTATGGTATAACATGTGTAAGTTCAAAGTACCTTTTAGCCTATTAGCTAATTTTAGCCATACTCAGTGTGGACAATTCTGGCAATGTTTATTTTGGTTCATTTGTGTCAAACAAGTAAAACTTAAGCACGTTAATCAAATAATACAAAATGTACTTACCCAACAGTAGATTTTATATAATATATAGACAAAACTCCTTAGTAAATTCCCCCTCTCCTCGTGGTTGCATGCCGAGGATTTTTTATGTCATGATGGACTATAAATGCACCTGTAAAAGACATGCATCCAATTCACATCAGGGTATATATTGAAGTACACGTAGCTAAAAGTCAAAGTAACAATTATACATGTAACCCCATAGAACTATAGACATGTACAAATGTATCTGAATGCATTTTTATGACATGTTTTTTTTAATACATATTTTCACCGATTTATGCCGTCATACCGCGACTATTTTTGGCCAGGGACACGACGTTGCCGTTGGACCAATGTTTGCTGGGTAACTAGAAAAATGTATAAATTTCTATTTTTCTTTTTTCATTTTATAAATGTAAACGATAAATGAAAATTCGATTTGTTTTTTCATTTTTGGTTTTTAATTTTAAAACGAATATGGAATGGACGGAAGATACCCTGATTCACAACGCGTGTCAGACGAACATTTGGAAACCCAAACAAAACAGCACACGCAGTAAAAGACAGAATATAATGCATGCACATTGCACCGTGAAAGCTTTAGCCAGAAACCTTTATGCTGATATTACTCAAACAGAAGCTGCATCCTCCGCAGGTCGCATATTCAGGATGCATACAGTACGTCATCAAGCCTGCTTTATTTCAGTTAATTGAGCATTACATTCGCAAGTCATAAGCATATTACAACAATTAACTAAATATAAATACAGCTACGATTAACTAAATATAATAGTGTAAAACTTTATAATTGTTAATATTCTGTAACAAGACAGTCTTTATGACGTATGCAGTTTACAAATGCGACCTCCTATGCAGCCTTTTGTTTAAGAAACCTCCAAGAGAAAGGTTCATTTATCAAATGTTATTTTAAAGTATTAAAAACATCGTTGTTTTAGAATTTTTCGAACGAAATGGTTGGTAATTACTTCACGATAGCTGATAGCGGGATGGGGCAAACTGTTCTAGGATTTCATTCTTATGGGGGCTTAGCCCTCAGTGATTATGTGAAGAGAGCATTGTGATGCCTTTTTGCAAATTGGGACCAGTATTATTATATTAATAAATTCATGTAGGCAACATATACATTACTCTTCTTTATAGTTCCAAGCCCTTATTATTATTAACCTAATAAAAATAAATAAAAATTCTCTTGAACAGATATAAAAGGTATAAAAGTTATTTATTACTATTATTTATTATTGTGTATCTTGAATTCAAGTTCATGTATACTATATGTATATTCAAAGTTTAATGAATACTAACAATTTATATGAGAATTTATATTTATACGAGTCAGACTGTACTTTTCGGTATACATTATAAATCAGTTTTACTTTCCAGATGTATCATGCATGCTTCTAGCATGCATAAACAGATTCATAAACTTACTAACAACAACCTGCACTGATTCTAAATATGACTGAAATAAATCATACGTGACCCCTTTAGTTTCTGATCGGAAAATAAAAGCTGTTATGTTTTAAAACAACATAAGGGTAAGTAAATAATGGAATTATGTTAATTTTAGGGGCTAAAAATAATAACATTTATCATGACTATGAAACTGCAACAATCACTTTATCATCTCTTAACGTTACCTGTCTCTGACCTCTCCACCTGTTTGCTCTCCTTTCCAGCATTTAAAAAAACGTTATATATCCATCTATAAAAGCAAACAAGTCACTGAATGTTGTTTATAGTCTTATTTGTGGGTTTAATTTCGTGGGTTAAACTCATATGACATATTTCTCAATTGCACATTCGATAACTTAGCATCATATTATTCACAGCTGGTATTACTGTTAACTATAAAAAGGTAAAAATATAGACCTTGTAGTATTGCAAAATGTGTCATGACAACGGCAAACTTTAAACGGCACGGCTTCAGTATGCAGAGCAGTTTTGAATTATAAACGGGGGATAACTATTATTATCTCCTTTAAGACGGCAAATATTCTTATATATTTTGTAGACATGACTGCACTCATACAGGTTAGCAAACAAATTAAAACATTAGCGAAAATACCTTCTGAGCTTCCACGCTGGATATTTTATGAAACAATTGCTCCCTCTGTGTGACCTGAAGCACAGGCGCTCGAGCTCTCCTCCACTGACGGTTACGACGCATCCGCAGAACAGCAAAGCTAATCAAATGCCTCATAAACTCGTAATTTTTTTCTAAATGTCCTGCATTTTGCGTTTTTTTTTTTTATAATTATCTTCGAATAAATTGTTTTTACAAATGAATAAAACTTCAGAAAAATATATTTGATAGTTTGGTAGAAATATTAAGACTAATTTTAGGGGGGCTAAGATGACGGCAGGGTGGCTGGAGCCCCACTTAAAAGGGTCTAGAACCGCCCCTGGGGCAAACTAAAACTTAAAGCAGAAACTTGCAGTCCCATAACACTATATTCACCATAATCACCCATTGCCAACAAAATATAGTATTAAAAAATCAATATACGTACCCATGTTGCCATCCATTATGTGCGCCAGTGCCGTTTTTTCCCACGATGTTCGCAACTTTTTTTCTTCCCAGGATGGCAATACAGCTTGGACCATTGCACTTGGATAGTGGACAGTTGCTAATGTATTCTTTTTAGTTATGTGGTAAATCTTCCATTTTAAGACAAGCCTATTACTTTGTTAGTGAATTAATCATTTTTGTGTAGGCTACGTGCAAGTGTTCCATTGTAAGATTTAACAAATCAGGATTTAATAACGAAATATGGCAATGGGCACCCCCACAAAAGTTTCATTTGCTCTATTCCAACGGTTTCTGGCTATAATCCGTGGTACGCATGAGGGCCAGATCAGCATAACGTCTCTCAAACGGACGGACCTCACTTCGCGCGTTCGGCTCTGTTCAGTAAACCAGAGTTGAACACACAAGTTTGGAGGTGGTTTGGGTCAATATTACAGATGTGGGCCACATCAGTGAACTGTCTTTCTGGAAGCTTTGGTTCTGATGTGGTAACCCACTAAACACAGGACGTCGAATAGACGTGCAGATCGTGTCTATATTGGGTCCGTCGGTCCATGACCAATTCTGGACATCTATTCAACGTCCAAACTAGGTCCACTATTTGGACGTCCAACCATGACCCTACTTGGACGTCATATTTATGGGCAACATTTGACGTTTAAACTGGGTAAGTTTTTGGACGTCATTTGGACGTCATATTTACGGGCAACATTTGACGTTTAAACTGGGTAAGTTTTTGGACGTCATTTGGACGTCATATTTACGGGCAACATTTGACGTTTAAACTGGGTAATTTTTTGGACGTCATTTGGACGTCATATTTACGGGCAACATTTGACGTTTGAACTGGGTAATTCTTTGGAGGTCATTTGGACGTCTATGACAGGCCTATGTCTGTATTACATGATTTTTTTATTAACAAATATCAGCATTATTGTACCAACATGATTAATACTTACGAATAGTCTATATTATTTTATACAGTACTGTGTTTTCTGCTTTCTTTATTTATATACAAATTCATCTAAATTTACAATTAAAAATCTGTAATTAAATGCGTAGTTCGTTATATTACAATATATGGTCATACTAACAATTTAACATGAAAATATTCTCACCTGTTCTCATAATGTTGCGTTCGTGTTATGAATGCAATAAGTGTGCCTTATATACGAAATTAACATATGGCCTTGTGGCTGAGTGGTTAGCGAGATTGGCTTGTAATCCAGAGATCGGTGGTTCGAAACCCGCGGCCGGCAGGAAATGGCTGAAGCGTTCGGTGTTGCAATGGATGGGTGAAGTGCAGAGACAATCATTTCTTTTCGCTTTTTTCATGTCTTTTTTCCTTACACGGAGGTCCTACGGATGTAAACATTTAGACGTGCAGAAGACGTCGCAAAAAAGACGTCGCCTGGCGTTACAAAACAACCCCTTTTATGTACCGAATTCGGACGTCCAAAAATTCCATGAAAAATACGTCATTCTGACGTCACTTTGCGCAGTGGGAAGTGGATCTGGCCCAAATCTGCTGACTGTAGAAAAACAGCACTGAAAAGTCTAACTGGCACATCTACTGAGCCAATAGCTTAAATTCCAGCCTTAGTGTAGAAATGAAGTGGCCATGGGCACATAGTGCACCCTCATGTTTCTAAATTTGTGCCATTACAAAATACTTTTATTCTACAGCAGCCAGCTAGTTGACTTCTCTGTTCAATTACCACCTGCTCCTTCTGCCCATATCCGTATCACAGGTTTGGGCCAAATTAGTGTTTTGTATTTTAAACGCATCTCCTGACTTCCGGTTGAGTTGCGGAAAACGGACCTGGGACAAATCTGTAAATCGATGAAAAAACAGCTTTGCTAGCAGAGCTGAAATCTTATCAGGTGCAGATCTGGCCCACAGTCAGATACCGTATGTCCGCTACAGACGGATGTAAACGCTTTCATGCGGATCCGGCCCAAAAGAAATTGCTATCTGGGTTAGTTATATAATGTGCTCTTGTTTTCAGTGTATTTTTATAACTCTTTTGTAATGTCTTTGTTATCAGAGCCCTTCAAATTAAAAATAGTGATGGTGATCTTGTCAATGCTGAGATTTCAATGCATCAACAGCCATTAGATCTGTCTGGATCAGGTAATGTTGTGACATGTTAACCCTGATATTTCACAGTATATACTTAAATGCATTATGCAAGTTTATGCATTACATTCTGATAAAGGTCATCATTTATAGAATTCTCTTTTACAATTGCACTAACTTTACTTTTTTATATGTTGTCAGGATTGAACAAGAAACAGACAGCAAGGGTTGTCAGGTCAGAAACGTGATGACACACAAACATAAGAAACTTCACAGGTGAGCTTTTTAAATACACCTGCTACTTGTTTCTCAGTACTGTTTTATCATTGTCATTAGTAAAATATAAGAAAATAATTCAGGATGCAATGGTCACTGTTCAGCACAGCACTTAATTTCTTCTGTCACTATACCCTGGATGGGCAACTTCGTTCCTGGAGGGCCGGTGTAGCAGCCGATCCCGTTCCCCTCGGAATGTTTGTTCCCCCTTCCAGTCGATAAAGCGTTTCTGCCGACAGCGCAGGCGCAGGTACCTAAGAATATCTGCGTCTTTTTTATTTATTTAATTTTTTTAGTATGGTATAGCATATTTACCGAGTTTGTACAACCTAATACAGCTTACAACAATTAAAACTATAAAATAAATATTCAGAAAAAACAGCTGGGTGTACAGTTTAGCTCCAACTTGCCTCAGCACACCTGCCTAAAAGTTTCTAGTGTGCTTAGTATGACCTTAATTGGCTGCTTCAGGTGTGTTTAATTATTGTTGGAGCTGAACTCTGCAGGACACCGGCCCTCCAGGACCGAAATTGCCCATTCCTGCTCTATAGTATATACATGTTTCAGACCCTTCGTTTTCAATAGACAGAGCCAGAAGTTAATTCATAGTTCAGAGTGGATGTTGATGCAAGTTTTAAAGAGGCTTCATATTGACAGACAAAATGGATCTTTGTGGTTGTGTACATAACAGCAGTTCTTTCTTTCTTATCTTTATTAGGGCTGTGACAGTATTTTACCACCGCGATGGTAATGCACCAATTCATGCATACATATATTTTGAAATATAAAAATGTAAACAAAGATCAGATATGATGTTTCTCAACAAACGTGTGTGTTCATAGGCGGCAATGTCTTTTTCTGCCGGTGGGTGCTCATCACAACCTCAAGCTTTACTTAGCAACGCCAGGTGCTCTGGAGCGCTCAAAAGCTTTGAAGAGGTGGAAAGCGGCGCGGTCACGTTTTTGTGTGATTTTAGACGCAATTTGTGGAGTTAAAGGTAATGTTTTTCCTTTGTTTTTGAATGTGTTCATGTTTTGTTTGTAAAAAAACTGTTTTTCACACAATTTACTGTATAGCGCTGTTTTTACTATCCTCAAAACGTCTCAGGTTACATATGTAACCCTAGTTCCCTGAGAAGGGAACGAGACGCTGCGTCGCCATAGCAACGCTTTGGGGAACGCCTCGGCGTGACTAATCTGAAGCACCTGTTAAACATAAACAATGATGAGATAATTGTATACTGACCGTGATGCCGTGCGGACCAGGGGTATATGAAGGCATCCTACACAAACACACTCGCTACCCAGTGCCGAAGCAAGTGCCTGCAGGGATGCAGGGAGTATGGCATGGAGACGCAGCGTCTCGTTCCCTTCTCAGGGAACTAGGGTTACATACGTAACCTGAGACGTTCCCTTTCGAGGAACTCGAGCTGCGTCGCCATAGCAACGCTTTGGGGAACGAGATGCCCACGCTTCCATACTACCAAATGCCTGCAGCGTGTATAACTGAACACAGTCAAGGCAAAAGAACCTGGGACCCTAAAGAGGAGTCTAGGTCTAAATCATAAAATCTGACGAAGGTGAGCGGCGAAGACCAACCGGCCGCATCACATACGTCCTGGAGTGAAGCGCCTGACCCTAAGGCCTTAGAGGCAGCCATACCCCGGGTAGACTGGGCCCTCACAGCGATGTTCATAAGCCAGTGAGATAGCATTTACTATCCATCTGCTCAGAGTCTTCTTGGTCACCGGTAAACCTTTTCTGGGTGAACCAAAGCACACAAATAACTGCTCGGACTCCTCCACTGAGCAGTCATATGAACATATGTATCCAGTGCTCGCACAGGACACACCAAATTCAGCTTTTCCTGGTCCGCACTCCTGAATGGGGGAGGACAAAGGGCCTTCAGAACAATGGGCCTCGGCACATTGTTCAGCACCTTAGGAACAAAACCTGGCTTTGGGTGTAGAAAAGCCTTAGCCATCCCTGGTGCAAACTCAGACCTGCAGGGGATACTGACAGGGCCTGAAGGTCCCCCACTCGCTTTAAAGAAGTAATAGCCAGAAGGAAGCCTTAAAGGCCAGAAACCTATCTGGCGAAGTCTCAAGAGGCTCGAACGGAGCCAACGAGAGCCCTCCCAGCACGACCGCTAGGTCCCAAGTGGGCACCCTGGAGCGACTAACAGGTCGCAACCTACGAGTCCCACGAAGAAAGCGAGCCACTAATGGGTGTCTACCCACTGACGAGCCTTCCACAGGAGTATGGTAGGCAGAAACTGCTGCCACATAAACCTTAAGGGTGGAAGGAGTTAATCCACCAGAGAAACGCTCCTGCAGAAACCTCAGCACTACGTTGACAGGCAGTTATAACTGGGTCTGTCAGATGAGCTGAACACCAAGAGGTGAACATTTCCCACTTAAGGGAATAAAGTTGCCCCGTGGAGGGATAAACACAACCACGGGGGAAAGCATACAGACGTAGCCTCGGCCATGCCTGTACCATGGAAAACCACAGTGGGCAAAGTGTGGTGTCCTGGGATGCAAACAGATCTACCTCTGCGCATCCAAATCTTTTCCAGATGTGGTTCACCACATCTAGATGAAGTCTCCACTCCCACCGGAGATGTATGTTGTCTCGAAGGGGCATCTGCCACATTCAGGTGGCCTGGTATGTAGACTGCCCTCAGAGAGTCCAGAAGTGTATGGTAGGCAGAAACTGCTGCCACCTATATCTTAAAGGTGGAGTAAAGATATGGTCTCCACAACCTCAGTTGGTAGCATGACATTCTTCCAAAGGAGTATGGTAGGCAGAGACTGCTGCCACCTAAACCTTAGTGTGGAAGGAGTCAACCCAGCAGAGATATGCTCCTGCAGAAACCTCAGTACTACGTCAAGGGGCAGTTGACTGGGTCTGTCAGGTGAGCTGAACACCGAAAGGTGAATATTCTCTACTGAAGGGCATAAGCTTCCTTGTTAAGGGAGCTCTGAAGTTATCATCTGGTTCCCACAACCTCATTCGGGAGCATGAGGTCCTTCCAAAGGAGCATGGTAAGCAGAGACTGCTGCCACCTAGACCTTAAGGGTGGAAGGAGTTAAGCCGGCAGAGAATTGCTGCTGCAGAAACCTCAGTACTACATAAACAAGGCAGTTGACTGGGTTTGTAAGGGGAGTTAAACACCAATAGGTGAAATATTCTCCACTTAAGGGCATAAAGCTCTCTCGAGGGGTTGTCCAGACGAGGTATGACATCCTTCCAAAGGAGTATGGTAGGCAGAAACTGCTGCCACCTAAGCCTTAAGAGTGGAAGGAATTAAGCCAGCAGAGAATTGCTCCTGCAGAAACCTCAGCACCACATAAACAGGGCAGTTAACTGGGTCTGTCAGGTGAGCTGAACACCATGAGGTGAAGTTTCTCCATGTAGTGCCTAAGCTCCTGAGGGAGCTCTGGAGTAATCATATGGTCTCCACAACCTCAGTTGGGAGCATGACATCCTTCCAAAGGAGTATGGTGGGCAGAGACTGCTGCCACCTAAACCTTAAGAGTGGAAGGAGTTAAGCCAGCAGAGAATTGCTCCTACAGAAATCTCAGCACCACATAAACAGGGCGGTTAACTGGGTTTGTCAGGAGTAAAGTATGGTCTCCACAACCTCAGTTGAGAGACCTGAGCCTATGAGCCTGGCCCCCTCAGAGGCCAAACCAACAGGCCATATCTCTGGCAAGCTTCCTCCAGAACTTCTGTGGCAGAGTGATTGGGGAAAAAAGAAAGCCACATTGGGCAGTGTGTGCGGTCCTGAGACGCAAACAGAGCCACCTCTGCGCGTCCAGATCCTCTCCAAATGTGATTCACCACATCTGGCTGGAGTCTCAACTCCCCAGCAATGGGTGTTGCCATACAGGGCATTCGCCATATTCAAGTGGCCTGGGATCTAAACTGTCGTCAACGAGCACAGTTTGTCCAGAGACCACAATGTCATTATCCCAAAATCAATAATGTAGTGATTTTGGCCCTCTCAGCTTTCCATACTGTACTCCAACCTGTGGGGAGTGCGTCGGGTCAGCGTCACACGCCAGTAGCGCGCACCCAAAAACAGGCCTTCGGATGGAAACCAAGGTCTTCTCCACACCACCAGAGCACACAGGCAACAATGCGTGACTTTGAATGCAGACCTCCTTAGAAATTTATTTAAGAAACCACCAATGTGATGCCTGTCTAGACAAACACATGATGGCTCCTCAGGTCTAGAAGGAAATGGGACTCCAACCCATACCATCATCATTTCCAAGGCAATTTCAGTGCCATAGCCGATGATGAGTTTCAGCGATTTTTGACCCTTTTGGCTTTCCATAATCGCAACAACCTGTAAGGGATGTGTCTGTTCTCAGCGTAACACGCCAGCAGCGCACACCCAAAACAGTCCTAGGATAGAAACCAAGGTTTCCTCCACACCACCAGAGCACGCAGACAACGATGCGTGACTTTGATTGCAGACCGCCTTAGAGATTTATTTAAGAAACCACCGATGTGATGTCTGTCTAGACAAACACATGATGGCTCCTCCGGTCTAGAAGGAAATGGGAGTCCAACCCATACCATCATCATTTCCAAGGCAATTTCAGTGCCATAGCCGATGATGAGTTTCAGCGATTTTTGACCCTTTGGGCTTTCCATAATCGCAACAACCTGTGAGGGATGCGTCTGTTGTCAGCGTCACACATCGACAACGCGCACCCAACACAGGACCTTGGGACAGAAGCCATGGCTTTCTTCCTGTTACCAAAGCACGCAAACAACGGTGCGTGACTTTGATCATGCGAGACGGGTTTCCCCTCAGGAAAAACCCTCCCGTGTTGAATGGAGGCATAAGCTCTAATGTAAGGAATCAGTCCTCGGATCTGATTGCATCACAATCGGTTTCAGTAACAGCATAGCACTGAGCCGCATCACTGAACGATTCCCCTCCTTTTGGAACAATAAAGTAAAGGCTGTAAGCTGTCATTTCTCATGTGGAGGTTCTACAGCCTCCTGCACAAGAATGTAGCCATGCTCCACTACTGGAGCCAGCTGTATGCAGATGAAGGTTAATGGCGGCTGCCTGTCGTACTACGCACCAAAAGGGAAGCAGGCACCATGAATGAGGTGTGAGCTGCTTTGCTTTAATGAGAAAGTGAGTGCCACGAACGAAGACGTCACCCGCCTCAGCAGATGAGGGTCTCGAATCGTAACACACAAAATCATTATCTGACTTATGGCGCACAGCGGCCGATCAGGAGAATAAATGCTGTGCACAGCTGTACAAGCAACACACAGCATAGACACAAATTCACTGTTTGACTCATCGAACAATGACAAACAGCTCATGCAGGCTGTGACAGGCAGATACACATACATAGTCTACACATACAGGTGTAAAAAACGTATGTATATATAATACCTCCGTACTGTAAAAAGAGGAGGCTTCACGTGGAAACTGCACGTTTAGCCATAAACAGTAGGCGGATTATGAAGAGGATCCATCGGAGACAGACAGCTGAAAATATATGGCTCTCACGCAGGGCGCCTTCCCGATCCGGCGAGAGAGAGAGACTTCACGTGCAGGCGGAGATACCGCCGCCTGCACGAAATCATATGGCGACTCCCAGGAGCGCAACCGCCGCTGAAAAGCGGGATCGCAACCGCGAGCCCAAGCTTCCTAGAGAGTGAGAGACAGATGTCACGGGTGTAGGCGGGGATACCGCCGCCTGCACGCACGAGTGCAGTCACCGCTCTGCCTCGACAGAAGCGGGACCGGTTCCGCGAGCCTGAGATATCCTTCTCCAAACGCGAAGCTGGAGCGCAACACGTGCACGGGAATGATCACAGTGCACACAGCCAATATCCTCAAAAGCCAACTGTGCGTGCTGCGCTCGAAGACCCATATACATGTGTATCCTTGTCTGTGATATCGCGCTGACAGGGAGATACACATACTTGAACTTCTTGAACATACTTCAGATTTATGCAAACATACACGTAGTCACTTGCTGAGGCACTAAAAGCGAGTGTGTTTGTGTAGGATGCCTTCTTATACCCCTGGTCCGCACGGCATCACGGTCAGTATACAATTATCTCATCATTGTTTATGTTTTACACGTGCTTCAGATTAGTCACGCCAAGGCGTTCCCCAAAGCGTTGCTATGGCGACGCAGCTCGAGTTCCTCGAAAGGGAACGGGCTGATGTCTTCCTTGTTCTAAGAAGTCCCTCCTTCAGAAATATGTAAAGAGTTCTGATTGTGTAGTTTGTTTAGTGTGTTGTGATTCGACAGCAGCTTAGCTTAGCCAGAGCTAGGGCTGCACAATTAATTGCACGTGATTGTCATGCGCATCTCGTCAGTAAAGCCGGTTTCTTGATAAGCAATAAATCACCATTAGCTGCTTTCAGATGGAGCGGCATTTACTACACAGAGCCGTAGTTCATTGACAAAAGGGGAAATATCGCATTCATAATCAGCAATGATTTCCCCTTTTATCAGTAAACTACGGCTCTGTGTAGTAAATGGCGCTCCATCTCAAAGCAGCTGATGCTGATTTATTACTTATCAAGGAACCGGCTTTACTGACGTGATGTGCGTGACAATCGTGTGTGATTAATCGTGCAGCCAGAGCCATTTGAGCTTAGCTGGCGACTGACGTGTTCCTGTGGGCGGAGGTTAGTCAATGCTCGTCATTCAACCAGGAAGTAGAGGGCTGTAGTACAAACTCGCTGTTCGCTGTAGGGTTTGAAAGGGGAACATATTGCTTGGCAGTGAACTTAGAGCATAAATAATACCTTAGTTCAAACAGCAACATTAAACACGAACTAAAATTGCAATCAGGAAAAACATTACCTTTAAAGGGATAGTTCGGACAAAATTGATATTTAACCCATGATTTACTCACCCCGAAGCCATCCGAGATGCGTATGTCCATCATTTTTCAGACTATGACATTTTCAGTTATTTTAGAAAATGTTTTAGATCTTTCAGTTAATCAAATGTGAAGTTATGAGGTCCACGACCTTCAAGTCTAAAAAGTGTGCATCCATCCTTCACAAAATAAATCCAAACGGCTCCACGATGATAAACAAAGTCCTTCTGAGGGTAATCCGTGCAGTTTCGTTGTAGAAATATCCTCAATTAAAACTTTATAAACCAAAATAACTTGCATCCGGTAATGCCGCCATCTTAGTCACGTCTGCATTCAAGATCAGAGCTTTACGCAGCGTACGGAGGTTACACTGCTGCTGCTCTGTGCCCCCGCCCTCCGAATTTGTCATGCGTCACTAAGAAAAGTGCGTACACTACGGTAATACTCTCTCCTGAATACAGAGGAGTCTAAGATTGTGGCGCTACCGGAAGGTAGTTATTTTGGTTTATAAAGTTTAAATATGGATATTTCTACAACAGCACCGCGCGGATTACCATCAGAAGGCCTTTATTTATCATCCTGGAGCTGTTTGGACCGTAAGCGCTGTGATTGGTCCACCAGAACCCCTCCCGTCAGGTAAAAAAACTGCGTCATAGGTATTTCCGTTTGAGACGGTGAAAACAAAGACGAGCCAAGTTGAGGAGTGATTTAACTCAAACTGAAACATAAGTCGCTGTTTATTTACTTCCATCATTGCTGGTCTTCTCAAATTATACACAACAAGTTGCTATTTCTTCTTCGTTTGTGGGTTTACTTGCTTAGCTTCTTCTTCTGTGACGACTTCTGCTGCTACTGTGGTTACACGCGTGATTACTGCCAACCAGCGGTTTCGCGTGTGTTTGCACGTCGACGCGGACGGCGACGCACAAGTATAAATGAAAACCGACGCGGAACCTACGCCGTCGCTGCTACGCCGTAGGACCCACGCACGACCATAAATCGCCCTTAACTCTGAATCTGCTGGCTGTTTGCGTTCACCCAAACTTGAAGATATCTCGCTGGGGGAGATTGTACTTTATATTTTTTCATAGTTTGTCACGTGCACGCAACCGCAGGCCGCACTTCACCACCACAGGCTGCACTTTACCACCACGGTGGTTATGAGAACTGTCACAGCCCTAATCTTTATGTATTATGGGTCTTATCATCACTTTTGAAATGATGGTTATGCCCATGAGTTATAAAATTAAAGTTACCACCAACCATTGTAATCCACCACCAAGCTACCATGTTGTAATGGAACCTTACAATATATTTTGTACTTGTTTTGGATTGTATTCAGATCAAATTCTAGTTATCCTAATAATTAAGATGCAGTGTTTTGTATTTCACAATTTTTCTTTTTAAAAGGGGCTTTGACTTGTTTTTTATTTTATTATTTGTTTTATGTTGTAGGCAGATCACCGTGCAACTTGGTGAAGTCATGTGTCTTTCTAGATGGCCAAATCTGTACCCCTCAAAACATAAGGAAATAATATTGTCCCATGACAAAAAAAGGAAACATTCTTAATTTTTTTAATAGTTGTACTTGGGCCACAGTTTTTTGTATGTTTTTGTACTAATGAAATAATATGTTTTTTTTTTCAGAACGTTATCAAAGGCCATGATAGCCAAGATGAAGATGCTGTTTCATAAGGTTTTGCTTTGCCAGATTATCTGTGGTAAGTTTGTAAAATGCATATTAAAAATAGGACAAGAACATCTCCTAATCAAAATTTTTTGATCATGTTGGGGTGTCTGCCAACGTGATGCCTTGCTGGTCTGGTTTCAGTTTGAAGTCTCTAACAGACAGTCCAGAAGGTCTGGAGTCCATCTTAGCTTTCATTGGTAAGTGACTGCACAAGAGGCTGTTTGACCCACACGTAAGGTAAACAGTCAATGTTTGCATTGCTTAGCATCTCAATTTGGGGGGGGGGGTGAACATATAAAGTCAATATCACCCAAGTATTCAGACCCTTTACTCAGTACTTAGTTAACGCACCTTTTGAAGCAGCAGTTACAGCCTCAGGTCTTTCTGGGTAGGACGCAGCAAACTTTGCAACGCCTGGATTTGTTTGGAACCAAACCGTTCAGAAGCACCATTCACTTCCATAGTATTCTTTTATCCTGCTATGGAAGTCAATGGTGCTTCTGGTCAGTTTGGTTACAGACATTCCTCAAAATATCTTTGTGTTCATCAGAACCCTTTAAAGGACATGTTTGGTATTTTACACTTAAAGTCCTGTTTTCAGATTGTTTATGATGAAATAGAACAGTTTTGACTGAAATTTCAACATATGCAGCTGCCCCGAGAATTTTCGGGTGTTTGTTGTTTCACCTCCCACCTCTACAATGTGTATAACGGTGCACAGAAACAATCCTTCCTAAAATGCATTAAACTTTCGTTTACAAAGACGTGAAACTCACCGAGTGGTCAGGGGTGTTCACTGATATGCACACACAAAAATCGCCGCGAAAGATGCTTTCCAACAGGTGTTTTAGCATTCGTTGTAAACTTGTGGACCTATTTTTCCAAACGCCTCACACCCGTACATTCTTCCAGTTGGTGGCGATAATCCACCTTTGCCAATTGCAAGAATAGAAACAAAGTTCCCGGCGCGGAGTAATACCTCACAGCACATCTAATACAAGTCAATGGAGTTGGACAAAAACTACGTTAAAACCTGTTGGAATTTTGCAGCGATTTTTGTGTGAGCATATCAGTGAACACCCCTGACCACTCGGTGAGTTTCATGTCTTTGTAAACAAAAGTTTAATGCATTTTAGGAAGGATTGTTCCTGTGCACCTATATACACATTATAGAGGTGGGAGGTGATGCAAGAAACACCCGAAAATTCACGGGCCAGCACCACACGTCCAAACCCAGTCAAAACCGTTCCACCCCATCACAAACAATCTGAAAACAGGGCCTCAAGTGCAAAATAACACCAAACCCGTCCCTCAAGGTGTAGAAACATTAAGACCAATAGGAGACACCTGAGCTAAATTTCAGATATTGTTGCAAAGGGTCTAATGATATTTGCAAACGTTTCAAAAAATCAATTTATGAGGAAAAATGTAAACAATTGCAGTATCATGCAACAACACAACAAAATTGAAAAGTGAAGGGGGTCTTAATACTTTCTGAATGCACCGTAGATGATCTTAATTAAAGCTCATTGTCACATTTGTAAACACAACAGCTTTCTTCCTTCATCAGACAGCTATGCTATGTTTCTAGTCAGACCATTAAAGAACACATATCTTGCCTTACTATGCAATAACTTTTTTTATACATGGGCTAAAAAAACAGCATTTTTGACAATGACATAACAACATGTGGTTTGTTTTTCCTCTTTAGATGCTGTCATCATATTGTTAGTGCATGAGCCAGAATGGATGGGTGGTGGTGGCCATAAGAAGACTGTCAACTAAACCAACAACAAAATTCATATTTGCAGTAATAAATAAAATGACTTTTAAACATGTTTTTGTTTTCTTATTTTATGAGTTTATTCTATATTTGGGATATCAAAATAGCATTAAAATGACATCAACATCATAACATCCTGATGTCAAATAGATGTAGAATTGACATCAAAATGACATCAGCAGAGGTCAAAATCTTGACGTCAAAATGACTTTCATTTTTGACCTATTCTGTGACGTAATTTTGACGTCGATGTTTGATGTCAAATTGATGTTAAATTGACATCAAATGCCCGCTGGGTTACCTTGAAACTACTTTTTGTGGAGGTCTGAGGAGTTCCGGTCCGCCTGTTGTTTGCAAACGGAATCAAAAGCGAAAGTTAAATCAAGTATAGGCTATACAGCTCAGGCAAACCGATCAGCCACAGAGCAGTCGACATGGCAGACGAGTTTCCATACGTGCTCCGTGTGGAGGGCCAGTGGCACCCTAAACTCAAAAATAAAATGACCATCTATTTTCAAAGTAAGAATAAATCCGGTGGAGGAAACTGTGTGGTTGAACTTGATACCGAAGGACGAAAAGGAACTGTACGATTCAAAGAAGAGGAAGGTAACACATTTCCTCACTGTAAACATATACGCTATACGTATAAAAGTCATGATTTATAATAAAATACCACATATAAAACTCAAAATAGGAAGACGAGTTACTGTGGGTGGAGCCCAAGAAACGAAACGTTTACGTACATAGAAAATAAAAAATGAGTAATAATAGGAACGTAATAAAAATGTATATGTATGTAACTTAACGTTACACATCTAATGTGTCTTTATGTACGCAGCGAGACAGCGAGTACTACAGAAACAGACTCATGAACTAAAAATTGGTCAACAAACTGTGAAAATGACCGTCAGTCTTCCACCATCAGAGTTCTCAAATGTGAAAGTAAGTATAACATGATATAATGAGTAAAGTTGGAAAGTTAAATAATACTTCACTTGAGTTAAACGAAACTTTATTCCTTAGGAATCGACGTCTTTAGTCAACAATCCCCCAGCAGGTGAGTGCTTCCATTTGCTCCGTCGTCAGATTAAACGCACTGCTGCCCTCTGCTGCTCAGACCTGCATACACTTATCCCACAATACACTCTTTCCAACTCCAAAAATTAACTGTACTTACATATTTACCACATAGCACCAATCCTGCACACTGAGGCTTCTGACATTACCAAAAGGAAGGGAGACTCGTGTTCTGCGCTGCAGAATTCAACACTAGACCACAAAAAGCCGAAGCTTTTGGGTCAGTGTCATTTAAATATTTACCCTAAAACACACACACAGGATATACAAAGAGTTTTTCTCATACTCTACATATGTATGCATGCGTATATTAGGACTTTTATTCATAGTGTGGTAATAATTTTTGCATGCTGTACCTCTAAAGCAGAGGAAGTCAATCTTCTGAAGTAAAATCAATAAATGCAAATTCAAGCATGGCTGATACAAGCCCTGGTAAAAACGTTTCAAAGATAAATTTGTTTTACATTCAGGTGAACCGAAGAGTGAGGTTAGTGAAGAGGTTGAGGCAACTGAGGAGGAAGATGATGGAACCCGTAGACAAGCTGTAATTGAAAACATTCAAAAGAGTAATCAAGAATTTTTGCAAATGTTGGTGGAAAATGTACTAAAGGGAACACCTGCCGAGTCAAAAGACTTCAATATTGAAGTAATACAAGAGAGCAATTGTGCAGTGGTGACCTTCTCCTGTAACACGGGTAAGTTTTAAGTTTTGTGTTAATGTAAGGAATAAATGAAGAGTTTCTTTGCAAAAAGAGATAACCACCATTTTTTTAATTGTTCAGAAATCTCGTTTTTTTTTTTTGGTTGTGCATTCCAATTAATTTCAATGCAACTGCAGTTGGTTTGTTTTGATTTAAACCTTCATAACTTAAAAAATACAGCTAAGTAACACCATAAAACAAAATAATAACATGATAAAATAATAATAAGCATGTTTTGACAAAAATGTAAAAAAAAATGGATTTATCTCGTTTTGCAACGAAACTCTTCAAATTATGATGAGCCATTGAATTATTCGAAAATAATGCACACCCATGTCGGATCCCCAATCGGAAGTTATTATTCCGTCAAAGATCAGCGCTCTTGGATATTACGTTAAAGTTAATGGGAGAAATGTCTTGTCACATCATGTGGACGATTAACACTTGGAAAGAGGAATATAAACACTTGTTTTTTTCAGGACCTATTATCTCTTATCAGAACGCGAAAACACCGTGGAACTGCAGGTAAGCACCGCAGCTTTTAAATGTGGACATTGATCATTTATTTTATCGTGACGTGACTATTAAAACATGTTATGAGATATCGCCACTGATATATTTATAAGCAGCATGCAAAAACATCTCTCTGACACTTATAAAAAAAGTTTTATATAGTACTGACAAGAACAAAGTTTAATAATACTAATCGAGTGCTCGTATCGCGTTAAGAATAAATGAGAAAGCAATAGTAACGTTATACAAGTATAGTTTTATTAACTTTTACCTCGCGCCAAAACAATAACAACACAAAAGACACTAAATATGAATAAAAAAAACAAGTAATAGTTTGATCATGACACTAAATAAAGCTGATTTGATCTCATTTTGACGATCATAAACAAGGCCAACATGAGAGCCAGGGAATACCTGTCAGAGATGTAGCCCAGAGAGGGCGGTGGTCAGCGGGGCGAGTGAACACTGACGTCCGCTCATGCTTTGGTTCTCATTCGTACTGAATCTCACTAAGCAAACGTTCAAACAGGCACTATCTTTACTAATCGACTGCAGATTTAAATATAATACATATACATTCTCGACTGAACTAATCTTAAAACTACACTTTGTGACCAAGAAACGGTAATATAAAGTAACGGCTTTTCCGTCCATTGAGTTGTTATGAGCTTCAAAGCAGCCGAAAGTGTTTCCTGTCATTCTGGCCGCCCTCAAATCCGTGGCGGAAGAAGTAGTTCTCAAACAAAGAGTCTTTTAAAATAACTCTGTTGTTGTTTTCTAGTTTTCGTTTTTCAAACGTGTGCCGTCGAACTGTTGTATAAAAGCAATATCGCTCTTGGAGTCGTGTGATATAGCTCTATATCATCACGGCTGTGATTGCCTCCGGCACTCGGCCTACGGCCTCGTGCCTCTGGCCTAATCACAGCCGTGATGATAAAGAGCTATATCACACTCCTACTCGAGCGATATTGCTTAAGTATCTCACGACTCCGAGAGCAATATTGCTTTTATACAACAGTTCGAAGGCACACATTTGAAAAAAGAAAACTAGAAAACAACTACAGAGTTATTTAAAAATCCTCTTTGTTGGGGAACTACTTTCTTCCGCCATATATTTGAAGGACAGGTAACACTTTCGGCTGTTTTGAATCTCATAATAACTCAATAATCATAATAACTCTTAATATTACGGTTTCTTGGTCACAAAGTGTAGATGTAAGATTAGTTCAGTCGAGAATATATATGTATTATATCCAAATCTGCAGTCGATTAGTAAAGATAGCGCCTGTTTGAACGTATGCTTAGAAGGATTCGGACCCAAAGATCCAGACAAACCGGCGGACGTCAGTGTTCACTCACCACACTGACCACCGCCCTATCTGGGGTACATCTCTGACAGGGATTCCCTGGCTCTGATGTAGGCCTATCTGTGTTTGATTGTCAAAAACGAGATCAAAGCAGCATTATTTGGTGTCATTTAACTATTACTTGTTTTCTTATTCATATTTAGTGTCTTTTGTGTTGTTATTGTTTTGGTGCAAGGTAAAAGTTAATAAAACTAAATTTATATACTGTTTTTTTGTTTAATCTTGTGGTACAAGCGCTCGCTTACTGGACTTCGTTCTTGTTACTACTACATTAAACAGTTTTTAATAAGTGCCAGAGAGATGTTTTTTTACATGCTGCTTATAAATATGTCAGTAGCGATATCTCACAACGTGTTTTAATAGTCACGTCACGCAAAAACAAATGATCATGAGTCCCCATGTAAAAGCTGCAATGCTTACCTGCAGTTCCACAGTGGTTTTGCGTACTATTAAGGGCGCAAAAGAGTATGTTTCCGCCGACTGAGAATCTAAAGACCGTTACTGAGTTTTTTAAATAAGCACATGCGTAAGAACAGCCTCCATCCTTCAAAGCTCATTTCTAAGGAACGCCTTCCAAAACTCGTGCACTAGTATTTGAACACGAGTGTTTGTTTACCACTGGCATATGCTGTGTCGCGTCAGTGGATTCATTATGTGAAATGATATGATAATAAACACATAAGACGTAAAGTAAGATCAGTCGACGCTACTTCCATTTCAACTAGCATGTACAACAATAATTATTCCACAAAGAAAGAATAATCACTGTTACCTGTTGAGAAGAATTTTTGCGAACTGCGCGTCTGTCTTGACACCTCTCTGTTCCTTCATTGCTCTCCAGCGATGAAATGTTTCTCCAATAATGAAAAAGTCTTTCTTTTAAGTCCTCGTTCGGGTTTCCTCTCTTCCATGGTGCAAATTCGAGGAGGAAAGCAGGAGCGACAATGAAAACAAACCGAAACTAAAGACGGAATTTCATGCGCTATAGGCATGCGTCACTCGTGTAAAGTTACTGGAGCGTGCACGTCTCTCACAAGGAACATAATGGCAGTGATTGACAAGCCAGAGCGCCAAACGTTGACGTGATGATTGCGTCAACGATTGGCTGATGTTTTTAAGGCCCTACCTTATGCACAGATGACATATATTAATATTATTACTTTCAGTGCACCTAATAAATAGTCTTTTATCATTTAGTAAAGACAGTTTCAAGTAATATTGCAAAAATGTATTAAACAAACATCCTCTTTTCCACTTTTAAGGAGAGAGATCGCTTCAGAGAAAATTATTGTTTTCATAGCTTTATTCCAAGTGTATGTTACGCATCCACACGATGTGACATCATTGCACTTAAGTTTACATCCAAGAGCGCTGATCGGGATAATCACTTTTGATTGGGATTCACAGACTGATTCACGAGCTAGGGAACTTATTGAGACACATGGAGAGTGTTTAAAAACAGCGCGTCTGTGTGTGTCCGTGGAGCTTTTACAGTCAGAGATGAGCGAATGACTCACACGCATTTAAAGAAGCCCCGGCATGATACAACCAGTGAAGCGGTTAATGTTATGTTATCAGTGAAATATCGCACGCCTCTTAGCCAATCAGATTTGAGAACCAGAGAGAACTGTTGAATAATTTAAGATATTTGACAGGTTAGGTGTGTATTTATCGAAAAATGAATACCCGTGGAACATTTCTGAAAAAAGAATTCAACAGCCCCGTGTTATAGATGGTTTCATCTGAAGCACGTGATACACGTCTGGATCCCAACCTTACTTCCGGTTTCGTTTTTTTAATGGTCTAACTAGTTGCTAAACTGATCTCTTGAACAAATGCCTCGTCAAAAATAACAAATGTTTTGGTTTCCTATGTAATCTATGTGTTGTTGTTTTGCTTGTTATATAAATAAACTACGTTTAAAGTACTTTGTTGTTATTTATTATTAGCGGAGTTTACCGGAAGTTACTGCGGCCGCGACAGCCGCTTGTTTATGTTGTTACTGCTGAAACCGTCTATAAATACTACTACTGTGCTGTTGATTCTGCTTTCTAGATCTTCATTGAGAGAATACACCCAAAATCAAAATGTCAGAAGGTCTGATTGTGAATCCTCATGTTGGTGTCAAATTTTGTTCCATAGATACAGAAAACTTCATTTTGTCTGCCCCATGCTATTCATTAATTAAGAAGAAACAAATGAGAGTACGAATACTTGAGACGACATTAAAAGTGAAAGCTGAACCTTTACCTCTCAATATAAACTCTGATTTCCTCATGCTGTATTTCGATAAATTTGGGGACGTAGAAGACAACATGGTGATATCTGAAAAGGAACATTCAGCAATAATCACTTTTAAAGATCCCGCAGGTAAATAAACAAAGCTACATTTGAGTTATTTTCTTTCAATTTGTTTTCTACAAAGACATAAAATACAAAACTTTTCCATTTTTCAGTTTTTCACACAGTTATAAAAAGCCAGCATGTAGTGAAAAAGCAGCCGTTCAGAGTACTGCCATACTATGAATCTTTACAGACAGCTCTTTATGGTAAAAACAGACCCTCACTGAAACTTCCTGAGACTCTTACTGAAAACATAGATTCGACTATATGGAGTCACTTAAACGAGAACAAAAAATCCCTGGATTTGATCAACAAAGCTATGTCCACGTCTTTTTGCGAATTGGATTTTGGCTTCCCAGCTGTAAAAATCACTCCTTTGCCCTCCCTACTTCAGCAAGGGGGGCAAACAAGAAAACTCATCCAGTCCTGGAGAGAAAATACCTCCTCCTTGTTCTCAGAGTCAATGTCTCGGTTCAAATCTTTTGAGCTGCTTGTTCAGAAGGATGCATGGAGTGAAATAGAACCTGAAATTCAAAAAGCAGTAGCAGCGGTGCCGGTCACACTCGTTCCCAACATCGTCCAGGGAGCAATGGCTATAGCTGGCTTGAAAGAAGATGTGACCAGGATCGAAAGCGATCTAAAAGAAATTGTTGAGAGAATCACCCAGAAGATCCAAAGGGAGACGGGCAGTGTGACAGATAATATAGATATGCCTCCATCCATTCACCAGCTTATTGTCTGCCATGGTTTGAAGCAGCAAATCCTTAACAAATTTCCAGAAATGGAGATCAATTACCATGAGAACAACAAAAAACTAACTTTGTATGGCCTAAGAAATGAAGTGCTGGAAACTAAGAATGCAATACTGCAGGATGTTGTCAGTTTAATTCGTAGACCTGTGGAAGTACACCAATCTGTTTTAGATTTTCTTCGTAACAGTGACCTAGAGAAAATGACCAAATCTTTGTTTTTTACAAAAGGAATTGATGCATCATTAGAAGCTGATGGAGATAGAGTTTTGCTTATTGGCAAAACAGAGAGTGATATAAAGGACGGTCAGTTGCAACTAAAAACAGAGCTGGGACATCTGAGCTTTGATGTAGAAGATGCTGGTGTTTTAACAAGATTAGATTGGCAAGACCTTGTCTCTAATATTAAAAACAAAGAGTCAGGAGTTACAATTCAGACGACTGTCAAACAAGTTCTCATTTCTGGCCTTGCACAAGTCATCCACGGTGTTGAAAAACAATTACATGATTTTGTTCATGAAAACTCTAGAGTCCTAAAGGCTCACAAGACTGTGATCAAATTCATAAAGCAACACCGAACAAAAGACTGGCTCGAAGATGTGAAAGGGAAGGTCAGTGTTCAGTTCAAAGATGAAACCATTGTGATCGATGGGCCGAGACTTCATGTCAGTCAGTATGTTCCTGTGTTTAGAAAGCTGCTTACATCAACTCACCACTGCGTCTTTAAAGTTGCTAAACCAGGAGCAAATAAGTTTTTTAAAGAAAAAGAGTCAATGTGGGCTCCAATAGCCAAGAATAATATGGATTGTTTGGTGGAATTAGTAGACGAGGATGACCACCTTGCCCCAGTTAAACCAAAGATAAAATCAGTTTATGAATTTAAAACACCTGATGGAGTGGAGATCACAGTAAACAAAGCAGACATGTGTTCATTTAAAGTGGATGCTATAGTGTGTGGAAGCAATGAAGCTCTTCTCCTGGATGGAGGATTAGCAAAGGCACTTTCTAATGCTGATGATAAACTTCAGGACGCCTGCGACCAGGTTGTCAAAAGGAAGAAGCTGACGATAAGTGATGCCATTGTTTTGGATGCAGGAGGACGCCTGCTATGCAAACACGTCATCTTTGCATTACCACCACATTACCGTCCTCCCAATAACCAGAATGCTGTAAGTCTTCTTGGGAAAACTGTCAGAAAGAGTTTGAATCTGGCTGATCAAGAAAACTGCCAGTCAGTGGCAATCCCAGCCATTGGCTCTGGTGCGTTTGGCTTTCCTCCAAATGTTTGTGCAGAAACCATCGTGAAATCAATAAAAGATTTCTGTGATATTAATGGTGGGAACTTTGTTCCGAAACAAATTCACCTAGTTGACAATAACGATACAACAGTTCAGGCTTTTCAAGCTGCTGTGCAAAAAGTATATGGGGTCAGTGCAAGCAGCAACCCGCAGCAAGGTCAAAGCCAAGCAAGTTCTTCTCAAAGCCAAGTCCACAAGCCACTTGCAACCCCTCAAGGGTCATCTCCCAGTTTTCTAACAAAAGAAGGTTTAACCATCACTCTTAAGACATGTAACATTGAGGACACTACCGTAAGTTTACCATTTTTTTTATTTTGAAGATATGCTAATATTTTTTTCACTTTCTGTCTAATGAGTACGTACGGGACATAAGAACAGTACTTTAAAAATGTGGAGTAGTTCATGAATTTCAAGTTTTGTAACCACACACAGTATAGACCCTTTTACAGCTCACGTGATCAAATAGCCTTCGTGCGCATTTAGGCCACAGAAGTGGTGTTATTCCCCATTGGTTCTAATGTGTTAGCAAGTCAAAGTTTATTAAAACGGTTTCCCATCATCAAAATGTCTGGTTGTTGTGTTTGGTTGCACTAATGTAATATACTAATATACGTATATATGTATCTGGCAACTTTATTTTTGGCCATCTGCTAACGTCTTCTATCCACTCCACTATAGTACACGGATCTGGTAGCTGTGTTAAAAAAGTTGATAAAGTCGCTAATAAACAATTTTCTGTGTTGCTTCACTGCTGATTCTTGTTATACTTCCGTTGCCAAACTGCGCACGCATACGCTGCCACGTCATCATTGCGTACAAAGAGTAAATGGGTCTATATGTCGAATGCTTAAAACCAGTGGCGGCTTGTGACTGCTTATCCGAGGGGCACAAATTCTAAATATCTGTTCGGAGTGTCGTGTTTTTCTTGTGATTTCAAATTATGTGTTTTTTGCATCATGTGAACCACGTGTTTTGTCAAAAAAAGTGCCTGATACACACGCGTCAGAACCGTTTATGATAAAAGAGACGCTCACGTTCGCAAAGTACACACAAGACACTAACTGTCAGTAAACTCTGATTTCGCATGAGATTATGCGATTATCTGGCAAACGCGAGCGTATTTTTTATCATGAACCCTTTAGACGCGTCTGCAGCAGACACTTATGTATTTTGACAAAACACGCGATGCACATAGCATCGCTCGACGCGCAGATCACACATTTTGAAATTACGTACCACACACATGACAGGCTACATACATGTTGTGACGAAATTTGCATCGAGTGCCCTCGACAAAATAAGTCACCGGCCGCCACTGCTTAACACCCACTCTTCAAATGCAACTACATTGTATAACCAAAAAGTAAGAATTAAAAATAGAAAGAAATCTGAAAATCCTATGATACATATATTTTTCCAAAAATGGGAACAATCAAGTGTACCCCTTTTTTGTGTACTATAATCAGGGAACAGCCAATGAGCAGAAGGTATTTCTTTATGATTCATTATTAACTGACATTACTGTAATGTAAATAAAATGATTAAATAATTCATATGTTAGCCTTAGGGATATCTATAAACTATTGTGCTGCAAATCATTGACAAAATTAAGAAGATCAACAATTTATCTTTACTTATTCATTTAGCACTTCATTTAATGTACTAACATTTAAACTATTTTGTGATTAGTGCTTTAAAGGTTGAAAACTCATAAAATGTTTTCTTCACTTCGAGCAGGTGCTGGAAAACATCATTGATGAATGTTTGAATCAGGCAGAGCAGCGCCAACAGAAATCCATTGTATTCTCTGCTATCGGTACAGGAAATCTAGGATTTCCGAAAGATGTGGTGATCGGCTCAATGCTGGATTTAGCTCTTAAGTTCAGCAGTAAAAGAGGTACAAGGAATGTTCAGGAAGTAGCATTTGCTCTTCACCCCAAAGATGCACAAACCATTCAGGTACCTGCTGCATCTCAGCCATTCCAGCATGCCATGTTGTTCAGATTTATGATGCTTTAGTATTATATTACTTTTACCTTAATAGTAATCTAAGTGTTTCTCAACAGGTTTTCACGGATGAGTTCAACAAAAAGTTTGCGATCCAGCCAGCCTCAGCCAATAACCCCACACAACAAACCATCCCAGGTGCAGATCCAGAGCTTGTGTTGAATGGCTTCATTGTTATTTGATATTATGTATTTTTTCATGTCAATTAAACTCTCTCATGTTCAATTAGTTTAGTTATATTTTGTGATTAAATCACAGGCCCTTTCTCAAAGGTGACGACCGCAGCTGGGGTTCACGAGACTACAGTGGGAGGAATAAAATTTCAGGTTTTAAGTGGTGATATCACAGCTGAAAAAACTGATGTCATAGTGAACTCTAGCAATAAGGGCTTTACACTGAAAGCAGGTACACTTTTAATTTATGAATCTGAATCTATCTATCTATCTATCTATCTATCTATCTATCTATCTATCTATCTATCTATCTATCTATCTATCTATCTATCTATCTATCTATCTATCTATCTATCTATCTATCTATCTATCTATCTATCTGATATAATATAATACACATATCGCAAGTAAGTATCAAAGATATCTGTTAAAGAATGTATAATCTGAAAGGCATTGTGTTATAAATATTATTAATAAAACATTGGACACAAACGTCTTAATAAAAGCAGATGTACATACCCTTTTTAAAGCTGGGATAAACTTAGCAACTAGCTTAGCGACTGGCTTAATATTTTACCGTGACATCCAGCATTCAAGTCATGATGATGTGTGTGTGCTATCAGGGGATTTATAAAACGTTTATGAAAATTTTATCTTGAACTGTCAAGGTGTGTCAAAGGCTATTTTGGATAAGGCTGGTCCAAACGTAGAGGCTGAGTGTCAACAACTTGGTGAGAAACATTTATTTAAGTTAGTGTATTAATAATCAAATAATCAATTAATACATTTAATCTGAAGTAAATAAGAAGAATTTAGAACACTGAATGGAAGAGGTGGTGTCTTACAAATCTTGTCTATTTGGTTTTCCAGGATCCCAACCCAACAAAGTATACATCATGACACAAGCAGGGAATTTACAGTGTAAAAAGATCATCCACATTGCAGCACAGAACAATGCTGCTGATATCGCAAAGCTTGTTAAAAGTGCTCTGGAAAAGTGTGCAAAGGAAAAGTTCACCTCCATCTCATTCCCAGCTATTGGTACAGGTGAAGACAAATTCAACAGCAAAGCACACATATAAAGAAAAGAAACAGTTTTTCATCTGCATGAGAGTATCATCTGGAAGGCATAAATGCATGAACATGAGTATAAATGTCATTTTCCTTCTATTCTTTCTTTTGAATAATTCATTAAAAATTTGTCCGTATTTACGTTTGGCAGACTCTTAATCCAAAGTGATTTACAGTGTACGGAGAATATTTTTTATCAGTTGTATGCATGTTTCCTGGGATTAAACCCACAACGCAATGCTCTACCACTGAGCTACAGGAACATCTATACACTGTAAAAAAGTTGGATCTACTTAAACAAATTACTTAATTTGGTAACACTTGTCAAAAATTTGTCAACATTTCACTTAAAGTGAGAACAAAATGTGGAAAAAAAAACGTTTAAAGGGGACATTTCACAAGACTCTTTTAAGATGTAAAATAAATGTTTGGTGTCCCCAGAGTACAATGGAGAAAATAAGCATTTAACACATCAGCATTTTATCAGTTAAAGTTAATGGGGATTTCTAAGTGCGCAGTTGAAACAAAATTTCAACCAGATGTAGCCATCAAGCCAAATATTGAATTCATACAAAGAAATCAAAACATTTAAGTATACAAGTTGAGTCATAATAAATAAAGTGAAATGACAAAGGGAATAAGTATTGAACACACTTTATTTAATACTTTGTAGAAAAGTCTTGTTGGTGATTACAGCTTCTAGACGCCTTTTGTATGGAGATACCAGTCGTCTGCAATGATCAGGAGTGATTCTGGCCCATTCTGCCACAAAAATGGTCTTTAAATCTTGAAGGTTCTATGGGCCTCTTCTATGAACTTTGATCTTCAGTTCTCTCCATAGATTTTTTATGGGATTTAGGTCAGGTGATTGACTGAGCCATTCAAGCAACTTTCTTTCTTTGAAACCACTTCATTTTTTTCTTTAGCTTTGTGTTTTCACCTTTGTAGTAGATGGCAGCAGATTTTTATCCAGAATGTCCCGGAACATTTCTCCATTCATCTTGCCTTCAATAATATGAAGTCTGTCAGTACCCCTTGCTGAAAAGCAGCCCCAATCCATGATGCTTCCACCCCCAAACTTAACTGTTGGTATGGCATTTTTGGGGTAGTGGGCAGTGCCATTTCTTCTTCAAACATGGTGTGTAGAATGACAAAAAGTTACATTTTGCTTTCATCTGACCATACAATAGTCTCCCAATAATCCACAGACTTCTTCAAATGCTCTTTCGCAAACTTTAACCAAGCTTCAACATGCTTTTTGTTCAGCAATGTAGTCTTGAGTGGTGAGCAGGCATGGATGGTTGCAACATGATCTCACAAAGTTCAAATTTTCCTGTGGCATTCTCACGGATTTCTGCATTTTTCAGTGGCCCTGCCACAGACTTTCTTTTCCGTTGCATTTTCATGGATTGGCTACTCAACTGCTTTTTCCTATTTTCAAACCATTGTCGCTTCGGTTTAGGGTTAGATTTGGTGTTTGGATTAGTATGTCACTTTAAGTATTGGTTTATAAAAAAAAAATCTGCTTTATTCTTTTATATTTTCTAAACTTTAAACAATTGTCGCCTGCCGTTGGGGTTAGAGTTGGGTTTGGGTAGGGATGTCATTTTATGTAAATCTAACCCTAAACCGAAGCGACAATGGTAAGAAAATAGGACAAAACAGTTGCGTGAGAATGCCACGGAAAAGAAAGTTTGTGGCAGGGCCATGGAAAAATGCGAAGATCCGTGAGAATGCCATGGAAAAATTCTGTGACTATGACACCGAAATTTGGGAGATCAGGTTGATGGATGCCATGGCAGTTCAGTGCATTGCTTATAGTTTTCTTTGAAACAACAGTACCTGCTGATGCAGAGTCTTCCTGAAGTTCTTGGCTCTTGGAGAACTCTCCTGATTATTCTTTGGACTCCTCGAACAGGGATCTTACGTG